>NC_136138.1:7850973-8450973 GCF_965212315.1 Lampetra planeri | reverse complement strand
ATTTTGTGACATCTGTCACTGGTGCAGTGTTTTTTTCCATTTACACGTGGGGCGGGTCTCGTGCTGGCAATTGTGAGCACGATTGATGCCCCATTGCACATGTCGATTAACAAAGCGGTCTGTGCACGTGGAACTCCCAATCCCTGAATGCATCGTCGTCTTCTTCTTCCATATGGTGGGGGGAGGGTCGATCGCGTTGGAGTTCGTGGTGGGTGAGCCAGCGGACGTCTTCAGGAGGAGGTGTGCCATAGTAGACTCGTGAATATCTGAAAGGCTATCTGCGAATGATCTAAGTAGGCAGTATATTCTTAGTTTTTTACGGTAAAGTCACGTAGGTAAAAATTTAAAATTAATAAAAGTAAAATAAAGTTAAAATTAAAATCACGACGTTTCAGAGGCAACACAAGCTTCCGTCTTCAGGTGGAACCGTCACAGCACGATAGCTGTTTCAAGTGATCTCAAGTGATACAGCTATCGTGCTGTGACGGTTCCACCTGAAGACGGAAGCTTGTGTTGCCTCCGAAACGTCGTGATTTTAATTTTATGTTACTTTTATTAATTTTTATTTTTTACCTACGTGACTTTACCGAAAAAACCTAAGAATATGAATCCTTGCAGTCACGAAAGCTTCAAATCTAGAATTAAGTAGGCAGTGTTTCCGACTTTGCAGTGTTATTACCGCGTGGTCCATGGTGTCAGATTTGGTGTCAGATTTTCACGGTGGTTCATGAAAAATGGCTGGCGATGACTTGACGGAGGGCCCTCTGCTTAATAAGGGCCAGTCCAGGCCGCTGCATCTTTTTTGGATGTTGGCCATCGAACAAAGACGGTCACCACATCACGCGCTTTCAAATGCGCTTCTACGGCCGTCTGGAGCGCTCTTCTATTCTATATCAGGCAGCCACTGGAGCTATATGCACTTTTAAATCATCTCGATTGAAAACTGATTTCTCTAGAACTGCTTTGTGTGTCTTGATTTGAAGCTTTAGTGACTGCAGGAATCCATACTCTTTGCTTTCCCACTTGATGATGGACGCTTGTGTTGCGCCCGAAACGTCGTGATTTATTTTATTGTATACCTACGTGACTTTACCGAAAGAACTAAAGAGTATGCTTTGTGTGTGTTCAGTTTGTTGTCCTTCCCCCGCACCTCCGAGTAGCACGGTTGGCTACGTACGGCGCGAAAGAAGTTGAACACACATACACTTTGTGATGCACCATTACACCGACATAGAGCAGATTGGGTTTCGAACTGGCTGGGTCAGGTCTCAAGAGGCGCTGGATCGGTGTCGCTAAACGAGATTGACGAAAGATATTACAACACGACGGCGTACGTTTTCACAGGGCCCAGCCTTTGTCAGACGCTCAACCTTGGGTTCACGAAAATCCACTTTTAATCATCAAGCAACAGGATTACGACGAAATCCGCTGCTGGCCTCGAGTAGACCTCGTGGGTGGGGGTGGGGGGGCACTGATTTTGCTGCAAAGCGAACTCTCGTCATTATGCAATTTCGTTTAATGCATTTGCTTTTTTGTTTAACTCATGTCAGCTAAGTCAACAGGCGAGTGAACGTTTTTTTTGTGTGCGCGTGTGCTGACTCTCCCCCCCCCCAGCCTCGTGAGCGAGACCGCGTTGTTTTGCAAGGGGGGCCCCCCTGTCCTCTGTCTGTTTCTTCTACGCCGTGGGCGACCGGGACGATACCGCGGTGGCTTTAAAACATGCCCGCCGCTTTTGGATGCCCGGCCACTCGATACAATAACAAACATCGTCGGCTTTTGTTGCGGCGCAGAAACAAAAAAACAACGCAACGACATGAAAAGATGCGGCCTTTGTGGAACTGGAATGCGTCTCGCCCCCACCACCCCACCCCACCCCGCTCCCATCATCCCTGGCATCAAACTCTCCCTTGGCCGCCTTTCACGAGTGTTCCCAATAAGCGCGTTGTTTACGTACACCGGAGCAAATCGGTTGTTGATTGGGGGGGGGGGGGCAATTCCACGTTGCCTCGGCGAGCCGCGGTGGGCAGGACAGACGAGCATCCGTTGATGTGCCACATTGTACAGCTGCTTTCTCGTCAGTCCGCTGCTGGATGAGGGCATCTGCACGCCAATACCGATCGAGTGGGGTCAAGGGGTCATGTGGCCATACTCCACTACGCTGGTCAGGGCGAGTTGGTAAAGGGTGGGGACACTTAGGACCGGTTCATCGATCGTTTGCCACTCGTGTTATCCGTGGCAGGGGATTGAACTCAGGTTGCTGTGTTGATGGCACGGTGCGCTAACCACCGTGGCGTCAGGCTCCACTCTAAATGAGATTTACTAGCACAGTCAATCGGTAGGTCGCGTGTAGTGGGGTAAAGTGTGAGTACTCTCACCTCTTCCAACATGTCTGGACAACGTGCAAGAGTCGACCAAAATTCCCTCGAAAGTTCGCACGAGTTGACGCCGTTTCCCCAGCAGTTGCATGAGCAAGCTATTGCAGGGCTGCATCTTTACCCAGTGGACACTGCAGTCAAGGGTATTGCTGAATGTCTGGCCTGTTGTATTTCTAAGTCGTTGATGTTACGGTGGGGGGAAAAAAATATTTCATACGCGTTTCTAAAATCAATTTCAGGTGATGAATAAATCAGTAGGATCTCGTATTTGTTGCATTGGGCAAACATGGTAAAAGAAAATTGGTGATAATACAATGGCCATGACAGAGATCATCTGCGCAAAGGTGTCCTCAACAAAGCGAGTGCATTTCTTGTATACACTCAGCCATCCATTCGCATATGTGACCATTCATTTCTTTCACGACACAGCCACGGAGTGTTGCCTCCACGCACTCGTGGTTTACCCGGGTGCTCCGGTTTCCTTCCACACGTTAATTGGCCGAACCACACGTTAATACACACCGCGCCTCCGTGTGCTGCGGATTGCTCAGCGTTGCGTGGCGGCAGTGGCAAAACATTAAGCCGTCGGCTAAAACCCCGAAATATTGTGATTAATTAGTATCGCTGTGTGGAAAGGCAAAAGCGCAGCCCTGCAATTCCCTGCTCACGCTACTGCTGCCGGAAGGACACCTACTCGAGGGAGCTCTAGAGCAGGGGTCGGGAACCTTTTTGACTGGGAGTGCCATAAAAGCCAAATATTTCTAAAAATATTTCATTGAGAGCCATATAGTATTTTAAAAGTATAATAAATTAAATATGTCTTACTTTTAATGCGACTTCTGGTGCTGCATGGTTTTGCTGATGGCCTTGTAGTCTGGTTCATACGTGGTGAGGTTAAGCTTTGTGCAGGCGTGACCCGTGAAATTTATCTTCAAAACTAATTTCTGTTTACTTTAAAATGACACAGTATTATTACGCAATCAGTTCCAAACTGATTTATTTTTATTTTTTCAACTCAAAATTGTCTGGGAGCCATATGCCGTCACTGGAAGAGCCATATATGGCTCGCGAGCCATAGGTTCCCGACCGCTGCTCTAGAGAGACCCTCCAGACGGCATTTTGGACTGCTCTTCCAGCGCTGCATGAACGTGGGAGGGCCCACATTTTACCCCGGCGCATGTGACCTGCCGATCGACTTTTACTGTGACGTACTCTTACGCGCTGCTCGGTGGACCGAACTAAGAAACGTGCACAGATGTTTGGACTTCCTCGCTGGGAGATCGAAGCGGTGACCTCTGGATTGCAAGTCCAGCACGCTGACCATCATTACCCCACGACAGCATCCCACACAATAAATGTAGATTGCTTCTTCTACTTGTGCTGCTATTTCGATTTAAAGCTTTCGTGACTGCAGGGATTCATCTTCTTGGTTCTTTCGGTAAAGTGACGTAGAAGGGAAATAATAAAATAATTCTCACGACGTTTCGGCCACAACGCAAGCAGCCGTCCTTAGATGAGGACGGCTGCTTGCGTTGTGGCCGAAACGTCGTGAGAATTGTATTTTATTATGTTATATTTTTATTATTTTATTATTTCCCTTCTACGTGACTTTACCGAAAGAACCAAGAAGATGTGCTGCTATTCTTCTTCTACTTCTCCTTTCGCGTCTTCTTCCTCTTCTGATTCTTCTTCCTAACTTCTTCATCCGTTTCTTCGTCTGCTTCTTCTCCTACTTATTCTGCTTCAGCTTCCACTACTGCTTCTTCTTCTATTGCTGCTACTTCTTCTAAAAAGCAGCGAGGCAAGCATCTTCTGTTCCCTTTTATTTACAAATTACGTAACGTCATTATGCAACGTGTTCGGTTTTTTGTTGTTGTCTGTAAATATATAGCATGCGATTGTGTCAGTTACAGCCTTGACAATTGCACGTGGGCTGTGCGCAATGCATTTTTTTGGGCAAAATGAAAACATTCACATGAAACTCTTCACAAAGAGGAGAACGCTACTTTGTAGGCATTAAAGGCTCCCTGAAGTAATGCACAAAAAGATGTGTATTCGATGACAATGTATGCTATTCAAACTTGAAACTAGTATGATGCAAGGTATCGTATATCACGCCTAACTAAAATCGGAAGTGAATGATATAGGAATCAGTTGTTCCTCTCCTGCCACTGACCAGTATGGTGAAGTATGGTCAAACAACCCCGAGGACTGACAGAAAGTGGAAGGGTCTTGGCATTCATCCAGCAGTGGATTGCACAGAGGCTGTAAATCATTACCGTTATTAAACAAGACGTTAAACAACAGCAAACTACAAACCCATCAACTGCCGTCAATTAATGTATATGTTAATCACAACCCCAATGGCTGTTTAGTTCGATTTTCATGTTTTTTCTCGTATTTATGTTGTGCTTCTTTCACACCGTACATAGCTCGTAGTTGATTGGCAAAGAGATGGCTTCATCAGCATCAGCCATTGTCCATCCACCGCTGAATGAGGACCTCCCCTACACCATCACCATCTCTCGTATCCTACAGCTGCCACCAACCTTGTATCACTCCTGCGCGTGAACTGATGTCAGCACTGCATCTCCCCTGCGGATGTTCTCATGGGCCTGTTCCCTCCTTTGGTTGCCATTCCATCGCCGGTCTCGTCCATGGGTCATCATCCCTCCTCGCGACGTGCCCTGCCCAATCCCGCTGACTCTTATTCAATTGTCAATGCGATTGTCTCTCTGATTTGTGTTTGGTTCCCCGATCCATATGTTCCTTCTGCATGTGTAATAAAGGTCGTGGAAGCGACTTCTGGAATCCGGTCTTTATTTGTCTTTCTTTACAACACAACGCTGCTGACAGACAGCGTGAGAGGGATAGAGAGAGACGCGCGCAGCCACGTGGCTGCCTGGACCCCCGCTCTCGCGTGGCCTCTCCCTCTGTTCGTTCCAGTTCTGACCACGTGTTGTTCGTCTCCACCCCTATTTAACACCCGGGTCACGTGGTACCTTTCCACCAATCCTGGTTAGCCTCTATGGAATATTTTAGACTCCATCGTAGGCTCCCGGGACCACACCCCTGACTCGTCTCCCCATTGGCCTTGGCTAAAGCCAGCAGAACTAATCCTCTACTTACAGATGTCACCTTCCGTTACGTCAGGGCCACGCCCCTAGGCTTCCCCCCATGGGCTATGGACCAGGACCGGCAGAGCCAATCATCGTGACGAGTTGTGATCCGTCAGCGACCTGGATATATCCTCACATTACACATGCATCTCTCCACGCTTCTCAGTGCGCTTTTCAGCGTTTTCATTGTCAGCGTGTGTGCCTCTGATCCGTTTCATAGCTGGCAGTAATCACGAGTTGAACAACGATTTTCTATTTCAGACGCATTAGTAGCTCGCTTTCATTACCGTGTTAAATTTTCCAAAGGAAGTCCATCCGATGTAAAGCTTTCGTGACTGCAGGGATTAATCTTCTTGGTTCTTTTGGTAAAGTCACGTCTACGTGACTTTACCGAAAGAACCAAGAAGATGAAGTCCATCCGGTTCTTGTCTCGCCCTTATTTCATGACTGCATATGCATCCCGATCCATCGCCAACATTCCGCTGCGTTTCCAAGTTGCGTCCATTCAAAGGTTGCTTCATTTTGTTGAGACAGCATGTGCGTGTTAATTATTTTTCTTTTTTGCAATAATATAGAAACAGGAGGATTTCTCCACAACTCTGGCTGTCGCCTGATGAAGCTGGTTGTAATTACCGGAGAAACGTCGTACTCGAATTGTAAATGTTGTGAGTTTACTCTCCAACACATTGGTGTGCTGTACTAGTAAGGAATTTACTAATTGGCTGTGTCGGGTGGTGGTGGCGGGTTTAACGACGCATTTATATTTACGCGATATAACCCCCAAAAAACTCGTTTATCAATAGTATTATATTAGGATTTTCATTAACTGAACGTGCAATACATGTTTACCCCCCCCCCCCCCAGGATCTACCGTTTGTCCACCCCAGTACCATCGTGCAGTGAATCCAATGTGGGAGCATTACCCCCCCAAAAAACACATGATTTTATCAAATCTCTAAGTCGAGCAAACAGCCGAGCAGTGTTTTAGCCTTCACCGCCAATGAAAATTCGAGTCAAATAAGTTCACGGACGTTGCAAAACCAACACAAAATGGAACTTCGCAACATATACATTTCCACAGCAAACGGGTGAATGCGAAATAAAACACAGTCTTGTACGTTCTGCAGGAGCGATTAAGGTTGTTTGAACTAACAACCTTCAAGAATGCAGAGTTTTCGTAGGGGTGGTTAAGGCGCAGCCCTGCAGTTGCTCGCTCATGCCACCGCTGGCGGAAGGGCCCAGTCACGAGGAGGGAGATCTGAGGGTGCCCGTCTAGAGGGTACTTTGGTCTACTCTTCCACGCTGGCCACATGTCGTAGAATTATCGCACCGCACATGATCTGCCAATTGACTTTAATGTGGCCTACCCATTTAAACCGCTGGGGGGACAAAGGCGGGGGAGAATTAAGAAACCTGCACCATTGTTTCAGCTGCCGCGCCGCCGGTGAGATCGAATCGATGGGGCGAACTCTGCATCGCAAGTCCAGGGCGGGCCGCTAACCCAGGGGGTCGGCAACCTCTTGAAATTCGAAAAAAAAATGCCTCTTCTCATTTTTTTCGTTGACGACGTCTGACCTTGGAAGTCCAGTTCACAATGGAAGTCCAGGTCATCATGCAGGTCCAGCTTACCATGGGAGTCCAGTTTACCATGGAAGTCCAGTTTACCATGGAAGTCAAGTTTACTGTGGAAGTCCAGTTCACCATGGGAATCCAGTTCACCATGCAGGTCCAGCTTACCATGGGAGTCCAGTTTACCATGGAAGTCCAGTTTACTGTGGAAGTCCAGTTCACCATGGGAATCCAGTTCACCATGCAGGTCCAGCTTACCATGGGAGTCCAGTTTACCATGGAAGTCCAGTTTACTGTGGAAGTCCAGTTCACCATGGGAATCCAGTTAACCATGCAGGTCCAGCTTACCATGGGAGTCCAGTTTACCATGGGAGTCCAGTTTACTGTGGAAGTCCAGTTCACCATGGGAATCCAGTTCACCATGCAGGTCCAGCTTACCATGGGAGTCCAGTTTACCATGGAAGTCCAATTTACTATGAAAGTCCAGTTCACCATGGAAGTCCAATTTGCCATGGGAGTCCGGTTCACCGCGGGAGTGGGGTCGGCAAACTGCGGCTCCGTAGCCGCATGCGGCTCATTAAGGACTGTTCCGTGACCGTTATTTACTAAGGGCCACCGTCTCGTAGTCACCACACAGTGCATTGCGGCTTTTAAAATATGTGGAGGGGAGGGGGGTTACCGAATTTGAACAAGAATGTTTGCCGATCTCTGCGCTAACTGTTACTGCACTTTGGGCAGCATCAAAGTCCCCGCGTGAAAACATCACCACACGAAACCTTAGCGCGTGGTGCAATCGTTCTTTTGAACTCGCTCGTGAGTTGGACACTGGGAACGACACGTGTTTCGGACAGCGTGGCCTGGAGTTGCTCAACATGTTCGCAAGCAAAGCGCGGCAAGGCGAGTGTTTACGGTAATGTTATACCCGTGGCTGCCGATGTAACGGACGTGGTGCAGTGGATCCGCATGCTTTGGTTGGGAACGTGGATTTTTGTTTTAGCAGGAACCAGTAGCAGGCTTGGTCCACTTTTTCAGTTCAATTCAGCATCACGCAGCGCAGGAGCTGAACGACTTGATACGCTCATTATGTGAATCACCATATTCTTTCAAGCATTTAACCCTGAGACGCAAAGCAGCGTAAACTTTAGGCTGGCCCTGCCCTATGAGTAAAGCAATATCTGGGCTGTAATTTATAGAGGGTTAAATACAATATACATGTTGGGAGCACCCAGATAATACCCACGCATATCAGGGGATAACTGTCCAATGTCCACACAGATGAGTTCATGAACCCATTCTAGATTTGAAGCTTTCGTGACTGCAAGGATTCATACTCTTACGTTTTTTCTTGATACAGCAATTGTGCTGTGACGGTTCCACCTGAAGACGGAAGCATGTGTTGCCTCCGAAACGTCGTGATTTATTATTTTATTTATATTATTTCTTCTATTTTTTTGTTCATGAACCCACTTGCTTAAATGCCATGTGCTGCCCAACTCGAAACGCAGCGGGCTTGTGAGTTTCACAAATCGGTTGCATCCTTCACCAACCCTCATCTCTAAAGTGCTGGCTCACAGTTGCACGCCACCAGCAAATCACAGCACAGGTGCACGCATGTTATTGACCGCTGTGGATTCCAACACAGGCGGGGGGTGGTGGATCTCACAAATGTTGTGAAACTCCCTTCCCATGGGCGTCGAGGTGCCAGACCCTGTCTCGCCAGAAGAAGGCGGTACAGCAAAACAATGTGGACTCCACCTGGGAGAGAGTATTGCCCCCTCGCACGCATGGGTTTTATCCAAGTGCTTCGATTACCTCCCACATATAAACAACATGAAGTGGGATAGGGCCAAACACATCGCTATGGAAAGGGATGATGATGATGATGGACAGCTATCGACACTAATGAGTGACAGACAAAAGAGAGCGGGAATTATATGATTTGGATCTTTCGGTAATGTCACGTAGATAGGTTCAAATTAATAAAAAATAAAATAAACAAAAACTACGACGTTTCGATTGCAACACAAGCGGTCGTCATCAGGCGGAGAGAGAAAAAAACGTCGTAGTTTTTTGTTTATTAGATTTTAATTAATTTGAACCTATCGACGCGACTTTACCGAAACACCCAAAGAATATAGATTCCTGCAGTCACGAAAGCTTCAAGTCAACGGGAATGTTCGTTGCCTCGCTACACGTCAGTGGCTGTTTGTTGCGTTTCATTCCTTCACCTCCAAAACACATCTTCTCGTTCTCCGTCACGGGCTTATCTCGCCGGCAGAAGCGTCTGAGACACTCGCCGCCGCTGCACGCTCACCAGGCCCCGCGCTGATGCCCCTTCCACACGACGCGGGCTGTCACGGAGAGTACGTTCCTACAGCTGTTTCTTGTTACTCGTGCTGCCCTTTGGAGGTTATAGGATCTTTGCCGCACGTGTTTCCAACATCATCTCGGAACGCGACTGGCAACGTCCTCCCCTTGCTGCCCGTGTGGGAGGGTGCCTCGAGGTGGGAGACCGAACCAACTCCGACCAATCCTAGATTTGAAGCTTTCGTGACTGCAAGGATTCATATTCTTAGGTTTTTTTCTCGGTAAAGTCACGTAGGTAATAAATTAAAATTAATAAAAGTAAAATAAAATCACGACGTTTCGGAGGCAACACAAGCTTCCGTCTTCAGGTGAACAGTCACAGCACGACAGCTGTATCAAGCTGTATCACTTGATATCACTTGATACAGCTGACGTGCTGTGACTGTTCCACCTGAAGACGGAAGCTTGTGTTGCCTCCGAAACGTCGTGATTTTATTTTATTTTTATTTTACTTTTATTAATTTAAATTTTTTACCTACGTGACTTTACCGAGAAAAAAAACCTAAGAATATGAATCCGACCAATCCCTTGCCGTGACCCAAAACATCTTTCGATCGAGCGCTTTCAAACTCCGCTCGGAGATTGGCAGTGACGCCGCGGGAGCGAGACGTTAACGACCTCGCCTGCCCTGCTTGCCCTGTTTGTACGGGAGGCTCGTGGAGGAAACAGAATTTGCATCGACGCCTCTCCCGTTCTGGCTGTCGGTGGCTCGTGCCGAAAATAAGCCGCATGTCCCACGCGTCAAAACCACGGTGCCGAGATGTTAACTACCTCGCCTGGTGTACAGGAGGTCGTGGGTTCGATCTCGACCCCGACCCTGACGCCTGTATATTTTGAGTTTGCGTGTCTCTCTCTCTCTCATCATGACCACGGTGGCTAGGAGATGTTAACTACCTCGCCTGGTATACAGGAGGTTCGTGGGTTCGATCACAACCCTTGATGTCTGCATATTTGGAGTTTGCATGATCTCCCCGTGGTCGCGTGGATTTTTTTCCGGGTCCTCTTGTTTTTGCCTCCACATTTAGAAACGTGCGTTTAGAGTATGTGGCTGCTGTACATTGAAACACAATGAGCCACTTAATTGGGCTATCACTTGTGGCCAGGTCGCTTCTGAAAAATAGATATGTAGCTCAGTGGGCCTTACCTGCTAAAATGAAAAAAAAAATAGTTCAGTTTGTTTCAAAAGCTGCTGAATTGCCGAGCATTCATTCAAAGGTTGTTGGCAGGTACTTGCCGGTTAAAAAAATACACTCGAACACTTCCCAAGTGGAGCAGTTTCTCGACTCGATGATGCCCACTGCAGGAAAAGTCACAATGCCAGGGCTACGGTTAGGTTAGAGATGACCTTTTGTCGTGGGCTTCTTTTGCCTCTGTTGGAATGTTGGTGCGTGGTGCGGAGTTCATGTTGGCATTAGTTTGAAACCAAGGGGCAATATCTGAAGCGTGCATTTTTATTTATTTACGACAGCGATCGTGTTACGCACAAATGTAAATCATCGTGCAGATGTGGCCGTGTGGCTCGGAGGTCAGAGTCCTGAGCTGGTGCTATTGAGGCCCTGCGTTCAGGCATCCTTGATTAAGCGAGGTTCTCAAGTGTAATTAATTGATGGTCTCAGCCTGATCGTTAACGATTGCACAAAACAATCCATTATTACAAAAAAAGACTTCATTTGGCAAAATTCCAACTCCGATCATTAAATATATTCGGTTCGATTATCGTGCGAAAAACACCAATTTCATAGCAGAGATAATCGGAAGGTTTGCCTTCTGTCGTGGGAAGATAGATGGACGGTTTGAATATTTTTACAAGGAATAAGCTTCGTGAAAACATATTGCACAACTATATTTAGACACAAAGTTATGCACTGCTCTGTGCGATTTGCTCAAGGATTCTTCGTCTCAGGAAATGAGATTATAAGGACAGTCAAGATGGGAATAAAAAATGTTTTTAAGGACAAAATATGGGACCTGTCTTGCCAGTATCAAAATTTCAGAATAGGTTCCACCCTTTCTGGCAATAAAGCAGAATATGAAAATAAAACAGGTGTTAAGATGTTAAAACACCAAACAGAAACCTTTTGAAGGGAATCGTGTCTGCATAAACCACACGTACTTGTGGTGAACATGCAAACACAAACATGCTCCTATAATATAAGTGTAGTTTGTTGTACGGAGACACACACTAGAGTTGGAGGCAACACGTTTATTCAAACACCCCAACAGGGCTCACTACAACACATTCCTGCGGAGGGAGCTGGTAAGAACGTTGGGTTGCTCGGTCAATGGCCAGGGTCAACGGCGGCGTGGTGTATTCCGCAAATATGCCTGACTGTGAGGGCGGGCACAAGCCGGCGTGAGTAGGTTAAACGTTGAGTTTTATAAGGGCACCACGGGGTGAACAGCCCCTCCCCACCCAGCCCCACCCCTCCCACCCTCCACCCAGCCCCACCCTCCCCACCCAGCCCCTTCCCACCCTCCCCACCCAGCCCCTCCCCACCCTCCCCTCCCCACCCAGCCCCTCCCTGCACGACGGACGGACACAATAATCCCCTGTGGGCTGGTGTAACCAGGATGTTCCTACCAGTATAAACGTACACTGGTTCAACATCTAAGTGATAACTACACAGATTTACTATGTGAGTAGCGGATTAACTACACGTACGGGTCAGTCAGCGTACATGCTGCCTGACCCACGGTGCCGAGAGAAGACCGCAGACTCGGGACGACGACGACGAGACGCGAGACCCCAGGAATGAGTCTCCAGACGAGCCTCGAACGCTCTCGGGACCGCCCCTTTATGTTCCTGGGCGTGGCCTCGCTCCGCCCTGAGCCACGCCCCCTTCGAGACCTTTCCCGAAGGATCTGGACGAAGCGTCACGTGTCCCTCAAGCCCCTCCCTCCCCCTCGGGCCCCCCTCACTACCCTGTCCCGGTCACGTGCCCTCTCGGGTTCACGCAGACTACCATGTCCTCACTTGCCCTCTCTCAAACCGTCACCAGGACTATGCCCCCTAGGGCCCACTTGCATTTAGTACTCACTCTGGCCCCAGAGAGAGGTTCCAGATGCACAGTAACACTCTTGTGACAGTGCCTGGTGCTACCACCATGGTGACACCCTTAACGTCACTACATAAGTGCCGCGTGTGGTTAATGCAGACAGGATTCCTTGCAAAATGTTTCTCTGCTCGGTGTTTGAACATCTTAACACCTGTATTGTTGCCAGAAAGGGTAAAACCCACTCTTATAGGACCACAAATGTTCGGCGATAATGACGCGAATAGCTGCGCTATTTGCAAAGGCTTTTTGCAGAGGTTGTCACAAGTGATGTGATCGCGTAAAGGCCGTTTCTGTTGTGAAGGGCGAACCATCAAACATTTCTGTGCAATTTTACAGCAATTGTTTTCGACTGAGTGCCTTTCTTGCAGGCACGAGACGCCATTTGTAACCTCCAGGAATTCCTTTGATTAGGACCTCTTGGAGCGAGGAAAGGTCATGAGGTGTACTGGTAAATAACTCAAATGCGCACGCACGTGTATCAATATGTCACATCATTGACGAGGGGTCGGCTGTATCTGGCGCAAACCAGTATGATCTTAAAACCATCATCGACAAATCACTGTCTCACTTTTACTTTGCCCGCGAGGTTGAGAGGCACGTTTGAGTTTTACAGAATCGCACGAATACTTTATTTATAGTTGAATCAGAAATTTTTTTTACACCGATGTCCAGTTGGGGCACGGGTTCAGAACGTTGCACCAACAAACAATGCAGAAACGCGATAGGGAGTGCAAAGTGTAGAAAAGGTAAAGAAACAACATCCAGAGAGGGGCGAGGGATGGGGCATGATAGATATGAGACTGGGAATGGACGTGTTGGTGGGAGAATGTGGGGAGAGTGCAGTTACCACCAGCTGATATTGTGTATTGCTGATGGCATTGAAGAAACCAACCCCCCACCCACCCACCCACCGGGAGAAAATGAAAATAAATTATTCCCTTGATGTCGAACTGTTTACCCTCGCTGGTCAATTTTGCAAGCTTGCGCAATCCGACAAATCCGCGCAAGTTGCGCGATCCACGTTATTCTTGGCTGCCAGTGCGCAAGCTGGAGCGCTCCGTCTCCCCTTGGGAAGTTCCCAAAGCTCCGAAGCAGCGACCTCGTCGCGCGCTCCCTGAAGGAACCACCACAGCCACCACCCCCTTAGCATGAAGAGGTCCAGATGGCCAGGGTAATAGAGCGGGAGGTAGGGAGGGGGTAGCCGAGATGGGCGTGCTAACAAAGACAAAGATCCCCCCGTGTAGCCTGTAACAGACTGTTGGGGCAAGTGCTGTTAGCGAGCACCCATGAAGGCCGGCACGGCACACGATGGGGTGGGTGGCCAGCACCACGCCCGGCCGCCTTTGTCTCCCCTAGCGAGCGATATTTACACACCGCACCAAGTACTAATTTGAGGCTGAGTCGACCTAGGGGAGGCCCAGGACCGGTTCAGATCATCGTCACCGGTGTGGGCCGTGAGCAACCTAACCGCTACACTACCGCTTCCCAAACACGCACACATCAACGCACGTACGGACGGACCGGCGGATCGACGGACGGAGGAAGTAAAATAATGAATCTTTGTATTCCGTGGCTTGCAACGCAGCAACAGCAGCAACAACCTCAACTCTCTCTCCGTCGCAAAAGCAGGAGCGAAAAAAAACACACAATCAGGGGCCCCGCCTTCGATTAGGATTCTGCGCACGCCCCCTTTGCCCATGCAACCACCAGAGCGCCCGGCTCACCAGAGAGCCACAGTTAGTTTGGATGGTCGTGGATTTCCCCCCCCCCGCACCACACATTGCTGCTGCTGCTGCTGCTTGGTGGTTGTGACCCCGTTTTTGGGGCAGTTGAGGGCTTCCATCAGCCGAACGCGGCTGCGTGCGCATCTGCTGCCGCTGTACCCCACGCAAACCGAACAACGACCACGGTTTTTGTTATTTGCAAGTGCCGCTTTCGTGCTCATAGAGGCCAGTGGTAATGATTGCCTTTCACCCGCTGCTTTAGGACCTGCGGAATTAATTATCATTATTATTAGCGATGGATGCGAGCGGTGGCGCCGCGATCACCGCATGTGTTCTGTCACCATCGTCACGACTGGATTTGTATACTGTGTATTACGTTGTTTTTTGAGCGGGGAGCGGTGGCGCAGTGATTGTTATTATAATTCGTTTTAAATGCCCACCACCTGTATTTAATGTGCATTTATTGTGTTGCGCAATTCTGGACGGAGAGAGTGGTGGGTGGGTGCGTGCCCACCGTTGACTGTTGGAGCGGTGCATTGCTCAGCGCACTGCCAAGATTTTTAGCCGGCGTCCCGAGTTCGATTCCGGGCCACGTCTAACATCGGGAGCGAGCGACATCTGACACGGTCCAGCACCCTCCCCACCGCTGCCGCGCAGTGGATAAGTACGGCCGATGGGAGGCCTGCATCCAGCAGTGGATTGACAACGGGCTTGTACAGAGTTATAATCGATAGCACTGTTTGCTGTCTTCGTTTGGCACGTTTTACGCTGTTGCTTTTCTGGTTGTTGTCAACGTGAGCGGTGCTGTGAATGTGTTTTAACCCTCAGAGTCTATTCGCTGCAACAGCTCGTGGTGGTGGTGGTGGTGGCGGTAGAGAACCAGGAGCTGGAAGACAAGGCTGGAGACCGAGGAATTGAATCGACGAGTTAGGTAAGTCGCCTCTTCTCGCGTGGCGTACGGAGCGATCTGTGCTTGGTGGTTGTGGTGTGATGGTGACGGTGATGATGGTGGTTATAATAGGGGGGAGCGGGCGGTGGTGTAGCGGTTAGTGCGTTGCGCTACGAACCTGGATCGACCTGAGTTCGATTCCCGCTCACGGTCAATATCAGTGACAATTATAATCTGAACCAGTTCTGGGCATCCCCTAGATCGACTCAGCCTCAAATGAGTACCTGGTGTAGTGCGTAAACACATCGCCACTAGGGAGACAAAGGCGGCTGGGTGTGATGCTGGCCACCCACGCGGTCGCGTGCCGTGCCGGCCTTCATAGGTGCTACTCGTTAAAAGCACTTGCCCCAACAGTCCGTTAAGGCTATACAGGGGATCTTTGTATTTTGGTTGTAATAGTGGGTGATGGTGCTGGTGATGATGGTGGGCTTTGAGCGAGCAAACAAGCGCGTGTTGGATAAAGTTGCACACAGATCCAGTCTGAGATTAACGATGCACTCCTCCAACCCGTGCGCGAGTAATGAAATTAAAACATGATCGGGATGTTTTGCTCCACGTGTGTGAAATAACAATGTTCGCCGCCGCTCGTGATTTCCAAGGGCAGGCGTATGCGCGTGCTTGCCTCCAATCGGGTCAACAATACCTGAGCGCAATTTGGTTGCAAGCAACTGGATGGCTTGAATGTTGGACGTCTCTGCAACCAGAGACTGATTCATCGTCTTGGTTCTTTCGGTAAAGTCACGTAGAATGGAAATATTAAAATAATAAAAATAAAAAATAAAGCATAATAAAATAATTGTGAGAATTATTTTCTTATGCTTTATTTTTTCATTTTATTATTTCCATTCTACGTGACTTTACCGAAAAACCAAGAAGATGAATCCCTGCAGTCACGAAAGCTTTAAATCGAAATTTTATTATGTTTTATTTTTATTATTTTATTATTTCCATTCTACGTGACTTTACCGAAAAACCAAGAAGATGAATCCCTGCAGTCACGAAAGCTTTAAATCGAAATCAGAAACTGATTGCTCAGATCTGGACCACCGTTAATGCTCACGGCTCAGCGTAGAAAAGCGGACAATATACAGTCTATGTCTCAATCAAATATCTGTTTCTCCAGGTAAAAAAGTTAAAGTATTTCTAGACCAAACAATTTACACTTTTTATTTTTTTATTTTACCAGGTTAGGCCCACTGAGCTATGTAGCTCTTTTTCAGAAGCGACCTGGTCACAAATGATCGCTCGACGAAGGGGCTTACCATCATCACGTGCAAATCACGTATAGCAGTCACATACTCGAAAAGCGTGATGTGGATTCTAAATGTGGAGGAGGACCCGGAGAAAAATTCACGCGACCACGTGGAGAGAGAGAGACACCGCAAACTCCAAATACAGCAGGCGTCATGGTGGTGATCGAACCCACGACCTCCTGCATACCAGATGAGAAAGTTAACATCTCGTCACCGGTCCGACGGTGGCGAGATGCTACATAACCCCCAAAGGTCCGACGGGCCTTCTGGGTGTGCATACTTTCATCAGCATTAATTCAACACAAGTAGAACCCCGGACTGGTTTTGACAGTGCCAAGTCGACAGAGTTCGACTTGCATGAATAATTCAACGCTGGAGAAGTTCCAGACACTGATATAATCCACTCGCAGATGTTCAACGCGTGCCTGTATGTGTTCAGATCCACTCATGATGATTCACAGCCAATGTGTGTGTGTGTTATGTAATAAGCTTGTGCCGGAGGCCCCGGGGGGACAGGCGTCTATGACGTCTCCTGGCCAAACCCAATTTGGCAGAGCCAGGAGACTGAATCCTTACCCTCGGGGCTCCTCCAGAAACAACAATATACCACTACGTGTGGCCACGTGGAATATTCAAACGTTCACTGCGGAGGAGAGGCTGCTACTCTTCTGTCGGGAGCTGGACCGGTACCGCCTGTATCTCTGTGGTATTCAGGAGATCCGGTGGACCGGCTCTGGCTCCTGCCACCATGAGGGGTGGACAGTCCTCTTCTCGGGGCAGGAGACTGCCAAACAACAGGGAGTGGCTCTTCTGAACAAAATAATGAAGGGGGCATGGGAGCGTGGGGGTGAGGTGTGGGAAGCTGTAAGCCCCAGGCTACTTTGGGCTCGCCTTCCTATCAACCAGAGGCGAGGAGTGGTGGTCTTGGTTACGTATGCCCCCACTGAAGACGAACGTCCGTGGAGGGATGCAGGCAAGGCCAATGAGTCAGATGCCTTCTATGACCTCCTGTCACAGGTGCTAGCTAAAGTGGCCCCTCGGGACAGAGTCATCTTGTTGGGTGACTTCAATGCCCGAGTTGGTCATGATGCTGGCACCTGGTCTGGAGTGATTGGAAGGCATGGGCCAGATCAACTCAATAACAACGGCAGGAGGCTGCTAGATGTTTGTGCAGCCCATGGGCTTGTAATTACCAACACACTTTTCCGGCATCGGCGCATCCACACAACATCATGGATGCATGCCGGGTCCAAGCAAGAACATCTGCTGGACTACATAGTGACGGAACAGCGGATGAGGGTCCATGTCCTTGACACCAGGACCTACCGTGGAGTTGATCTGCCCACTGACCATCGACTTGTCATCTGTAATATGCGCCTGCCCTTCTTCCACTCCGGTGGTGGGTGTAAACCCAGGACCCCATTCAAACCCTTAGTGCCATGGTCTCAGCTAGCTAGCTGAGACGATCCCCCACTCCTCCTGATGTCAAGGGGAAATGGGCGAGATTTAGGACTGTGGCTCATGCAGCTGCAATGGCTGCTTTGGGTACACGGTCCAGACCTCCTTAGCGACCCTGGCTGACAGAGGAGGTGTTCAAGCTGGCTGATAAAAAGCGACAGGCCCACTCTCATCGGCTACAGCATCCCACGCCGGAGAATGAGGAGGCTTACCGCAGCCTTTGCTCGGAGGTTCGGAGAGCCGTGAGGCGCTGCAAGGATGGGTTGTGGTCGCGGGTTGCTGAGGAAATGGAATCTGCCTCAGTGGCCTGCGATACCAAATCGCTCTTTAATGCCATCAAAAAAGTAACTTGCAGCGCCACACCTATTACCATAATTAGGGGAAGGAACGGTGATCAAATCTCCGACCCCCAGGAACAGGTTTGCTGATTTCCTGAGCATTTCTGTGAGGTCCTGGGGGAGGGGACATCCCTCAGCCTGGATAACAACGTGGGACAAAATGGGGATGACCCTGCCGAGGCTGCGGTGCCTCAAATATTGAAGGAAGTCACCCCCTGTGAGTGGCTGGCTGAGGTGCCATCTGTTGAAGAAGTACTGAAGGCAATCCAGAGTCTGAGACAAGGAAAGGCACGGGGCAGAGATGATCTCTCAAGCAAAATGCTGCGGGAGGGTGGCGTTTGTGCACAGACTGCCCTACATGACATCATAACAACAGTCTGGACCACTAGATGGCTTCCGCAGGACTGGAAGGATGCCCTGATGGTCCCCCTCTTTAAGAAGGGGGACCGCACAGACTGTAGCAACGACAGGGGCATCTCACTCCTCAGTGTGCCAGGAAAGGTCCTGGCAAGGATTATTCAACATCGCCTTGCTAGGCACGGTCAGGAAAGGCTTGCGGAACCCCAATGCGGTTTCAGGAAAGGGCGGTCCTGCATGGATGCCATATTTTATGTCCGTCTGCTACAGCAGAGGTGTAGGGAATTCCAACCAGACCTACATCTCTGCTTTATTGACCTGGTCAAGGCCTATGATACCATCAGTAGACCTGGGCTCTGGGTTGTTCTTCGTGCTTTGGGAGTCCCTGACCCTCTGCTCACAATCATTAAGGACATTCATGATGGTGAGCGGGCCCGGGTAAAACTACGTGGCCGGGAGTCGGAGCCATTCCCTGTACACCTTGGGGTGTGACAGGGATGTCCTCTGGCTCTCACATTATTTAACATCTATTTTGACCACGTAGTTTGTGAGGCCTTCAATAGCTGTACCGGAGGAATTTCCATCTGGTACAGATACAATGGGAGGCTGATCGATGCCCGGGTGCGGTCACGGAATGGTTCTCTATTGCTCAACCATGTTATGTATGCCGATGATCTGGTAATCGCTGCTCACTCAGAGGAGGAGTTGGAGGCGCTGCTGCTAAACCTGGAGCTTGCCACTAAGAGGTGGGGCCTTACCATCAGCCCCACCAAAACTAAGCACCTGCCAAGGTATTTTGTACCATCGGACACTCCACCCCCACAACTCCCAAATGGTGATGGGGCAGTTGTGGAGAGAGTGGAGAGTTTCCCATATCTGGGCAGTGTGCTTATGACCGACTCCGTTTTAACAGCAGAGGTCTCACTCCGAATCAGTCGAACGGCATTATCTTTTCATCGGTTGCGTAACGCTGTGTGGAAGCTACCTGGTCTGTCGCTCCACACGAAGCTTCAGGTCTTCTCGGCCACAGTCATTCCCTTTCTTCTCTACACTTGTGAAACGTAGACCCCCCTAATGGAACATCTTCACCGGTTAGAAACATTTAGGCTGGCCTGCCTACGATCCATCCTGGGTTTAACCAGGCAGGATTGTGTGAGGAGCTCACAAATCCTTGAAAGATCTGGACAAAGACCCAGCGGTGAGCTCCTCCAGCAGGCAAGGCTGCGTTGGCTGAACCATGTAGCCCGCATGCCCAGTCACCGCATGCCTAAACAGCTTTTGTTCGGCCGGATCGAGGGGGTTAAACGGGCGCAGCACGGGCTAGAGAAGAGATAGAATGATGTGGTACAGGAAGATGTGGAGCTGAGTGGACTTGCCGATGACTGGTACCAGCGGTGTCAAGATCGGCCTCTGTGGAGGAGGCTCGTGAAGGACGCTAATGGGCAATAGGAGGCAGTCGCCCTCCAACAACAACGGAGGGCGGAGGAGCGACACTCACAACAACGAGTGGAGCGCCGGGTGGCTAAAGCACAGAAAGTTGGCACAGTAGGGGGCACAGGTGGTGCATCAGCCAGTCGTCTCAGTCAGTCGACCCGTGGCACCTGGGTCTGCCCCGTGACCTCCTGCCAGCGGGCGTTCGATACTTCACATGGCCTCAAGGTTCACATAGCCTGGCACAAGCGTCGTGGTGACGTCACCGCCACTTAGTGGCGAATAGCGGTTGTTATTGTTGTTCTAATTAAACTGGTGCTGCTCTCGCTATTGATATATCATCTAAATGCAAAAGTAAACACGAGGAATTGTTTTTATCTTCTTTTTTCATATAATGTAACTCATTCAATGTTGATATTACACGACGATTCAAAATAATCTATGCCACCGAGTCCCCTGGCTGTATGCTGGCTGGGCTTCTCTCCATCCCAACAATAGATGTGCTGCTGTTCGTGGGTGAGGCCATTGCCACCAAGGCTAGCTGGGTGGCTGGCTACACGGGATTTTCCGTGTAACAAAACACATTCCTGCGGAGGGAGCTGGTAGGAACGTTGGGTTGCTCGGTCAATGGCCAGGGTCAATGGCGGCGTGGTGTATTCCGCAAATATGGCCGACTGTGAGGGCGGGCACAAGCCGGCGTGAGTCGGTTAAAGTTGAGTTTTATAAGGGCACCACGGGGTGACCAGTCCCTCCCCACCCAGCGCCACCCCTACCACCCCCCCACCCAGCCCCACCCTCCCCTCCCCACCCAGCCCCACCCTCCCCACCCAGCCCCTCCCCACCCAGCCCCTCCCCACTCTCCCCTCTCCAGCCAGCCCCACCCATCCCATTTTTGGATGCACGACGGACAGACTAATCCCCTGTGGGCTGGTGTAACCTGGAGGTTCCTACCAGTATAAGCATTGGGTTGGATCGAAACGGCAGAAGAAGATGTTCGGAACACATCAAATAGATAGTGACACCGAAGAGGCTGGAGTAAGGCATACAGAAGACTGAACAAGGCTAATTTAAAATAGCTCTAACTTTCAATCTATGTCCGTGTTAAGTAATTATTTCGCCAAAATATTCTGTTCGTGCCCTGAGTACTGGAGGATGGAAAAAAGAGCACGCACATGACAGCTCTCTTATTTTCCGTTGCAAAGCAATGGGTTCTCGACTAATTAAGGATACGCGAAAAAAATACTCACGCGTTCGCGTTTAAACAAAAATGGTGTACGTATATTTATCATTCTCGAGAAAACGTTATACACATTTCCTGCACACATCCCGTACGTATGAATGGACATTTGGAGGACCGGCAATATTATGGGAGATGCAGAAGTGTTCCACCAAATCAAGGATCATCAGTGACCCATAGCCAGTCACGAAATGGTAAGCAAAGCAGATACGTGCTTCTGTACATGGAGGAGACTACAGACCGAGCAGTATTTGTCAGCGGGAAAACAGACATTTGTATCTTATTTCATACAATGTGTCGTGTTCATATAAAACCACTCTCCTGCAACTAAATTCTCTGGAATGCACCGGGTCTCCTCGGACCGCAGGAGATAAGCAGGTTTGAGCCTGGTTTGTGATTGGAATTGGTGACCTCTGTTTAATCAACCCGCGTGCTGATCAGCGTGGTGTGGCGGTCCCAAACTCTAGGATTCAGTTTTTTTCCACAATGTCGTTTGATCACTACGTGCAAAACACAGTCAGGTCCCGCAAATGTTCTTATCAGGGCTCGACGACTCATTGGGCCACGATTGAGTCGTGGCCTAGCCAACAGGGCGGCGTGGCATCGACGAGGCTCGTTTACTGCAACTCGCTACTCTTTGGTTCTTTCGGTAAAGTCACGTGGATTCCTTGCAGTAACGAAAGCTTCATATCAAGATTGCAACTCGCTACTCCAGGCAACGTCTGGCTGAAGCACGAGCAAGCTGCGCCGTGTACACATTCCTTGGCACGCGTGGTGACGGGGTACTGCGAGATCCGACCGTGTCCGTCCAGCGGTCGCTGAGCTGCATCGGTTTCGTGATGAGGTCGCACTCATCGTACGCAATGTGCTCGCCGCAAATGTACTACAACACCTTTTTGATCTCGTCGGGGAGCAAAACCATCACGCAACCTGCGGTCATCCTCGCGCAGCGGCTTTTGTTTGACCCATAGGTCACCGCATCGCGCGCTTTCAGATGCGCTTCTGCGGCCGTCTGAAACGCTCTTCCTTCCGATATTGGGAAGCCACTGGGAGCTATCCACTTTTTAAATCAAAATTTAAAACGAATTTCTTTAGAACTGCTTTTTGCGCTTGGTCTTCCGTCCTTCCCCAGCACCTGCGATTGGGCGCGTTGGGCCACATACGCTGAGAAAGAAGTCTAACAAACATGCGTGCAGCGCGGTGATGTATGGTCAAATAAATCCCCATGCCCCTCAGGGTGTGTGGGGGCGGGGGAGTTTGTCCACGAGTGAAAATTGCATGGCCATAATAAATTAACCTTCGTGTGTTTTCGATTCGCGCAAACGATATCTATCACGTCTCATTAATATCAATTACCTCTTACGTGCTTCCAAAGTACCGCGTAACGCCGTTGATAACGCAGTACTGTGCCCAAAGGAAGAGACACCCGTTTTAAATGCCCTTCTATAATACATCACTCAGAAGTAACCCTTGAGCGTCGATTATTTTCAGTGTTACGCATTATATCAACGTTTTCTTGGTTCTTTCGGTAAAGTCACGTAGAAGGGAAGTAATAAAATAATAAAAATATTATGTTTTATTTTTATTATTTTATTACTTCCCTTCTACGTGACTTTACCGAAAGAACCAAGAAGATGGATCCCTGCAGTCACGAAAGCTTTAAATCGAAAGATATCAACGTTGTGTCGAACTGGGGCCCGTGTAATAAAGAGGAGGCGGGCGCGGGGGGTTGCCTGTAGCACCTGATGGTTCATCGGCATTCATTCAAAGCTTGGCCTGGCTCTGCCGGTGAGACACTGCCGAGTTTGATCGCAGTCAGATCAATGGTTGCCGAAATTGGTGGTGCACTCCTAGACGAGCGGGCAGCCGATGGTGTTTCGTTAAGCGTTACTTTTGTCGTTTTTCTACGAGGAAGGGACAGATATATAAAGGAGATGCATTGTCTGCGTGTCTCTTCTGTTATGCATAGTCTCTCCGTAAACGACGACAATGCGTGCTTTGAGTTTTGTAAAACAAAAAAAGTGTCATAGGTTGAATTTGCATTCAAATGCAAGTTAAAGCAACCTCTGGCACATTACATAACGAAACCTCATTTTCGACATGCAGTGGAACGGTCATAGCAATGGCATTGCTATTTATTAGTCCGTGAAAGCCTCACTGAGTTTCAAGACAAATTTCCAGAAGGATCCTGCATACTGGTGTTTGGCCAATGCCATTATTCATACTACTTTTTACTATTTGTATGGTTTTTTTTTACCAGGTTAGGGCCGCTGAGCTATATAGCTATTTTTCAGAAGCGACTTGGCCACAAATGATAGCTCAACGAAGTGGGTTATCGTGTGGAAATTTACAGCAGTCAAATACTCTGAACGCGTGTTTCTAAACGTGGAGGGAAAAAACCGAAGGACCCGGAGAAAAATCCACATGACCACGGGGAAAGACGTGCAAACTGAAAACATACAGCGGGCGTCAGGGTCAGGATCGAACCCACGACCTCCTGTATACCAGGCGAGGTAGTTAACATCTCACCTCTGTGGTGCCCCATTAAAATGATCGACCTATTCCATTAACGAGTTCTCATTGTTATCAGCCATGGTCAATCTACTGCTGGATCACGGCTTCCATCTCTTACAATCCCGCGATATAATAATCCACCAAGCACTGGCACACAAACGGATTTCATCACTCCATCTCCTTTGATGGATGTCTCTCGGACGATCCCTATGCCACCACGGTGGAGAGATGTTAATTACTTCGCCTGGTATGCAGGAGGTCGTGGGTTCGATCCCGACCCTGATGCCTGCTGCTGTATATTTGGAGTTTCCGTGTCTCTCTCTCCCCGTGGTGAGATGTTAACTCCCTTGCCTGGTGTGCAGGAGGTCGTGGGTTCGATCCCGACCCTGACGCCTGCTGCTGTATATTTGGAATTTAAAACAAGTGTTTGGAGTATTTGGCTGATATACCTTTCCACACAGTGATAAGCCACTTCGTTGAACTATCATTTGTGGCCAGGTCGCTTCTGAACAATAGCTCAGCAGGCCTTACCTGGTAAAATAAAAAAAATAGTTTAGTTTATTCTTTAGTTTTATTCCTTGGCTCTCACCGTTCTTCTTGACCATCGGCCATCATCGCCCCCCCCCCCCCCCCCCCACAGCGACGTGTCCTGTCTCAGCAGCCAGGTCCACTTTACTCTTGTTGGCGGGTGGAATTGCTTCTCATCAACATGCGTATTTACTTGATACAGCTGTCGTGGCTGTGACGGTTCCACCTGAAGACGGAAGCTTGTGTTGCCTCCGAAACGTCGTGATTTTTATTTTATTTTTTATTTAACTTTTATTAATTTGAATGTTTTACCTACGTGACTTTACCGAAAAAACCTAAGAATATGAATCCTTGCAGTCACGAAAGCTTCAAATCTAGAATTAATGCGTATGTCCGTTAATCCACGCGCTCCTCTTTTCCGGCTTTCAAATCGACTCCACTCACGACGACGGTGTGGCTGCAAGGACGACACTTTCCTGCCATTCAAACCCGACGCGCTTACCAGCTGCGCGACGGTTGACACCGCAGTCGGATACGTGTTGCTTCGAGTTTAAATTCATTCATTCACAGCTAAACGCGAGGCCGAATCGCGTCTGCTGTGCTGCGCAAACTCGCGGGTTCCAGGAGCCCAGAGCCACGCCGTGAAATTGACGGGCGTGCACAGGTGTGACCAAGTCACGCGTAAAATTTTAACTCGGCAATGCAACGGCAGATTTATATTTAGATTTGTTTTTTTACCTTATTGGGCGATTGGTGTAAACGCGTTTGATTTATTCATGCCGCTCGTTGCATTTGCCGCCGAGGGTGTCATCTGCCTCGTTGAGCCCACACTTCCACGATTCGCCTGCTAGAACATTGTCAGCCACGGTCTCCCCAAGGTCGTGGACTCGAGTGCAGGTCTGGGTTGACTCGGCACCATCATCACCAACACCTCGATCATTGCGACTATCAATCGTCCTCACAAAACAAAGACACAAATCCCCCGTATAGCCTTAACATACTTTCGGGGCAAGTGCTGTTAGCGAGCACCTGTGAAGGCCAGAATGGCACACGAGGGGGTGGGTGACCAGCACCACGACCAGCCGCCTTTGTCTCCCCAGTGGCGATATTTTTACGCACCGCACCGGGTACTCATTTGAGGCTGAGTCGACCTAGGGGAGGCCCAGGACAGATTCAGATAATCGTCACTGATGTTGGGCGAGAGCGGGATTTGAATTCGGGTCGTCAAGTTCGTAGGGGTGCGCGCTAACCATTACCCTACCGCTCCCCATCACCACCACCATCGTCACCAACATCGTCACCAACATCGGCTCGTGACGTGCACACCACACAGTTACTGAGGAGTCCACACAGGCACTGGCATCTGTAGCGCCGTGTAGGCAGGGGTTTGTGGATCACATGTAGATTTGTGAAACTCCCAAACCCGCTCGGTTGAGAGGTGGACAGGAGACGGAGGTGGAGCGAGCAAGTCGGTGGACTGGTCCGTGCCAGCGAGACTGACATTGAGCAGAGGTTGTAGGCTTCGGCTACGAGGTGGCCAAGAGATGGCAGTGTAGCAGGAGATTATTGAATCTATCTGTGTGGAGATTTGAGTGCTCCCCACCCCCCCTCCCATCCCCGTATGTCCCATAGAGATGTTCCATGTCAAGGGATATTCCAGGTGAAAATGTTTGTAATAAATGATTAAGCAACCAATCATCGCAGGGCGGTAGGTGACATTTGCAAGTACTCAAGTCACGTGACGTCTTCTTCCAAAACCATTCACTAACACAGGGTGACGCGCTGCTGACTGCTGCAATTCCGCAAATAAATTGCTTCGTCTCATGCTTTCAAGGCAGCTCGCGTTAAACACCGCAGTGAATTATTCAATTTTTTTAATAGCAGACACCCATGGCGCTTGATTGGGAAGACACAGCGCCGCTCAATTACAGGATCTGCGCGACACGAGTGGACGTTGTCCCGGTCACAATGTAGGGCACGCAGCGTCGTCTCGCCTGACATCCATCATCGCGGTGGCGACGCGGATGCCCCGGAGCGCGGTCACAACTTGTAGGGGCGTTGTGCGAGCACCGTGGAACGACGTTTGCGTTGTCAGTGGGGTCATTAGATTCCCAGGTCCGCCCCCCCCCCCCCGTGACCCCGTGACCCTGCCTTGCCGAGTTCACCAAATGCCCCCGTGCTCAAATGCCAATTGAAGATGCTGCATGCAGGCTGTTACGTTGCCCGATGCTTGATAAAACACAGTTGCGAGTTAAGTGAGCATGCCATGTGAAAGACATGTTCCAGATGCTCACAAAGACAAAGACACGCGCATCGACACACACGGTTGCTTAAATGCAACCGTGGTAGTGACTGGAAAGTGTGCTGCTCTGTGAATCCCTACGGCCCACATTGTTTTCTGACAATGTCTGACATCAGTGGTGATGATCTAAATCGATTATGGGCCTCTCCTAGGTCGATCCAGCCTTAAATAACGACCTGGTGCGGTGTGCAAACATTATCACCGGGGAGACGAATGGCGATTGGGCGCGGTGCTGGCCACCCACCCCCCTCGCGTGCCGTTCCGGCCTTCGTAAGGTGCTGCTCCTCGCGAACAGCACACGCCCCGCAAGTCCGCTGAGGCCACGCGGGGGATCTTTTGCGCTTGCTTTTCAGACCCAGCACTCTACCGAGAATGGCGGCGCAGAATTCCATCCCGCTCGTGAACGGCAAGGTGGAGAGCACGGAGATGGATATTGCTCCCGGTGCTCCTGGCAAGCAGAAGATCAACGAGCGCGGGCAGTGGAACAACAAGGTGGAGTTCGTGCTGTCAGTGGCCGGAGAGATCATAGGACTGGGGAACGTGTGGCGCTTCCCTTACCTGTGCTACAAGAACGGAGGCGGTGAGTGTTTGCGGCAGCGCGTCCTTAGGAGTTCTTGTTCTAATGGGTCTTTTGGTAAAGTCACGTAGGTAGTTTGAAAGAGAATAATAATAAAAACTACGGCGTTTCGATCGCAACACGAGCGGTCGTCATCTCTCCTCCTGATCATCTCCTCCTGATGACGATCGCTTGTGTTGCGATCGAAACGTCGTAGTTTTTGTTATTTTCAAACTATTTACGTGAATCTTGATTTGAAGCTTTCGTGACTGCAGGAATCCATACTCTTTGGTTCTTTCGGTAAAGTCACGTAGGTAGAAAAATAATCGATCACGACGTTTCGATCGCGACACAAGCAATCGTCATCAGGTGGGACAACCACAGCAAGAAACAACTGCTGAAGTAGGTTATCTACGTGACTTTACCGAAAGACCCTAAGAGTATGAATTCCTGCAGTCACGAAAGCTTTCAGTCAAGACTGAGGACTTCTCTTTGGAAAAAGATAATGTGCATAAAAGAGCCTTTTTTGGGGGGCGTTAGATTGTTTTGCTTCTGAAATAGGATGTGCTAATTTCCGGGTGATTTAGTTTCATGAATATGCCCCAGTAAATGTATTTGATTTAGCTGTAATTGTTTGAAGCTAACGCACGATCGCTGCTGAATTGGATCTCTACACATCTAAAACTCAACCGTCATGTTTGTTTTTAAGTCCAACACGCGTATACTGCGAAACAAAACAGTATCTGTCCACACTGCAAACAGGTGAACATGAATTTTTTCCAGAAATTTAAACAACATCGTGTCAAGAAGACTCCCCTTCCGACAGATGTTCATGATCTGAGGGAGCATTTTCAAATTTGCCTGAGGGACGCATTCAGTGAGGTTACACAGCTCACTACCAAAATGTAACTGACACCTCAGTCCATATTAGCCAAAATAAATAAAGGTGCAGCCCTGCAATATTGCTCGTTCACGCCACCGCTGACAGAAGGTCGTCCACTCAAACGAAAAACAAACTGTAAACACCAGCGATCGGTCAGCAGTGTGCACGTAGAGTTATTGGCCGCACCAGATGTGACGGGATGTGAAAGTGAGACAATTGTCGTTTTTATTCGGTCTTCATCAATCTTGCCCTTTCAGCACCCGGTCCGGGTAATGGATGTCAAGGTGTAAAACCCCCCACGCCATGCCACTGAAAAACGGGGCCCACGTGCGAAATTCTATTTTTCACCGAAAAACGATTTCCCGTGATTTTTTGGGGGTTTTTCCTACGGTTGACGTCTGTCCGTTTGTCGAATATTTTTTTGGACGAAACGATTCGTGACTCTCAACTCAAATGAATAAAAGGAATTCGAAGAGACTTTACAAATGTCTAAGCCATTATAATATTAAGCGAATGTCTAAGCCACTGTAATATTAAGCATGGTGAAACTTTGTGCTCATCTATATATCTCATCATCATCGGCGCCCGATGTCCCTGACTTATGACAACAACAAATATTCAAGCGCGTACTGTGACTCGTAGATTCGCTCACAGACGCACAATGTCTCATAACATGCATGTGTGATTAATGATGATACTAATTTCGATTTACAGCTTTCGTGACTGCAGGGATTCATCTTCTTGGTGCTTTCGGTAAAGTCACGTAGAAGGAAATAATAAAATAATAAAAAATAAAACACAAGGCAGAGTCTTCTCGACGGACCTGTTCTCCACCTGAAGACGGCTGCTTGCGTTGTGGCCGAAACGTCGTGAGAATGATTTTATTATGTTTTATTTTTATTATTTTAATATTTTCCTTCTACGTGACTTTACCGAAAGAACCAAGAAGATGATCCTAATTCTAGATTTGAAGCTTTCGTGACTGCAATGATTCATATTCTTAGGTTTTTTCGGTAAAGTCACGTAGGTAAAAACATTAAAAACTAAAATAAAATAAAAATCACGACGTTTCGGAGGCAACACAAGCTTCCGTCTTCAGGTGGTACCGTCACAGCCACGACAGCTGTATCAAGTATTACTTGATACAGCTGTCGTTTTTATTTTATTTTACTTTTTAATGTTTTTACCTACGTGACTTTACCGAAAAAAACCTAAGAATAAGATGATCCTAATGCCGCGGTTTTGGATTTCCCGACAGGTGCCTTCCTCATCCCGTACGTGATCTTCTTTGTGTGCTGTGGGATCCCCGTGTTCTTCCTCGAGACGGCCCTGGGACAGTACACGAGCCAAGGAGGGGTCACCTGCTGGCGCCTCGTGTGCCCCCTCTTTGAAGGTTAGCTTTCATCGCCTGCCACGGCGGAGAGGACCAACCAGGCCATCGTTGCACGATGGGAAATGTTTACGGAGATTGTCGATGGCAAGTCGACGCCGGCAACTACGTAGTGTTGCAACAGCAACAGCGGCAACGACGGCGATGAAATGGCTTCCCCCGAATCTCGATCAATCTGAGCGCCGTCACTTCCCCGAGTGAGCAACTGGGATGGCGTCGTCCAATAGAGGTCACCTGGCCGTCAGAGGTTTCACGCTCTCTCGACAAAGCCATCAAACATGTAATTTTATAAAAAAAATAAACTCTGTTGTCATCGGGCTCAACGGAATCCGTCATTCTCTGCCGTGTTTGTAATTTGCCCCAAAATGGAATCGAACCTGAGATTATTTCTGTAAAAATTGTGAAATACCTGCATGGCTATCAAGGTCAAAAGCTTTGGTGCCAAGTGGAGAGATTTCATTTGAGGGGTGTCCTGGGAAAAGATTGATAAACCACATATATTCCTAGGTTTTTTAACCATTGCCAGATATAATGCAACACTTTACAATCCACTCTTTATCGTATCATCTGCCCTTAGATGACTGCCAAATTAAGTTGATAAATCACCGTTGTCATCCAGTTAATCAGCCTGCGCTCAAGAATAGCTTCCTCTCTGGACAATTAGAGTTTGTGGGTTGTCAGTTTTTTTGGGACTCTGCGCATTTTAACCAATCAGTTGCAAGGTGTTCATCGGGTTCCAGATGTAGGAATGGATGATACAGTGCAAGAATCTGTATGTGTTTACACTATGAGACCTCCTTTACCAGTGGCAAAATATAGTAGTAGGTTTTTACCCTTAAAACTGGTACAAAACTGACACCTTTATACAAGGCATCATGTTTGCAATAACCGCAACACAAGCAGTCAAAATGCAAACAAAAATAAACAACTCTGATGATGGTAATGATATGCACTGTCCTTGACGTTGACCAGTTTAAAGGGAAAAAACCTACTACTATATTTTGCCACTGGTAAAGGAGGTCTCATAGTTTAAATGCTTACCCCGAGCTCTCAGTACTCTGATAGTGCACTGTTTTTGAGTTGTACGCCTTTTGGCGTCATCTGGTCCAACACCAATGGAGACTAGGCTCTAAGGAAAGCTGTCTCGGGTGTGGACCAATCAACTTTAAGGACAGTGCCTATCATTACCATTATCAGAGTTGTTTATTTTTGTTTGCATTTTGACTGCTTGTGTTGCGGTTATTGCAAACATGATGCCTTGTATAAAGGTGTCAGTTTTGTACCAGTTTAAAGGGTAAAAACCTACTACTACACGTCTGTATGTGTGTTTGTGTGCACTGCAGGCCACGCACGCATCCCCGTTGTGTCTCGCTCCGGCCTTCATAGATGTTCACTGACAATCCCAACAGTCTGTTAAGGCCTATGCTAAGAGCACTTGCCCCAACAGTCTTAAAAATAGTTATTAGGGGGATCTTTATCTCTGTGCACTGCATCACATTCCTGGTGCCTAGGGTTTGGTTCCTGCGATGCAAACCCCCAGTGGCAATCGGAATCTGAACCATACATGGCCTTTCTCTTTGTCAGTCTATGTAAAAATGTATATGGGAAGTGAATACCAGTACTGAAAAGACAAAAACAGAGTGAGTGCAAGACCACACCACTCCCTAATGTGCCATAACGTGTGCTCACAAACAAGAATTTCCAGCGCAGTCTGTTTCCAGGTTGTTCGTAATCTTTGTTTTATGACATTTGTTTGTGTGTGTGTGTAAAAGTAATGGGGGTGTGATAGTGGCACAGTGGTCAGCACACTGGCTACATTTTTTTAAAACACAGCTAATGTTTGATATATGAACTGTTTCTGGGTCGCCCCCCCCCCCTCCCCCCCACTTTACCAACAAACATTGCACAGCTTGGTGAAGTATGGTCAAACAACCCTCACGACCATATACTCCATGGGCAGGCCTTCATCCAGCAGTGGATTGACTGCAGGCAGGGCTGTCAAAAAATATATTACAATACAACTGCTCTAGACACAGTCCTTTACACACATTTGCAGTACTCAACCTAAGAATCCCAATAACCTCTGACCTCTCTGGCAAATATATCTTGGCTCTGATATTTTCGAGCATAAGTGCCACACGGATCCTTCACTGTTCGTCGGGGGGACATGGAAGGTGGTGGGAAGTTGCGATGGACATGGGGTATAAAGATGGACAGTGCAGGGTATGGGTAAAAAAAAACTATGTTAAAAACTTTTAGATGAAAACAAAATTCCACCAGAGAATACGTTTACATGCAGTCGGATGTGCACCGGGGAGATACGCTGAGTCAGATTGGGAATCACGATGGTGAAACAGGGAAGGGGAACGTGAGCAGGATGGAACGCTTGGGGAACTTTGGAGTTGATCGCGAAGAATAGGAGACCAGTGTGCCCGCAGAAGAGGGCTTTCGGCGATGGCACGGATCACGAACGCGGACACTGACAAAGAAAACATTTGGGAGTAGACTGACAGAAATAGGGACTCATGCATCGGCGAACATTCACAAATCAGAGACGTTCGCTTTGACTGTTGGGAAAAGCGGAGTGTTCTTTCGGCACGCCACGTTACGGCTGGAAGGGACGACGGTGGAAAATGGACAATACTGGAGAGATAAGATCGGTTCGTGTGGAAGAGATGGATTGAGCAATGGTGATGTTGAGCGGGGTGCCTTTAATCAAGCAGTGGATAGACAATGGCTGGTTATAATGATGATGATTCACTCCCCACAGCGATTCGATTCGATGTCATTAATTGTCACAGTTTGAAGTCAAGCTTGATTTTTTTTGTTATGATTTTGACTGTCTTGTGTATATTGTTTGTCACTTGTGCAATTTTGTTCAGTCCATGACTGGATATTTACCATTATCATATCATATGCATACATCATAAATACTCACTTTATAAAAGTGTGAATCATCGCATAGATGATGAGCTCATGAATGCATTTTTATCAATGAACTAATGCTTCTTTAGATGCCTAATGAAGGCAGCATGTCATGCAATACAGTAAAAATTGGTTCTATATCACGCTTGAATACAACTGCATTTCAAGATGCTGTTTTTGCACGGTGCCTTGAGATGCATTTGCTCATCATATAGAACAGGGAAGTGTTAACATTCTGTAGCTGCACAGCACATATTTGTATAGACAAGGCACCCAGTCACAGGCAGAGAAGAAGGGGAACATTTTGAGCCTAGACTCTGACAGGGGCAGGATGTCAACAGCACGGACTGCTGAGGGGAGAGAGCTCCAAGCCATGGGGCCAGCATGACACAATAAGTGACCACCCACTCACTGACCGAGCGGAGAGTGAGTGGCAGCTTCAACAGAAGGCCATAGGTGCTAGAGTGGAGATCTTAGGTGCTAGAGTGGAGATCTTAGGTGCTAGAGTGGAGATCTTAGATGCTAGAGTGGAGATCTTAGATGCTATAGTGGAGATCTTAGATGATATAGTGGAGATCTTAGATGATAGAGTGGAGATCTTAGATGCTATAGTGGAGATCTTAGGTGCTAGAGTGGAGATCTTAGATGCTATAGTGGAGATCTTAGATGCTATAGTGGAGATCTTAGATGCTAGAGTGGAGATCTTAAATGATAGAGTGGAGATCTTAGATGATAGAGTGGAGATCTTAGATGATAGAGTGGAGATCTTAGATGCTAGAGTGGAGATCTTAGATGCTATAGTGGAGATCTTAGATGCTATAGTGGAGATCTTAGGTGTTAGAGTGGAGATCTTAGATGCTAGAGCGGAGATCTTAGATGATAGAGTGGAGATCTTAGATGATAGAGTGGAGATCTTAGATGCTAGAGTGGAGATCTTAGATGCTAGAGTGGAGATCTTAGATGATAGAGTGGAGATCTTAGATGATAGAGTGGAGATCTTAGATGCTAGAGCGGAGATCTTAGATGATAGAGTGGAGATCTTAGATGATAGAGTGGAGATCTTAGATGCTAGAGTGGAGATCTTAGATGCTAGAGTGGAGATCTTAGATGATAGAGTGGAGATCTTAGATGCTATAGTGGAGATCTTAGATTCTAGAGCGGAGATCTTAGATGCTAGAGTGGAGATCTTAGATGATAGAGTGGAGATCTTAGATGATAGAGTGGAGATCTTAGATGCTAGAGCGGAGATCTTAGATGCTAGAGTGGAGATCTTAGATGATAGAGTGGAGATCTTAGATGATAGAGTGGAGATCTTAGATGCTAGAGTGGAGATCTTAGATGCTATAGTGGAGATCTTAGATGCTAGAGTGGAGATCTTAGATGCTAGAGTGGAGATCTTAGATGATAGAGTGGAGATCTTAGATGATAGAGTGGAGCTCTTAGATGCTAGTGCAGAGCACTGTTGGAGTGGGTACAGTGGTGGAGGAGGGGATGGGAGAGTGCATGAGGGCAAGTCGAGTGAGATGAGGGAGAGCGTATGTCAGGGGTAGCTTGAGATTTACATTCATTTTATTATTTCACGGACATTTCCCTTCATCCAGTTGTCCGGCTATTTTACAAGGGAGGTCTGCGGCGCGTGAGCATGGCAGCAGCATGAACAAAAACAAAGGCAAAAACTTCAGTACCCTTCAGTCATATTTGCACAACTAACAAACGTGGTATTCAACGGTTTGTCAACGAAACACACGGTAATATAAAACAAACTGTGCCAATAATAACATGAGAACAAGGAGCGCCAGAAATAAGTTAAATACAGGGGCAAGTACTGTAAGTAAATAAGTACGCTCTGTGTTTTGTTTTTAATAGGGGAATAATGCGAGGGGTTGAAGGGATGGAACCAAAAGTTGTAATTAACGGTCAAAGATATTTCAGGAGCAATGCGGAAAAACTTTTCTTACTAAACACATTTTAAGCAAATTTTTTTTTTTTAGGAGGAATAAGGAGACACTTGTGATGCTATGGGAGGGAGTGAGATTAACCGAGTGGTCCTTTAGGTAATTTACAGATTTGTTTAAGAGGACCTTCAGGATGAAGACAGCCCAGTGGTGGTCTCTCGATATATATATGGTGGAAGGGGGGGGGTACATATTCGAGGTTTCAAATGATGAGTTCCACAGGGGGCGACAAGGACAAGAAACGGAGAGTAGAGTGGTATCGTGGTTATGAGACGTTGTAGTTGAGTGAGATAAGACGTGAGTGTTAGGGGAGCGGGAGACGGGGTGAGCAGGAGAGTTAGATTGTTGTCGTGACTGTTGACGCTGGCGAATGACATTTTAACATTCAATTAGCGGGTGGGTGCGAGTGATGCTCTTTGCATGTGTGCGCTGGCAGGCCTGGGCTACGGCACGCAGGTCATCGTGACCTACCTGAACGTCTTCTACGTCGTCATCCTGGCCTGGGCCATCTTCTACTTCTGCAACTGCTTCACGGCCGACCTGCCCTGGGCTTCGTGCAACAACCATTGGAACACAAGTAACGATCGCCCCCACACCCCCTACCCCCCTGCACCGTGCCTCTGCCGAGTGGGTGGCTCGTGAATGCAGAATCTGCCGGTGATTTACCGAAAGAACCAAAGAAAATGCTAAATGTGTGTTGTTTTTTTGCTTAATTGGCCAATTCCAAGTCTGGGGCTTCTCATTGTATTTTTTGTTATTCTGCGACCGTGCAACAAACACTTTAGGAAAAGCGCCGAATGCGTTAATATCTCGCGTGGAAAATGTAGATCTGCCGTGGAAGACGAGACCTCGGCATGTGTGAATCCCAACCGTAGTTCTGCTTGCGTTGTCAATTTCCCGGACCCTTCCTTTGACCCACGGTGGTATGCCGCTCGCAGCGAGAACCTCAGAAGTGCAATTTTTCTTCATCGCGTTATCACGACGGGAGACGAAACAAACGAAAAACATTAGCGAGAAGCTGGCCTGCGGAAGCTCGAGAGAGAGAGAGAGACATGCAACGCAGTGATTGATCGCAGCTTGGCAGACAACGGGTTTGTTTCGCTTGCTGTTGTCACGATCTAACATCGATCGGGCTGTGCTTGCTTGGGGTGGGCTGGGTAGGGGGGGGGGTGTTTGTCTCTCAGCTGCGTGGCTTGATGATGTCCGCATGTGCACGGGCTTGTATGTGCGCGTAACATTGGCGGTGCGCGTGGTTTGCGAAATTTCCTGAAGCAAACACGTGCGTGCGTATTCAGTCCGAGCGTAGGTAGCGATGCAATGTTTAAGATTGATTGTGTGCGTATCAGATGAAGTTATGGTTGCCACCTCTGATGTACCAAAAAATAAAACCTTGGATTTATCATTGGCAGAGGGCTATATCTCACAAAACTGGACGAGAGGAGAACTACATGTGAATGCCTTGTCTTGAGTGGTGAATTATTATGCATCTGACAGAGAATAGGACTTTTGACATCCTGGGAAGACCCACTGATTGATTAAGACAGCTACGTCAACACGAGGACGATTTTGGGAAAACCAGGACAGGTGGCAACAACAGATGGAGTAACCCGCTTACATTGTCAATATATTTTAAGGCGGTAATGTTACGACTATTGAACAGGAATAACCAGTGACTAATATGAGTATTCTTTCCAGCCGTAGAAGTTATCTATTTACTGAGCAAAGCAGGAGGGTTGCGATGTTTGGTCAGTTCCATTAACGAGTGTTTGGCTTCATGTATGGAGGGAGCCCCACATACAAGGGGACAACGCCTAATACTCCATACTGATAGACACAAGGATCCTTTGGCACACTGCCATCTCCTGGCTACGCCGCCAGGTATTCCCAGGCAGTGTCCCATCGTAGTACTAACTGGGCTCAAACCTGCTTCGCTTCCGATTGTTGATGAGATCGGGTGTATTTATTGTGATTTTGGTGATGTAAGGCTCAGCACGTGGGTGATGTAAGGAGCAGAAATAATACGTTCTCTTATATGATAACGGTACCGATTGCTAACTGCATTTGAATATCAAAGATGAAATGAGAGCGTTCTGCTGGCTGCACAATAACACGGCTGAGCGTCACGTGAAGCAGCGGCTTCTCAGACATTGCCACGCTCCACTTGTTTTTTGTTAAGCCAATTAATGTTTCAACAAAACGGAATCCAGCCCGAGCGATCTGGAGCACCAACGAGCGATGTACCGTGAGTGCCAAAATCTAGGGCAGTGAGAAGAGAAAGCGCTTCCGACAAGCGAGAGCTTTAAGTTCGTCGGTCGCTAATCCAGGTTTCATTACCAGCCCCCCAATCAGTCGCTCATTTTGCCGCTCGTTGCGGAGGTTCGTAGGTTCGAGCTCAGCGGCAGCCCTGGTTAATGCGGGGGGAAAAAAAACATATGCTCACCTTTTGCTTCACAGTGGACGTACGTCTGTATGTAAAAGATCCTGAGACATTTTTCGAAAAAGATTAAGGCCTTGTGTGCCGAAATCACGGTCCTAATTGTCCACGTTTGAAGATTCACCGCAGTTTACCGAATCGGGTACAACTATAAAGCCACGCAGCAATATCGCTCTCTCCCAACTGTGAAACCCCTGCAGACTACACTCGCCTGTGAAACACAACGCGGTCATGATAGCGTTGCGCTGTAAGAATGGACGCATGTGTGTATGTTGAGCTTATTTCTAAATGTATGTAGCCAACCGTGCTAATCGGAGGTGCAGGAGGAACGACAACAAACTAAACACAAAAAGCAGTTCTAAAGAATGAGTTTTCAATCCAGATTTAAAAGTGCATAGCTCAAGTGGCTTCTTAATATCGGAAGGAAGAGCGTTCCAGACGGCCGCAGAAGTGCATGTGAAAGTGCGCGATGCGGTGACCATCCTTGCTCAATGGCCAGCCAAAATCTGGTGCTGTGAGGATGACCGAAGTTCACGTGATGATGGTTTACGCTCCTTGACAAGGTATTGTGGTTCATATGTGGCACGCACTTTGTGTGCGTGTAATGAGCGCGACCTTATAATAACGTCTTCGTTCGGCAACCGGAAACCAATGCAGCTCGCCGAGCACTGGACGGACCACGATCAGATCTTACAGGACCCGTCACGACACGTGCCAGAGAATTAAAAAGAAAATTGCCAACAGGGCCGCAAACGTACGAACGATTCGGTCCGACTGAACCGCCACGGCGTGGAGGGGTCAACGCGCCCGTGCGCGCCGCGAGCCGCCCGTGATGGGCGCCCCGCTGCTCGCCATAATTTGGTAACAGGGATGGATTTGGCACTGGCCCCCGCGACTTGGCAACGCGAGCCTCTGTCGGCCGTCGCGTTCGCCAGCCGGTTCGCCGTCGGGGCTCGTGTTCCGGTGGCGCTAACTCCATCAGCATCTTATGGCAGCGATTGGTCTCCGGGCATAATGAAGCGCTTGCATTTAGAGCCTCGCTTAGGCAAGGCTAATTTGATTAACCCCAGAGGGATTATGGTTGAGTTAACTGCGAGATTGGAATTCACAATGATGGTAATAATAATCACGGTTTGTTTTAGATTTCACCCAGGAAAGCCTCACAATGTGATAGGACTCGTGCCCAAGATGGCCCTGATTGCATTGGAACGTTTATCCAATTCCATTCATGAGCATTTGGCAAGCGGGCAGAAAATCGGGATACCCAGTGCAAACCCCACTCACATGAGAGAATTACAATTAAGAGCTCCTTGCAGATATATTCAAGGATCCATTCCTATACCACCATCTCCTGGCCACGTGGCAGGCCAATCCCACCACGAATTGAAGATGCTCATCAGCTAGAGCTGTGTTCTGTCTCGAAACACAGTTGTTTCGTGCCTGAGCCAGAGCATAAATTGGTACCACCTAATGTAACACTCCTTTTTAGAAGTACCCATATATTTATACAGCGAATGAAAGTGAATTACTGAATAACACCGCTCGTTTCAATTTATTATCACACATTTTCAAACACTAGATATATGCCACCCCGGATGGTGCAGACAAGTGATATATATATATACATGGCCTAAGCTCATGGAAACAGAATCTGTATTCAGACTGGATCAATCCGATGAACTCTGAAGCTCTTTTTCACAGATGACCAGTATGGGCGGGCGGGGGGGTCAGCAGTGGACTTGTTGAATAACCGAGTGGGGGTCTTGCAAAGAAGCCGCTGTGTTCAGCTTGTGTCTCTCTCTCTCTGAATAAGCGCCCAGGGCACAGGTTGTATATAAGCACAGGAGTACGAAGCAGTGAATCCACAATCCGGAACCTGTGCCTCACCGCCCGTCATACTCGACACAGCGTGGTGGGCACAGCTCCACCAATCACCACTCCGGTCCAGTGGTTTGCAGAGCTCCGGTCTAGATTTTAGGTCTTGCCAGTGGCAGTGGATATTGGTATGCACACTTGCACGCACAGCCACCAATCTACTTCGCAAGGTTTTCAAGAGCACTAATTAGGGGTGTTGGAATATAATTACGATAACAAATGCACCTGGACACATCATAGTGGCATCACCATGCACAGCGCTGCGCATGAATTTGTTAACAATCACTTTCAAATTATTTTTCAAATTGGATTTTTTTTTTCATTGTCGTAGGCTGAGTAGATTTTTTTGTTGAAAACGCATTCAAAGAATGAGCCAAGTGGATATTGTCCTGAGGCTTTACTATGCAAAGAGGATAAAAGAATTGTCGTTAGTGTTTGCCACATTTGCCTAGACTTTTTCCATTTAAATGTCATAAACCGATGTAATCGATGACGACGATGAACAAGTCCTTTTGTCAATCCACTGCTGGATGAAGGCCTCACCATGCCGTGTCAGTCTCTGGTGTCGTTTGACCATACTGTAGCCGGCTGGTCAGTGTGGGTTGGTGCGGTGGTTAGTGCAGGGGTGGGTAAGGCCTGGTTGAGATATCACTCAGCTCTCGCTGACTTGAGTTGTGGTCAGGAATTGAACTCAGGTCCTGGGATCACGATGCAGGCTTTAAACCACTATGCTGTTAGGGTTATAAGGTTTATCACAATATAATTATTGTGAGAAACATTTCCTAATCAACGGCCACGGTGGTGAGATGTTAACTACCTCACCTGGTGTACAGGAGGTCGTCCATTCGATCCCAACCCTGACATCTGTATAATTTGAGTCTGCATGTTCTCCCTGTGGTCGCGTGGATTTTTCTCTGGGGCCTCCGGGTTTTCCCTCCACAATTAGAATCAACATGAGTTTAGAGTTTTTAGTTGCTATAATTGTCTACATGATTAGCCACGTCGTTGGGCTATCATTTGTGGCCAGGTCGCTTCAGAAAAGAGCGATGTGACTAATGGGCCTTACCTGGTAAAATAAATATAGTTTATATTATTGGTTCTTTCGGTAAAGTCACGTAGAAGGGAAATAATATTGTTTAATATTTTTTTAATTTTATTATTTCCCTTCTACGTGACTTTACCGAAAGAACCAAGAATATGAATCCCTGCAGTCACGAAAGCTTTAAATCAAAAAATGTAAGTGAATGGCTCACAATTAGAAGGTCTGATAATTCTAGATTTGAAGCTTTCGTTACTGCAAGGATTCATGCACTTAGGTTTTTTCGGTAAAGTCACGTAGGAAAAAAAAACAAACTTTTATAAGAAAAAATAATAATAATAGAAATAAAATATTAAATCACGACGTTTCGGAGGCAACACAAGCTTCCTTCATCAGGTGTAAAAAGGCACAGCAGTTATTATTTTGCAGTTATTATTTTGCTGTGCCCTTTGCGTGACGTCGTTTATGAACGGCCCCTCAGACATTTTTTTTGCTGTTGTATTTTTTAAGACGGGGGTATGTCGTCAGTTTCGCCGTATATCTCGGGCGACGGAGGTCTTGTAGGGGCTGGAATGGCACCCACTTTCCGAAGCCGGCGCTAATCCAACAGGGTGGAAGCAACAAAAAGCATGCCTACGCATGCATTCCGAAACGCTCTCCCACACGTGTTCGTCGTCGGAAGTATTTCGTGAATGATAATAACGGCGGCGCTGGCGCCAGATGCGCAGGAAGCAGTACGCACCCCGGGGGCCTTCCCTGATGAAACAATGAGGCTCAGAGCACGGCTCGGCAAGGGAAACCCCGGCTAACCCCTTCACTCAATGTTGCCGCTTTTCTGAAGGGGAAGTTCCGAAGAGATGCATAGCTCTAGGCGAAAATTCACCGCCCCCGCCCCTCCGCCGCGTTACAGGCATACGGACAGAGCTAATGCATTAACGCTGTCCAATTGTAGTTTTGGAAAGCGTTAAAAAGTGAATGAAAGGAACGAGATGACGCCCGTAACACAATGTGGTGCTGTGCGTGCAAAGCTGCTTTGTTCGAAGTGCGCTTTTTTGCGATCGCCCACGGCTGTTTTCCGTCGTCCTCTTTGTGTCTCCAGACAGCTGCGTGGAGTTCCATCACACGGAGAACATCACGGCGGTCCGCGTGGCCAGGGAAGGGACATCACCGGTCATCGAGTACTGGGAGTGAGTAGCGTGGAGCTCACAATTTTCGGAACTCGCATTTTCTTTTGTTTGCTTAAAAGTAACCAAACTCACACCATTGGAACCTCATTTGCCAGTAAAAAATATGATAATTGTTTTTTTACCCTTCTATCTGGCAACAAAACTGACACCTTTTTTTACAAGGAGTCATGTTTGCATAGACCACAATACCTGCAGTCATAATGCAAACTAAAAACATAACTCTGTATGCACTGTCCTTGAAGTTGATTGGTCCACACCCGAGACAGCTTTCCTTAGAGCCTAGTCTCACATGGGTTGGACCAGATGACGCCAAAAGGCGCACATCAGTAACCAAACTGTTTGAAGATAGATATTTGTATTTTGACAGGTAAGGCCCACTGAGCTATTAGGTCTTTTTCGGAGGTAATCTGGCCACAAATGATAGCTCAACGAAGTGGCTCATCATCGTGTGGAAATGTTATAGCAGCCAAATATTCTAAGCGCACGTTGATTCTAAATATGGATGGAAAAACTGGAGGACCCAGAGAAAAATCCACGCGACCACAGAGAGAACGTGCATGCAATCTCCAAATATACAGGAACCCATGACCTGTATACCGGGCCAGGCAGATAACATTTCGCCAGCAGTAAAAATAAAAACGATATAATCGCAGTGTTTCCTTTCGGAACACGAGTTTGCTGTCAAAGTCCAACATTGCAGTGTTCCGTTATAAACAGTTGTAGCACGATTACACAATGCTCCTGCCAATATTTATATATTCAACAGATTTGTCCAGCTGATGCACTGTACTGGTATACAGGCTGTCCAGAAAGGATTCGTCTAATATTAGGTAGAAAATTCTAATTAAATGGCAGTTTGAACTCGGTCTGTAAAACTATAAAAGGCAAAAAAATCCCCCATACAGTCTTTATCGGACTTTTGAGGCAAGTGCTGTTAGCGAGCACTTATGAAGGATGGCACGGCACACGAGGGGGTGGGTGTGCAACACATTGTGTTACGTGATGTTTTCAGCTCAGGCATGAGGACAACATGACCGTTTGCCCAATGGACTGTTTGATTTCCTCATTGCCATGCGAGTACGGAGCAAAGTTCAGCATAAAAAAACAATATTTACCACCGCATGAAAATGTACGTAGATATACCAGCCCATGGTCTGCATTACTGTAGCTAGCTTTCATTTTATTACATTTGGGACAAAGTTACACATGACTGTCAACCACACTTCAGCCACGTGTACACATGCATTGGCTGGATGATGTGTTATTCAACTGTGAGTTTGAGGAAAATTCGCACTCTTGTGATTGACATCTGCATGCCCCCCCCACCCCCCCTCTTCACACTCGCTTAGGCATGCCCCCCCCCCAGCTCCCCTCCCCCCCATCACCACCTCCCCACCATCTCCCACCCACATCCTCCCCACCAATGTCAGCTCGTGACTCCAGGTTGAGAAGGCAACACAATCCGCCTCGGGTTTCCCTGTCTTAGGTGATGACGCGTGCCGGTCGACTCATTGATCAGTGGAACACAGAGGCAAAACGAGTGGTGGTGGTGGTGTTGGCGGTAGTGGCAGCGGTGGTGGTGGTGGCGCCAGTGGTGGAGGTGGTGGTGGCGGCGGTGGTGGTGGTGGCGGTGGTGGTGGTGGTGGCGGCGGTGGTGGCGGTGGCGGCGGTGGTGGTGGTGGTGGTGGCGGTGGTGGTGGTGGCAGCGGTGGTGGTGGTGGCGGTGGTGGCGGTGGTGGCGGCGGTGGTGGCGGTGGCGGCGGCGGTGGTGGCGGTGGTGGTGGCGGTGGTGGTGGTGGCAGCGGTGGTGGCGGTGGTGGCGGTGGTGGCGGCGGTGGTGGTGGTGGCGGCGGTAGTGGTGGCGGTGGTGGTGGTGGTGATGCTGAACCAATGTTGGGCTCACACCAGACCGGGCGCCAGTCTGCTGGTGAAAGCGCTGGCGATGAAGCCACTGTCAGTGGCATTCCCGTCTTTGGGTCTCTGTGTGAGTCTATATCGGGCCCTGCTATACGTAAATCTACGGGTTTTCATGTGAGCATTACACTTTATGCGTTTCTGTGGGAATGCATAGATCTATATGTAAGTCTTTGGGGCACTATGGGAATATATGGGTCTCTGTGCAAGTTTATAGGTCGCTACTATACTTAAATGTATGGATTTCTACGTGAACCTTCCAGTATATGAATTGATGTGGGAATCTTTCTATCGATATGTAAGTCTTTCGGGCTCTATGAATCTATGGGTCTCCGTGTGAGTGTATGGGTCCCTGTATGAGTATATGGGTCTCTGTATGAGTCTATGGATCTGCGTGTAAATATATGTGTCTCTGAATCCATGTGTCTCTGTGTACATCTATGGGTCTCTGAGTCTATGGATCTGCATGTGAGTCTCTTTGTCTCCATGTGAGTCTATGAGCATGTGGGTCGATGTAAGCGTATGGGTTATATGTGAGTCTATGGATTCCTATGCGCGCATGGGTCTTTGTGTAAGTCTACGGGGGTCTCTATGCGCGCCAGTGTATTACAGCTTCTCAATTAATACATCTGTACGTGTTACCACCTGAGGCTAGAAAACCTGAGGCCTCCTCTACCTGGAGCTACGAAATCCAACTGCTGTGTACGCCCCCACCCCCTCTCCAACGTCACCCCCGTCTCACATCTGCCACCCTTCACGCGCACACTTCAAATGCATCGTGCGAGATTCAATCCAGGCTTGTGCTATACTGGCAGCACGACAGTTATCGTGCATGTAAGTGTTACACTCTACATGAGTAGTGTATGCCTACGATTACGACCGAATCATCCAGAATTTTCCAATTTTTTCCGTGTGTTCTTGTATAATAGTAATTTGATTTTTGTTCTACGCAGGCAAGACCCACTAAGGAAATCGGAGAACACGGATGGAAGCTCGTGCATACCAAGAAATAACACGCACAGCTAAAATCTATAAAATCGAGTGTTCCCAGACATTCTTCAAACCGAATACAAACCACCGTCAAACCTGCTTAGTTTTTTGATAATCTGACGACATTGGACACATTTAGGGTCATTTATTCCTTGACTTTGCTCGGGGAGCTCTTGGCATTTGTGTGGCTATTGAGCACGGGCCATGACAACCTGCACAAGGTTGAGCTGCTCAGCGTGTGAGGCATGAAAATGAACTCACGCCATCAACTTGGCCGAACAGCGATGCCAAACGCTCCTTTTCAGCGCCACGCCACTCTAAATATTCGACAAAGCTTTGCGGGTTTCTTAATAGGACGCTTAAGCAAATTACCGTCTCTGTATGTCTGTGTCGCTTTCTGCTTCTTGCTTCGAGCTGTTCGGATTGGAATTCCCTCCCGTCGTCTCTCTCTCTCTCTTCCCCCCCCCCCCCCCCAAGTTTTTGTTCCAATCTTGCCAAAAATTCGAGAAGCCGCATTAACTTTTATTCTCTTGCACCTTCAATGGCGCTGTTTGATTGTCGGCCAATCAGCCTTTCGTGTATTTGGGCCTGTGCCCACCCATCGTGGTGGTGATAAAAAAAGACACCTCCTTGTTAACCCTTTCCCGTTCCAATGACGTACGTGTACATCATGAGTTTTTCTTCGGATTCCATTCTGATGACGTATGTGTACATCATCGGAATCGGACCGGAAGAAAAAAGAAAGTAACTTTATCAGTACCGAGGCTCCCACAAGGCCATGCGGGAGGGCGTATGGCACAGTTTGGCGCCAGCTATTGTCGAGTGTGGTCGAGTCGCTACAGTTCTTTGCGGGGAGTACAACGTATTTAAAAACACCGGCACTACGCCTCCCCAAATAAAATTAACGCCGAGTCGCTTACGCGTTGCGAGGGCGACGGCGGGGTACAAAGAAGGGGCGGGCGGGCAGGCGTGGGACGTTCGCGCGTTTGTGTGTTCTGTCCCGCGGCTGCAGGCGGAGAGTGCTGGGCATCTCCAATGGCATTGAGAACATCGGAAACCTTCGCTGGGAACTGGCTCTCTGCCTCCTGGCGGCGTGGATCGTCTGCTACTTCTGCATCTGGAAGGGACCCAAGTCGACCGGAAAAGTAAAAACGCAACGCCGCTCATCGGCGCGCGCGCAATCAGTTGTCCCTGCTTCGCAGTTAGGGGTCAAAAGCCATCGCTCGCAGGCAGTGTCCACCCACTGTACAAAGGAAGTGATGTCGCTGCTTGCCTTCAAGCAGGGATCCATTTCTCACTCAATATTGTCTGGGTCGCTGGTAGACTGGAAGAGGGAGGATTTCGTGTAAATTCCTGGTCCTGAGTGGGTGTACTATTGACAAAAACTGGGTGTAGCATTAAAAAAACGGGACTTTTAACTTCCCAGATAGACAGGTTGCCCGGGACAGATACCTGAAACACAGGAACATCCTGGAAAATACCAGTACAGGTGGCAACTCTCGACTAGAGGTGGCACGTGACCAGTATCCATAGTCAGAGCAAGAGATAAACTGGATGCGGTGAAATATGTTCAGGGTCGCTCGCCCAGGCAGACCCGGCTTAAATTCAACCCTGGACTCAAATTTAACTTCAGGCACTGCATTGACGTCCATGTACACGCCGATGGTTTATCACCGCCACCATGATCGTGAGTGCTGGTCTGGAGCAGTGTCGCTGTGTGTCATCGCAATGTGATACGAACCCAGCAACGAAAGTTGGATTCCTGGTCCACCCCTTCCCCGCGCACCTTCAATTGGCAGTTCGCTACATACGGTGCGAAAGAAGTTCAACATACATGCATACATGGCTGTCATGAGTGGTGAGCGATATCTGAATCCCAGATCACCAATTGGCACTGACCAGTGCGGTGAAATTATGTGAAACAAACCGCATAACTGGCATGGTTTTGGGAAGACTTCATCCAGCGGTGAATTGACAAAATGGCTGTTCATTGCATTGTTATGGCCTAGCACTGCATTGTAACAGAAAATATATAATATATAACTAGTGTAATTGCCCACCATATGACGGGTAGATAAACATTTAATCCAATGAAATAGACTAAAATTTTAAGATTGTATTGAATTTATTTAAACAGAAATTTCTATAAGTGTGACATTTGGTGTAAATTGCCTTTCATGAAAAAAATATTTACAATTGCACAGATCACCAAAACTACATGATATTAAAATGTGGATGTCACAGAATTTCCTGGCACTTAACAAAGGCAAAATAGTGTTACTGGTAATTGGAGCAAAAGCCCGAAGAGAAAAACTGCCCACACATTTTTGCTCGCTGACAGAAAACGCCAAACTGCAGGTTATAAACTTAGCTGTTTTGTTTGATCCGGATTTGAACCTCGAAGCCCACATCAGATATTTGACCAAAACGGCATTTCATCATCTTATAAATATAGCTAGGGTACAGCCTTTTCTATCTCACTTTACTACTGAGAGACTGATGCATACTTTTATTTCCAGTAGACTTGACTACTGCAATGCCTTCTTTTCCAGTCTTCTGAAAAAGTCAAAATGTAACCTACAACGTATTCAGACTGCAGAAGCACGTCTGCTTACGAAAACCAGAAAGAGCACCCACGTGACACCTACTTTACGATCCTTGCACTGGCTGCCAATCAGTCGTAGGATTTATTTTAAAATTATTTTTATTGGATTTTAAATCGTTGAATGGTTTGGCACCAGCATACATGTGTTCTAAGATATGAACCAACAAGATCCCTAATATCCTCTGGTTCCGGCCTTTTAGTTGTCCCAAGGGCCAGGACCAAAACGCACAGAACAGCAGACTTCGGTGTGCATGGGCCTCGCCTGTGGAACAACCTGCCGGGGGATCTGACGGCTTCGCAATCGTTAAGCAATTTTAAATTAAATCTAAAAACTTTTTTTTACTTGCTTTTACCTAAGATTCTTGTCTCGTGTTATATTTTGTTAATATGCCTTTGCTATCAATTTATCATAATGCGATTTTGTTTTGGCTGGAAATAGCTTTTATTGTTCTTGCATCTTTTAACAAAGTTTTTGTTTAACTGTACAGCACTTTAAATTGCATATTTTGCACGATAGAGCGCTATAAAAAATAAAAACTTGATGATTGATTTATTATGTACAACGGTGTCAAGAACGAAAATATAAAAATACAAAAAACCAACTTGGCTTTTCCCAAAACCAGCGCTGATATATTTTTGGAGAAAATCGATTATTCTTGAAACTAACTAATAATTAGTTACAAATTTAAGAAGCCTTTCATGAAAAAAAAAGTATTTGAAATTGCATTAAAATACTTCAGTCGTTAGGCACAGATTACCAAAACTTACGTATGATAGGCCGGCTTTTAGGGCAGAAGCACTCCTCCACAGCAGTTAGATGTGTAGCGTGAACGTCTTATGAAAAGCAGATGGTTGAAAGGAAAAATATGTGAATGTATACCCTATTCTATGGGTTATAAGATGCTCCGGAAAGTTATACGCACTTGACACTTGTACCCTGTGTTGAGAAAGTTCTACAAATTTGGTCTCACACACACACGCACGCCTCCCAGATTGCAAGATGCACCCCAACTGTGTCTGTAAAATTCAGGGGGTAAAACGTGACATTTTTTTCTTAGAGAATACGGTCATTGGAGAAAGAATGATCAAATATTTGGCAATATTGTTTTTTTTTCCTGCTGTAATTCTGGTTATATTTTTATACATAATTTACTTATTCGGTGATTTATGTCAAAAGTCAACTCCTGTCTCAGGCCTGAAGCTGAAGTTTTCGAATGAATAAAACATATTTTAGTTTCCTCTCATCTTTGGTATGTAGTGAATTCATAAGGGTAAACATATGGTTCTCTTTGTATATTCTGGCTTTATACTTTCATGGAATATATTATCTCGTGGAATTTTATTTTTTAGAATTACGAGTATATTATCATTTCTAACGAGTCATTTCGGATCCGTTCGCATAATTTGGTATATGTATATTTTTTTATTATCAATTATCACTACAAAGTAAATTCTTATTTCCATAAAAATATTACAAAATATCGACACAGTTCGTTTTCTTTCATTACAATCACCCCTAGCATCATGAAACTCGACGAACGCAAGCTTCTATTGACAGGTGAACACCCAATTTTGCAGCAATCCAACATCGCTATTTCATGACGGACACCCGCATTGTTATTTTGTCTCCCGGGGAAGGTCGTTTACGTGACGGCCACCTTCCCGTACGTGATGCTGATCATCCTCCTGATCCGTGGCGTCACTCTACCCGGGGCCAGCGAGGGAATCAAGTTCTATCTCTACCCCGACGTCAGCCGGCTCTCCGATCCGCAGGTCAGAGGCCCGGCGTGTTTTCCGGTTGTACCGTGGCGTCGTTCGGAGTGATGTCCGACGCTGCACTCCGTACATTGGACAAACATCCCGGACGTCACGTGGTATATCGCAAAAAAAAACACACATCGCAGAGCCGTGCGGTGCAACGTGTCTCAACGAAAAAATATCCTTATTTTGTCGGTGATCTTGAGCTTTGACGATGATTACGGTGATATCGTTGTTTTGCGTTAAGACTCGCATGCAAGGGAGCTCCGTAGGACAATGTCCTTCCCGCGCACCTCCGATTAGCACGGTTGGCTACGTATGGTGCGAAAGAAGTTCGACATACATACAACACGCACCGATGAGATGCTGGGATTCCACTCCCACGATCCCTGTTGGGATTAAACTGAGTTCTTAAGTCTAATGAGCCATTGGTTACAGCCAGGTCACCGATGACTGCACAGAAAAGCCATCACGCTGAAATGGACATTTCTCAAACGTATTGCCTCACCTGCTGTGGCTCAGCAAGGGAATCACATGCAGGAAATTCAATGAATACATAATCAGATGAGATCTTCGCAGGCTAGCCTTTGCCAATGTTCTGTAAGAAGGACAGCTCTGAGGTCAAATATAAGTTGGGGCGCGTGTTTGGGAGATGCTGTGGTGAGACTCTCCAGGAGGAATGTAACAATGAATCAATGTTGATTCTTGAGAATCGCGACGCATGCATTGCATCGCGAACATAAGTAGACGCGTTTTTAAAGTATGCAGATTTTTTTGTGAATTATATGTAAATGCCACTTTGCTACGTTTACGAGGATGGACCAAGAAATGTACAAATGGCACAGAAACCAAATGCGATATGTCGCAAGATCGCATGTTGCTCACGGCACGATGTCCAACGTTTTGCACCGGGGAGCTTCCACAGGAGCTCGGCTCAATTCCTGTTGAAGCTCCCAGCGGCACACGGAGTGACACGTGAGGCGTCGTGCTGAACGACACGCGGCGCGTTCCGAAAACACATCGGAGAGTTGCACAGCACAAGCCGCGAATTCCGACGCAGTAAATCTGCCTTTCAAACGATGGAGCCGGGCCACTTGGACTTGTGGCGCTATGCGTTGACCTCGCCACCAGCATTTCGCGGCACACACACACAAACACACACACACGCGCGCTCACTCGCTCGCACGCACACGGGCATTGCTCGCCCTCTCACTGTCCTTTCTCACACGCGATTCGATTGCAAAAAGCCGCTCTGCTGAAAGACCTCCTCCGCCACTTTTGTCAAAAAAGGATTGATCGTCGCACAAAGGGCTCAGAACCCACGGCCACTGCCGTGTGAAAGGAGGCTCGTTTGCACGGCAAGTCTCTCCCAGGGGCATCTTAATGAACCGCCCGTAACTCCCCGCTACTCTGCGCATTTGGGGGGGGACCGCGAGAGACGCAACCCCGTGGGGGTGAGGGTGTGCGAGGCTTGGGGCGTGGCTCCGACCCGACCTTAACCTCTCGCCCTCCATCCCACACCTCCCCCCCCCATAAATTGTCATTTCAGATAAAAAAAAACGCTCACGCACACATCACACCGCCGCTTCGTTCTCTGGTGTGCCCATGCTCTATCCACCCCGCTCCCTCTTGTCCCCCTCCCCCGTGAACACCGCCTTCCCCCACTGGCCCCGTTCAAAGCGAGCAGCCTACGCCGCGTTTCCCATGAGAGAGCTGCGGCGGAGGGGAGCGGGTTCATTCCCCAGAGGGCACTTGTGTCTGTTATGGTGACGGTGCCTTTGTGAGTGTGCCGCGCAGCTTGAGCGGAGCGAATGGGCCCCTCGGTGGCACAGACGGGAAGCTGGCATCGCGTACACGTTCCCACCCTGCTTAGGGGGCTTCCTTGTTTCGCTCGCTCGCTCGCGGGCAGGGCTGGGGGTCGGTGGTTTGCACCGAGTTGAGTCGAGACGGACTCGGGTTGGGGTAGCTGGCCAGCGTGCTGGATGGGATGGTTGGGTGGTTGAGCAGGGGTGCTGAACATTTTTCAATAAAAGAACGTTGGCATTTATTACGACAACAAAACAGGTCCCTGCGGGGTGGGCTGGTAGGAACGAACAAATACGATACGAAGGGAGAGTTTGAGGCCTAGTTCTAGGCTTTAGGCCTAGCTGTAGGCTTTAGGCCGCTGTGAGTTAATTTTAAATGTTTTAATTAAAAACTATTTCAGGGAATGAGTTAATTTTTTATTTAAATGGTTTAATTAAAAACTATATCAGGGAATTAAAAAACGATCTCAGGGAATAATAAGTGATGTCACTTGTTTAGCCAGGAAAGCCCCACTGAGTCTAAAGGTTTTTGTAGGGTCCTGCCAAGTGTTTGCAGTAGGGGGCGATGTTGCTACACCTAATCGGACATCGGACAGACGGACGATATAATCTATTGTAGGCTGGTTCACTTCGTTCCTACCAGTAAAAGGTGCAGAACCTGAAATTGCTCGCTTACACAAGCGTTGACGGAAGGGCCTCCCACCAGAAGAAGCTCTGGAGCGGCTTCTTTAGAGAGTATTTGGCCTACTCTATCACATTGGCCAGACGTCTTTAAAAAGGTGGCATTCATCTCGTCCTGACGTAAAACTTTCGTGATTGCAGGAATTCACATTCTTTGGTTCTTTCGGTGAAGACACGTAGATTTAAATCAAGTGAATAAAAATGATAAAAAAATATATATTCCGTGCTTCATATTGGTGCTCTCTGACCCCAGGGCACATATGCCCCGCCCATTCTTGTGCCACGCCCATTTTTGAAACCTTTAAAATCGGTTGCCTTCGGTGACCTTCCCCCTCTTGAAGACGATCGCTTGTGTTGAGATCGAAACGTCGTGGTTTTATTTTTTTTTATTTTGTATTTTATATTTATTACCGAAAAAAACAAGAATAAGTCTACATTATAGACTGCCATTACGCTCACTCAGGTTAAGAACCAGGCTGCAGTCTACATCATAGACTACCAGTACACTCACCCAGATTAATAACCATTGCTACAGTCTACATTATAGACTGCCAGTACACTCACCGAGGTTAAGAACCAGGCTGCAGTCTACATTATAGACTGCCAGTACACTCACCCAGCTTAATAACCATTGCTACAGTCTACATTATAGACTGCTAGTACACTCCGATTAAAAACCAGGATACAGTGTACATTAGTGTTTTTTTCTTTTTATATATTCACTTAATGTTTTTTTCTATCTACGTGACTTTACCGAAAGAACCAGATAATATCATCTCGTCCTATTTATTGGTTCATACACCCAATCATGAATTTGTACATTTTGTCAATGACACTTTGTAATATGTGCGCATTAATACATATCAATGGCTGACCGCAGTATATTGCAGAGTGATTGAAAACGATCGTCTGAGACCCCATTGGCACCGACTGCGCATCATAATTCCGTGCACAATTTATACCTTCGAGTTAACCTTACTTAGCTCCGAGGACGTAAATAAAATGAATAAAATTACATCAATTAACAAACATCCAAGAGCGCACAAAACCGAGTTGACTCTTCTTCTTGGTTCTTTCGGTAAAGTCACGTAGAAGGGAAGTAATAAAATAATAAAAATAAAACATAATAAAATAATTCTCACGACGTTTCAGACGCTGTCTCCCCGATAGACCTGGTCTTCACCTGAGGACGGCTGCTTGCGTTGTGGCCGAAACGTCGTGAGAATTATTTTATTATGTTTAATTTTTATTATTTTATTACTTCCCTTCTACGTGACTTTACCGAAAGAACCAAGTAGATGAATCCCTGCAGTCACGAAAGCTCTAAATCGAGTTGACTCTTTCAATGTTGCGGTACGGGTGGGATGGGTTCATTTCCCCCTACACTTTCGGGGAACCCGTGCCTAGGTTGGAGCCAAGGCACCGCGGTCTCTGTCGCTCACAGAGTGCCGCTGGGACACGTAAGCCCCCCCCACCTGCCACCTTCTCTCACTCGGATTCACGTAACTCCCCCACCACCTTCTCTCTCTCACTCGGATTCACTTAGCACTGCGACAGTTAAATTTCGATTTAAAGCTTCCGTGACTGCAGGGATTCGTCTTCTTGGTTCTTTCGGTAAAGTCACGTAGAATGGAAATAATAAAAGAATAATAAAAAAAACATAATAAAATATTTTATTATGTTTAATATTTTTTATTTAATAAAATAATAAAAATAACAAAAATAATTATTGTTTATTTTCTTTAATAAAATATTTTATTATGTTTTATTTATTTTATTTTAATAATTATTTAAATAAAATAACAAAAATAAAACATAATAAAATATTTTATTAGGTTTTATTTTTTTTATTTCCATTCTACGTGACTTTACCGAAAGAACCCAAAAAGACTGCGACAGTTGTGCTTTATCGGGCCCTCGCCTTGGGTAGCTTTGTTGTTGATGGGATTCCGACGGGTGCTTTAGCTACCCGCGGTTGGCTATCGTACTGGGTGCAATGTTTTAGTTGGGGGGGGGGGGCGGGGGGAGGTCTATTATCGGGGGAAGGGTTGTTGGCCGCTTCTTGCGACGTATAGCGGGCGGACAGCTGTTAGCCATTTGGATGGCAACTGCGAGCGATTATGACAACAGGCGATAAAGACCGGCCCCCACATTTGTTTGTGTTGTCCGGCTGAAAAACGGCCATTCATGCGGAATGTTGATTTAAGTTGGGGCGAACTTCCATGATTGATGCTTTGTAAAAGTACTGTACGTAGGCTGGACATACAAAGATATCCCGTATAGCCTCTAACAGACTGTTGGGACAAGTGCTGTTAGCGAGCACATATGAAGGCCGGCACGGCACGCGTGGGGTGGTTGGCCGGCACCACGCCCGGCCGCCTTTGTCTTCGTAGTAGAGATGTTTACACACAGCACCGGGTACTCAATTGAGGCCGAGTCGACCTAGGGGAGGCCCAGTACCGGTTCAGATAATCGTCACTGGAGCTGTCCCGTGAGCGGGAATCAAACTCAGGCCGCCGGGTTCGTAGCCCAGCGCGCTAACCACTACACTACCGCCCCAACCAAATGCAAACTTGGCTCGCAGCATCATAGGAATGTCAACTTGAATCGAAATCTATTTGATCTCAACAGAACTAGATTCAGAATCAATATTCACTCATTTTACATCGGTATGCAAAATGTAATCCGTCAACCGTATTTATTTTAAATGTAATATCACCTCCACTCAAGGAGGTATGAACACATTGTTTAAGTAAAAGCCACAAGGAAATAGTAAGCCTGGCACTCCCTCCTAAATGTGTGTAAGACATTCAAAGGCACGTTTCTTCAGCACCCAGAAGTGTCAATGGGTACGGCCACAGTTAGTCGATACGGTGGGGTAAAGTGTGGATGAGTAGGCTCACATTATTGTCTAGAGCAGGGGTCGGCAACCTACGGCTCCGGAGCCGCATGCGGCTCTTTACGGGCTGCTTCTTGACAATATGTACGTATGTACAGTATGTACTCAGATGCATTGCGGCTCTTGAAATACTGAATTTTGTACCGAATTGGAAAGAAATGGCTCTTCTTGTTATTTTGGTTGCCGACCCCTGGTCTCGAGGGGTTCTCCGGATCGCACCCGCAGTGGAGGGGCATGACATTGTTATTTCAGCGCTGCACTTTTATCTAAATAGCGCCGTCTAAGATCTCAATTGAGGTTGCCCTCGTTCTGCGCGGAAATGTTTCTCGCGTCGCAGCAGAATGCCAATAGCACAATTATGATATAACTGGGAAAGACGGCAACTTTAAAAACAACCAAAAAATCTGAGTGTTTTCTCGTGTTCGTTGAGCACTGGGCAGTCGCTATCTCCAGGCGTTTGTAATCTCAAGGGGATCTCGGCATCAGTCACGGACCAGTTAATTCACTGCCGTGTGAAGATTGTTACAGACCTAATTACCAATGGCAATAACCGCCATTCGCCACGGCGCCTGTGCCAGGCCAGGTGCACTTTGAGGCCACGTGACGTGTCGAAGACTCGCTGACAGGTCATGCGACAGACCCAGGTGGTGCCTTGGGTTGACTGACTGAGATGACTGGCAGATGCATCAGCTGTACCCCCTACTGTGCCAATTACTAAATGGTTACACAAACACGAAATACCATAATCGTGGAATGATGCAATCAATATCATTGTTCTATTAGAAAAAAAGTGATTGCTGAGTCGGTCGTTGAAATTCCACAATCCTATGGAGAGAAAACAAAACAACCTGCTTGAAGGACAACCACCCTAGGCAATGCATCGATTAAAAATTATTCTTGTGTTAAGGGTACAAGCGTCGAATGGTCTGCTTGTGTGGGAATTGATTCATTGCGATGCATTCAAATTACATGCGAATATTACCTTTAGGCTAATGGAATGCACAACACTGAATTAACGAGAAGGAACTAATGAGACAGAAACTAAATATGCCCAATTTGTAAATGTAGGCTAATGGTACAGACGCAGATGTACAAGTGTATTATACAAAATGGGCATCAATGACAAAGGGGTGAAACCACAATGCAAACATTTACTGTTTTTACCAAGTCAAGTTAATTAAATCACTCATTAGGATGGGATCGTCAACCCCCCCCACCTCTCCCCTCTCCTCTGAATTGTCACGATTCAAGGTGACGATTCAACTCGGTAATCGATTCTTCGTTTCCATTGCGGCGACTGCATCGGCGACTGGTGGCCCCCGTCGCCACGTGCACACCAATCATCATCAGCCACGGCCCCATCCCTGGCTGGTGATGAATGCCTCCCCAAGCCACCACCTTCTCCCGCAACAATCCGCTTCCGCAATTGCATAGGAACTGATTCGATCGCTCCACGCCGTCGGTGGGCATCACTACAGCAATTTTGCTGTGGCGGTTCCACCTGAAGACGGAGGCTTGTGTTGCTTCCGAAATGTCGTGATTTAATTATAGTTGTTTTCATTTTAATTTATTTTAATTTTATTTTTTTACCTACGTGATTTTACCGAAAAAACCAAAAAGTATGGATCCTTGTAGTCACGAAATGGCCTTATAATATTTGCGGCAAACAGCCCCCTCTCTCTCGCTCTTCTCTGGAGCCGGGGATGCTGTTGTTGTAGAGCCCCGTGTGCACGGAGGGGCTTTGGGTGCACAGGGAGTTCGTTCTCGCGCACGGACGTGAAATGTTTCTCCCGTGGGCTTTAGATGCTCTGCAGTGCCGGTGGCCTTGCAATGGCAAGGCACGTGGTCGAATCCGATTTTTTTTTAAAAACCTCAGCGGAACAAAGACCGCCTTTCACAGTGGCGCGCTCTCTCTCTCTCGACAGAAAAGCTTCTGTCCCTTTATATTCGTCGAACTCAGAATAATGCAGGTCATGTCACTTCTACACAATCATAATTCAGCATGCCTAGGTTTCCACTGTACTCATTGTGGAATATGTACCGTATCGTGTAGAGGAAACTGAAATAAACAATATATGTTTCAGGCTGTAACGACTGTGCTGATTCGTACCAGTAGAATGCTCGTGTTAGCTGTGTGCAGGGATGAAATCTAAATTGGTTAATAAGACCAACCTGTACCCCAGTACGAACAGTTACCGTTCGTGGGACTGAGGCCAATGTATCCGTTACAATTCCGACTGTTTAACGACCTATAACGAGACCCATTCCTGGTGACCCAAACGCAATGAACTCGCTCCATTTCCGGTTGATAAATTGCCTTGAATGGTAAATGTTTGTACCGGGGGTGCGCTTATTAAGCTCGAATATACTCTCGGTATGAATAATTCAAATGTGATTATACCAATGGCAGCGCTAGGGCTAAAAAAAGAATTGAGTTTGTCGAATGGTTTTAATTGATCTGCAAGCTCGTTAATAAGTCGGGCTTTTTAATTGTAAGAAAACTAAATGATTGCGCCGTGTGTGGCTTTATACATTAGTAGTCGAGCAAGAAACACTGACCCCTAACCCACCGCCCTACGTACCCCCACGGATCCCTGTGCTAACCCCAGTGGTTCAATGAATTTTCACAATTCGATATACAGTAGTATTTTTGTTTTAAATTCACACTGTGATAAATGTATCATCCTCTAGGGGGTGATGGGAGGCATGTAACTTCCACACGAACGTAACCGCTCGATTCTCGCGTGATTCTAATGAGTGCATCAGAAGCTTACGGACCGATATGAATCGATACAAAGGTGTATCGTCACACCTGTACTTATCAGTACGTTGCACTGATAAGCAACACGGGACGAGTCGTACTGACACATTGCCCAATAGTATCCCTGTTATGGATGTTCTTTATACAACCGCGTAGGATTTCTGTGGCGCGTGGAGCGAAACGTCGGACGTGTTGCCGAATAACACTCGGCACATCTTCTTGGTTCTTTCGGTAAAGTCACGTAGAAGGGAAGTAATAAAATAATAAAAATAAAACATAATAAAACATTTATTATTTTATTACTTCCCTTCTACGTGACTTTACCGAAAGAACCAAGAAGATGAATCCCTGCAGTCACGAAAGCTTTAAATCGAAACACTCGGCACAACCCGAACACGCAAATATCGCAGAGAAAAACTGCAGTATGACTTTAGCGATACTCAAATTCAGTGCCGGATTATCCTAGTAGCAAAAGTAGCTACATATGCTACGTGCCCCGCACTTTCAAGGGACCCGCACTAAATGCTTTCAAGCTATCAATTCCGGTTAAGTGAGTCTGCACTTGCTCTATTACTATAGTACTATACTGCCTTCAACTTTTATGAACGACTGGGTGTTTAAGGTTAGCGATTTGTCGTATTATCTAGATTGTATTACAATAGCCTTTTTTTATAATTGCATAAGTATTTGCTCTTGTGACTTTGGGATCAATCTTTTTGGATTATAGCAGTGAAGAGTTTACTTATTAGGGTGTTTATTGAGTAATATACGCCCGAATAATGTTGGGCAATTGACACCGTAATCATCCCTCATGTTAATCTTGGGGAGAGAATAGTATATCGCTCTGCGTACCATATTGGATTGACCACTTGTCAATCGCAGACAGCCTGAATTGTGTTATCTCCCTAACATGCTTATTTCAATTAAGGATCGCGATTAAGAACAATATTAATTCTTTACACACGTGAAGGGGGCTAATTGTGACTTTTTTTTCTTGTTTTTCTTTCTTGCAACAATCCCTTTCTCTTGAGTATTCGTGGTAATCTTAATGAGGCCAAAGCCTCGTGTGTGACAGAAATATGTCCACGCACAAAGGGCAGCCCATTGCAAACATTTAATCAGCTTTGTTCAGAAGCCGTTATTACGAATTTCAACGCAGATTTTAGAGGTTGTTATAAGAGGATTGGGTAGTTTTAATATTTGTGCAGATTATTGATTTAATTTGTACTATTTGACCATGGTAGGCCTCTCACAAACCCCCTCCCCCCCCTCTTCTATCATAATCACCTAGCAGCTGTTGTTGTGTGTCTCCAGAAGAGTGAATAACTTAGCAACTACTACACCTCGTGGTGTGCCCACGTATACTGCTAGATGGACACGGGTCGAAGGATTAAAGGCGACGTTCTTCATTGCAAGGTCCGCGGGCCACTGACGGTCCCTGGGTGGCCTTAAGTGCGGCCCCTGACAATATCACAACGAGTGACAAAACACCCCCACATCATCATCATCATCGTCGTGGTGCAGCTGCTGTCATCGGAGCAAGTGCCCCCCACCCACCCCCCTCTGAAATTTCGTGTAGAACACTGATTTAAATGAAACCTATCCATTGTTTCAACTGAACCGGCAGGTACATGGAGGCAGCCTCTGGAGACAATGTAAATGATAACACGGAATCGAAACACCATCACGAGCTGGGAAGACTGCGCACCAGTGAGACACACAACGATCCCCCATATAGCCTTAACAGACTGTTGAGGCAAGTGTTGTTACCTATGAAGGCCGGAACGGTACACGAGGGGGTGGGTGGACAACAAAACGGCCGACCGTCTTTGTCTCCCCAGTGGCGATGTTTACACACTGCACCAGGTACTCATTTGAGGCTGAGTCGACCTAGGGGAGGCCCAGGACCGATTCAGATAATCGTCACTGGGTGTTGGCCGTGAGCGGGAATCGAACCCGGGTCGCCAGGTTCATGGCTCAGCTACCACCGCTCCCCGTAGTGAGACAAAGATGACAAAGATCCCCCGTATAGCCTTAACAGACTGTAGGGGCAAGTGCTGTTAGCGAGCACCTATAAAGGCCGGCACGGCACATGAGGGGGTGGGTGGCTAACACTACGCCCGGCCGCCTTTGTCTCCCTAGTGGCGATGTTTACACATCGCACAAGATACTCATTTGAGGCTGAGTCGACCTAGGGGAGGCCCAGGACCGGTTCAGATAATTGTCCCTGATTTTGGCCGTGAACGGGAATGGAATCCGGGTCGCCAGGTTCGTAGCACAGCGCGCTAACCGCTACACCACCGCTCCCCGCAGTGAGACAAAGATGACAAAGACAAAGATCCCCCGTATAGCCTTAGCAGACTGTTGGGACAAGTGCGGTTAGCGAGCACCTATAAAGGCCGGCACGGCACACGAGGGGGTGGGTGGCCAACACCACGCCCGGCCGCCTTTGTCTCCCTAGTGGCGATGTTTACACATCGCACAAGATACTCATTTGAGGCTTAGTCGACCTAGGGGAGGCCCAGGACCGGTTCAGATAATCGTCCCTGATTTTTTCCGTTAGCAGGAATGGAACCCGGGTCGTCAGGTTCATAGCGCAGCGCGCTAACCGCGACACTACCTCTCATGTATATGTGAGACACACACACAGACACGCGCACGCCGCCAAATAGGATGGCCACCCACGGAGGCCGTCTTAGAAAACGTTTCCGAACCCGAGCGGTTCTCAACATCTGCCCAAACCGGCAGGTACATGTTCGCGTGGGTGTTACGTGGCCGCAGCACTGATAGCGCGGAGCGTAATCCTGGCGGGGAGGCGAATTCCGTCGCGGGCTGTCATTACGACTTGCTGGAGCGTGCGGGTGCACGCAGCTGTTTATGTGATGTAAATGTAAATTTCACCGATCGTCATCACGACGATGGCAGGAGCCGCGCGGCTGATGCCGGTAGCTGTGCTCTCGCTCGAGGTCTGCTCGTCCGCGATGAGAAAAAAACTCCACCCTCTCCAGATTTTGCCAGCCCCGTTGCCCGTACCGCCGATCGGCACGACGGTTGGCTACGTACGGTGCAAAAGAAGATCAGCGTGCGCGCATGATGCGTATGTTGTTGATCTTCTTTGCAACAACAAAAATGCGTGTTGATATTCTTGCCAAAGAAGATCAACGTGCATACTTGTACGTACGTGCGTAGCCAAACGTGCTAAATCCGAGGAGGTGCGATGGGGGTTGCTGCCGCTGGGGCAGAGGTCGCAAACGAGTTTTGATTCCTTACCCGTACCCGGCCGCACCAGGGTCGCAAACGGGTACCCGTACCCGGCTGTACCCGTACCCTACCCGTACCCGGCCGGGTACGGGTAGGGTACGGGTATCGGGTACCTGATTGCGACCTCTGGGATGAAGCCATGTTGCAGGCGCGGGTGGGTTGATTCTAGGAACTTGAATTGTGAGAAGAGACAAGACGTTGGGAAATGAGTGACACCCGGTGACTCACCAGTGACTCACGGCCTATCCGTACCCATACCCGGCCACACCAGGGTCGCAAACGGGTACCCGTACCCGGCCGGGTACGGGTAGCCGGGTATCGGGTAGGGTACGGGTATCGGGTACCCGGTTGCGACCTCTGCGCTGGGGTAACGGTTAGCAACGCTGCGCTTGCGATGGCAGAGGTTTTGCTCGTTTGGTTTGACCCACTGGCACGGCAGCTGAAACAATTGGGCAAGTATAGTAGTAGGTTTTTACCCTTTAAACTGGTACAAAACTGACACCTTTATACAAGGCATCATGTTTGCAATAACCACAACACAAGCAGTCAAAATGCAAACAAAAAGAAACAACTCTGATAATGATATGCACTGTCCTTGAAGTTGATTGGTCCACACCCGAGACAGCTTTTCTTAGAGCCTAGTCTCCAATGGTGTTGGACCAGAAGACGCCTTTGTTTGCATTTTGACTGCTTGTGTCGTGGTTATTGCAAACATGATGCCTTGTATAAAGGTGTCGGTTTTGTACCAGTTTAAAGGGTAAAAACCTACTACTATATTTTGCCACTGGTAAAGGAGGTCTCATAGTGTAAATTGGGCAAGTGTCTTCAAAAAAAGTTAATCCCCCCCCACTCCATCCTTCACCGACGCTGTCGGCTCAGGAGTATACAGTGTACTGTCAATGGCCACATCGCAGGCCAGTTGATGGGCAATTCGCACGCGGTGGGGTGCTCCCACGTTTTCCAAGAATATCTGGCCGGCATGGAAGAGTCGAGCATTGAGGCTCATCTGTCCGCAGTGGCATAAGCAAGTAATTGTTCGTTCTCGGGATAATGGTTGTTTCATTGTGCCTGTGATCCAGTGTTTTTGGAGGCGAAAATTGGCGGAGATAATGCAAATTTGTTGGAACTCTCAAATTCGCTAGATTAGAAGGTGGCCAGGATATGGAAGTACAGCAAGTGGATTTAATCCTTTTCATGCCGAATGAGTACCGGTAAGCCACTCATATATGCGGGTTTTCTCCATGTACTCCGCTTTGTTTCCTCCCACATTGTCAATGTTCAGTAATGGAATTGGCCAAACATCCCAATGCAGGACCCTCCTGAAAATGTGTTTTTACTGAGTGAGGTCTTGAGTAGATATATTTAATTAAAAAAAAAACAGATATAAAGTGACAGGTTAGTAAAAAAACTGTAGCTTAAAAGACAGTGAGAGAAATTAACAGATGCAGGTCAATGGCTTCAATAATTAAACCTCATCCGTAGGTATGGAAACCATGTGACTTTTGTGGTGAGATTTCAAGGTCACCATGTCCATTGTCCCTGTTGCTACCACATCTCTTTTATCACTTCCTTCTGTTGATTGTGTAGTTTTTTTTTAAAGTCGGTACTCAACCATCAATGTCCATCTTACAGTCTCACCACCACCAAAGATCCCCCCCGAATTGCCTTCACAAACTGCCCCTACAGTCTGTTAAGCACCACGCCCGGCCGCCTTTGTCTCCCTAGTGGCGACATTTGCACATCGTACAAGGTTCTCATTTGAGGCTGAGTCGACCTCGGGGAGGCCAACCACCACCATTGCTCTGCTGATTGAGGAATTCCCCCTGGTCACTGACCTCTGGGTGGCACACCCAATGCCTCTCTCTGCAACTCGCCCTCCTTCATCCTGCCACACTTTAACTATTTAAAAAAATAGAACTTGTACAAAATATTGCATGTCAATTAAGAGGCAAATAACAATGCCTCGATTCGTTGAATAACATCTATTCTTACATACATGTGGTTATGCAGGTGAGAAACAATTATTGACAGTTAATGCTAATTACTTGGAAATTATATGCAAGTGTTACATTAAGGCCTGGGGTGGAGTAGTGGCCCAGTGGCCAGCGAGCCCACGGCTAGCATCGGTGACAAGTGACATCTGAACTGGCCCTGGGCCTTACCACCCCCCCCCCGCACCAACCTGCACTGACCAACGTGGTGAAGTATGGTATAAAAAATCATCATGGTCAGTAAGGCATAAGGGAAGCCTTCATCCAGGAGTACCGATGAGACAGAATATATACGATGCAGACATTACAAATTAAACTTTAAAACAACGATAAATATGGGACGGTAAAAATGAGAATTTATAAATATCGATTCTTGAACCGAATAATGACCCAAAACAATGACAATTGCTATGGTCATACAATCCCAATGACTGACGGTGTGGAGAGGCCTTCGTCTAGAAGTGGAGTGACAGAGCACCGTAAATCGTAATCCTCAAATAAACTGGTTTATGAAATTTAAATGGATAAAATCGAGGCAAAGAGTGGCAAAAATTTATGACAATTCTTTTATCTCGTTGACATAGGAAAGCCACGGGACAAACCCCAGTTGGCTAATTCTCTGAATACATTTGTAAAAAAAAAATCTACTCAGCCTATAATAATGAAATATGAAATTAAAAAAGCAGCTAATTAACATTGCCTCACCTGACTGCAAAAAGTATCCGCCGTGACATCACCAACTGCCAAAGCCTAGGTCAGTCCCATTTCTTTGTAACGTGAGAACAACTACTTTTAATACGTTAATTATGTCAAACAACTTCAAAGACCTTAATTTCAATGGTCATCAATGGACATCTATTTCAATGGGCTACTCTTAAAATGTTAATTATGTCAGATATTTTCACACAAAGTCTTAGTTATTCTCCAAAGGACTCCATTGAAATGAATAGCTTACACGGAGCAATACCAAAAGGCACACGAGACATCCATCTCAATGAAGTCCTTTGAAATTTAAAAAAATGATGGACGTCTTTGAAGAAAAATAATTTAATTTATTAACATATTGAAAGCATCGAGGCCCAAATGACAAAGACATGGGAACGACCCTTGCTTTGGCAGTTGGCGTGGTTATTGCAGACGATTAATCACAGCGTCAGCTGAGGCAGCGTACTCGCTGTCCAGGTTCATCCCCTGATGAAGCTCAATGTGTTTACACCATTGGAACCTCATTTGCCAGTACAAAATAGGATAATAGTTTTTTTACCCTTTTATCTGGCAACAAAACTGACACCTTTTTTACGAGGAGTCATGTTTGCATAGACCACAATACCTGCAGTCATAATGCAAACAAAAAACATAACTCTGATAATGTTTGCATTGTCCTTGAAGTTGATTGGTCCACACCCGAGACCAATCAACTTCAAGGATAGTGCATACATTATCAGAGTTAGGTTTTTTATTTGCATTATGACTGCAGGTATTGTGGTTTATGCAAACATGACTTCTCGTAAAAAAGGTGTCAGTTTTGTTGCCAGATAAAAGGGTAAAAAAACAATTATCAAGCTCAATGTGGTTTGAACAAAACGTCGTCATACGGCTTGGCATTGAAATTCATCTCATGTAAAGTCTTAAGCCACCGGTGAGATTCATTGATCGGCATTTGATCAATACGTTGGCCGCGTATAAATAATCTCTGTGTGTGTGTGTGAACATGACAATCTTGTTGGGTGGTGGAGGGATAACGGCATGGATTATGGCATAAAACTACCATCTCGTGGCCTAACCATTTTTTTTTACCCAAATTACAAATATGGATTGTAAGACTACATGGTCTTCAAAGTTGCCATTTTTATGTTTGTGTAAATACCCCCCCCCCCCCCACCGGATCATGGTCCACACATTAATTTTCGGCGGTGGATTCAGAAATGAGGGAACGCTCTTCCAGTCCAGTTATTGCAATTGCGGTGCATTATTTACGGCGTGATCGACTTCGGCCGACACCGAGTGCAGTAAGCCTGTTACCCTCTCCTTATGGCATAGCCGCATTAACTGGATTTTTGTCACGTTGATTAGAGATGAAGAGAAAAAAGTGCTTTTTAGATACACGCACGGAACAGTTTAATTCTTTGCGGTAAGCTGGGCACGCCAATCCAATTTCAGAGCCACTTTCCGCCGTGTAAATAATAATTATAATCGTAATTTTTAGCTTCAACGCCCTTCAATATAAAGTGGTGGGTAGCCTGTTACGCTGCAAGCTAGGCAAGCCAATACAATTCATGAGCCTTTTTTTACGATGAAAATAAAGAATTGTAAGGTAAAAATTTAAAATGAAAATTAATAAAAGTAAAATTAAAATAAAATAAAAAATCACGACGTTTCGGAGGCAACACAAGCCTCCGTCTTCAGGTGGAACCGTCACAGCACGCTCGCTGTATCAAGTAAATGAGAAATTCCTACGTGACTTTACCGAAAAAACCCAAGAATATGAATCATTGCAGTCACGAAAGCTTCAAATCTAGAATTGTAAGGTAGTCTGCATTGCTGGCTTTGTTGCGAGAATTTTCAGCCTCAATGATCGAAACGTCAGGGTTTGTTTTGCCCTCACGGCGTTAAGTTGCATCCAGTGATGTCACTTTTTGTGAGCGTAAATATATGACACCGTGTAAATTATCACAAAATCTGACAAGTATTCGAAACGTTCCTTAAACGTGCAGAATTTCCACCTGAAACTCATCGCCACGACATATATACTCTATATGCAATCAAGTAATCATTAAATATGCACACATGTAATCATACTGAACATGTCTACTGTTATGCTCACGTTGCTACACATATGCATATATATATGTATTTACACATATATGATCGTACTCTGTGTGTAGCTGCATATATATGCGCGTATTTTATTGCATGATAAAATGGAAATACAGTATGTACGATATAAAGCTTTCGTGACTGCATGGATTCATATTCTTGGTTCTTTCGGTAAAGTCACGTAGCAAGAAAATAATAAAATAATAATAAATAAAACATAATAAGATAAAATTCTCACGACGTTTCGTCAGGACGTTTCGTTGTGAGAATTTTATCTTATTATGTTTTATTTTTATTTTTGTATTATTTCCCTTCTACGTGATTTTACCGAAATAACCAATAATATACAGTATGTACATTTGTGCTCCGATCTGCAGGCCACAGAAACACTTCTTGATGCTCAAACCTCAATTTGTTTTGAATTAATGAACAAAAGCGAGCGTGTTGTTCTGTTTATACACAGAGCACTGTGTGTGTTTCTACAAAGGGACAGTGTGGACATCGCTATTGAGACAGCGACACTAATTATTATGATTATCGCGCACGAATCTACAATTGTTTTGCAATCTACGTGCGATCAGCTTATCCGGCTAGTCCTTCCTCGTTGCTCAGACATTCTCTCATTTTTTTTTTCTGGTGAGTGACGAAATCGAGGTCCGTGCCAGTTTCACAGTTTGTCGGTGACTAAAACGTTCGGAGAGAAACAGACTTTGGTCGTCCCCGATTGCGCAAACGCACAGCGCAGCGAGTGACATTGTTGGCAGACAGCAGCCATCTCTTCTGGGTCTGGCTTTTCAACTCGGGCTGTCGTGCTGTTTGGCCTTTCAGAGTGCCGTCGATGGTTAAACAGGGTTGCAGCCATGCCAAGCGCTCGCTCGTGCTACTGCTGGCTGAATGGCCTTCACTTGAAGCCCTCGAGAGAAGTGTCCTCGATTGCAAGGCCACCAGGGGCCACTGGCGGCGGCCCCTGGTGGCCTTTAGTCTGGCACCTGATGTGCGGCCCCCCGACAGAACACAACATGTGAAAACACCCCCATCGTCATCGTGCTGTCAAACCCAACAATGGGTTCAAATATGTGTGGCGGCCCTCACACTGAAAATGAGTGAAGATTGTTGGCAGACGGTTCCACCTGAAGACGAGGGCTTGTGTTGCCTCCGAAACGTCGTGATTTTTATTTTATTTTTATTTTACTTTTATTAATTTTTTACATACGTGACTTTACCGAAAAAACCTAAGAATATGAATCCTTGCAGTCACGAAAGCTTCAAATCTAGAAAGAACACTGCTCTGGAGGGTGCTTTGTCGTCATGTTCCACAATGAGGCAGACATGTTTAGAAGAGGTCAGAGTACCCACACTCTACCGACATCACACACGTGGCCTGCCAATTGACTGTGGCGTGCCCATTTACCAGAGGTGGGACAAAGTCATTGTTATGCAAGTCCAAGTCGAGTCGCAAGTCATCAAATTCATGACTCGAGTCTGACTCGAGTTCAAGTCACATGACTCGAGTCCACATCTCATAGGTGGGACAAAGTCATTGTTATGCAAGTCCAAGTCGAGTCGCAAGTCATCAAATTCATGACTCGAGTCTGACTCGAGTCCAAGTCACATGACTCGAGTCCACACCTCTGCCATTTACACTGCTGGATTTAAGGAACTTGCACCGTTGTTTCAACTGTCGCGCCAGGAGATGGAGTAGAACCAGCCACCTCTTAGTTGCAAGTCCAGTCTGCTGACCATTACGGCACGGCAGCATCCCGCAATGAGAATTGGCAATAGAGAAGAGGTGAGGCTTTAATAGAGGAATGGAAGAAGGTTAAGAAGGGGCATTGCTTAATGTACAAGGGCAGTGTTGAGTCTATGGCCAGTGTTGAGTCTATGAGAGTGTTGAGTCTATGGGCAGTGCTGAGTCTATGGGCAGTGTTGAAATCTATGGGTAGTGTTGAGTCTATGGGTAGTGTTGAGTCTATGGGCAGTGCTGAGTCTATGGGCAGTGCTGAGTCTATGGGCAGAGCTGAGTCTATGGGCAGTGTTGAGTCTATGGGCAGTGCTGTTCAATGTACAGGGCGAGTTGATTCCAGTGGAGTGGTGCAAGGAGGGAGAAGAACCGACAACGGGATTGAGAGAGACAGAGAGAAGACTGTAGAGGATGAGAGGGGGGGGGGGGCCATGAAATGAGATGAGAGAGGCAGGTTGAGGTGGGGCAAGGCCGTGGCGAGATTTGCAGACGAGCATCAGTCATTTGACAAAACAGCGGTGCAGTTAACGAGAAGCCTGTGGGGTTGAAGGAGGAGAGGCGAGGTGTGAAAAATGCATTGCCTAGGGTATGGAAATTCAGCATTAGCGGTGGATAAAAATACACCCATTTCTGCAACGCGCTTTCCAGCAGCACGCCGATAACGAGTGCGGAACAATTATGCGTGGGTGAATGCAAAGGAGACCGAGATTCAGATGTACATTACGTTCCCAGTGCATCTCTACCCTAACAGTAACAAATATGCATTCATATTTAACGCCATATGCAGCTTAAAAGCATCTTCTTTTGATGCAATCAACAGAGCCTCTCTCCTAGAATATGCCAGACTCGTTGTGCCATCAAGTGTTGCTAGCTGTCACCAGTGCTCGTGCTTGCTCTGGCAATGAATGTCAAATTAAAAGCGTGCAAGCAACTAATAAATATATATATATATGAGGACTGCGTCAAAAGGGCCGAAAGGGAATGCAGGAGGCAGGAATGTGGGGCAGCAGTTGGACATCTGTGTAAAAAGAGCTTCATTGGTCATCGGATTTTTCCAGAATAAATAAAGATTCTGAGTTGGGCTAAGAGGACAGCATGCAATGGTCACGTTGTCATCTTGCCCGATTAACTTTTGCCACAATTGTCTGATTGCGATTGCAGTTCACATCGTGAACTCGCCGGCTTCGCAAGCCAGCGGGCACACGGGGTCTCATTTCCTGGACACTCTCACGCGTGCGATGATGCTGTTGATGTTGTGATTTTGTGAAAGTTCCACAACTCTGTTTGCCCGCCTGGCACAAGTCCCTTGCTGACAACCGTGCCTCCAAAATTTACCCGGTGTCTACCAACATGACTTTTTATTTTATTTACACGAAATGCACGGCATTGCATAATAACGTAAAAATATATATATACATGGAAACGCTGTTCCGTCCGCAGCGATGAAAGTCGCGGACGCAAACGCAATGGGCACGGTGCAACGGGGAGAAGTGGAAGATAATTTGTGCTGCTGCGCTGCTGGCCCGCACCATGGGCCCTCGTCACGTCGCCGCGTGCACCAGGCCTCGCGTGTGACGCACCACGCTGCACCGATATGACAGCTCGCTTGTGCAGACCGACACGGCCTCGCGTGTGACGCACCACGCTGCACCGATATTACAGCTCGCGTGTGACGCACCACGCTGTGCCGATATTACAGCTCGCGTGTGCAGCCCGACACGGCCTCGCGTCTGAAGCACCACGCTGCACTGATATGACAGCTCGTGTGTGCAGGCCGACACGGCCTCACGTGTGACGCACCACGCTGCACTGATATGACAGCTCGTGTGTGACGCACCACGCTGCACCGATATGACAGCTCGCGTGTGCAGGCCGACACGGCCTCACGTGTGACGCACCACGCTGCACCGATATGACAGCTCGTGTGTGCAGGCCGACACGGCCTCGCGTCTGAAGCACCAAGCTGCACTGATATGACAGCTCGTGTGTGACGCACCACGCTGCACCGATATGACAGCTCGCGTGTGCAGGCCGACACGGCCTCGCGTCTGACGCACCACGCTGCACTGATATGACAGCTCGTGTGTGACGCACCACGCTGCACCGATATGACAGCTCGCGTGTGCAGGCCGACACGGCCTCGCGTCTGACGCACCACGCTGCACTGATATGACAGCTCGTGTGTGACGCACCACGCTGCACCGATATGACAGCTCGCGTGTGCAGGCCGACACGGCCTCGCGTCTAAAGCACCACGCTGCACTGATATGACAGCTCGCGTGTGCAGGCCGACACGGCCTCACGTGTGACGCACCACGCTGCACTGATATGACAGCTCGTGTGTGACGCACCACGCTGCGCCGATATGACAGCTCGCGTGTGCAGGCCGACACGGCCTCGCGTCACGTGCGGAATACAGAGAGCACAATATGAGAAGGAGAAGAAATAGCACCAAACCTTTCTAAATTGACAGCTCTCATCTGACAATGGGAATTCACTTGCTGCGTTCGCTCAATTATTTATTTGTTGACATATCAAAAAAGCGAATTGTAATTGAGCATTGTGCCTCTGTTTTTTGGTGTTTGCAAATAATAAATGGGCAAATAATAATAAACATTTAACGATGCATTGATTCACTGAATGGAATTTATCATTATACTCAGGGTGCATGCATCAAATCGTATGTGTTTAAATGTATTATTTATGCAAATGGTATTTAAAATTATAAGCTCGTGTTGCGTTTTTGGTTAAACGGTGGACAGAACTGTACCAACGGTACAGAATTTTTTTTTTTAAACATGCGAGTGAAATGATAAATAAGAGTCAACAAAATACTTGAATCGTGACGCTGAACCATGACACTGCGACTAATAGTTTTGGGGCTGAATTGTTGCATGGCTAAAAAAATAGTACACGGGGAAAACTGCAAAAAACACCACGAACCAGCCATTCTGGGAAAAAGGGAAATTGCATTATTTAAATTGTATCTATGTATGTTGAACTTCTTTCGCATCGTACATAGCCAACCATGCTAATCGAAGGATTGGGGGAAGGACAACAAACTAAACACTAAAAGCAGTTCTAAAAAAATTTGTTTTAAATTTCGATCATTAATAAGTGCATATCTCCGGTGGTACAATATCGGAAGAGCGTTCCAGACGGCCGCAGAAGGGCATCCGAATGCATGTGACGCAGTGACCGCCTTTGATGTTGCTCGTCGTATTTTAAAATTGTCAGTTTTAATGAGGATAGTGTGCCGCCTTAGATTAATTTACCATATCTCATAAAACCTACGCATTTTTCAATGTGTCACGTGTGCATGGTGCCTTTCTGTAATGTATATTTATAGGTATTGGGGGAAGTAGCCCTTCAATACGAGGCATGAATTGATTAGTCATGGATTACTGAACATTTGCTTTGCCCATGTGCGTTATTTAAACAAGGGGGTTGATGGGACGATTATCAAGAATGGTCGTGCAGGCGTGGTAGCCAAAGGAATGGAAAGGATGTCACCGATCGAGCCGGGGCAATGAACTCAGGTCGTGTGTGAGTGCTGCACAGATTGTTACATCGCAGGCTCGCGAGAGATGGTGGTGGCATCTTGGGAAGGACGTCATCCAGCAGTAGATTAACCATGGCTGCAGATGATGATGACAGTGGTATAGGAAATGAAAGCATGGGTTTAAAGAAGTCGGCTGCCTCGACAATCAAGTGGCTATCTTTCGATGGTGCTCAATTCCAATGGAAGTATTCAGCCAGTGGAGAAAATTCCACATTCCTATGCTGGAATCCAGTTTTTTCCCCCCGTTGAGCATAGATTGTCTTCCATCATCATCATTTCTGTGTATTTATACGATACCTTGCATGCAGTACATCTCGAAGTGCCGGAACAAGTAGGCCTACTACTTGCGTGGGTCAGTGAGCTTCCTGCTCAACCCGACAGAATGTCCCCTTGTTGACTGACATATTCATGTCTGCTTTGAAGACCCATCTCTCTAAAGTGGCATTCCCGCTTTAGTTTGTAAGATTGCCCCTGTTTCTGTTTTCGTTTCCTGCTTTTCATGCATTGCGATTTGGGATCCTAGGATGCAATGCCCGTGATACATTTGAATTATTATCATCGCTCCGGTCGCAGGTGTGGGTCGATGCTGGCACGCAGATCTTCTTCTCCTACGCCATCTGCCTGGGCTGCCTGACCGCGCTGGGAAGCTACAACCACTACAATAACAACTGCTACAAGTGGGTCGCCGCTGCAAACCGGCGCGCAAACACGCTTCCCTCGTGCCACCCGAGGTGTTGGTGTAGAGTCTTCAGAGCCAGTTGCGTCAACCCTGCCAAAAACACGCCGGTCCACAGCGAACGCCGTCGTGCGAATATAGTAGGCACACTGTTGAAGAATTTTGTTGTTTGTGTTTCGAGGAAAGCGGTGGAATTAAAAGAAAAAAAAAGAAGCCTGCATGGAAGCATTTAGAGATTAGATTTCTACGAAACTAATGTTTATCAGCATGTTAAAAGAGACTGGCTGTACTATATCAAATTGAATCACATACGCATGTCTTTCAGCGTACCTAAATGTACGCACATGGATATCCACGTGCAGTGGCTACACATGTGTGGTGGTTCACTTATGTTAACGAAATGGGTTTCAATTCCTGGTACAACACGCAATGATTCACGCCCACCCCCTCCACCACCAGATTTGGGAATTGCCACAAATCTGGGTCACAAATAGATTCCATCTCTGTTCCACATGAGGCATTGTGAGTGATCATTACTCCATCTCCAGGGGGGCGTCCCCTTGGGCGTAATCCCACCTTTGGCTACTACTCCGCCATTAGGCCCAACCTGCCCAGGCCCGCTTTCTAATCTCAGCGGTTAATGCGATGTCTTCGACTTGCATACGCTCTGCGATTGATGATGTATACGTATGTATGCTGTGACTTATTTCGCACTGTACGTAGCCAGCTGTGCTAATCGGAGGCGCCGGAGAAGGATAATAAACGAAACACAAGAATCAGTTCTTAATAAATTCGTTTGTAAATCTAGATGATTTAAAAAGCGCATCGCTCCAGTGGCTTCCTAATATTCGGATGGAAGAGCTTTCCAGACGGCCGCAGAAGCGCATCCGGTGCATGACACACGCGAGAGTGATTGTGAGTGTACGTGCCGTGCTCCGTGACCCAGGCGGGATCTCTCCCTTGCAGGGACTGCGTCATGCTCTGCTGCCTCAATAGCGGCACCAGCTTCGTGGCAGGGTTCGCGATATTCTCCATCCTGGGCTTCATGGCGTACGAGCAGAACGTGCCGATTGCCGAAGTGGCCGAGTCCGGTAAGGTCCCTGGAGAGGCCGGGGGTCAGGGACAGGGTTAGAGGTCACAAGGATGGGGAGCAAGGGAATGCAGGCGGAGAGAGGGCATTGTTATGGATGTTCATGTTGTTTACAACGAGCAGACGAAACAAAACAAAGTCGAACACATTCGTCAACAACGCCGCCTTGGGTGTTTTTTTAATTGGAGGGGTTTGAACGAGGCTTGCGGTTCCAGCCTGAGGACAAAACTTTCGCAGGACGTCCAGACACGGGCTGCTTGCCGCTGCGCCGCGGTTGATTTAAGCGTCACGCTCCTCCGATATCTTTGACCCCCCCGCGCACGGCACCCATCGCCTTTGTAGAAACATGAAAGCGTGCACGTCCGTCGGTTATTATCGCCACGTGCGCGGGGGGGGGGGCTACGCGCAGGAAGAACCGGTCCCGCTGGCTGGAAGTCCTTTGATGCGTCGTCTTTTTTTTTATTTTGTCCGTTTTGCAAATGTAAAGCAGACGTTGTTGTCCTTGCTGCTGCTGCCACTGCCACCGCTGCTCACTTCGTTAAGCGAGCTGTGTTCGATCATCCTAAGTGCCCCCCGCTGCTAATTGAAGAGGGCCTACTGCTCTGGGTTCCTGCAGGCAGGTGGGCAGAGACCCTCCTAGCCCTTGGAGAGTGCCTAATCTTCGCTGGGAATCTAACTAATTTGTGGATTTTAATGTTCGTATTACGCGCAAAAGACAAGCGAGGAAAAATCACGCAGAGCTTTGGATTACGGAAAAGCATTCCAACGAGTATTTTAACGAGTGGCATGGAAGCTGACTGGCAACAACTGTCAGGGCAAAACATGTCGCATAATTGCAAATGGTTCTTTAAAAACTGGGTTTGTGTCTTCCACGTTTTGGACAATCCTTTGATCAATGTGTCCGGTTTTCTCCAGGGTGAGTCCCTAACAGCAGCACAATATTTGACTCAAGTTTTGTTTGTATTGGATCATCATTATGAGCGGTATAGTTCTCCACCCTCCTGAATGGACAGAGCTGCTACATCAAAAGCGTTTTACCTGCGTTGGAAAGCATTAATATTTTTGAAATGCTTGAACAAGTCTGAGATCGGCGCGGGAGGGCTTGGTGAAGGTGAGATGGGGTAGAAAGGCCTCACTGCCCCACCCAGGTGGTGGGGGGGGGCCTCTAGCAGAGAAGTGAAAGTTTATATAGCGAGGAGGAGGGTGAGGGCGGGACTGCCTTGGATGTTAGACGTGAACATGGACAAAGTTCAGCGTTCTTCATTGCAAGGCCCGCGGGCCACTAGCGGTCCCTGGTGGCCTTTCGTGCAACCCCTGACGTGCGTCACCCCGACACAATACGCAAACGGTGAAAACACCCCCCACCATCATCGTCATCGTCGTGCTGCCAAAGCCAACAATGGTTTCAAGTGTGTGGCGGCCCTCACACTGGTGATGTCTCATCGGCAAAAGTGCCCTCCCGCCCACCTCTGAAAATCGATGAAGAACACTGACATATACTGTGCCATCCTTGCTGGATAAGGGCCATCCCCAACGCACAGCTTGGTATCGTTAAGGGGTTTTCCTTTTTTAAATCCTTTATATTAAGTTCACTTGCTTGCTTGCTTGTGCGCTTACGAACGTGCAAATCTTTCGGTCGTTTTTTAACCCACTTCCCTTGATCCAATCGAGCTGACATTTTGCACACAGACTCGTTGTGCGTGACAATTTATTTTCGTGAAAATGTTTTTCCAAAATTTTATACTTTTTAGGAAAAAATAAATTATATTTAATTACCAATTGCTTAATGGTGGCAGGAAATCATCTGACCCATAGGTGGCAGCCATCTCAAGCCAGAGGACGAGAGGACTCTAGCCGCCACTTATATAAAGGATTTATAGTGAAAAACTTTGTTTTTACGGGTTAATTTTTTCCCACTCACATGGCCTGGCCCCACCAGTTCACCAGGACGAGCCGCCCCTGACGAGATTCGTATCGTTAATACCCTGATAGCCGTTGCTCATTTAATATGTCTTAAATTACGAGGAAAATGTGAATGAAATTACCAACTCGATGATTTGATATATTGTAAAATTAAATTGCTAATTCATTAAATTAACGCTTTGTGAAATATTTTCCTGGAGTAATTCACGGTGTGGCGATATGCAGGCATCAATTTCACAGTTTTGTGCAATAAACTTCAATAATTAGTGTAACCGTGTAACGGATAGCGTGTGTGCTTAACAATCGCTACAAATTGTAAAGTTGTGATTATTTAGAAAAGGCAGGCTCAAATTGACTGAACTGTAATTGAAGAACGTTTAAGTGACCTTTATTCGTACTGGAAGTAACACAGTGCAATCAAACGGATACAATAATGTATGTTCATTGCCATATGAATAACCTAACCGGCAATGGATACCCATTGAAATTTATATGCATTAATTAATCCCCCTTCGCACAAGAAGGGCTCACAAGTAAGGTGATCACATATTTAAGGAATGAAACAGGAGGATTTCACCTCAAATCTGTCTGTCTCCTGATGATGCTAATTGTAATTACTGGCGAAACGTCGTACTCAGATTGTAAATGTTGTGGATTTGCTCTCCAACACACCGGTGTGCTGTACTAGTGACGAATTGCCACGTTCTGTTTACGTGACAAACCTTACTAATTGGCTGTCGGGTGGTGGCAACACCTATATTATGGAGGATACAATAAAAATGTGCAAAACCATTAACAAAGCTGTGGGAAACCGATATCGCGACAAACGTCACATCGTGAAAAAATATATCACGGCAAACCTAGTTTGCAACTATTTGACTATTTTTATCTTACCACGCAAAGCCCACTGAGCCATGTAGCTCTCTTTCAGAAGCGACCTGGCCACAAATGATAACTCAACCAAGTGGCTTATCACGTAGAAATGTATAGCAGTAGCCGAACGCTCTAAGCGCACGTCGATTCTAAATGAGGGCAATTATCAGTGAGAGCGCAGTGCTTAGGTGGGCGCCATGGTGTAACGCCGGCCCCTTCAGAAGGCCGTTTGCTCCATGGGTTTACGCTACAGATGCTCAGTTGCAGAGCTTTGCGCAACATCAATTATTGTGAAACTTGCACACTGGCGCCGGCTGGGCTATAGCTGGGTGGGAGATTTAATTCACTGCAACCCGAGTGGCCTTGCTAGCTCGGCTGTAGGACATTGGACATTGAGAGCCCTGCTGAATGAGGGCCTCCCCATGCATAGCAGGTCATCATGGGGGTATATTTATTTGACCACGACACACTGGCATGGCACAAAGGGCCATGGTGACATCGTCACCACTTGGTGGCAAATTTGCTGTTGGTGTTGTTATATTTCACCATACTTCACCAGGCTGGTCAGTGCGGTTTGGTGAATGTGCTGAATGAAAACCATCCCACACATGTTCATTATAGCATTTTTTCTTACATACTTCACCAGAGTGGTCAGTGTGGGTTGGTGAAAGTTTGGGTGGGCCCATGACTGATTAGAATAACACTTTCCATTGATTGACAACGGGCTATGCAGGTACCTTTTTGAAGCAGGTACGTAAAGCTCTTTTGACTTCCAAAATACTCCAGCTGAATATGGAAAATTTGAAGGCCACATTTTCAACCAACTGGAACAGTGCAGCTCTCCCCAATGTTTTTTTTCGGGTTCTACTGCGGATTGTTCAACGTGACGCCCGACGTTGTTCTCCATGTGCTGAGAGCTTCTTCATGGATATTCAGTCCAGTGTGTGTGGAACCAAATGTTGCACGTCAAGAATCGAAGCTCCAAGCACGTGGAGCGAAACGTTGGACATGGCACCGGGCAGCGTGACCCGAAAACGCATCGGAGGGCTCCAAAGCACAACCGCAAAAAACAACCCAGTAGCGTAACTCTGACCGTGCCGCGTCTCTAAACAGAACCTCTTACAGTCGGCCTCGCTCTTTGAAGCCAGACCAGCGGGTGAGCATACTTTATTGAATGTAATAATGTAATGAATGAGTCATTAGGATGTTGCATGCCCACAAAATAACCACGTGGCGTAAATGCCTCCACCAGCCCTCGCGTTCTCAGACCGCGCAGCGCATCGGGCGAGAACAGCTTCTCACGGAGGGGTTTGAACGAGGCTTGCGGTTCCAGCCTGAGGACGAGCAGAGGGCCCCTTTTGCTTTTGAGCGAAACGCAAAACTTTCGCAGGACGTCCAGACACGGGCTGCTTGCCGCTGCGCCGCGGTTGATTTAAGCGTCACGCTCCTCCGATATCTTTGACCCCCCCGCGCACGGCACCCATCGCCTTTGTAGAAACATGAAAGCGTGCACGTCCGTCGGTTATTATCGCCACGTGCGCGGGGGGGGGGGGCTACGCGCAGGAAGAACCGGTCCCGCTGGCTGGAAGTCCTTTGATGCGTCGTCTTTTTTTTTATTTTGTCCGTTTTGCAAATGTAAAGCAGACGTTGTTGTCCTTGCTGCTGCTGCCACTGCCACCGCTGCTCACTTCGTTAAGCGAGCTGTGTTCGATCATCCTAAGTGCCCCCCGCTGCTAATTGAAGAGGGCCTACTGCTCTGGGTTCCTGCAGGCAGGTGGGCAGAGACCCTCCTAGCCCTTGGAGAGTGCCTAATCTTCGCTGGGAATCTAACTAATTTGTGGATTTTAATGTTCGTATTACGCGCAAAAGACAAGCGAGGAAAAATCACGCAGAGCTTTGGATTACGGAAAAGCATTCCAACGAGTATTTTAACGAGTGGCATGGAAGCTGACTGGCAACAACTGTCAGGGCAAAACATGTCGCATAATTGCAAATGGTTCTTTAAAAACTGGGTTTGTGTCTTCCACGTTTTGGACAATCCTTTGATCAATGTGTCCGGTTTTCTCCAGGGTGAGTCCCTAACAGCAGCACAATATTTGACTCAAGTTTTGTTTGTATTGGATCATCATTATGAGCGGTATAGTTCTCCACCCTCCTGAATGGACAGAGCTGCTACATCAAAAGCGTTTTACCTGCGTTGGAAAGCATTAATATTTTTGAAATGCTTGAACAAGTCTGAGATCGGCGCGGGAGGGCTTGGTGAAGGTGAGATGGGGTAGAAAGGCCTCACTGCCCCACCCAGGTGGTGGGGGGGGGCCTCTAGCAGAGAAGTGAAAGTTTATATAGCGAGGAGGAGGGTGAGGGCGGGACTGCCTTGGATGTTAGACGTGAACATGGACAAAGTTCAGCGTTCTTCATTGCAAGGCCCGCGGGCCACTAGCGGTCCCTGGTGGCCTTTCGTGCAACCCCTGACGTGCGTCACCCCGACACAATACGCAAACGGTGAAAACACCCCCCACCATCATCGTCATCGTCGTGCTGCCAAAGCCAACAATGGTTTCAAGTGTGTGGCGGCCCTCACACTGGTGATGTCTCATCGGCAAAAGTGCCCTCCCGCCCACCTCTGAAAATCGATGAAGAACACTGACATATACTGTGCCATCCTTGCTGGATAAGGGCCATCCCCAACGCACAGCTTGGTATCGTTAAGGGGTTTTCCTTTTTTAAATCCTTTATATTAAGTTCACTTGCTTGCTTGCTTGTGCGCTTACGAACGTGCAAATCTTTCGGTCGTTTTTTAACCCACTTCCCTTGATCCAATCGAGCTGACATTTTGCACACAGACTCGTTGTGCGTGACAATTTATTTTCGTGAAAATGTTTTTCCAAAATTTTATACTTTTTAGGAAAAAATAAATTATATTTAATTACCAATTGCTTAATGGTGGCAGGAAATCATCTGACCCATAGGTGGCAGCCATCTCAAGCCAGAGGACGAGAGGACTCTAGCCGCCACTTATATAAAGGATTTATAGTGAAAAACTTTGTTTTTACGGGTTAATTTTTTCCCACTCACATGGCCTGGCCCCACCAGTTCACCAGGACGAGCCGCCCCTGACGAGATTCGTATCGTTAATACCCTGATAGCCGTTGCTCATTTAATATGTCTTAAATTACGAGGAAAATGTGAATGAAATTACCAACTCGATGATTTGATATATTGTAAAATTAAATTGCTAATTCATTAAATTAACGCTTTGTGAAATATTTTCCTGGAGTAATTCACGGTGTGGCGATATGCAGGCATCAATTTCACAGTTTTGTGCAATAAACTTCAATAATTAGTGTAACCGTGTAACGGATAGCGTGTGTGCTTAACAATCGCTACAAATTGTAAAGTTGTGATTATTTAGAAAAGGCAGGCTCAAATTGACTGAACTGTAATTGAAGAACGTTTAAGTGACCTTTATTCGTACTGGAAGTAACACAGTGCAATCAAACGGATACAATAATGTATGTTCATTGCCATATGAATAACCTAACCGGCAATGGATACCCATTGAAATTTATATGCATTAATTAATCCCCCTTCGCACAAGAAGGGCTCACAAGTAAGGTGATCACATATTTAAGGAATGAAACAGGAGGATTTCACCTCAAATCTGTCTGTCTCCTGATGATGCTAATTGTAATTACTGGCGAAACGTCGTACTCAGATTGTAAATGTTGTGGATTTGCTCTCCAACACACCGGTGTGCTGTACTAGTGACGAATTGCCACGTTCTGTTTACGTGACAAACCTTACTAATTGGCTGTCGGGTGGTGGCAACACCTATATTATGGAGGATACAATAAAAATGTGCAAAACCATTAACAAAGCTGTGGGAAACCGATATCGCGACAAACGTCACATCGTGAAAAAATATATCACGGCAAACCTAGTTTGCAACTATTTGACTATTTTTATCTTACCACGCAAAGCCCACTGAGCCATGTAGCTCTCTTTCAGAAGCGACCTGGCCACAAATGATAACTCAACCAAGTGGCTTATCACGTAGAAATGTATAGCAGTAGCCGAACGCTCTAAGCGCACGTCGATTCTAAATGAGGGCAATTATCAGTGAGAGCGCAGTGCTTAGGTGGGCGCCATGGTGTAACGCCGGCCCCTTCAGAAGGCCGTTTGCTCCATGGGTTTACGCTACAGATGCTCAGTTGCAGAGCTTTGCGCAACATCAATTATTGTGAAACTTGCACACTGGCGCCGGCTGGGCTATAGCTGGGTGGGAGATTTAATTCACTGCAACCCGAGTGGCCTTGCTAGCTCGGCTGTAGGACATTGGACATTGAGAGCCCTGCTGAATGAGGGCCTCCCCATGCATAGCAGGTCATCATGGGGGTATATTTATTTGACCACGACACACTGGCATGGCACAAAGGGCCATGGTGACATCGTCACCACTTGGTGGCAAATTTGCTGTTGGTGTTGTTATATTTCACCATACTTCACCAGGCTGGTCAGTGCGGTTTGGTGAATGTGCTGAATGAAAACCATCCCACACATGTTCATTATAGCATTTTTTCTTACATACTTCACCAGAGTGGTCAGTGTGGGTTGGTGAAAGTTTGGGTGGGCCCATGACTGATTAGAATAACACTTTCCATTGATTGACAACGGGCTATGCAGGTACCTTTTTGAAGCAGGTACGTAAAGCTCTTTTGACTTCCAAAATACTCCAGCTGAATATGGAAAATTTGAAGGCCACATTTTCAACCAACTGGAACAGTGCAGCTCTCCCCAATGTTTTTTTTCGGGTTCTACTGCGGATTGTTCAACGTGACGCCCGACGTTGTTCTCCATGTGCTGAGAGCTTCTTCATGGATATTCAGTCCAGTGTGTGTGGAACCAAATGTTGCACGTCAAGAATCGAAGCTCCAAGCACGTGGAGCGAAACGTTGGACATGGCACCGGGCAGCGTGACCCGAAAACGCATCGGAGGGCTCCAAAGCACAACCGCAAAAAACAACCCAGTAGCGTAACTCTGACCGTGCCGCGTCTCTAAACAGAACCTCTTACAGTCGGCCTCGCTCTTTGAAGCCAGACCAGCGGGTGAGCATACTTTATTGAATGTAATAATGTAATGAATGAGTCATTAGGATGTTGCATGCCCACAAAATAACCACGTGGCGTAAATGCCTCCACCAGCCCTCGCGTTCTCAGACCGCGCAGCGCATCGGGCGAGAACAGCTTCTCACGGAGGGGTTTGAACGAGGCTTGCGGTTCCAGCCTGAGGACGAGCAGAGGGCCCCTTTTGCTTTTGAGCGAAACGCAAAACTTTCGCAGGACGTCCAGACACGGGCTGCTTGCCGCTGCGCCGCGGTTGATTTAAGCGTCGCGCTCCTCCGATATCTTTGACCCCCCCGCGCACGGCACCCATCGCCTTTGTAGAAACATGAAAGCGTGCACGTCCGTCGGTTATTATCGCCACGTGCGCGGGGGGGGGGGGCTACGCGCAGGAAGAACCGGTCCCGCTGGCTGGAAGTCCTTTGATGCGTCGTCTTTTTTTTATTTTGTCCGTTTTGCAAATGTAAAGCAGACGTTGTTGTCCTTGCTGCTGCTGCCACTGCCACCGCTGCTCACTTCGTTAAGCGAGCTGTGTTCGATCATCCTAAGTGCCCCCCGCTGCTAATTGAAGAGGGCCTACTGCTCTGGGTTCCTGCAGGCAGGTGGGCAGAGACCCTCCTAGCCCTTGGAGAGTGCCTAATCTTCGCTGGGAATCTAACTAATTTGTGGATTTTAATGTTCGTATTACGCGCAAAAGACAAGCGAGGAAAAATCACGCAGAGCTTTGGATTACGGAAAAGCATTCCAACGAGTATTTTAACGAGTGGCATGGAAGCTGACTGGCAACAACTGTCAGGGCAAAACATGTCGCATAATTGCAAATGGTTCTTTAAAAACTGGGTTTGTGTCTTCCACGTTTTGGACAATCCTTTGATCAATGTGTCCGGTTTTCTCCAGGGTGAGTCCCTAACAGCAGCACAATATTTGACTCAAGTTTTGTTTGTATTGGATCATCATTATGAGCGGTATAGTTCTCCACCCTCCTGAATGGACAGAGCTGCTACATCAAAAGCGTTTTACCTGCGTTGGAAAGCATTAATATTTTTGAAATGCTTGTAAATCCACTGTCCATGCCGTGTTGATTCATTTGGCCATACTTCACCACGCTGGCCAATGCGGGTATGTGAAGGCAGTGGGGGGTACAGTGGGGGGGGGGGGTCACTGGACTGATTCAGATATCACTTACCACCGCCGGGAATCTTAACCATGTTTTCCAAGTTCATGGTGCACTGCGTTAAACACCGTGCCATCGCTCCCCGCCAATGTGCGTACATACAGGACTTAACAAAAACATTCACAGACGCACAATTTTCAAATCAACAGAGGGGATTTAATGAACGATGTTAAATGTGCGGCGAAATAGAGACACTTCTGTATGAAGCTACTGTCAGCGGTGCGAGCCTGTCACACTGTGGAAACCACACGTGTCATCATTCACTCCTCTCCTCCGCCTCCTCCTCACGAACCCGGCTAATCGGCACGATTTGAGACCTCAATTCAAGAATCGCATTTTCGTGGTTGCAGTTAGTGGAGCGCCCTTTCGCGGTCGCAGGGTTTCCGTGACCCCAGGATTTAATTACATAATTCCGTGTGAGCCACCAACCCCTTGCGTCTGTCAGTTGCAAGCTCGTGAGTACACACGGGAGGGCTCATTAAATTTCGATGTAAAGCTTTCGTGACTGCAGAGATTCACATATAAAGTTTTATTTTTATAATTTTATTATTTCCCTTCTACGTGACTTTACCGAAAGAACCAAGAAGAGGAGGGCTCATTGTGAATTAAATCAACCAGAGACCCACGGCATTGAAGATAAGATACGAATGACCTATGACCTTTAACCCATATGAATCCAAATGTGACCCAGGTGGCAGTGTCTGGTGAGTGTCCGGTGAGCGTTAACCGGCGAGTGTCTGGTAACACGGCTATCGGTGTCACGTTCGAGTGTCACGTTGGGTGTTTAGTGCAGGTTCAGGTCGAGGGTCGGATGAGTGTCACGTCACTACTGTTTGTAGGACAGGCTGCCCTCTAGTAATAACATATGTGTAATAGTAAACACATAGCGTGTGTTTATATAATTACCATGCACCAATAGCTGCTCATGTCTGCCTGGTAAAGTAAAAAATATATATATGATACAGTGTTCCACAATGGGCTCTCATCTACTGTACTTTAAAATAAAGGTCAATGAATTGACAGATCCCACTGAGCAGCAGCGATTTGCTTTCATCCTCTGCCACGCAGGACCCGGCCTGGCGTTCATCGCTTACCCCAAGGCGGTGACCATGATGCCGTTGTCTCCGCTGTGGGCTGCCCTCTTCTTCTTGATGCTCATCTTTCTGGGTCTCGACAGCCAGGTAACAACGGTGGCAGGAATGCCACCCGCAGTCGTGCGTCTGCGCCGAAGTTTAACGTCGTCGTCGTTACTCTTTGGTTCTTTCGGTAAAGTCACGTAGGTATAAAATAAAATAAATAAAATCACTCCCCCCCCCTCTCTATCTCCCCCCCTTGCTCCTCCCCCCTGTCTTACCTATATAGCCTCTTGTCACGACAGCTCTTTCGCCCACTTCAGCAATTGTTTATTGCTGTGGTTGTCCCACCTGATGACTACACTTGTATTGCGCCCAAAACGTCGTGATTTCATTTATTTTATTTTCTACCTACGTGACTTTACCGAAAGAACCAAAGAGTATGGATCCCTGCAGTCACGAAAACTTCAAATCTAGGTCGTCGTCGTTGCCGCTGTTGTTTTTTCTCTCGCCCGTTGGCCCACGCCGCATCGTTAGCAGGGGCGGTTTCTTCATTAGGGCGATTGGGCGACGCACCACCAATGTCATTCAACCACAGAGTCACGCTAGCCGTCACTGTGCCTCTGGATATAGTCCAATCAGCGTCATGCTACGTTCTGTGGAGTACCGCCTCTTTTTGGGCGATTTCCCTCCAGCTGAGAATCGCCCCGAGTGGTCCCATAGACTTACATTCAAAGATGTTTTTTTTCGAACGGGGGCGCTGCAATGCATTCTCTATGGCTTCCGGGAGGGCTCGCCCTAACGTGCTTACGTCATCATACGTAAGCACGTTTCATCCAACAATATAATTTGTTGCCACCTAGTGGAATCTTTCATAAAAGAAACTTGAGTGGTTTGTTTTAATAGTGAGTATAGAAACAAACAAGATGTATTGTAAGAGTCACTTTATTTTTCATTAATATTAAAGAAGTGAAGTTGCCTTTACATGCTTAAGCTGTTAATTTATCCATTGCATGGGTGGACCTTATCCTTATCAATCATCCAGACATTTGCCCCCCCTGAGAGATTTTGCAGGAGCCGCCACTGATCGTTAGTGTGGTTCTGAGTAAGTCATCCTTCCTCCGAATTCATAACTCTTGTGTCGTCGCAAAACACCCAGTAGCTTTGTGATCCGTTAACAAAAAAAAAGCGCTACCTGCTATGAGCCAGTGGGGTGACGCAGCCCAGTAATGGGGCCCCTTCGCCGCATGTCACAGAACTTCAAGGTTCGAATCAAGGCGGCAGCCCTAATTAATACTGCGGGTGTCATCATCCTCATCATCATCATCACGATCCATGGGCAGATAGCCCATAGTTGTCCACTGTACACTGTGGGCGTATTCGCGGTAAAAGTACGTGTCGTCTGCTTCACAGTTGGACGTCATTCTCAAGAGTAAGGCCATTGCGTGTCGGAGTTACGGTCCAAATTTGACTTTTTTTTTATTATCTTACACTGAAAATTACGCAATTGCATTATTATCCATAGCCATCATTACCTCCGCCTCCCCCCTACTATTGAAAACACTTGGCAGGACCCTCCTCAAGATGAGTCACGAGACTCAGTGAGGGTTTCCTGGGTAAATATGCGGAGCAGTAATAATAATGCAATCTCTGATAAATGTTTGAGGATATCGACGTTGCAGTCAGCACTTTTTGTTTTCTTTATCTGAGTGACTGTTGTTCATTTGCACTGCTTCTGTACAGCGTCTTGGGATGCGATCGCATTTAGGAGCTGGTATATAAATCGAATTTGTTGTTGTTCAGCTCCATAGCTGATGGATTTTTTTTTTATTCAAGCCATAAAGAAAAGTCAAACAAATGGCGCGTAAATTTCGATCGCATTTAAAGCACGCACTTCCGTTATGCCTGTACGTTTTCGAAACAGTAAGACGGTGACTGTAAGTCACAGTCAAGCTGAACTGATCGGCACTTAGAATAGTAACGGCACATATAGCTGGCATCCTTAAAATGCGCACACAATCTTCACGTTAGATCAGCGGTCCCTAACCCTCGGGCCGCGGACCGGTACCGGTCCGTGGCCTGTTAGGAACCGGGCCGCACAGCAGCAGGAGGTGAGCGGGAATCCGCGTGTGGCCCACCCCCATTATTTTATTTGCCTCTTCCCCGCACTGCGCACTTGTTTCAGTCACAGTGTTGGTAAGCCCACAAGCTGCTAACCCCTAGTAGCCAAAATGAATAAAAAACAAACGTCGCTGGAGAGCTTCTTTGAAAAGGGGGAAAGACCCAATGATGAACCCCCCCTCCCCCGGTCCGTGAAAAAAATTGTCTTTCACGAAACCGGTCCCTGGTGCCAAAAAGGTTGGGGACCGCTGCGTTAGATGGTGCAACTTCAATGCTTCTGTGTTGCAACACATCGTTGCAAATGTGACACGTAGACTCGTACCAAATTGTTAGATGCTGTGGATTGCTCTCCAATATACCGATGTGCTGAAGCAATAATACATTGGCCCGTGGCACATTTATTGGTTTATTTATTTTGGCTGCGTCGGGTGGAGGAGGGTGTACGACACACGCGATCAGACCCAAAAACACATACTGTAAAACTTGCAAGTTGGTGAAAGTAGTGGTTCACACCTGCTCATGCCTCTCTGTCGCTTGGTGGAAGGACTTGCACGACACGGAGGGTATTTTGGCATACTCTTCTACGCCGTTGCATTTTCATGGCAGGGGCCAGTCTAGCCGTTGGACAACCACTGTTTGACTTCTCCACAAAGGGGTACTCCATTTATCAACCCACTGGAGGAGGGATGATGATGGGCTGAGTCAACCAATCAACCCCCAACCAGGAAGTGATCTTGCGACCCGCATGCTCTACTACTGAGCCATCTGGCTAGAGCTCAGCAAACGAATATCAAAGAAGTGAAGCGTTTATTTTGCAAATCACACGAACAAAAATGTCACGAAAGCACCGATATTAATTAGCCTCATGAAGGCAACGTACGTATGTGTATGTATGTCGAACTTCTTTCGTGCCATACGTAGCCAACCGTGCCAATCGGAGGTGCGGGGGGAAAGGACAACAAACTAAACACACACAAAAACGTCAAGTTGGTGGGGCCATTCAGCACGGCCCTCGACTGCTTAGCAAGTTTTCTGCGGAGGGGGGCTGATGTGGGGACGGCGGTGGTGGCTGCAAGAGGGGGGCAGGTAGACTCTAGCCATTGGCTGCTGGCCAGAATCCACGCTGAAATGGAGAATGCGGAATGCCGCTGTGATCCCCCCCCAGCCAGCCCTGCTCATGCCACAAGCGTACGCAACTGGGGCAGCGGTTGGCCGCTTTCGACGCAGTCGACCACCGCAGGTTGGCGGCGGAGGGCAACAGACTCCCGAGCGCTCGCCGCAGCTGCCACTGACTGCCGAGCTCAAGGGTCGGGCAACCCGCGGCCCCCGAAGCCACGCGCGGCTCTTTAAGAGACCGCTTCGTGACGTCATCTGTTAAAGGGTCACCGTGCTCGTCAGCGGCGGATGAAGCTAGTGCGGGGCATGTAGCATGATGTTAGTGGACGAGACTGTCATGACTGACGTGGCCTTTATCCAGCTGTCAATAAACAAAGGGTTGTAAATTATTGCTATGATATGATGATATTGACGGGACACAAGAATCCCACAACATTTATAATGGCACACTGGGCACTCGTACGCACGCAACCGTCTGCCCACGTCCCATTGACAAAGACCGCGAGCATCCTCTCTGTTTCTCACTCCCTGTCACCGAACTCACACAACTCTCGCCGCCTCCACGCGACGATTCACATCCCAACACGCCGCCGTCACCACCACCATCACGCACCCACCGATTTCACTCTCTCCCCGCGTGTCTCGCACACTCCGACTCCGTTTCCTCCACAGTTCGTGTGCGTCGAGAGCCTGGTGACGGCGCTCACGGACATGTACCCGCACATTTTCCGCGTGGGCAAGAGGAGAGAGCTCCTCCTCTTGGTGGCCGCGATTGTCTTCTACCTCATGGGGCTCATCATGCTGACAGAGGTGCGGTGGAGCTTTGCGTCCCCCAGTCCTCTCTGTTGTCTTGTTGTTGTTGTTGCTGCGGCTGCTGTGGTTGTTGTTGTTGTTGTGAATTAGGCGATTTACCACGGAAGTCCTTATCGCAAAACTGAATGTGTCTCTTGAGTCTCGGCCGTGAACACTGAACCCTAACATTCCATGAAGAACTTTAGTGCGGCCCCTTTGAACCTCGGCCATTAACAACTGAACTCTAATAATCCCGATGGTGCCTTAGTCTGGCTCTGTGAGCCACGGACATTTGATGCATTTTAACAATTGTGTGCGATGTTTCGCTGGAGATTTCAAGCAGGTGGTGTCTTTTGTCGTACAAAATTGTCAAATTTCGTTTGTTTTCAACGTTGTGGTTTTACTGATAAACCAGAGCAATTGACATATTTGCACTCACGTGACAACTTTATTTGATTGGCTCTGTCGGGTAGTTGAGGGTTACAGCTCAAAATTTTACATGATACCTACACGATGATCTAACCCAAAAGAAACGCATTTTTTTATCGTAATATTGGTCTTGAGAGCCTGCGTTTAAAATAAATACGAAAATATTAATTAACTCGCTAAACAAAAGAATGCAGTTTCAGTGAAAAATGAAATATGGACTCGATGCCAGGATCTCGGCAGGGCGAGCTCCGTGTCTCCGACCCCTGAGCCGCCCCGCGACCTCGCATGTTTAAATTTCCAAATTTCCAAAACTTAAATGAATGTGCCCATTAATGACTCCAGCTTTCCACGACAGCGCACCGAACGGCGAGTCAGTTCGCACCGCGGAGTTGACGGCGACCTTGCAGCTTGACCTCGTCTAAAGGGGAGGGAGGTGGGCCACGGAAACCAAGGAGGGCACGGCACAGGCGGTGTTTGACAAACGATGAAACAACAAATATAAGTGTCACCGGACCGAAGCGGACGTGCAAGGGCATGTTTAATGTCGGCGGGCGCTCGCCCCAACTGGCAAACGTCGGAGACAATACGGCCACTGGCGTTCAAAAGTTCACCGAAATTTCTGACTTGACTGTGAATTTTCGAAGGTCGAGGCTGAGCCTTCAGTAGGGTGGTGTTCAGCCCCCTTCAGCCCCCCCTCCTCCTCAAGTAATGCTACTCGGTTGGTTTGTGGTCTTGATGCCCGCAGCCACGCAGCAATTTCTACGGGAAACCAACAAACGCACCGTGTGCGCTGCGGAGCTAATGCGCAAGGCCTTGGGATGTAATTTGCGTGTACATTCACGTCCCCTAATCTCACACGAAATGCTTTAAAAACGTCCCCTTGCCTGAATTGTAAAAAAATAACCATCTGTAATGAAAGGAGCCAAGTTGCCCAGGCCTGTCTTTACGACGGAGTGAATGCACCACGATTGGCCTTCACCTGCTGTTGCATCGGCGACGGTGAGATTAAATTAACATCCGTCCTCTGTTTGCCGCCGAAGTGGTCATCGCTCAATTTACGCGTTTGCGACAAAGCCTGAACACAATTAACCCAAATGAAAAATCACTTTCCCGTTGCGGCTGCTGTAATTAGATGAGTGTTTTCATTTATCTATCTGTCTGTCTATCTATCATCCCTGCCCCCCCCCCCCCCATATTCAGGGAGGCATGTACGTGTTCCAGCTCTTCGACTATTACGCCGCGAGTGGAATGTGCCTCCTCATCGTCGCCTTCTTCGAATCCGTCTGTATTGGCTGGATTTATGGTACGTGTCGACACCCATTGATGAGATTTCATGTTTTATTTTTAATATATACTTTAACGCGGCAGATGCGTCGCTGAAAAAGGGCCGCGTTTAGGGAAAAATGCGTGGAGCGAGAAGAATGCTCTCTGGTTTCGTTCGGTTAAAGTCACATAGGTATAAAATTAAATTAAAATAACTCACGACGTTTCGATAGATGATTGCTTGTGTTGCAATCGAAACACCGTGAGTTATTTTTATTTTATTTTCTACCTACGTGACTTTACCGAAAGAAGCAGAGAGTATGGATTCCTGCAGTCACGAAAGCTTCAAATCTAGCGAGAAGAATGTGCCCGTAAATAATGTAACGAACAAAGTTTGGTCAGATACGATGTACTACTACGCACACTGCAGTGAGATGGCGGGACAAATAACTGAGGGTACACCGCCGCGTTACTGTATCAGTCCACATACTGTATCACCGCACCGCTCATCAGTGCCGGTGAAGAAAGTAGTTCGTCGTCGACCGCTTAGAAACCGCGTTAATAACGGTGGGCATTTCACGTTATAACAGGATGCACGTTCTGCGTTATAACAGGATGCACGTTCTGCGTTATAACAGAACGCACGTTCTGCGTTATAACGGGATGCACATTCTGCATTATAATGAGATGCACAGTCTACGTTATAACAGGATGCACATTCCGTGTTATAACGGGATGCACATTCCGTGTTATAACGGGATGCACATTCTGCGTTATAACGGGATGCACATTCCGTGTTTTAACAGATGCACGTTCTTCGTTATAACGGGATGCACGTTCCGTGTTATAACAGATGCACATTCCGTGTTATAACGGGATGCACGTTCCGTGTTTTAACAGATGCACGTTCTGCATTACAACGGGATGCACATTCCGTGTTTTAACGGGATGCACATTCCATATTATAACGGGATGCACATTCCGTATTGTGCAAAAAGTGTTCCCGAATAGAAGCACCGCTTTATAGCGAAAACGTGTACCGTGAACGCACGTTAAGCGAGGACTTCCCGCGTATATGTTGTTTGTCTCTTTAACTGCGATTCTTAAATATGTCGTTGTTAGTTTCAATGTTAGGTTAGAAACACCTTGTCTGTGCTCTCCAGTTGCAGTGTGGGTGAAAAGTGGGCTAAGTGGTGCCCAATCCTGGTCAGCCGGCTCCAAAACCGAACTACTACTACCCACGGCAGCCACAGCCAGTGTCCCTTTATACAGAAATCTCGGCCATATATTTGGACTATTTCAAATGCTATGGTACATGGGGAGGGGTTTTATTCCGTGTTTCAAATACCGTATTCTGCCGATTCTAAAATGTAAGTAATGCACACCGCAAACCTTTAGCCCATGTTAAGACAGGCGTATGATTCTAGTCACACACATAGCGGCATCATCGAGCAATTGCCACTTACAGGAGTTCATTTCTGTCAATCTCCAGATGACGGTTGTAACTGCCAGCGACATGTGGCAGCGAATTGATGAATGTTTGCGGATTGCCCTCCAACGTCGCGGTGTGCCCAAGCAACAATTATCGGCGCGTTAGTTCATTACATGAAGGCTATATTTATTTATCTGTGTCAGGTGGTGGAGGGTGTACGACACACATTGACACTGCGCTCACATGGCTATCTGACCCGAGCATCAATTACGAATCAAACGAGGGTCTATTTAACAATTTGGAAGAAAGACACACACAGTGGTAATAGTAATAGGTGTTTACCCTTTTAACTGGTATAAAATCTGACACCTTTATACAAGGCATCATGTTTGCAATAACCTCAACACAAGAAGTCAAAATGCAAACAAAAAGAAACAACTCTGATTATGATAATGATATGCACTGTGCTTGAAGTTGATTGGTCCACACCCGAGACAGCTTTCTTTAGAGCCTAGTCTCCATTGGTGTTGGACCAGATGACGCCAAAAGGCGTACAACTCAAAGACAGCGCACTATCAGAGTATTTGGAGCTCGGGGTAAGCATTTTTTAAAAGGGTAAAAACCTATTACTATATTTTGCCACTGGTAAAGGAGGTCTCATAGTGTAAATACACACACAGTGCTCTGTTAACTGCGTTGCAATTGGAAGAGACCATGCTACCGACATCATGAACTTTCTTCACGCGTGGCCGAGCAATGGTGCACTTACACAAAACGGTGACGAAGTGAGCTGTTCATAATTCCTGACGGCTGATTAAAAACTGCAGATATATAACTGTCCTGGATACTTCCGCTCGAGCAATTAGCAAATGCCTGGGCTAGTGTTTACAGTGCTGGACACACGTGGCATTCGAAGTTCAACGTCTCATCTTGTACCAGAGTCAGTTTGAATGAAGCCGACAGTTAATTTCCTTCATTCTGTCCCGGTAATTTCTCGAGGGGTTTGCCTGCGAATGCGGTTTCCTGCAAAGTGGACATCAGAGATCAGTCTGAGCTCATATACGCCAGACTTGGCGATTGTGCCTCGCATGTGAAAATTTCTTCAGGCGTAATTATATCAAGAAAACTGTCATGATAGTGTATCTACATGTAACGACAGTTACCCTGATCTCCCTCACAAGAAGTACAATTTTGCGATGCAATATGAATTTACGTAGCACCTGAATGCAACTGCAGTTCCATGCTGCTGTAGAAATTGCCTGGGAGATCCCAATGGAAATGCATACTGGTGAAAGGACAGTGACGAACTGACTGACTCACCTGCCTGACTAATGCCCTGACCATTGTGACTGACTGATGTGACCAACGTACTGACTGACTGACTGAACGACTGTCAGTTACCCCAGCTAATCAGAATGTAACCAACGCAGAGCCTTCTGAACTTACGTATTTGGTGTCAGACCTCCACACATGCCCGAGATACAGATGCAACGTCTGTATAATTTGAGTCGTATTGTATAATTGAAAGCAGGCAGACGCCTGCCTCGTCATTTGAGTACAGGTTGCCTACCTTTGATTCAGAGGTCGCAAAATGGGTTTTGATTCCTTACCCATACCCGGCCGCACCAGGGTCGCAAACGGGTACCCGTACCCGTACCCGGTCGGGTACGGGTAGCCGGGTATCGGGTAGGGTACGGGTATCGGGTACCCGGTTGCGACCTCTGCTTTGATTGCGTTTGGGCGCACGCACGGCTCAATTTCATCTGGGTCTGTGTGGATAGGAGAACCTGAAAATTATATCGACGCGTAGTGTACTGCCTAATCCAGGCCAGGCCTCTCCTCTACGGTCCGGTCTCTGGAACTGCCCTCGCCGATAAGCACCCCAGAAAATATCGTGTGGAGACATTCAGCCCTGGGCCTGGGGCAGTCAAATGAACCCACAGACCTGTCAGTCAAATGCTTTTTCAGCACTCCTTAACGTCACGCGTGTTGCATTCACTTGTTTACAGTGCACACATCCTTCAAGTAAACGAACAGATTTTGGCTTAAATAACCCAGAGCAGGCATTTCAGTTTGCCATCTATGGATGCTGCTTCTACGACTACTACGAGGTCGGTTTTTGTGTTCACGCTGAATAGCTGTACCCTGGCGTTGTTCGGCACGGTGTCCGACGTTGGACATCGTGCTGAACAGCGCGCAGTACGGCCCACCGGGAGAGTGACCGCCTCTGAGTTGCAGCGAAATTTGGCAGTCGCGATGTTTGGTTGGGTGATCCATGCGAGGTGGAGGATGATGCGAGGCCTGCCTCTTTTCTCTGCAGGAGGCGACCGCTTTTACGACAACATAGAAGACATGATTGGTTACCGACCATGGCCGTGGGTGAAATGGTGCTGGATGTTCATCACCCCTGGGATCTGCGCAGTAAGTGCTCGAACCTTCTGGGAAAGAAATACCCAACGTGTGCTCGCAATGAAAACTCGTGCACGCAGCACATCAAACATTCATGTGCTGTGTGTATGTGTCCGTAGCGTGTTGATCTTTATTTTAGATTTTTTTTTGGAGGGGCTGTGTTTTTGTTTCGGATCGCTGCTTTTATTTATGTTTGTTCACTTTTGTATGCGATCGTTCAAAATGCACAACATTGCAAAGCTGTCTTGCGGTACTGATGTTATCTGCTCTCTTCCTCCAAATTGTATTCCAATTTTGCGATAGGCATCATATCAGGAGATGAAGTGGCCAGTCGCTAGTTTTGCGAACCAGTGCATCATGTGTTAAGAGTACGGCTTGCTGAAAGCATATATCACAGAACTACTTTCTGGAAACCATTTATTGATCGAGAGATTTTATTTTACCCAGTGAAAACCCATTGAGACTTAAAGTGTTGTTTTTCAAGTGGTGACCTGAGTCTTCCAAATAACAACTAATACAGTGCAATACTCGCTTACATTACATAGACAAACCAAGATAATTGAAATAATAGGTAATTGCACACCAAAATCAAACAGCCAAAACAATCTCAAATGACGCAAAGCTACTAATAAAATCTTAACATCGGAGAAAAACCCAAACAAGAAACATCAGTTACCCTGTCTTAAATGTTTCAATTGATCTTGCCATGAACCTTTTAATAACTATGCTGAGCGAGAAGTGTCAAATATTAAAAATAATTATGCTGAGATGAAATAATCACATACTCTTCTAAAAACCTCTAAGTCTCGGCTGCCCGTCTCTTCCATACTTCCGTGCCACACAAAAGTCCCTCGTGGTACAGAGCATTCGTTCAGCTGCCACGTTTGCTTGTTTTCCTTCATCATAATGCTCATCATCGCAATTTTCTACAATGTTAACCCAACCGTTGGGACCCAGAAAACACCACAGTGAGTGGTCCTCACGTTGTGAAATTGCGTCATCTTTTTTGTGTGTGTGTGTGTTGTTTTTGTTTGGCGGGCTGTGTGGGTTTCTGTGAATTGAGGCTTGGATAATCTTGCAATTTCTCAAAAAGATGTATGGCGTTTTGAAAAGGAGAAACAAAAACACACACACACACAGACATCCACAGCCCAGACAATAGTAGCCTCCCCGTCTCCCCACCGCACACCCTCCGCTGCCTCTACTTGCTCATCTACCACAATAAATGCCCCAGAGGGGACCATAACAACCACGGGGCAGATACCAAGGCAATGAAATGTAGCCCTGGTGCTGCAGCTCCCTACACTTAGGTTGCAAACATTAAACAGCTTTAGCATCGTGCGGAAATAAAACTCCGCGGGCCTGTGCCTTCGCTGCTGGTCTACGTCCTGGGAATTTTTGGTAGATAATTGGATGTGAATAATGCACGTGCGTGAGTATATATATGCGTGTGTGTGTGTATATAAAAACACACACACTGCGTGTTCTGCGTGCTAGCTCGCACGCATGTGCGCACGAACGCAGGATTCGTATGTGCCCGTGTTTTTTATGTTGCAAATGCGTGGGGCACTGCGGTGATAACGATCAGTGAGCTGCCCTGCGAGCCCAGCGACCTCGAGCGTGATGTCTTCGTCGTGACCTCTGGGCCTCCTCTAGGTTTACTTAGCTTAAAAATCGACGCTCGGTACAGCGTGGTCATCATTGCCACAGGGGGTACAGGCACATGGGTATCTCACAATCACCCCCCACCCACACACACTGTTATGGCATAAATTGGAACGATCCCAGGTGACCCCGATTCGATATTCTATTGTTTTGTTGTATCGTTTCCCCCACCCCCCATCCCGTTAGTATGGTTTCGTGTTATTTTTTCACCCATTTAATTTGTACAAATTGTGTTGTCACTTTTTAACCAAAATGTAACATTCACGCAGCATTTTCCCAATACATCTTAAATGTATCGACTATCACGCGCACGATTCGCGTGCATGCGTCGTGAGCGTAAGGGTCGATTATGTAGTTGGCTTGTCGGTGCGCCCTTACGTGCGTAGAAATAGGCAGCGGAGCGTGCGTGGCAGAGGTGGGACAAAGTCATTGTTATGCAAGTCCAAGTCGAGTCGCAAGTCATCAAATTCATGACTCGAGTCTGACTCGAGTCCAAGTCACATGACTCGAGTCCACACCTCTGGTGCGTGGTGTACACCAACATCGCTGCTTCGGGTGGCACGTCGGCCAAAGTGAAGCGCTTGCTCACAGCTCCGAAAGTGCGTCCGCCGTGGAGATGAATTCGATGAATTCAGCTCGTGTGCAAGTGACAGGAGGAACTGTTGCAGCACAGGATCACGAGAGACTGCAATAATGGCTTGCGGTGGCATTCATCCAGCAGTGGATTGATTTACTTATGATGATGATGATAATGACAGCACCAAGCCAGCAGTCTGTATGGCTCAATGGAGAGAGTTGGGTTTTTTTAGAGTAAATGTCAACTCCATTAAATGCTTTTACAATGATAATAATGTGACTGTGCTCTTAACGCACAATGCAAAATGATGATGATGATGAAGAGGAATATGATGATATGGAAGTGTGTACTGGAGCACTCCTGCATAGAGGCGCATTTTGTTCAACGCTAATTAAACAGATTCATTCCAACTTTGTAAACTACAATTTTACAAAAAATCTCCCTACAAGCGCTTGGGCACACGGCCAGCGGAGAAAGTCTTGCCCTCATTAGTGGTGAGACATCACATCCTGATGAAGCTTCCCCAGGGCTGTCCAGTTTTGAAGTTATTATCAATGCCTTGCAGGGGCAAGGGGTGCCGACCAAAATATCGGGGCTTGCTTCACAAGCTGGAGGAATTGGCAGCGTGCATGTATCACGTGTATGCACTGCATGTGGAGCTTCGCACCGTACGTTAGCCAACTGCGCTAATCGGAGGTGCAGGCGAAGAACGACAAGCTAAACACAAAAATATGTTCTAAAGAAATGAATGTTCAATTTCACACGTAGGCGAATTGCCCGATGATGCTGGATGCAATTACCAGCGAAACGTCGTACTCAAAAATTGTAAATGTTGTGGTTTCACGCTTCAACACACCGGTGGGCTAAAGCAGTGAACTATTTTTCTTTTGTCAATGTGACACTTTTTTACTGATTGGCCGTGTCGGTTGGTGGAGGGTTACGACACATTTATAAATAACGCGATCTAAACCCAAAAACGTTGATTATGAATGTCCAATCTCGGTTTAAAAGTCGCATAGCTCCAGTGGCTTCCTAATATCGGAAAGAAGAGCGTTCCAGACGGCCGCAAGGAGCGCGCCTGAAAGCTCGCGACGACGCAGTGGCCGTCGTTGTCCGATGGCCAACCAAAAGCCGCTGCTGCGAGGATGACCGGAGTTGGCGCGATGGTGTATCGTGAGATTATCAAGCTTTATCTTTGAGACGAGAAGTTCGGGGCCAACTGTGTTGCGGATGTGCAGTTCCGGTTGCGCACAATGTCAGAACCGATCGGACGGACGGCTCCACGTTTTCTTTGACAACCAGTTCATGGGGGGCCCGCGAGCACTTGGCCCGTTAAATATTCTAGACCGCAATTAACGTCATTAACACGGGGGGAGGCCTTTATCTAGCAGGGGGTGGTGGGGGGGAGGGGTCATGGCTAATGATGATTCATATCTAAGAGAAGAGGCACAGCATGTTGGTAATATCAGTCGGGGAAGGGGAAGGTATTGAGCCTACATTTGAACAGGGGCAGCATGGCTGGCTGGGAGCAGGGAGTCCCAGACAATGGGGAGCAGCAGAGCAAATGACGGCAAGATGTTGTCTTTTTACCCCCGCTATATTCGGACACCCGGGTCCTTGTTGAGAATGTCCTAGCATGGGTGTGTGTGGTTATTTTAGTGCTTTTCAGTCCGAACGACACCAATATAGAATTTGTCAATTGTGCACGTTCGTGAAGGAAATAACCGAAACGACACACAGCGGTTATTTCTGTGAGAGGTATAATGCCGATTACTAATTGAACCTCAAATTATTAGTTGGATGGGTCCTGCATTGGGATTGTCGGCCAATTCCTTCTAATGAGCGTTTGGCTCCGTGTGGGAGAAAACCCGGTGAAGCTGGAGAAAACTCACCGGCACATACGTGATCACGGTCAACTCTCACACCTACAGCGCCTGGCAATTCCTGGTGGTCGCCCATACGAGTACTAACCAGGCTCCGGGGCTGCTCAGCTTCTGAGAACCAATGAGTACTGGTGCATTGTATGGCCGTTAGATGTGAAAGGGTTACACAGTAGAGGCGTAACGATGCGGCGATTCGTCAATTTTTTATATCGATTGTGAAGCTCACAGCACGTGCTTTCAATCGCACGCGTACCGAATCGATGTGTTGTTTTTTTTATCCGCATACGCTGTAAGTAATGGGTTCACGTCACTCCTGCAGCCACCAAGAGACCACTACCGCTCGCTGTAGTGCTCACAAAAAGGACCTTTTCCGGAATTGAATCCCGATCCGGAATTGCGACAGTCCATCGAATCGCTGCTAAATCATTCCGCTCCGAGTGCGAGTGTAGTGAGTCACTCAGAGACACTAATAGTAGGACGCACTCTATTGATTATCGCCTTCACAGGTGCAAGGAGTAACTACACTATGGTCAGGACAGCTAACAGGCTGCCTGACTAACAACGCCGAGCAATTGAAGACGATGACGAAGACTCCAGCAGCACGACGGTTTCACTCCAAGCAACAGCCCCCGAACCTTTGCTCGGGGTCCCCCTTTTATCCACCCAGCGTGGCCTCGCTCCGCCTTCGGCCACGCCCCCCTTCTAGAACCTACGAGAAGGTTCCCGGGCATTGCATCACGTGCCCCCCCCCCCCCTCTATCACCTTTGCCCCACAATCCCTTTCTCCGGCTTATCACTTGCCCTGCTGACAGACAGGGCTGCTACAACAGCAGATCCCCTTCTCTGCCAGCAACCAGCGCTACACGCCATAGTGACCTATTCCACGTCACTACACGTGTATGCAGTGTGCGTGTTTTTTGTTTGTTTGTATGTTGCAGGGGTTGTGCTTGACGCGTCACATCTGCTGCAGCGGAGAAAGCGCCGCGCCATTAGCGCGTGCAGCGGGCACGGGTTACGTAACGTCGCTAAAGCCAAGGCGTGAAGCTGGAAAATGTCTGAACATGCTCCAGAGGGGTGGTGCATAATTTAACAAGCTGAGATCAAAAGGCGTGCTTCATTTGGTCAGGCAGCAGCTTAATGAGTAGCGCGCGAGTATGAGTGGCCAGGGGGAATTGGGCCCGAGTTGATAGGAAAGCGAACCGTTGCTGCGAACCGTCAGATGCCCTCTGGGTGCATCGGTTGCAATGTTCAAAGCTTCTTTGGGGAAATAAATAAATGCGTTTGTCGGAGCCATAGTTTGAATTAGGACGAGTGCCATTGTCAGTGTGGGCCCTTTTGGCGTGGTTAAGGGCTGCTAAGGCTCTTGTTGATGTATACAATTCCACTTATTTACCCAGGAAAGCCTCACTGGAGCTCAATACTTTTTTTTATCAGGAGGTTCCTGCTACCTTGGGATCTTTTTTCTTTGTTGTTGCTGCCAATACCATACATGGTGCGTGGGAGGAAATTGGATTCGTAGATTTTAAAAAAACCACCGAGTACTCGAAGAGTTGACACCGAAGTCTGACATTTCCTGGCCACCTCAGACCACCACGCTCCCCACAACGCCCTGGCAAAGCCAAGGTGGGTCACCTTCGGCAGTAGTGAGCAGACACACTCCTGCTCAGCTGCTTGCTGTCCTGATCGGGCACATTCAGGGTTATTTAGTGGTGGTGGTGGTGGTGGGGATATTTGTACTGATAGTGGTAATGCTGAAGATATTAGTGAAGATTATGGTAGTAGTAGTAGTAAAGTAGTTCATTTTTGAGGTGGTGGTAGTGCGGATAGTAGTGATGATGAGGATAGTAGTGATAGGCATGGTGGTAGTGGTGAAGTTAGTAGTGGTTATGGCGGTGGTAGTAGTGGTAAGGATAGTCGTGATGATGTTGGGGATTCATCTTCTTGGTTTTTTCGGTAAAGTCACGTAGAAGGGAAGTAATAGAATAATAAAAATAAAGCATAATAAAATAATTCTCACGACGCTTCGGCCACAACGCAAGCAGCCGTCCTCAGATGAAAACCAGGTCTGTCGAGGCGACAGACGCTGTTTTATTTTAATTATTTTATTACTTACCTTCTACGTGACTTTACCGAAAGAACCAAGAAGATGAATCCCTGCAGTCACGAAAGCTTTAAATCGAGATGTTGGGGATATTAGTGATAATGATGGTTGGGTAGTGTTGAGGTTAGTAGTGATGATGATGATGGTGGTGAAGATTTCAGTAATGATGATGTGGTAGTGGTGAGGATAGTAGATTAGTGATATGACTAGTATGCCTACCATACAGTCATTAAGTGATAATCCACAGCATCTAGTCTCGTCAGTCTTGTGAGGTAGCATATAAAAATAGCATAGAGTATATAATTTAAGCCGATAATTAACATATTTACTAGAAAGCTTGGACATTCCACTTTAAGAGCATTACGAACATGTCGTGTTACATCAGCCCTGAATTTCTGCGGTAAAGTTAATGTTTTAATTCCGAAAGAAGCGGATGAAAGCATAGAATAATTCTCTGCATGGTAGTGCATCCTTTCCATGCAACAAAACTTAGGCAACTCATTCTGGTCACGCGTTTTGCTTTGCTTGCAATGTCGGGCACGGGCAGAGATAGTGGCGAGATGTTAACTACCTCGCCCAGTATGCAGGATGTCGTGGGTTCGATCCCGACCCTAATGCCTACTGCTGTATATTTGGAGTTTGCGGTGTCTCTCTTCCCGTTGTCGCGTGGATTTTTCTCCAGATTCTTCAGTTTTCCCTCCACATTTAGAATCAACACGCGTTTAAATTATTTGGCCGCAATATATGTCCACGTGATGATAAGCCACTTCGTTTGAGGTATTATTTGTGGGCCTTACCTGACAAAATAAAACAAAATAGTTTAGTTGATAGTTTTATATGCTCGGGGAAACGAACGCTGGTTGTAATCATTAAATTATACTCCGGCTTTCTAATGTGGTTTGCCAGTGCGGCATCTTGTACATGCTGCTGGCAAATTTGAGCAGAGGAAAATGCGCTCCCAAGAACATTAGCATGAGCGTAAACTCGGCAATAAACATCTGTTCTAATAAACCACTCACGTCACATGGGGCGCTGGGGTGTTGCATAATCACGCTGCTATGCGCTTTCCCGCTGCAACACGCGTTGCTACTCGGCACGATGATGTCTAATAATTATCTGCACGTGCTGGGAATTCGGTCGGAAAGCAGCGAAACGTCGGACATCCAGGTCGATGAACACGCAGCACAGCCAACCGGGAAACGCGCGGAAGGGCAGCACAACCGCGAACGCGCTAGGCATGTCGAGCACGTATGTATGCCCAGGCTTTTCTCATAAATCGGGTGCTGTTTTCACAACGCGAATTGGATAGAGCGCGATGATGAATGTATTAGGGGACTCATTTTTCATAACGCTGATGCCAATTGGATGTAACGCGATCGACCAAAAGGAAATACGTCGCGCGAGTAGCAATAAGCGGTAGAACGGCTGTCTCGGCGTAGCGTCGTCACACAAGGCACTGGGATACTGCTGGATGCTTCTCGAAGCTTCCCACGCGCCTCAGTCTTTGTTCAGCCTGCGTACGCACCTCACGTGTTATCACAGACTGTGGTTTACCCGACATTATATATTATTTATCATAACGCGATTTTTCCATAACGCGGTGTTCTTCGGGAATGCAACTACTACTGCGCGATAGGAGAACAGCCTGTGTGTTGGACTTCTTTCGCACCGTACGTAGACAACCGTGCTAATCGAAGGTGTGCTGGCACTGGCTGCATTTTTGTAACCTGGAAAACGTCGTCCATCAGCAAGAGGCCCGGCTTGTTTAACACATTCCTGCGGACGGAGCTGGTAGGAATGTTGGGTTGCTCGGTCAATGGCCAGAGTCAACGGCGGCGTGGTGTATTCCGCAAATATGCCCGACTGTGAGGTCGGGCACAAGCCGGCGTGAGTAGGTTAAATTTTGAGTTTTATAAGGGCACCACGAGGTGACCAGCCCCTCCCCACCCAGCCCCACCCCTCCCACCCCCCACCCAGCCCCACCCTCCCCACCCAGCCCCTCCCCACCCTCCCCACCCAGCCCCTCCCAACCCTCCCCTCCCCTCCCCACCCAGCCCCACCCTCCCCACCCAGCCCCTCCCTGCACGACGGACGGACGGACACAATAATCCCCTGTGGGCTGGTGTAACCAGGAGGTTCCTACCAGTATTACGGATCGTATGCCAACAATACATTCATGGGTCTTGAGTAGAGGACAGCTGTCAGCTGTGGTTACATGCAAAGGTGGTCAGCCAGGTAGTGTGAATTTGCTTTAAAAGGTGGGGGGCGATACTAATCCTCGGGAGTGGGCGGGGGGCGGGCACGATAGAGTCAACATTCAACAAACTTTAAGCAAATCTCAAACACAAAAAAGCGTTGGTAACAGTGCGACTGATTTTGTCTAACTGCTCCAGCTCTCACCCCCTATGTATGTATGTATTTTACCAGCATCACTTGTTGTAACGTTCTGACCCCCCCCCCTTCCCCACGTCTGTGATAAAGAGCTTCATAGCTCATTGGATCCCTCCAGGACGAATACAAATTCTGATTCTGACCAGACGTTAAGAATTCAGAAGGGGGACTGAGCCTGCGGTGTGGGGGGGGGGGGGCGTTGAGGGGCTGGCTGGAAGGGGGCTAAGGCCCCTTCCAGCACCCCCGACGCTACGGGGTAGATGGCTGTTTGTGGCTGTGGGCAGGAGATGGTATTAAGTTGGGTTGGGGGGGAGGATAAGGGAGAGATGGCTGTCGCTGTTTAAATTATTTTTTTTACCCCGTGTCAAAGCCGCCTCTGTGCGCTTTAGTCTTTATTAAAAACATACTCATTCTGCTGAAAAACAAAGGACGGCGTAAAGGTTTGTTTTCCTTTCACCGCTGAAAGGGAATTGGAAACAGTGGCACGTTCTGTTTTTGCTTTGCGAGGGGTCATGGGAAACGTCGGTGGTTAAGGAATAAAAAAAAACTCAAACTCCTTCACTCCACGCACCCCGCGCGTCTCCTCCTTCCCCTGGCCCATCCCTCCGGTCCCCTCGAGGAGATCCCATCGATGGCCAGCGGTAGAGATCGCGGAGTGTCGCAAGCTCTCGTACGTACGTCGGTCGGACGGAGCGGATGATTCTGCGCGGAGCAAAATGACGGGTACAGCCACACTTTGAACGTTCGCCCTGTGTGCCGCTCGCGAATGGGTTCCTGGTGGTCATTTACAATTTTTTTGGGGCTTTTTCCAGGTAAGGCCCACGGAGCTATTTAGCTATTATTTTCAGAAGCGACCTGGCTATCACAAATGATAGCCCAATGAAGTGGCTTGTCGTGTGGAAATGTATAGTAGCAGGCAAATGCTCTTAACGCGTGATGGTAATTCTAAATGTGGAGGGGGAAAAAACAGAAGAACCGGGCGTAAAATCCACAGCGACCACGGTGAGAGAGAACATGCAAACTCCTAATATACAGCAGGTGTCAAGGGTCGGGATCGAACTCACGACCTCCTGTATACCAGGCGAGGTAGTTAACATCTCGCCACCGTTGCGCTCATTGGTTAGATTACAGATAGGATCCGTGAAGTTTCACACCCACATTGTCATGGATGAGAGGAAGTTTTGCCGTACATTACTCTAATTATATAACATCTGCACGCTCAGTAATGAGCCTACCGTTTGTCTGCCGCTGTGTGTTTAGTGGACCCGTCACACAATCAGAAGTTTGTGAATTCACTCAGCCCAACATCCCTCCTCCAAAGGTTGACACAATCAGTGCCTCTTCGTGGAGAAGCCAGCATGGGTTGTCCTGTGGATTAAGTCTCGTCCCATGCCTTAGAAATGTGACATTTTTACCACCGTTTTTGGGCTGAGGCACCCACTCGTTGCCCATTTCAACTGGAAATCACTCCCCGACTATTTCGACAACAGCATGATCAGCATTTATGTGACCTCGCTGAAAATAACACAACAATCATGATTTTGATAATTGTTTTTTTACCCTTCTATCTGGCAACAAAACTGACACCTTTTTTACAAGGAGTCATGTTTGCATAGACCGCAATACCTGCAGTCATAATGCAAACAAAAAACATAACTCTGATAATGTGCACTGTCCTTGAAGTTGATTGGTCCACACCCGAGACAGCTTTCCTTAGAGCCTAGTCTCACATGGTGTTTGACCAGATGACGCCAAAAGGCGCACAACCCAAAGACAATGCACCATCAGAGTATGAGAGCTCGGGGTAAGCATTTACACCATTGGAACCTCATTTGCCATATTTTTTACTGACAAATGAGGTTCCAATCATGATTTTGTCCAAAATGCTGTGGGTGTCTCCTCCGTCGGATCTAAAATTATAGTGCATTTGGGGGAACGAGGGGGGGGGTGTGCCGTGTCCAGACACCCACATTGGCTACGCCGCTGCTCCAGAACCTGGGGTGGAAATCTCCCGTTGTGGCGTGCGTTGGGAACACAGGGAGCAGGCAAACACATGCAAAGTGGCTTTTATAATGAGCCCGTGCGATGATGTAACGAGGGATGCTTTTGATTCGCGCTCTCTCACCTGCTGTTCGAAAGCGATTCATCATCGGTGTCACTCTTTGCTCTTTTTATTGCGCCCGGGTGCCATTGGCTGCCATGGTCGAAGGGAAAGCCGTTCGCCCCGCGTGACCTCCCCTCCCTCTCGCATTCCCCCGATATCAAAGGGATCTCAACAACAGATTAATTGTGCCCGCGAGTCACTTGAACCGTTGCTAAACACCTCCGAAATTCCCTCGCCGTGACTTGGTGCGTTCAGCGCACTCGCCACGCTTCAGAGACTACCGGTAGCGCTTCATTAAGAACGTAAATAAAATTATTGCATTCGGGTTAATTTTATGTTGCGTGTGTGTTGAGCTTCTTTCGTACCGTACGTGCGAAATAAGCTCGGTCGGCTACGTACAGTACGACCATCACCGTCATCGACCATGCTCTGTCCACTGCTGGATAAATGGCCTTCCTATTCCATCGTCATTCTTCCACGGTCCAGTGATGTCGCAACGCATCGCACTGATCTGATCTCGTCGCTCCATCTCCGCGGAAGCCGTACCCCGCGTGCGTTCTGTCCTTTTGGCTGCCATTCCGTCACCAGTCTTGCCCGTCAGCTGTCGTTCGCGGTGGTCATTACCGTTGTGCTTGATACGTGTTTATTCGCTGATCCGTGTGTTCCCCTTCGTATCTGTGAATAGGTGTCCACAAGAACGTTTTCAACCAGTGAATCAGAAACATGGTCAATGGCAATACAACATTTTACAATAGCTAAAAAAATGTGCAAAGAAGCATGGGGAGATGGCATTTTTAAAATGTGCATCAATATAATTGGTCTACGTTAATGATTATTACTCTCACATTTTCTAATGTGATCATAGCATACGGTTCTGAACGGCAGACTACATTTAATATCGACAGCCAATCACAAGACCTTTTACTCCCTATCTGAATTTTAAAAAAAGGTCTCATTATTGCTCACGGTTGGAGAAACATCATCTTGGTGAGATCTTTCCTTACCCATAACTGTGCAGATATTACGTCCACATCACAACGGCCATCATTGAATGAGTGTTAGCAGACTAAGTGATGCATTGTAATATCACTGCTGCCACCCACCCACGCATAAGGTCAGCTCACGTCGCATTTGATTCCCATCGCAAGCTATGCTCCCAGTGAGGACCTTGCCACCTTACTGCCTGTTCTATAATTCATAAAGGTTGGGCAGGTGCCGGGACACGCACGAGAAGAGAAGTTACATCCGGTGGTATCCCAGCATTTTACTGATTGCACTGGTCAACAGAAGAAAAAAAATTCTGGCCTGGGCCTTTGCAGCTGTTTTAGACTAATTTCAGGGTGCTGATTTCAAATCTGATCTCAGATTTGCTCTATCACATCTCATTTTTATGCTATCGGCATACCCCATTTCATTGATTTTACCCGAAATTAACTCTGTCACTTATGATTGCAAGTTGTTGCGAGTCAGTGACTGCTTTAGTGTTAAAATATGGTGCTGTATTTTTAGGATAGTGTGTTTATAATATCATTTTATGTAGATATCCACATTTATTTAATATTTTTCTTCTGCAGTTTTTATTGAAAATGCAATATTTGATCTCTCAAAAACCTGATGGGATAGACAAAAACTGATGCCAGATTTGGAATCAGCACCCCAAAATTACCTTAAAACCGTTGGAATACCTTATGCCAGACAAAGTGTGTTGACCAGTGTTGTCTATCAATACGTATCAATACGTGCTTTCATTTGAACCCCGCGTGACTCACACCCTCACCCCCGTCATCGTTGTCATCAGCAGTCGTGATCAATCCACTGCTGGATGGAGATGTAATCTGATTTTATATTTATAGAGGATCTCGACGTAGTTTGAAGAACGGTGACAACATAGGACGATTTAGATCGCAGGGTCGTGCTAGGGTTGAGGGTGCTTCGGGATAACGGAAGTGTAGGGGATGGATGGGAAGGAGTGTAGTGGGGAGGGAAGAGAAAAAGAACGGGCAATGGAGAAGAGGTTAAGCCACGTCTAATATCAGAATCTTTATTTTTTTACCGAGCTACAAAGTAATTTTTTCACAGATGTTATTAAACCTCATTTGATACAGCTATCGTGCTGTGACGGTTCCACCTGAAGACGGAGGCTTGTGTTGCCTCCGAAACGTCGTGATTTTTATATTATTTTTATTTTACTTTTATTAATTTTAATTTTTTACCTACGTGACTTTACCGAAAAAACCTAATAATATTAAACCACACTTCAACCGCGCTGGTCAATGTCGGTCTGGGAAGCTGGGTTTGGGGGGCCCTGGACTCGTTCATATGTCGCTCACCACGAATGTTATCTGTAAGTGAGAATCACACTCAGATCGCCGGATTAATAGTGTCGAACTTAATTTGGAGCTTTCGTGACTGCAGGAATTACTCTTTGGTTATTTCGGTAAAGTCACGTATAAAGAGAAAATTATAAAGTAAAGAATTGCATACGACGTTTCGATTGCAACACAAGCAATCATCATTAGGTATAAATGAAATAGAAAACAAACCTAGTATACTTAGAAATATAATGCAATACAACACAGAGAGTCGGCTAACATAACAGTCAACACCGTACCTAGCTAAAAAAAGGTAGGGTATTGACTGTTATGTTAGCAGACTCTCTGTGTTGTATTGCATTATATTTCTAAGTATACTAGGTTTGTTTTCTATTTCATTTATACCTATTGCTTGTGTTGCAATCGAAACGTCGTATGCTAGTATTTAATTTATTATTTTCTCTTTGTACGTGACTTTACCGAAAGAACTAAAGAGTTAATAGAGTCGTGCGCTAACCACTGCACCACCGTTCCAACTCCAGTGCCAATGCTATTTGTAAGCTGCATTGAAAAACAAAAAAAATCTTCCATAGGTTTTTTTTTGTACCATTTTTTTTGCCCCTTTCACACCAGTTTAACTCACTCACTCGTTGCTGTGTAAATTGTGACTAATTCAGTGACTCTTTCTCCTTGCCTGTCCCAACGTTCCTAGAATCTACAAATCTTACAGCTCCCTCCCCATCCTCCAACTGTGTGCTCCACTGTGCATTTTGCGTTGTCTCTGCTTGAGCTGTGATTGGATTACCGCTGGTATTTTATTGGTGTTTGTTGTTGTCGCTTTTGTGTGTATCTACTTAATGTGGCATCATTTGTGTGTGTGTGTGTGGTATTTAAATGTATCCGGTAATGGTGCAACCTAACGATAGTATTCCCTCGTTATTCATGATCTTGCTATCCGCGATTTTGGCTATTGGCGAATCTGGAACTCTATACGACTACATCGAGAGAGAGAGAGAAAGTGACGAGATAGAGTGATGAGGTAAAATGACGATAGAATGTGATGAGATAGAGTGATGAGGTAAAGCGATGAGGTAAAATGATGAGGTAAAGCGATGAGGTAAAGTGACGAGAGAATGTGATGAGATAGAGTGATGAGATAGAGTGATGAGGTAAAGCGATGAGGTAAGGTGACGAGTGAATGTGAGGAGATAGAGTGATGAGGTAAAGTGACGAGAGAATGTGATGAGATAGAGTGATGAGGTAAAGCGATGAGGTAAAGCGATGAGGTAAAGTGATGAGGTAAAGCGATGAGGTAAAGTGACGAGAGAATGTGATGAGATAGTGATGAGGTAAAGTGATGAGGTAAAGTGATGAGGTAAAGCGATGAGGTAAAGTGACGAGTGAATGTGATGAGGTAAAGCGATGAGGTAAAGCGATGAGGTAAAGTGACGAGTGAATGTGATGAGGTAAAGCGATAAAAGAGAAAGTATTGAGATAAAGAGATGCGATAAATAGAGAGAACTTCTCGAACCTTTAGAAGCATCTGCAGACGGTCGCACGTACGACATTCGCATGCCGATATCATTATCCGCGAAATTTTCCATTCACGAGCATCTCGGAAAATAAAGAGGGAATTCGCGTACTGAGAAAGGGGGATTGTTGCGTCGCAAGACTGCGAGAGATGGATATTGCTTGGGGAGACGTATATCCAGCAGTGGATCGACATGGCTAACGGTGATAATGATGTATCATACATACGTACTGTACACACTAGACAATGTATATATCGGACGAGATATTCGACTGAATCTGGCGATGGTGTCACCTCAGGAACATTGTTGAGGGTGGCAAAGGGGCCGTCCATAAATGACGTCACGCACCTAGGGGGGGTGGGGGGTCAGACATTTGTGACGATGTGTGACGAGGGGGGGGGGGAGGTTTGAGAAATGTCACGTCACATCAAAATGTGCAACTTTAAATAAATATAGACAACACGTTCTACTTAATTAAATGGCAGTTTTTAATAAATGTTTTCTCCTACAACATCAGAGTGCAGCGCCACATTAAATACGCACTACAATAACAATAGTTTAAAGCGATTTGAAGCATGTTTTATTTTTTTGGGGGGGGGCAGAGCTTTGTGACGTCATATTTGGGGGGGGGGTCTGACTTTTTGTGACGCCATGTGACGACGAGGGGGGGTAAATAATCGTCCAAAATCGCGTGACGTCATTTATGGACGGCCCCAAAGGGATGCCTCCGCAACTGTCCCTCTCTTGTCTTTAGTTAAAGTGCCCTCATGTGGAGTTTGGTGTTAAGAGGTGAAGCTCAGATATGATGGGGGGGGGGGGGAGATGGGGCTTGAGCCACGGATCTTCCCTCGGGCATAGAACTTGCGAATAACACATCAGAAAAAAAAATATTGCTTTGATTCTTGAATATTATATTCTGTGCATGTATATATACACACACTAGCATAAGTACCCGGCGTTGCCCGGGTGAAAAATATGTTTCTTAATAACCTTACATATATACACAGATGGGCTGCTACCCCTGCCCCCCCCCCCAGCCACGATCTCCTGGGCCGCTGTGCAGTAATATGTACGGCCTATAGTGTGGTGGGGTGTCGAGGCCTAGTACCGTGCAGAGCCTCCGGCCTCGCCTAAATTGCCCATTCGGCTGAGGCTGGGTACAGGGGCCGTTACCCCCCCCCCCCCGCGCTACAATAATACTGTCTAATCGCTATAATTTTATTATCTACCGACCCTATAATAGTAATTGCACACATTGTGGTGGGGGGGGGGGAGTGAAGAGGACGTGAAACTTTGATGAATTTACCTCAGAGTCGCGTGTTAATGCGTGCGCATATTTTTTACGGGAATTAAAAATGGCGTCCACCCCGCAGCGAATGCGTCGCTACCCGTTGCCAGGGGCAACCGCCGTGGAAAACCAAACGGGCCAATCGTGTCTCGCAAATCCCTCACATTTCGTCCAATGAAACTGCGTATGGTCCGGCGACACACAGACAGACAGACACACACACAGACACACACACAGACAGACAGACAGATTTGCGATTTTATATATATAGATATCAACACAGAGTACAACAACGACCGCCATTCGCCGTTAAGTATCGGTGATGTCACCACGGCGCTTGTGCCAGGCTATGTGCACAAACACACGCACGCAAGCAATATCATGTATGTAGCACTGCGGTGGAGCGGTGGCAGAGTGGTTAGCGCACTGCGCCAAGAAAGCCCAGTGACCGGAGTTTCTATTCCCGGTCATAATGCACGCAGCTGAGGCACACGGTAGCAGCAGCGATGGTGGCCACACTGTTCCAATGATTCATAAGAGGGATTAAACCGACACAGTTATTTAATTGTCACCGCAACTATCTAAAATACTTTGGTCACAATTGCGAGTGGGTGGTCTAAAACCAGGGTTGTGTGCGGCATGGTGTTGTCACGTGAAACGCAAGGAAACGATAGTTAGGACTGGAGCAGGGCTATCTGATCATTTAAGCCAGGGATGGGGAACGTCTGGCCCGCGGGCCGTACAAGTCCCGCGGAATCATTTGGTGTGACCCTGCCAAGGCAAACGCAGGCAGGGCTCGAAATTCAATAAATCTAGGAGCAAACCTGGAAAAGCAGTTGCGAGTAGCAACATCATCAATACCAGCTAACATCACGCGCCTCGCCAAAGAGAAGCAGTTCCAGCCATCACATTAGGGGTGAGTTAATTAAATGTTTGACCAAATATAACAGGCTAATTTTTAAGTTGATAATTTTGTATGGCCCGCGAATGATGTTATAAATATCCAAATGGCCCTTGGCAGAAAAAAGGTTCCCCACCCCTGATTTAAGCAGTCGATTACTCTACGTTCGATGACGAATCGGATAATACAAAAACAAATTACGTTTGGACGGGAGGTGATGGGCAGTCCCTGGTAACGTTATCGGCATCATCGTCCGTGTCACGCTGGGCGTGGCTTCTGGGGGGGTTTCCTGCCTTCGGGAGGGCAAGATATCGGCACGACCACCATTTTTAAAGGGGCCAGAGTATTCCACCACAACAAAAAGTAGTTGGTTGCAATGTTTTGATCGCATAAATCTGTTTAGTTTACCATTCGTCCCAGCCCTTGTTACAGGGAGCGATCCACCGGTCACAGCCGCATATTGGAATGTCTAAAATTCACCTTTTGCGCGCGGCATTACTTTTAAGTCTTTGTGTCAACAACGCGCACGTGTCTACGAACGCGTGCGTGCCCACGTTCTGAGCAGAGGTGAGCAACCAGTGCATTGCACCGTCACCTCCCGCCCCAATTGTTGCGTCGCCTCCTCCTCCACAGAGCATCTTCCTCTTCTCGCTCATCAAGTACATGCCGCTGACCTACAACAAGGTGTACGTCTACCCGACGTGGGGCTACGCCCTCGGCTGGTTCCTCGCCCTCTCTTCCGTCATCTGCATTCCCATCTTCATGGTCTACAAGCTGGCCAAGACGCCCGGCACCATCAAGCAGGTGAGCTCGTGGCGCGCGTGTGTGTGTCCGTGTCCTCGTGTGGCAGAATCGCAGTGTTAATTTAGTCGGCTTTTTTTAATTTCGTAGTCTCATTCTATAGACTGAAACTATTAAATCTATTTTTTTTATTTAAACAGGTAAGGCCCACTGAGTTATATAGCTATTTTTTTCAGAAGCGACCTGGCTATCACATATAATAGCCAAAGGAAGTGGCTTATCACGGGGAAATTAATCGCAGCCAAATACTCTACACGCATTTTGATTCTAAACGTGGAGGGAAAAACCGGAGGACCCGGAGAAAAATCCACGGGACCACGTCATCATTGACTGAAATAATAAACACTTCATTGACTTAAAAGTATTTTCATCACTAATTTCGGAAATAACATTGACACTGCAGGTGGACAGGAGCCGCTAGATTTGGTCATCCATTCCGGGCTCACTCTTTTTGTTCCGAGTAATGCCGCTCCATTCCGTCTGAGATGAGCATATTGTACGTGCGGTGATCAGAGTGTATTGAACACTCGGTAAAGTCTGGTCACAAAGGCCATGTAAATGCAATTGATAGATCAAGAGGTCGCCGTTTCTAATGATGGTGATGCTGTCTTTATTATAATGTAAATACTTGACCTCCAAGGCCCACCGTTACAGTTTCCCACCACCTTTTGGCCTATGCTCTATTGGCGACATGCCCTTCACAGACCACTCTTGGGCTCTAGATTTGAAGCTTTCGTGACTGCAAGGATTCATACTCTTAGTTCTTTCGGTAACGTCACCTGAAGACGGAAGCTTGTGTTGCCTCCGAAACTTCGTGATTTTTGTTGTTTTATTTTTGTTAATTTTGATTTAATTTTTTGCCTGCGTGACCCTCTTGGGCTGTCGGTGTCATGCCATGATACAAAGAATCGACTCGGATTTCTTGCAGAGTAGTGCAATCGGTTGAGTCCGAAAACAGAAACAGATATCACAGAACTACTTCTGAGGTCTTGTCGACTGAAGGAATTTATCCAAATTAAGTTGCCGAAGGACATTTAACGTCATCTGAGGTCAAAGTTCAATGTGGAAGTCTTTTTTTACGTACACGTCGGTGACTGGGCTGAGACCATTCACTCATTTCACGTGAGAACCCTCATCAATCGCATGCGGCTGCCTTGATTCAAACTCGGAATCACAGCGGTACCAGCTCGGCGCCCTCGCCTCTTGAGCCACCCGTTCCACCTGGGAAACGCTGCGTAAAAAAAAAACACGTTCCTTCGGAGTGGGCAGGTAGGAACTTGGTTGGACAGCGCATTCGTGCACCACAGACAAATATGCACGACAGACAGACAAATAATCCCTGGTGGGCAGTGTGGAACCTGTTGTTCCTACCTGTATGAAAGATAACTTGACTTGAGGTAGCCAGGCAGCCAGCCAGGTAGCCAGCCCCCTCAACTATCGGCCCCTCCCCCTTGCTTAGGCACCTCCCCTTACCCCCCCCCCCCTGATCCCCCCTCTCTCAGGCCCCTCCTGACCACCCCCCCCATATCCTTAGGCCCCTCCCCTGACCACCCCCCCATACTCTTAGGCCCCTCCCCTGACCCCCCTTCCCTTAGACCCTCCCCTGACCCTCCTCCCTTAGGCACCTCCCCTACGTACCCGTCAGTAGGTCTCCACCAATCAAAGAGCTGTTTATATTATATATTTATTTACGCACGACAGACAGACAAAAAATCCCTGGTGGGCAGTGTGGAACATTGTTCCTACCTGTAAAACCTCACTGGATCTATACCCTCGCAGACGGAACGGCGCAGTCTCTTGATGTGGAAGAACGAAGCGATGTTTAGTGGGTGCCCTCATTTCAATTCCCACAAGTGCGCAACTAAAGTGCACCGAGCCTCCTCAAGTCGCGCTCAAGTCTCGCCTCGGGGAAGCCGGCACGAATGGCACGCGGAAAAAAAACGGGGCCGCTGTTTCAGAGCGGAAGACGAGGGATTGTGACGTGCGGCTGTTCCCTTTGTGCTCGCAGAACTTTTTGAACAGCTCATTATTTTGCCTCGGCGAGCTCTGGCCCATGACTTGGCGACAGGGCCGAGGGCGTCTTGCGAGCAAGAGAGCGAGTGGGTAGTTTTAGCAGGAGATATGTTTTTTAAATCCTTTATATTAAGTTCGCTTGCTTGCTTAGGACCGTGCAAATCTTTCGGTCGTTTTCTAACCCACTTCCCGTGATCCAATCGAGCTGACATTTTGCACACAGACTCGTTGTGCGTGACAATGCATTTTCGTGAAAAATAATCCTAAATTTTACACTGTTTAGGGGAAAAAAATTAAATATTTAATTACCAATTGTTTAATGCTGCCAGACAATCATCTGACCCATAGGTGGCAGCCATCTCAAGCCAGAGGACGAGAGGACTCTAGCCGCCCCGATGCCACGCATATAAAGGATTTATAGTGAAAAACTTTGTTTTTACGGGTTTTCTTGTTGTTTGTTTTGAAGTGTTCCTGACCCTTGGCACTTCTTCGTACGGCTCACGTTGGTGAAGAGCAACGACTATGATTGGACACTGAGGTGGTTCGAGCCAGTTAATTACGACGGGAGCAGGGGAATGTATATCGCCGTGGTGATGGTGATGATAATGCCTCCTTCGTTTTTGCGAGTCCGTTCTGGGCGACCGCAATCTCCGCACACTGCCGGGATGTTTTGTCATTTTCCGCTTGTGCATCATCATCATCATGTGTCCGCATCTGCTGCCCGGGTTTGTGCGGTTGCGGTTTAGGGTTCCTTCACGCTAACGAGCGGCCGCCTCCAGAGAAAAATTGGCTGCATGGGCCGAGTAACAGATGAAGGTGCACGCTTGATTGCCGCAAGCTATGATTTAGTAATTGCGCTTCGCAACCGGCGGCCGCAAGCTCCAGATGGCATCGGTTGGCCGCCGCTCGGCGTTGTTGCACTGCCATCTACTGGAAGGCAATGTTCGTTGGCAAGAGCGTTTGTTGGCACACGATGAACCAAGCTGTGCCACCTGTGCATGATGTACGAATTCAAACCTCCCCCGCCCGCCCGCTCCTGCGATTCGACAAATATTCACAATTCTATTCAAGAATAGATCGCTTTATTTTGTTATCGCCTTTTAAAAATTATTTTGGCACGTTTGTACCGTTTTGCTCCGTGTCGATTCGTCGTCGGTGACGATCGGTTTGGTGCGCTTGCAATAACTGTACGTTCAAGTTCAAGCTAATTTATTAGGTATAGTCCTGTGAGCCATTCGGCTTTTGAATCGGGTGCAACCGCAACAAACAAAAAACAAAACATGAACAAGAAAACGCAGCGGCCAACGGTTGACCTGGCCCCGTATATTGAACCGTGCGTGCGACAATCAGATATTTGCTAGTCGTGCAGCTTCCGTGCAAACGATAAGTCAATGTAAAAAAATCATGCTCATGGGAAATTAACTATACAAATAAGACAAAATACCACTTAATGACGAAAAATACAAACAAGATGGTAAAAAAACATTGGACCCAGAAATAAGCGATACCTTCAATGGAATTTCTCCACCGTATTGTGACAATCCGTCGAGTTTCTGGAGTGGGTGAATCTTTGTTGATCTGTTTAGCATACACATTGGATATAATTTGCATATCTATTATAAATGATAATTTCTTCCATGCACAATTCGATGCGTGCACTGCGAGCATAAGAATCGATTTGATTCGATGAATCGAGCCCATCGTTAGATTCTTTAGGTGCATCTCCCGGAGCGATTCCTCGCCGATGGCCTGGTGCCACGCAGTGGAAATGAGTTTTCCCGCCGTCGTTTTCGTTGCCTCTCGTTACACTATTTTGCCCGAGAGCTGCCTAATTAGGAGGCAATTAGAACCCCGATGCGATTGTGGAGAGACGCGGTAAGTTTAAGAAGTTGGCAGGGCAAAGGTCCCAGAACAAAATCACAAACTGCTAATTTGGCTTCCTCGCTTACAGACACTAAAGCTGTCTCATGTTTGCTTCAAACCTCGGAACTCGTCGTACGCACATAGAGAGATGGTGCGGTGATACGTGCGCTCGCTGTGCTATGAGCCCAGCGACCTGAATTGGATTCCTGGCTATGTCTATAACCCCAGCTTGCGAACGATATCTGAACCGGTTCTGAACATCACTTCCCCTCCCACGCCCCTTCACCAACCAGTACGAAGCAGCATGGTGAAGTACGGTCGAGCAGTCTCCACAAACCACATGGCATGGGGAGGCCTTCAGCGGTGGATTGACAAAACGTTACGTGTGTTGTTTTATAAGTGGAGCAGAAATACATTTACTGCCAGTTTAACACGGAGGCTTTCGCGACCAATATCATCCATAATATAGGTTTTTGGGTAAGATCGCGTAATATATATATTTAAATATATTTACGCGATCTAACCCAAAAACCTATGTTATGGACATTTACTGCCATGTCATTATTTATGCATGTTGAACTTCTTTCGCACCGTACTTAGCCAACCATGATAATCGGAGTTACAAATCCTGCCTTATAACTAAATAATATATAATGTAACAATGTGAGCAGTGGTCCAAAGCTGATGAATGGCCATTGTACATATTTTAGTTTATGTCAGATACAATACAATGACGACGCGGTTGTCTGGGCTTCACCACCTAAATGTGAAATTGTAGTTGTTGCTCTGCGTCTACATCAGCAGCCGTATGAAAGAAGAAGGAAATGAAGAAGACAATGTATTTTGGATTCATCATCTAAGAGAACAGTCACATTGTTGCATGTGATCAGGACCGGTTCAGATAGTTCAGATATCGCACACCGACGCTTGATGTCAGCCGTGACCGGGAATCGAAATCGGGTCGCCAAGTTCATAGCGCGGAGTGCTTACCAGTGAATCGCAGCTTTCCCCCTGCCAATACACTGACAATGCATGAAGATGAACAGATTTGTGGGGCGGCCTATGTCCATATTTTGCACCCTCCCCCAGCGTACCACGTTGTTACTCACACTTTAAACCCTTTTTTCCCCGGGGTGCCTTTCTCTGCCAGCGGTTCCACATACTCACGCAGCCCAGCTCGAGCCTGCCGCAGTTGAAGCGCCACCAGCTGGGCAACCGCGTGGAGGAAAGCAAAGGTCCCGACACCGTGTGTGCTCTACTCGAGAAGGAGACGAACATCTAGGCGACAAGAGGTGTATCGTACAAGCCCTCCGTCACCTCCGAGCCACTCCCCGAGCTCCAGTCATCCTCCACCTGTTAGCCATCCGAACCCCCCTTCCTTCTTCCCTCATTCCCATCCCTCCAGCACTGAGCCAGTGAAGGGTCCAGAGATATAATGCAGACATGAAGTCATTCCAGTAAGAGATGTCACCCTGCGCACAGTGGCAATGCATTCTAATGGAATGCTCCTGGCAGATTACCCGCTGCTTTTTTTTTGTTTGGCTTAACACTCAACTTGAGATGCAGCTTGTGAGATGCATAAGCCACATCTTTTTTTTGTATTTGTTTAATTTGCTCTACAGTACTGTACTTTCAATTGTGTTACAATTGTGCTTTCGGCGTCGCGTCAGAGGATGTCGAAATTCTCGTTCGGAACTCGCATTGTGTGTCTGAGAACAGGCCTCGGAAGATGACATCATAGAACTACTTCTGAGGTAATTTCTCTCGGTGTCTTTATCCACAATAGGGGGTATGACTTTTTAATGCTCCGCTAATAGTGTTTACCGCATGTCAATCAAACCTATTTGAATTATCAGCTGCGGAATGAGGCGAATTATGTGGCGGAAACTAAACTAAATATTACGGATTTTTGTTGTTTGTTATATGCATTGATTGGTAACTCGGCTGAGACTATAAAGACACTGTTCTTGAGAAACGTGTTTAATCACCGGTGGTTACCAGCTGCAGTGCTCTGAGATGGTGTTAAACGGTCCAAGTCACCCAACCACCGCCCATCGCAGAAGCGACCCTTGACTGAGCCGCCCTTTCAGAGCATCGAGCGAAGCCAGTACTGCATCTCGGTGCCCGACGCTCGCGTGCTAACGGCTCGATTCGCAGGCCGTGCGTTGGGGGTTGTGCCATTGCGGACGGGGTTAGGTGACCCCAGGAACTGCAGGTGCGTCTGGCGATAGCTACTCCCATCTGACCTTTAAGCCTTCGGTGGTGAATGACTGTCAATTTGTGTTTTTTTTTGTTTAACACGTAGGCTTTCGCGATCAATATCCATAATACAGTTTTTTTTGGGGTTTATTTTTATTGTTAAATCGCATTTGCTCACGCGCAACACTGTGGACGGGGTGTATCGGCAGTGATGGCACGAAGTCCGATTTGCCCCCCATACAGGAAATGCGCAGTAAAAGTATTTTCCCGCACGTCTAACAATGCATGCATTTTTATTATTCGTGATTTCCCGATCGTCGACGCAAGAAACTACTTGCATATCGGTTGTCTATCAAATGTGACTCGATTATCATATCATCCGGACCTGAAGTCGAAGAACATTATGCCGTGCCTGTGATCAAATCGGCATGAATATTCCACATTTCATCAGATGTCAGAAACTACGCAAGGCTGAGCCTAGTTGTGCACTTGGATGAGTGACCACCAGGGCTTGCCAGGTGTTTTAGCTGTGGGGCTGCGACTTGGCCAGGAGATTGCAGTGCTGTGTCACGTCTTTATATGCACGGTTGTGTTTCTTTCTTACCCAAGTTCTCCAGTTTCTCTCCCGCGGCCAAATCCTCACAACAACAAAAAAAAGCCAACCGTTGGCAGAACGCCCTTAGGTGCGGATGGCCCAAAACAGCTGCATGTATTTTCAATTCTTCATTGTATTATTTCGGTCAATTTAAGACGCTCCGGTGTTGTTCCACAGTCACGTGCCCTCCTGTGTTGTGGTTATTCTTCTCACGCCACTTTCGCGCTCCCCTTTCACTCCAGCACAGGCCTCGGCATTGCTCTGGAGAGTGGATTGCACTATTTACTCATGTGGGTGCTCAGAGAAAACGTAACAATGCCCCTTTTTGTCAGTGGTGCCAACGTAAATTCAGATACCTTTGTGATATCCCTTTGCCCTCAGTTGTCCCTCCCCCATCAACAAATTCACACAAACATAACAATAGCAGAGCAAACAATACATGGGGGTAAAACGAACAGAGTCTTCTCTGCATTATTGCGCCGTATTTTTTTCTGGCAGTATGTTAAAGTACAAGCTGGGAGGTGCATCTTGTAACATGGTGTGATGAGTGTGTTTGCGCGCGTGGCTGGATTTGTACAACTTTATTCACGCTGTGCGCAATTGTTTGTGGTGCAACTTTTCTTTCCGGGACATCTTATAATCTGGAGAATACAGTATTTGTCGGTCCCTTGGTTATAATTTCAAGCACTGGGGATGCAAACAGGCAAGGGCCAATGTACGCCCTATATTCTTGTAGAACCTTTAACACACGAGGCACTTAATAGTTGCTGGCATATGAGCAGTGAGCAGATGCTCGCAGAAAACCATGACATGTATAGTGTATGTATGACAACACATTATTAACTATAAGCGTGAGGCAGTTTTAATTTAGTATGTGCCTAATCAGCAGCTTATGGAAGGACCCAACCAACGGTCAGTAGACAATATACTACTTTGGTGCGGTTTTATTCTTCGTTAGAATTGTAATAAATAAAAAGTGTGCTTATGCTGAGGAATGCGCAGACAAAAGAGGAATCGGGAATTACTTGTCAGACTCAACAAGTTCACAATACTCTGTGTTAGCTGTGGAAGGAGCCTGTAGATCATGCATATTCGTATCACCTCGTTCATGTATTCATCCGTTCACGAACGCCCTTCCTGATTCGAGAAATTCGTTTGTTTGTATGTATGTGGAACTTAATTCGCACCTTACATAGCCAACTGTGCCAATCGAAGGTACGGGGAAAGGACACCAATCTAAACTGAAAATGTAGTTCTAAGGAAATTCGTTTTCAATCTAGATGGTTTAAAAGTGCTCCAGTGGCTTTCTAATATCGGAAGGAAGAGCGTCCCAGACCGCCACAGAAGCGCATCTGAAAGTGTGCGATGCAGTGGCCGTCTTTGTTCGATGGGTTAGCCAAAAGCCTCTGCGAGGATGACCGGAGCTCACGTGATGGTTTATTGTGGTTCATTTGTGGCAAGCACATTGTGTGTGCAATGAGTGCGATCTTAAAACCGACCATTGGTAACCAATCGCATCCATTTACCTCAATCCTGGGCCTTAATTGAAATATTCCGATGCCCCCTTTCAGTGAATTATTTGATGTTCTCCATCCAACTAGAGTCTTTGGTAGGCGCACAACAGGTGTGCACAATTTTTCGATTTAAAGCTTTCGAGACTGCAGGGATTCATCTGCTTGGTTCCTTCGGTAAAGTCACGTAGAATGGAAATAATAAAATAATAAAAATGAAACATAAAATAATTCTCACGACGTTTCGGCCACAATGCAAGCAGCCATCCTCAGGTGGAGACCAGGTCTGCCTGAATTTCAGACGCTGTCTCCCCGACAGACCTGGTCTTCACCTGAGGACGGCTGCTTGCGTTGTGGCCGAAACGTCGTGAGAATTATTTTATTATGTTTTATTTTTATTATTTTATTATTTCCCTTCTACGTGACTTTACCGAAAGAACCAAGAAGAGGTGTGCATAATGTGCAGTTTTCCTTCAATATATATCTTTCGTCAGAGTTGGGCTTTCCTCATCTGACATTTGAAGAAAAAAACTGGAACAAATCACGGTGCATTGTCTTGAGTGGTGCGTTATCATAGAACTGACAAAAAAAAATCGGGATTTTTTTTGTTTATGTCCAGGGAAAACTTACAGATTTCCCAGGACAGCTACCTCAAAAAGAGGACAATCCTGGGAAAAAAACATGGACAAGGTGGCCACCGTACGGCAGAGTCCTTGTGGCCCATGCTGCCCGGAGTGACTTGCTCGTGGGTAATGTTTTGCCGTGACGCTCATGGGCAACAGCTAATGTCACGGGAAAAAAGCTGCCGGGCCAGGCAACCGCATCTCCTCCTGACAAGGGTGTTCCACCTCTTGTAGCCACACTCCTTTATTTTGTGCATAATATTATAGGCCACTCCGAGGCTATGTTGTGGGCAACAGAGGGCATTACAGCAAAATCCGTTGTTGTACTGTGCTTCTATGCTCCCGTGCTTCCTGCCTTCGCCAAACTTGCACTGACCAGCGTGGTGAAGTATGGTCGAATGACCCCATGGACCTCACGTGGTGTAGGGAGGCCCTCGTCCATCCAGCAGTGGATTGACAAAGGGCTGTAGATGTACTCAGAATTGAACGTTACACTCGATGAGAGCCACTTAGATGCCGTGTCTCAATGGAACCAATTGTGTTGGCAGCGGCTGAGTGAGACGGAGATTGAAAGCACACCAACGCAACACCACCGCCGTCGTCATTCACACGCGGTCTCTAGTGTGTGTGTTTGCCGAAAGAAAAAGGCAGCGTTTTAATTGGTGGCAAGTAGCCGTGGTGATTTTTGGACTGCGCTAAGCGGTCGCGTATTCGTTTGAGTTCGTTCGTGTTTGTAGGGGTGTCTTTTGACGCGACTCTTTGATGAGTGGTAACACCTGGTGGGAGCCATCGTGGATGTGGTGTGGCGGATGGTCTCTGACGCACAGCGATCGGGCAAGCAACTATAATTGAATTCACTATTGAGCGGTTGAAGTGACCGACACTGTTAACCTTACATCAACAATTAACACACATTGAGTGCGTTTAAGCCAGTGCTGCACAAGAACAAATGCAGGAAGAAGAAGAAGAAAAAAACAACTCACCACAGTTATCATTAACAATGCCAAACAGTCATTCATGGAATTGACCAAACATCCCAATGTGGGGACACCTCCTGAAAGATGAAAGAGTATGTAAGACGCGGCGATGCTTTCCTGGATGAGTAAAGGGCATTATTGATCTTATTGTTAAAACAGTAGAGCATGGTGTGAAGGGATAACGTTTCAGGCAGTGGGCCTTCTTCACAGTGAGCAGGGCGATACTAATGCGCGGGCTTTCGCGGTCGTGCCGTATACCTCTCTGGTGTGTGTTTATCGGGTTGTGCCACGTGTTCTTCGGCCACGATGTCCGACAGTTTCCCTTCCTGAAGAAGCTCGGCAGCAGCGTGGAGCAAAACGTCGGACATCGCGCCTCGCAACGTGCGGCACAACCAAAAAACACACGGTGGCGGTGTAGGACCGTTTCTCAATACGTCCGTGTGTATGCCGAACTTCTTTCGCACCGTACGTAGCCAACCATGCTCGGCGGGGGAAGGACAACAAACTGAGCGCAGAACAAAAAAATATGCATTAGCTTCTTGCTGCGCATACGAGTGTATTTCTGTTGAAAGGCAAAGATAACGGAGAAGATTGTCAACGTGTGTGCAATGGTTGGTGATTCAATCAGATCCCACTCTTGTCACTGACAAGTCTTAAAGACTGTCCCTGGTGTTCTTGTGCATCACGCAGTGTTGTATGGAATGGAACTCGTCCTGCTCCTGCAAGTCGAGTCTGGGCTTGAGCCACCTCGGGCTGTCGCGAGTCGTGGCAACGTGCAGCAAATCTGCTCCGTGCCGTCAAGGTTCATTTCGTGGGCAGGAGGGATGTTCGTCGGAGCAGGAACACGAGTTTATTTTTTCTTTGCAAAACGTTGGTTTAAAGCGCACGGTTCAAATTGGACTCTACCGTTTTGCTTCGAAGCCAAGCTGAGGTTTCCCGAATGAGCGTGCCCACACGCAGCAGAGGCAGCCCAGCGTTGTTTTCAAATGGCCCCAATTTGACCTGGGCCTCTACACAGTTAGAGGGCCTCGCATGAGGCCCATTTTCTTTATCGCTAATTAATTAAGGGGGCCCTCCCTCCGCCCACAGTGGCTGCCCAGAGGCCTGGACCGCCAGGGCCTCCAGGAAGGAAGCGCTTGGGGTGGCCCTGCAACACGCCATGAATATTTATGGAGGATTTAACTCCTTGTGGTTACATTATGCTACACTACACTTACAAACTGTATTCTGTTTGCTGCATCAGATTTTATTTTTAAATACATAGCAAAATATATAAAGGTTTGCTTTTTATAATTAAGTGAGTGAATTACAAAGTTAGTGTCAGCTCTTTGACTGACAAGTCTTTACCTAACCACGTTCGACTATAATGGATTTTAGCGATTAGCTGTGGTTTAAAATTGTATTTCGCAATGTAATTTTAATAATGTCATATGCTAATATGTACAAATGTATTTGCAGTGAGTAATGTTTAGAAAAAAAACTTTCAATATTAAGCTCACAACCATGTTGTGTATCCATGAAACGTAGATTAAAAAATACACTTGTGCAGCTGTTTTTATTGAGGCATATCATTTTTCACATATCACTTTTGATTGTGTTAATAATATATTATATCATTACATTGCATAAATTGCACAGTTTTTTACCGTGGAATGTAGAACGTTAAAGATTGTAATATCAATCAAAACTGTTGAATGGGGTTTTTTTCCAGACTCCCTTGCACAAAAATCCTAAACTATTGGAGTAAATAAAAATCCCTAAGTATCCTATCGGGACATGGTACTGAGGGCACCGTAAGGGAACCTTACATCATTCACTTAGAGACTGTTTTGGAACTTCTTGCTCTGTAATTATATCCTACAAGGTCATTTTGAATACCCTTTTAGATGCTTAGTGAGTTGGAAATAGACATAACCTCTGACGATTATTGTGAAATTTGCTTTAAATTTTTACCATGATTTATAATTAGTTTCTATTGGGTTTTGTCGTGTCGATATAATTATGAATTATATATTTTACTCTAACACTCCACCACCCGACAGACACAATCAAGTCGTCACGTTGGAGCTGAGCTTTTGTTGACACTTAATACACTACAAACTATTGTTATTTCACCAGGTAAGGCCCATTGAGCAATATAGTTTTTTTTCAGGAGCAACCTGGCTATCAGAAATGATAGCTCAACGAATTGGCTTATCATGTGGAAATGTATAGCAGCCAGATACTCTAAAAGCATGTTTCCAAACGTGGAGGGAAAAATCGGAGGACCTGGAGAAAAATCCACACGGACACGGGGAGAGAACATGCAAACTGCAGATATACAGCCGGTGCCAGGGTAGGGATCGAACCCACGATCTCTTGTATACCAAACGAGGTGGTTAAGATTTCGCCACAGTGGCGCCCAGCCAAAAGCACGTGAGGGTTGAGCCTTTGTTAACACGTGATGATACTGGTTGGAACCTCCAGTGAAGCGTCGTACAAATATTGTGAAAATTATCCTTGCTTTTTAAAATTCCCTCCAGGTTTTGTTGAAAAACCAAATCAATTGGCACATTTGCCCCCACGTGACAACTGTATTTGATGAGCTTTGTCGCTGTGATGATCTAACACAAAATGAACTAATGACACTGGTCAACAACAAAAAAAACATTTTTTTCTGGTCTGAACTTTTGCAGCTGTTTTAGATTAATTTCAGGGTGCTGATTCCAAATCTGATCTCAGATTTGCTCTATCACATCTCATTTTTATGCTATCGGCATACCCCATTTCATTGATTTACCCGAAATTAACTCTGTCACTTATGATTGCAAGTTGTTGCGAGTCAGTGACTGCTTTAGTGTTAAAATATGGTGCTGTATTTTTAGGATAGTGTGTTTATAATATCATTTTATGTAGATATCCACATTTATTTAATATTTTTCTTCTGCAGTTTTTATTGAAAATGCAATATTTGATCTCTCAAAAACCTGATGCGATAGACAAAAACTGATGCCAGATTTGGAATCAGCACCCCAAAATGACCTTAAAACCGTTGGAATACCTTATGCCAGAAAAAGTGTGTTGACCAGTGTTATGATTCGTAGTATCAGTCGTGAAAGCTTACGTTTAAAACGAATTCATCATCTTCAGCAGCCACTGTTCAATGCTGGATGAAGGAGGCTTCTTCCCTCCACCGTCACCATCCCTCGCAGTCCAGCAATACCAGGATTCGTGTGGTTCCTTCGCATGAGCCAATGTTAACTGTTCCGTTGTATATTCCGTATTAATATCTTTTGTAAAAAAAAAACTGCAGGTGTAGTTTTTTTGTCAAGTAAAAAAGAAACCCACAGTATTTTTGGCTCACTGGGAATGAAAGGGAAAATGTCAACGTTCCAATCCTCAAGCGCATGATACGTGCATCAAACCGTTTTTCATTCGTATATATTTGGCAAGCAAATGCTTCACGTCCGTCAGCCCTGCAGCCACAACAGAGGCGTCACGATGGACACACAAACAAATCGGTTCTCAAATAAAATCACGACACTTTAATTGTGCCAATTACCTCGATGATCGTTCAGAATTGGGTTGTTGTTTTTTTGCGATAATCCGTTAAGGATGTTTTTGCAAGAGAGCAAGATAAACTTGATCAATTTTAAAATAAACCTTAATGGACTGTGCTAGCAATAGCATAGCAGCAAGGACTGAAAATATTCTACCACTGTCATTAACAACAAACACTGCCTGTATTAACTTAAAACTATATCAGATGACATTTCATCTGTTTTCACAGACCTCGCATTATTTAGTTTTGCAGATTGAGATTGACGAGTTTTATTGATTGACATGTTTTATTACAATTATTATGAGAGGGTCCTATAGTCGGATGTTTCACCCAATCCACCGGTGACTATTGGCACGTCGGAGTAAAATGGAGTACCTGAAAAGTGCCCATGCATCCTAACAGAATGACATTGTTTGCTCTGCGCAGATTGAGTCAATAATTATGTTGCTCTGCTCAATATGCCGGTCACCTCGCGACCCAAATGCTACGTAACCCCGGTATATCTCTGGCAGCCAAACACCAGTGGCTACCTGAATTTAAACCTCCTTGGATCTTGGCGACGCCGGCTTAGTAACCCGACTCATGAGCACCTCCCAACTACCATTAAGGGCAGTGTTTCTTTGTGATGAGTGGTAAAGTTATTTTCATCTCATGAGCCAGATCTGTGCGTGTGTGCGTTATGCAAATGCCCTGCTCATGATCGGGAGTATTTTCGGAAGGTAAAAACACATCATTATTATTATACTTGCCGTCTACTTAGTATATAGTTGTGTATGAACTGTGTGCGAGGCGTTTCACACATCTAGCGTTGAAAGGATGTATAAGCCAATTGAAAAAGCACCCGCTTCTGTGAATGTTTATACCCGTGATTCTTTAGGTGTTCATCCGTGTTTGTAAAAAAAAAACTAAAAGAAAAAGCAACAACAAAAATTGCCGGACACTCGTTTTCAGTTCCACGTTTAATTAGTCATTGGCCTGTTATTAAACGCATACACTTACCACTCTTTCGTTTATGACTGTTTTACTAAGCCAACATTTTACGCTTAACATTATTTTAACGTGCAAAAGAGAACATCCTTCAGGATTCGTTTTTTTTTTATATTTCACGATTTTGTTTAGACCTTACTATCTAGGGTACTGCCGTGTGTGTAATGGTTACAACACTCTACTTGCAAAACCCAGAGAATGCTGGCTCAGCAATTGTGGTGTTACCCATTTGTACTGCTGTCCACCCAACAGGGTACACTGACCGGCAGGCCGCAAGTCCATGGGTGGAGTGTGGTTACTACCGTCGCTTCCAATATGTCTGGTCAGCATGAAGGAGTAGGCCAAAATACCCTTTTTGTGTCGACCTCCTTCTATTGGAGGTCTTTCTACCAGCAGTGGTATGAACAAAGTGATGATTGTGCAGGGCTGCACATTTTCTTTTTCACATTTACGATCCAACCGGATGTTTTATTGAATGGAATACGTATTTTTTAAAAAACGTCCTGATTACACTATTTAAATGGTATCAGAATGTTAGCTGGCCACCAGTGTTTTTGGTAAATATCAAAACTGGTCGTAACTATCCCTCTCAAAATTCACCAAACCCGCATCGACCAGCACGGTGAAGTATAGTCAAACGACCTTCTCGGCTGACACGGCGTGGGCAGGCCTTCAACCAGATGTGGATAAAAAAAAATGGCCTGTAAATTATGATTGTTGTCACCATAAAATATTACAGAAATGCATAAATAACCCAATTATGAACCTTTTAGGAAGTTTAATCCACTTTGGATTTTATTGACATTTAAAATTCCATAGGACGTTTTGGAAGAGTTGAACATATCACAACTGTGATACTTTACAGACGGTTTTTATTGACTCTCGAACAGAAAAACAAGAACAAGAATCACTTTTATAGGCACAGTATTTTGTGAATACAGACGTCTCAATATTGCCATTTATGATAAATGGTTCAAATGTCGTGTCTTATGTTTCACCCTCTTGTCGTGCCTACCAATGTCTTGTTTGTATCGTAACATTACTGACCACGCTTGCCAGAAGTTCTTAATATCAAAAGTATTTTAAATTCTTATCGTCGATGTATTTTTTTTAAATCTTGTAACCAAATTGCAGTACAGTATATCCTAAACAAATGTTAACCTTGAACCTGATGTCATTAAAGGAACTAAAGTATATAGACGTTGTATCGCAGTGGTATGTTAAACAGAATATTGTCTTGTCGTTTTTTCATCGCAATTATAGCGACACTTTTACACTCGTATGCATGCCAATAATCGTAATCATTTGCAATTGTACAGCGCACAGTATTCGCTGACTCCCGTAGAAAGGGAACAATTTCCAGGTGCGAGGACATGACAAACCACAATTATAACCACGATACGGTGTTTCTCAATAATTCTCGTCAGTCAAGCACTTGAATAAATGTAATTCGAAGATAAAAAAAAAAGTGGATTCAGGTTTTTTTTCTTTTTGCGTTTTATCCTGACCCGCAGATGGTAGTTTTTGGAAATGGACATCAACGGGTATAGACTGCCAGCCCATGAGATAAGGTTGGTGGTCAGTGCGACAGTGGGTCGGTGGTCAGTGCCACAGTGGGTGGGTGGGAAATTATACCATGGGGCAGGATCGACCAGAATCAGAAGATGTATTTATCCTGGAGGGAATCCGATGAACTATAACGCTCTTTTTTCACAGATTTCCAGTCGGGTCAGGTAGCATATACACAATCTAGATTTGAAGTCTTCGTGACTGCAGGGATCCATACTCTGTGGTTCTTTCGGTAAAGTCACGTTGGTAGAAAATAAAATAAATTAAATCACGACGTTTCGATTGCAACACAAGCAGTCAACATCATGTGGGAAAACCACGGCATCTCTCTCCCACTTCAGCAAAAAAAAATCTTGCTGTGGTTTTCCCACCTGATGATGATTGCTTGTGTTTCAATCGAAACGTCGTAAATTAATTTAGTATGTACACACTTGCTATTTATTTTCATATCCCGTGGATGTTTCATATCACACCGTTTTATTTTTATTCCACAACGATGTTATTCTAACGTACTATTGTTTCATGGCATGACTCCTGAGACGAAGCTACTACGGTGAGCTCTCCCTATCGTGCATATTTGTGATCTTGAAATCACCTTCTCCAAGAAAAACAACCTTGTGAGCATTTGCCATCCTGTGTCTTACCAAACACATTCCTGCGGAGGGAGCTGGGAGGAACGTTGGGTTGCTCGGTCAATGGCCAGGGTCAACGGCGGCGTGGTGTATTCCGCAAATACGCCCGACTGTGAGGGCGGGCACAAGCCGGCGTGAGTAGGTTAAACGTTGAGTTTTATAAGGGCACCACGGGGGGACCACCCCCTCCCCACCCCTTCCACCCCTCCCACCCCCCACCCAGCCCCACCCTACCCAGCCCCTCCCCACCCTCCCCACCCAGCCCCTCCCCACCCTCCCCTTTCTACCCAGTCCCACCCCTCCCATTTTTGGATGAACGACGGACGGACACAATAATCCCCTGTGGGCTGGTGTAACCAGGAGGTTCCTACCAGTATAATACATTTTTAGTCCAATGGCTCATGGAGCATATGATGTCCCACATGCTTTGCATAAGATGCCACTGCTCCACTGTAAACAATCGAGGTGCTTTGGAACCAGAGACGAATTTTACGGCATTTGTTGACGTGTGTCCGTGACTTCAAGAAACAATTGCGACTAAACATTGAGGAACTGCAAGAGTGGCATCTCCCACCAGCACTGAGTCAGAATCAGAATATGTATTTATAGAGCGAGAACCCTCTTTTTCCACAGATCTCCAGTAGGGGCAGCAGGTTTAGAACGTTACAAAAAGAGACGATATAAAAAAACACGAAAGGAGTGCAAAGTTTAAGAAAGGTAAGCAAATTATTTTTCATAAAACTAAATTATTTGTATTGAGTAATTATGCCAACACGGTTCTGTGGCAGCATCCATGATTATTGCCATACACACACGTGACTATTGTCATACACACACATGATTATACTGGTAGGAACCTCCTGGTTACACCAGCCCACAGGGGATTATTGTGTCCGTCCGTCGTGCATCCAAAAATGGAAGGGTGGGGCTGGGTGGAGAGGGGTTGGGTGGGGAGGGTGGGGAGGGGCTGGGTGGGGAGGGGCTGGGTGGGGAGGGTGTGGCTGGGTGGGGCTGGGTGGGGGGTGGGAGGGGTGGTGCTGGGTCGGGAGGAGCTAGTCACCCCCAGGTGCCCTTATAAAACTCAACGTTTAATCTACTCACGCCGGCTTGTGCTCGCCCTCACAGTCGGCCATATTTGCGGAATACACCACGCCGCCGTTGACCCTGGCCATTGACCGAGCAACCCAACGTTCCTACCAGCTCCCTCCGCAGGAAGGTGTTTGTCATACACACACAGAAAGTTCTTTGTTCGCCAACTTGAGTGACACCAATGATTTAGATGACTTACATTTGTTGGGACATGACGTGTTTTTAAAATAAGTTTGTAGACTTTATTTTTTTTAGAAAACGAGTAATTACATTGTGTGTATACGTAATGATAACGTCGTTATATCTGATTGAAATGAATAGTATGCAAATAAAATACAATTCCAGCCATTCTCAATCGATTAATGAATGATGGCCTTTCCACACCATGTCGGTGATGTTTTTTTTATTTCAACCATACTTTACAACGCTGGTCAGTGCAGGTGAGTGAACGTTATACATTTGTTTTCCTAATCTAAGAAACGTATTATTGAAAATGCTCAAGTGATTTTGAGAAGCCTGCATAATACAGCAAAAAATACGTCTTTGTTCTTTGCCCCAACAAAATAGTGAAAACAATTAAACATTTACAAAGTGCCACGTCTCGTCTGATTCTCGGAAGCTAGCAGTAGTTGAATTTGCCAAGCACTTGGAGGGCAAACTGCCTGAGAATGCTGTACTGGGTGTTGTAAGTTTGGGCTTGAGGCCAAGAGATGGCGGTGCTTAATGCTGCCACTGTGGATGCGTGGTGGGGTTTCTCTGGGTTTCACAGTTTTCTCACACATGTAAAACTCTCATTTATTTAAATTGGAAAAAAAAGTCTTAAGACACACTGAGACTTTCCGAGGCAAATCAATTCCACTATTATTATTTTGCATCTTGACACTAATAAGTGTTACCTCTTACAATCCAGAAGACCAACGAGGTGGAGTTGGCTAAGTACCCTTTTAAACTGCGATATGATCCCTTAAAAGTGCTGTGAATGGCAACGCACAAGGAATGGTTTTCTGTTTCAGTTCTGTTAATTTATTTTGTATAGCCCTGTGAGCCATGCGGCTCTTGAATCGGGGGCAACCGCAACAAACAAAAACATGAACAAGAAACATATTAAAGTGACTATGCGCAACAGAAAAATCCAGGAAAAAACAGCAGTCTTCCAGAAAAAGCACCGTTACCCTGAGCAGCCATCAGACGGCACCATTGAGCCACACAAAATCCTCGATGCAGTTTTACGCTCAACCTTTCGGTGTTTCATAATCGTTGGTGATTCCGGTTTTGTCCTTGGCCGTGAGACTTACATCCGCATTGAGGATAATCGTTTTTGTTGTTGTTGTTGTTGGGGATAGAAGCCAAATCTCCCTTAAATTGTAAGCTAATATCAATGTACCGTTTTCAGCAGACTAAACAATTCATGCATTGAAATAATTGGTCGACGAGACACATTAGCTGATGGAATAAAATATTAGTTGTGTTGACCGACAGATGTTTGTCCAATGACTACTTTCCTGCTCGTAATCCGCCGCAACATTGCATAATGTACCGTGTACATTTTTTTGCTGCATTGCATTGAACGGGTTCCGTGATGTTGGATGGCCTCTATCTGGAATCCCAGCAAACATTACTTAAGGGGATTCACAAAACCAGTCCGGCTTTTGCTCGCTTGAACAAACGATGCAGGAAAGAAAGAGTGTTCAGATTTCCCGAAGGTTGATGGACTAAATTGTAATTGTATTGTAGATTTAGATGGTTAGACATTTTTTTACGTATGATAGAGGTAGCCTTATTTTATAATCAGCCTATTGGGAACAGAAATCTGATACATCATCGTGCCATTTGCCCTCGAACACTGTTAATGAATTGAACGTTTCGTTTATTTATATAAAAAAAAAACATTTTTACCCAACTACACGTATCTGAACAATAAAAAAGACATCTGTGAATTATGGGGGGGGGGGGGGGGAGATGACAATCCTGATCAAACCCACAGGATTGAATATGTGACTTTGAGAGCCAACAGCAGCGGTACTGTTTACACTATGAGATCTCTTTTACCAGTGGCAAAATATAATGGTAGGTTTTTACCCTTTTAACTGGTACAAAACTGACACCTTTATTCAAGGCATCATGTTTGCAATGACCACAACACAAGTAGTCAATAAAGCAAACAAAAAGAAGCAACTCTGATAAGGATAATAATATGCACTGTCCTTGAAGTTGATTGGCCCACACCCGAGACGGCTTTCTTTAGAGCCTAGTCCCCATTGGTGTAGGGCCAGATGACACCAGAAGGCGTACAACTCAAAAACAGTGCAATATCAGAGTATTGAGAGTTCGGGGTAAACATTTACACTATGAGATCTCTTTTACCAGTGGCAAAATATAATGGTAGGTTTTTACCCTTTTAACTGGTACAAAACTGACACCTTTATTCAAGGCATCATGTTTGCACCAGTTAAAAGGGTAAAAACCTACCATTATATTTTGCCACTGGTAAAAGAGATCTCATAGTGTAAATGTTTACCCCGAACTCTCAATACTCTGATATTGCACTGTTTTTGAGTTGTACGCCTTCTGGTGTCATCTGGCCCTACACCAATGGGGACTAGGCTCTAAAGAAAGCCGTCTCGGGTGTGGGCCAATCAACTTCAAGGACAGTGCATATTATTATCCTTATCAGAGTTGCTTCTTTTTGTTTGCTTTATTGACTACTTGTGTTGTGGTCATTTCAAACATGATGCCTTGAATAAAGGTGTCAGTTTTGTACCAGTTAAAAGGGTAAAAACCTACCATCAGCGGTACTGTGTTTGACCCAGCAGGGGGTCGTGATGATGAATGCTTTTAAAGAACCACGCTCTTTGTTTTACGGCAGCAATGTGTGCGCCTGTGCCAACCGCCACTCCCCAGCTTTGAAGGTCAGTGTATAAACCCAGCAACCGGGATCGCCGCCCACAAGTTTTACACGCCACGGAAACAAGAGATACCCAATCGAATTTCTTTGTTAATCATTACAGTACTGTATACCTGAAACGCTGCAACAATGACGTAATGTTGTTGCCCCCCCTCCCTCTCCCACCCACCCAACACCTCCGATTAACACTTACGTTGGTGCGAAAAAAGTTCAACATACACACGCAATGGTTAACGCCACTCGATTCGCGGTCCAGAGGTCGCCAATTCGATTCGATCTCGCGGCGTGGCAGGTCAAACGACGCCGCAGTTTTTAAATCCTTTATATTAAGTTTGCTTGCTTGCTTGCGCGCTTACGACCGTGCAAATCTTTCGGTCGGTTTGTAACCCACTTCCCATAATCCAATCGAGCTGACATTTTGCACACAGACTCGTTGTGCGTGACAATTTATTTTCGTGAAACATTTTTCCCATAACTTTACACTTTTTAGGATTTTTTTTATTTAATTTAATTACCAATTGCTTAATGGTGGCAGGCAATCATCTGATCCATAGGTGGCAGCCATCTCAAGCCAGATGACTAGAGGACTCTAGCCGCCACGCATATAAAGGATTTATAGTGAAAAACTTTGTTTTTACGGGTTAATTTTTTTCTTCTTCGTACCCACGCCCACTTCTGCCTCTGTTTCTGCGCCAGTTGGATCAGCGGGGTTCTTACCGCGGTCCATTGGCAGGTCGCGTGCGGAGGGGTGAAGTGTGGGGTGTTGCCCATCGTTTTTCCTCCCAAGCGTGGAAGAGAAGACCGAAAACTCCCGTCATGGAGGTGGGCCTCTTTAGAGCCCTCTCAGGTCACCAGCGGTGGCTTGCAGTCGCCACCAGCGGTGGCGACTGCAAGCAATTGCGGAGCTGCGTATTTGCCTTCGCTTGTACATCCAATCACTGCGAGTCTAAAAGTAGCGCTGTGGTAAATTAAAATGGGAAAGAAGGTACTGGATTGAGGCGCATGGCCCCGCTTGACACATTAACAGATTGTCAGGTGTGCACGGAGCGGCAGCGCCCTCTGCGCTACGATCCCGGCCACGTGAGATCGATTCCCCTCCACGGCTGACATCAGTGGTGAGTAATGTCTGAACCAGTTGGCTCCCCCCCCCGCCTCCTTCACCAACCTGCCATGATCGAACAACTCCCATGACCCACACTGGCATGGGGAGGCCTTCATCCAACAGTGTGATTACAAGGGGCCGTGCATTATTAATGAGAACAGTATTATTATGCGTTTCAATGGATGTCATTTGTACTGGGCAGGGACCTAAGTAATCACTGATGAGGGCTGCATAGGCTGTGGTGTACTACAGCCTGCAAGCTTTCTAAGTCCAATCAACGTTGGAACGTTTTGCCAACGTTGGCACGCTTCCTGGGAGGTGGCTCCTGCTTTTTAAAAAGCATTTAAAGCCATGTCTGGAATTGTCCTCGTTAACACATTAATGGAATACCCTTACCAAGTGTTTTCTGTGGCTCAAGCACATTTAATTTGCACTGGGGGAAATCCGTCTGGGACGATACTTGACATAGTTTTCACATGATAATAACATGCCTTTTCGAGGCAGCGTAGCAAGTCGGTTATTCAGCAATCTGCATCAAGTTGGAGTCTTCTGTAATATGCAAGAATGAATAGTATACGAATATTATCCAATTTCTGTAATATAAACCAGTTACATTGGGGCCCTTTGTCAATCTTCTGCGGAAGGCCTCCTCACCCTTTGTTGGTCGTGAGGGTTATTTGACCGGACTTCAGCATGCTGGTCATCAGCGTGGATCTGTGAAGGTTGCACCCGGGACTGGATCAGATATAACTATGTTAGCCATGGCCAGGAATCAAACTCAGGAGACCAGGCTCATAGTGTGGTGTGATAACCAGCCAGTTAAGAGGAATATCCATCGCAAAATGTTTGATGCAACTAAAGCAGCTTTGTTTTCTACTGGAAACATCCCTCTTGGACACGACAACTATAAGGTAATAATAAAGATGTTTTGCATACTTCTTACTATGCTCGTACTTTATACAGTACTGTATTCCAATTTGCACAAGTGCATTCCAATGGTGTGCTGTAAATGCTTCTGTTTCGATGCTGGTGTCCTGAGTTTATTAACAATCATTAATTTGCCCAGAAATGCCTCGCTCAGTCTCTAACACCCCGGCTTTTCCACTGTCACATCTGTGCCGAGTCAGCACGGGACCCTCACGGGTACAGGTTGGTCTCCACTGGCTGCCGTGCCGAGCCGTAACCAATCCCCGTGATGCGTTGGCCTCACAAAACGTCTGATTCTGTCTCTGGGCCAAGCAATGCCATGGGCCGTGCCAAAGACGCATTCATTGTCCGCCATATCAGTCGCTACCGCTTCACTGCATCATCTACATGCATCTCGACTGAGTTCATCGCGTGTGCTAAAGATGTTTAACAATGTACACCATTGGAACCTCATTTGCCAGTAAAAAAATATGATAATTGGTTTTATACCCTTCTATCTGGCAACAAAACTGACACTTTTTTTTTACAAATTAATTTCTAAATCGTTTATTTTGCCAGTTACCTGAGTTGAATTCTTGCCCATAAGGCTCACCATAGTGCAGTGCCATCGACTACTTTTTGCGGTCTATGACTCAGACCCCTTTAAAAAACGGCGACTAGCCGCACACATCCTGCCTGCCAAAGGTGGGAACCCCCCCCCCCCCAAACTCCACCAATCAGCACCCTTCCAGCCGCACATTAGACCAGAGGCGAGTGAAACCCTTACAACCGTTTTTCTTATCTGATTAGTCGATTGATCGAAGCTATAATAATCGGTCATCGGGTAATTCCGGTGGGCCGGCTCTTGTGATAGATCGTGTTGGTGAGCGTGCCCTTGGACCCCCTCCCAGCCCCCTTTACCCCTCCCCTGGTGGCCCAGGAAATACACACAACAGGGCTCAGCTCATGCGTGAACACAGGCGTTTGTTGATCGAAATTACAAAGAGCGACACTCCAGACCCACGCAATAGCTGAGTGGCTGAGTCACGTCTAGAGAGAGAGATGCCAGAGTCCCCGCCCACCAGAAGCTTGTGTATATTAACTCTTTTTTTTCTTTTTACCAAGTAGGGCCCACTGATCCATATAGCTGTTTTTCAGAAGCGACCTGGCTATTACAAATGATAGCCCAACGAAGTGGCTTATCATCGCGTGGAAAGTTACAGCCGCCAAATATGCTCGCTCTGTCTCCTTTCTTTCGTGTACAGGCTTTGTCAAGATACACATCCCACTTCAAGTGATATACATTTTTTGGAGAAAGTTGATCTGCAGGCCGCCTCTTTCATCGAGACATGGACGCCTGGTCTGTGTGGAGTGGAAGCACAAATGAACCCCATCGAAGGGCTCGCTCTCCAAGGGCTCCCTCTCACTGAGGCCAATCTGCCATCAGTGACACGAGCAGGAAATGACAACGCCGCAGCCTCAATGCGTTTCCTTGCTCATAGTTGTTTTTTTTAGCGATATGATGACCTCGATTCGGGGGCCGCGCACGGTATTGAATCATTCTGCGCTCGTATCTGTGAGATACGCAGATCGTCGGTCAATCCGCCGCGGGATTCGGGGATTAGTTGACCGTATTCTTGATTCTTTCGGTAAAGTCACGTAGATAGAAAAAAAAACTAAATTACAAGCAAAAAACCTGCACACACTGCTCCGTACCGCTCTGACTGTAAGTATGTCTTTGGCAGTGTCTGTGTGCTTTTCAACGGGTAGAGAAAAGGTGATGCATTATTTGTCGGCCCCCTTCTGCTCGGTGTTTCTGGCTTGGCAAGCGGTGCATTCATTCAGCTCTTTGTTGTAGAGGCAGAGAGAGAGAGAGTGAGGGCAGTTGTGGGTACGGTACTGGGTGATTGCGACTTGTTATAGCCGGTGTTGCTGTTTTCCAACTCTGGTTGGTGCTTGGATGAGCAACCGCCGTGCAACCAGGTTGCCATAGGCTGCTTCGTATGTGTAGTGCGCGAATTAGACGCAGGCTTGTACTTGGAGGCAACACTTTTATTTAACACAACGGGTAACTCTTCAACAGGATTGTAACATAGGGTGGTGACCACCACGGCTGACTACTCTAATACTCGCGGGCTATTCTATCACCGGACCCGGGCAGCCAACGGGCTCGTGCTGGCAAACACTGTTCCACAGAGCGTTACGTATTATTTACACCAATAAATAATTGTACTCTTTTCATTAGACACATCCAAACGTACTCATTATATGAACATGACAGGAGGACACAATGTGTAAAACACATCTGCCGTTTAAGAAATGGATTCTGGGGAATATTGTGACGCGCGATTGAACATAGGTGCCAAGTGTTTTGTCATTTTATTAAAATCTATAACTGACGCATTGACCTGCATTTACAGGAAATTGGGTAAGTGAACACTAAATGGCCATCCGAGCAAATTGATTCCTTGGAATAAAAAAAACGACTAAAGCTATGGATGTGGGCGCCACGGTGGCGAGATGTTAACTACCTCTCCTAGCATGCAGGTGGTCGTGGGTTCGATCCCGACCCTAACGCCTGCTGTACATCTGGAGTCTGCGCATCCTTCTCCCTGCAGTCGCGTGGATTTTTTGCCGGGTCCTCCGGTTTTTCCCTCCACATTTCGAATCAACACGCGTTTAGAGTATTTTTGGCTGCCATAAATTTCCACGCGATAAGCCACTTCGTTGAGCTATCATTTGTGGCCAGGTCGCTTCTGAAAAAGAGCTACGTAGCTCGGTGGACCTTACCTGGTAAAATAAAATAAAAATGTATTGTTATTGATTAATGGTTATCACACGGGTCTTGCAAACGCAGACGTCCCCAATTTGATCGCACTCGCGGCACCGCAGTTGAAACAATGGAGACGTTTCTTGAACTCCAACCACCTCTATCCAACTCGGCAGCATAAATGGTCACGCTAAAAATCGGGCAATCGATCAGCAGGTCACCTGCGATGGGGTAAAGTGTGGGTAACTCTTGACTCGACCAAGTCACGTAGAAGGGAAATAATAAAAAAATAAAACATAATAAAATAAAAATGTATTTAATAATAAAAATAAAACATAATAAAATACAATTTTATTTTATAATGTTTAATTTTTATTATTTTATTATTTCCCTTCTACGTGACTTTACCGAAAGAACCAAGAAGATTAATCCCTGCAGTCACGAAAGCTTTAAATCGAAATTTAGTCTCGACAAGTACAAGACATTGCGGGGCTGCACATTGATTTTCGCAAGGGTGTGCAAGGCTGCATTCATTCATCACGATGCGTTTACCGAGTCGCAGGTGTAAGAATCGAATCGACGTTCTGCTATTCACGTCTGGACATTCCCAAAGGGCATGTCTGTATGTTTGAGGGGTGTCCGGGGGCAGTTTGGGGTGAGGTTGTTTTGTCGAATTTGGCTCTTCTTTTGTTAGTTAAGTAATAGCCATGGAGACATTTAAATAGGGTTTCTCTGAGGGGGGCGGAGTGAAGATTTTGTAGCATGCTCGCCCAGATGTTGCCTCTTTTGGCACTTCCTACTGGGGCACCATTAAGGGAAGACCTGGTTTTGTCGATTTTCGGTTGTGATACGGACGCTTGTTTTGTTAGCAGAGCCACTAGGCTGTTTGGGGGAGCAGTAAGGTTTAGAGATAGTTCCTTATCCCGCAAGGTCGCACTGAATGACGTTCTTATATTCATAAACTATTCAATTGATTCGCATGGCCCGTCCAGCAACTGGCGACGGCTATACAATATTTGCCATAACGTTCGTTTAAGAAAGGATGGGGGGGGGGGAGGATCGTTCCACCTCTGGTGAGATCATGAGTGAACAAACTGCACTGGGCTTCCGTTGAGAACAACACACAGGAGGATGTACAGGGCGATCAATTCATAGACGCCCCACTGATATCTCATGATCCCTCTTGGTCAAGATTACGCATCATCGAATATTTAAAGCAAACAAGCAAGGTTGGAGAAAGTGTGAAATGATTCAATACGTGGATTGAGATTGGTGGGGGATACGTAGAGGCTTTTAATTAAAATGTTATCTCTATACTGTCGCCCCTTTTAAATTGGATTTCTATAAATGAATCACTATAATATAGTACTGGCTTGTCTTTTGTCAAGTCAATGCTGGATGAAGGCCTCCCCATGTCACGCCGGTCATGGGAGTTCTTTGACCATACTTCACCATACTGGTCAGTGCATGTTGTGTCTACCGTGACGGGGATCAGGACCAGTTCGGATGTACATGTGAATCTATCACTCGCCGTTAATGTTTACAGTGGCTGGGAAGCGGGGCATCTAGAAACGGATCAGCCCTGTACAATGGTAGAAAGCGACGTGAAAGAATGAAACGTGAACACGGTAGCCAAAAAATGTTTTAGCCAGCGGGTTGGAGTGTGAGGTTACAAAACTACAAAGGGGGCAAGACATTGAGCAGTAAATAACACGAGACTCTGTTTAGCATTGTGTAGGGGGGCCCAGCATGTGCTCGGTGTGTGCTTTCGACCCCGGCTGCTCAACGTCTCTGCGTCGGGCGTTATTTAAGCCGGGACATGAATAAGCGATGATTTGGTCGTCACGTTTGCAGTCTGTAACGTGAGGTGCGGTTTGCGTCTCATTGTCTGGCCATCTCCTCTCATTTTCTCCAGGGCATATCACCCCCCTTCCCCTCCCCACCACCACCACGAGGTGCCGTGAACTTCACCCTTTGGGAATTCTGACCTCGGGTTTTTGCACACTCGCGCACTGCGTTGGTGTTGTCACCGTAGATTCCGTCTGATGGCGAGATAAGGTGTGGTTGCGTGCACGGAGCGGTGATGTCACGGCTATGTGTCAGTGGCAAGGAATCCGAGTCGTGGAATTTTTTAGAGAAAAATAAAGTAAGGGAAATCGTTCGCTGTGTTTTTCCTTTCTTTGTATGCCGACAACTTAAACTTCAATCCGACGTAGCCTTGATGAGGCCAGATACATTGATGGGTTTTTTTCCCTTGCAATATTTTATCTATCGAGGTTGTATCGATTGCAAATGTTCGATTGGCATCACGACGTGAGACAGGAAGGTCGTCATTTGGGACTCTCGCCAAGCAGTGCATCCATGTGGCCACACAATTCTCTCGAACATAAATCCCTTTTATCAACACACTATGGGTGTTTACACCATTGGAACCTCATTTGCCAGAATAAAAAATATGATAATTAGTTTATTACCCTTTTATCTGGCAACAAAACTGACACCTTTTTTTACAAGGAGTCATGTTTGCATAGACCACAATACCTGCAGTCATAATGCAAACAAAAAACATAACGCCTTTTGGCGTACATAATTTTATCGCCTTTTGGCGTCATCTGGTCCAACACCATGTGAGACTAGGCTCTAAGGAAAGCTGTCTCGGGTGTGGACCAATCAACTTCAAAGACAGTGCATACATTATCAGAGTTATGTTTTTGTTTGCATTATGACTGCAGGTATTGTGGTCTATGCAAACATGACTCCTTGTAAAAAAAACGTATCAGTTTTGTTGCCAGATGAAAGGGTAAAAAAACAATTATCACACTATGGGTGTGTTATCCCACACACACTGCTACAGAAAAAATGCTCATTGCATGGTAGTCCAATATGCGTGTTTATTCTCACAGCTGGTGCTTATCCAAATTAATTAAGAATACAAATTTAACTTGATGGGTTTTCTTTGTGCAGTCTCGGTTCAGACCATTAATGCCCTACACTTGAGAATTGTAATTAATCACAGATGGCTGAAACCAAGAAATTATCCCACGATCTCAGCAGTGCTAGCTCAATGTCTGTGACCCCTTGACCCACGCAGTCACCTCCAGGGATTTGAATACGTTGTGATTTCCCACATGTTTAGTTACTTTGTATAGATGAGCACGATCAACTGGAAAATTGTACATATTCTTCTTATTATGCACTTACTGTATTTGGCTTTGGCCTTCAACATGCTGGGCTTCTGTGCATATACAGAGACAATTTTGTTCATCGTTTATGGGACCATTCGAGTCAAATCGCAAAGCTATCACTGCCATTCTAGTCCATGTTTTTACATGAGCCAACCTTCCTCCATACACATGTAAATTATGCAACGTGCATTTAAATACCTCTGTTGAGCGCAAGAGACACGGAGGCCTGTATTGAGTTAAGCCCAATAAAGCTGGCAAATAACACCCCCTGGCATGAAGTCAAGTTCTTCAGTCATACGTAGATAGAGACAAATCATCACAAATTAAGTGGTCAGAAATTGGAACACTGGCCTGGCAGTGAGGAGGTGGTTTAAGAGACAAATGGGAAGGGCACTATTCAAATTTGATCCGGTTGAATATGCACGTATGAAGACAAATAAGCCACAGAATATATATCCGAATAGAAATGAGTTATTTTTCCACCGTAGTGCACACATTTCTCTTATGAGTGTGGCTTTTATGGAAATTCCACAGACCGGTACGCGGGCAGATAAGGCACGTGGTGCAATGGCTGGAGAATTGTGAAATGCGCCGCAAGTGTGTGCTGTTGACAAAGAGGCATTATGAATGCATAATTTATTCCAAGTACTCTCCGTCGTGTCCTCGTTCCGTGTTGATAATACAGAGCTGTTATTCATGACAGGCAATGTCGCAGCAGTTACTTATGTCTTACTCAAGAGACACATTAGGAAGTGATTTTAATATGCACGGTTCAACGTCTTTCTCGACAAAGCTCAGATGGAGCTCGCAGATGGGCTAATGGACTACCACAATAAGGCAGTTCGGCCAATATCATCTTTAAAAAAAAAGAGGCGAATATACATAATAGACTGGTTATAACCAGTGTGTCCGTACTTTAGCTGAGCAGGCTTGCAGCATCACTAGATAGGTGCGGCAAACTTCAATGCGAGAGACTGAAACCAGTGGTGGCTCTGGGCTTTAGCATATACAACAACAACCGCCATTCGCCACTAAGTGGCGGTGACGTCTACACGACGCTTGTGCTAGGCCATGTGCACCTTGAGGCCACGTGAAGTGTCGAATGCCCGCTGGCAGGAGGTCACGGGGCAGACCCAGCAGGTGCCACGGGTCGACTGACTGAGATGACCGAGATGACTGGCTGATGCACCACCTGTGCCCCCTACTGTGACAATGCAAATGATGAGACCCCACCAAGTAGCTCAGGGAGGCCCCCTGATTAAAAGGAAACATTTGTGCTTGATATATCAACTCTAATTAAATAAACATAGCAAAACAAATTAACATAAATAGCCTATTCATCTTCAAATTGTCTTGCAGCTCTCTTCTCTCATCTCACTCCACGAATGTGTGTATTCACATTAGCTTATTTAAATCGTTTCTTTCGAACTGCTTTTTGTGTTTAGTTTGTTGTCCTTCCCCGCCGCACCTCCGATGAGCACGGTTGGCTACGTACGGCACGAAAGAAGTCCAACATACAGGGACTCCTCCACTTAACAATATTCGACTTACGAACCTTCAGAGATACGAACAAACCTGCCCATATCTCCAGTTGCCTGTTCGGACTGAGAGTCTTAAGTTCAACCACCGCACAATAGATGGCGGTGGTGGCATCTACATCTGCAGAACGTGAAGAACCAGTGGCATCTACATCTGCAGAACGTGAAGAACCAGTGGCATCTACATCTACAGAACGTGAAGAACCAGTGGCATCTACATCTGCTGAACGTGAAGAACCAGTGGCATCTGCAGAACGTGAAGAACCAGTGGCATCTACATCTGCAGAACGTGAAGAACCAGTGGCATCTACATCTGCAGAACGTGAAAATCCAGTGGCATCTACATCTGCAGAACGTGAAGAACCATTGGCATCTTCGTCTACAGGAGATTATACACATTTTAAAGCCATTCTCCCTGTTTAGTGTACATTCCGTACAAAATATTTGGACTTGACAGGCGTTAAGTTGGACTTAACAACAAATCGACTTACGAACAGACCTCTGGAACCTCACTCGTTCCTAAGTAGAGGAGTCCCTGTACATACATATCACTTGTCTACAAAAAAAAATCAACAATACAACCGTGATAAATATGTTGTTTTCCTCTTGAGGCAAATGTTATTGACGATCGTGTTTATATTTTGCCAGCACCACTGGCAATACCAGCATCACGCATTTTGTTGTTGTTGTATCACTTTTCTCAATCTATTGTTGTCACGTCATTCGAGTGTTGCTGATTGAAAGGGGGTGAAGGGGTGGTGGGAAGAAAATGTGATTTCTGTTTAGGGTCCGCCCCCCCCTGCCCCATTGAGCCAGCACCACCACCGGCTGTAGCGGCAACTCGAGTGGATATTTCGCCATCCGAGTCAACACAGAAGCCGCGGATGAAATTAAGGGCTAAACGGGCGCGGCACGGGCTAGAGAAGAGATGGAGTGATGTGGTACAGGAGGACGTGGAGCTGAGTGGACTTGCCGATGACCGATACCAGCGGTGTCAAGATCGGCCTCTGTGGAGGAGGCTCGTGAAGGACGCTACTGGGCAGTTGAAGGCAGTCGCCCTCCAACAACAACGGAGGGCGGAGGAGCGATGCTCCCAACAATGAGCGGAGCGCCGGGTGGCTAAAGCACAGCAAGTTGGTACAGTAGGGGGCACAGGTGGTGCATCAGCCAGTCATCTTGGTCATCTCGGTCAGTCGACCTGTGGCACCTGCTGGGTCTGCCCCGTGACCTCCTGCCAGCGGGCGTTCGACACTTCACGTGGCCTCAAGGTGCACATGGCCTGGCACAAGCGTCGTGGTGACGTCACCGCCACTTAGTGGCGAATGGCGGTTGTTGTTGTTGTGTCTATGCGGTAGTGTAGCGGTTAGCGCGCTGCGCTATGAACCTGGCGACCCGGGTTCGATTCCCGCTCACGGCCAACACCCAGTGACGATTATCTGATTCGGTCCTGGGCCTCCCCTAGGTCGACTCAGCCGCAAATGAGTACCCGGTTCGGTGTGGAAACATCGCCACGACGGAGAAAAATAGCGGCTGGGCACGGTGCTGGCCCACCCACCCCCTCGTGTACCGTTCCGGCCTTCGTAGGTGCTCGTTAACAGCACTTGCCCCTACAGTCTGTTAAGGTTACACAGTGGAGAGAAGAATTATGCAACGATTTGTGAACTGCGCTGTGAACCCAGGGACCGGAGTTCGATTGCCGGCCACAGCTCAAGGTGATTATCTGCGCCTGTAATTGAGTCTCCTCGTGTGCCTCGAGGCGTGTGTCAAACGCGAACAGCACTTGCCCCGACGCCCCACGTAGGCTATAAGGGGGTTATTGTATATATATAGAGGGTGCTTCAACAAATGTGTAATACACTGTAACATGATAACAAATGTAATGTTAATAGCTTCAAAGAGTCTCCACGTGTTCGCCATCGTTGTCAACACGTGGCCTGAAATCTTCTCCAGGTGGTCTCCAGAGCCCGGAGGCACATTTATGGTGGTATTGTTGCAATACGCTGGATGCAATGGTGAGTGGTTAGCAGAGGTGTGGACTCGAGTCATGTGACTTGGACTCGAGTCATGAATTTGATGACTTGCGACTCGACTTGGACTTGCATAACAATGACTTTGTCCCACCTCTGGTGGTTAGTGCACTCACCTATGAACACAGCAGCCGCAGCTAGCATAAGTTGCGAGTGATGCGTGAAGCTTTCCTGGCCATATTCATATTCTTAGGTTTTTTCGGTAAAGTCACGTAGGTAAAACATTAAAATTAATGAAAGTAAAATAAAATAAAAATCACGACGTTTCGGAGGCAACACAAGTCTCCGTCATCAGGTGGGATCGTCACAGCCAGATTTGCTGGCCACCTCCTGAGGTCAAACATCCCGATGCAGGAAGGATCCTCCTGACACAAATGGTTCTGAGACTCGGTGGAGGCTTTCCTGGGTAAATAAATGGCACCCTTGTATGTTGTTGATATTGTGACAAATTTATATCCGAGTGTTTATGACAATGGTGGTTAATCACTCGCAGCAGTTTACATTTTTCGTATACAAAAGTCACGTCTGTGAGCACGTTTGCGTCCAAGTCGGACATAAACATTGAAACGTTTATATTATTAGCGGATATAAACGCCTCCCAAAAGATGCATACAATGTCGTACAACTTCGCATATCTGACTGTCGCATATGCACCCTGACCCACCCCTAGTGCAGTATTTGTGCACGGCTTGACAAGACGTTCAGAAATGCGATGGTAGAATTGGAAATAAAAATAAATTTCGATTTAAAGCTTTCGTGACTGCAGGGATTCATCTTCTTGGTTCTTTCGGTAAAGTCACGTAGAAGGGAAAAAATATTTTTATTATTTTATTATTTCCCTTCTACGTGACTTTACCGAAAGAACCAAGAAGAGGAAATAGAATACTTTCCAAAAAGGGAAATCTATACGTTTAAACCAGTTTTAGCACGGTGCTCTGTGTCAGCTCGATTCGGACACGATGTGTGTGAATATGTCTCAATACACATATTTCTTTGTACGGTTCATTCCTAAAATATATATATGAAGGCTCCCTCAATGGACTGGGTTGCCAGCTTGTTGTTGGCCTGCTGTTGAGTGGACTTGCTGTGCTCAGGCATGTGCGTACCCTCACTGGGCTTTGCCTGCTAGGGTAGCGATGGTTTGGTTTTATTTGTATGTATTTTGGGTGATTTGTTTACCTTTCTTGTACTTTGCACTGCGATCGCGTTTCTGTATTGACCGTTGTTGCAGCGTTCTTACCCGCCCGCTCTGAGCTTTATAGCACATCGGATTCCTCCAGTATAAACACATATTCTGATTCTGATTGTACCAATCTCTTAGACCAGGGAGACCGGCAACCAAAATGACAAGAATATACATTTTTCTCGAATTCGCTTTAAAACTAAAAAAACCTCACTATTTCAAGAGCCGCAATGCATCTGTGCGGTGAACACGAGACGGTGTTGGTCCTTAATTAACGACGTCACAAAGCGGTCCTCCAGGAGCCGCACGCGGCTCCCGAGCCGCAGGTTGTCGACCTCTGCTGTCGACCGTCAAGTGCCTGAGCGTCAGCCAGAGGTCGCAACCGGGTACCCGATACCCGTACCCTACCCGATACCCGGCTACCCGTACCCGGCCGGGTACGGGTAGCCGTTTGCGACCCTGGTGCGGCCGGGTACGGGTACGGGTAGGCCGTGAGTCACTGGTGAGTCACCGTTTGTCACTCATTTCGGGTAGGGTACGGGTAGGGAACCGGTACCCGATACCCGTACCCTACCCGATACCCGGCTACCCGTGCGGCCGGGTACGGGTACCCATTTGCGACCCTGGTGCGGCCGGGTACAGGTATGGGTAAGGAATCAAATCCCGTTTGCGACCTCTGGCGTAAGCGTTGTTCCCTTTGTGTTGACACTAGCACGGAGGGTTACAGAGGCCCATCCTCATTTCTAACATTTCTTGAGTGCTTTCAGTCCCTGGTAGAGAATGTGAAGAATTTCTAGCTGATGCATGCTCGGAAGAAAAAAAAAGTTTGCTCAATAGGTTTCCAAGGATAAAGCGAAAGAGATATAATAGTCATAATAGCAAGAGTTCATTCTTTCCATTGGATTTTTTTCTAAAGGAAATTTCCTTTCTCAGAAAGTCTTCACTTTAAAAACAGAAGCCCTAGCAGAGTTCCTGCTGAATTGCTTTTCTGCATGATGAGCCACAGATGTTACCAGACTAATTTGCTTGGCGATGCTTTAAAGTCTTGCTGCAATTACCATATTCTCTGGGTTGGTAGACGCTTCCGGAAATTAAGATGCATCAAAAAACGTGTGCACGGTGTCAATAGTGATACAAAATCTGGTCACACACATCTAGCAGATTGTCAATGGTTCTTGTATGAGCAACTCATTCATCCGTCCATCCATCCTATCTTTAAAGTGGGCCATAATTGTCAATGTTTGTCCCCGTATAAAAGTGCCCTCATCGCCTCGCCCCATTATCCTGCATTCAGTTCTTCAGTCTCATAATGAGACCCCAAGAATTTCTCATCTGACTCTGCTCCCTTTCGCGCAAATGTGTATGGCTAATCCCTTACATAGTCAGGGAGCCAGCCTTACTCCTCAGCCTCTTCTGAGCGTTTTCTTCATTCAGATAAACATTTACATTATTATGTATTCAATATATATATGTGCTATTGCTACTGAATAAAAACGCAGCCAGTGCAGTGTACTGTTTTTTTTCTGAAAAAAATGCAGGGATTATTTGCCTTGCTCCTTGTCAATAAAAAAAAATATAAAAGTACTCGCCTTTTGCCCGTCCAGGGACGGGCGCATTGCAGTAAATCTGAAACTTTCAAGTGCAAAGCAGACCGCGACCTGATATATTCATTGCATTAATGTGTGTGCAATTTGTAAGTGCGCGGTGACACAGACCTATTTAATGTTAAGGTTATAATCCCTTGTTCGTCACGACGTCCTTTTTACTTCGATGTCTCAACAGCGTTACGGAGATCGCGTGACGTGAGGGTTCTTGCCTTTGTAGTGAGGGTTGTGAGTTGACGCCGAGGAGGGGGGAGGAGGCGCCTCGCCCCCCCATGCGGAGTGACGTCACCCACTAATTGTTATTAATGGAGGGGGGGGGTGTCCATTTGGAGGACGTCACCTGTTCATGATTATTAATGAGGGGGGCTGTTCGATATGGAGTGACGTCACCTGCTCATGATTATTAATGAGGGGGGGAGGTTCTCCATGCAGAGTGACGGCACCCGCTCATCATTATTAATGAGGGGGGCTGTTCGATGTGGAGTGACGTCACTTGCTCATGATTATTAGTGAGGGGGGAGTACTCCATATTGAGTGACGTCACCCGTTCATGATTATGAATGAGGGCGGATGGTCGATGTGGAGTGACGTCACGAGCGTTAAGGACATTCCTGGGTGATTATAGTAGGTATACTAATTATCAAAACCATGATTCGTTGCCAAATTTTACAAGTTATGTGTCTCATTGGAACAATATAGTACTCATATATATAAATTGCTTTCGAGGGAAGGCATGCTTTTGCATAGAGAAGGAATGACACCAAAGGTAAAACATGTATTTATTTAAATCCCTTAGAAATAAGTTTTGGATGAAGGCCTCCCAATGCCATGTCGATCATCAGAGTTTGGCCATACTACACCACATTGGTTAAGATTGGCTTGGTAAAGATGGCTTGGTAAAGATGGGTGGCCCAAGACCGGCCAATATATCACTCAGCATTGTTGTGAATGACACTTTCAGTTCTCACCTAGTAGTTAAATACTGCACGTACATTTTGCTTGACTTGATGTTAGCCATGGCTGGGAATCACACTCAGGCAGCCTGGTTTACAGTTTATAGCGAATTGCAATAACCTCTGCGCCATCTCTGCACCATGTGCTTTAAATCTCGTTCGTGTGCTTCAAGCCCTTGGGATGGTTATTAATTTGCCGCTGCCTCTGCTCACCCAGCAATAAATGTGCACGCGATGCGTGGGCAAGAGCCATGGCATTATATCGCAGTAATTGTGAACGTCATATTAAGGTTTATAGTCACACACACAGTGCGTGTACCTGCTGTGTAATCTGACTGATCAATTTGAATGAATTGCATCGCAACAATGCAGTGCGGGTGTAGCGGTGGCACAGTGGGTAACGTACCGCACTACTACGAACCTGGCGAGCCGAGATCAATTCCCAGCCAAAGTGGTGAGGGATAGCTTGACCGGTCCTGCCCCCCCTCCCTTCCCCCAACACCCCACCACCTCATCAACCTCCACTGGAAGTGAGGTCAAAACAACCGGTTGAGACAATTGGCAAAATGTTAAATGCCCTCCCCCGCCCGCCCGCCCGCCTCTGTCCACTCAGCGGTACACATTGGGTAGACCACAATTGAGTCGACTGGCAGGTCACGTGTGACGGGGCAAAGTGAGGCTACTGCCACCTCCTTTTTTTAAGAACATTTCGCCAGCGTCGATGAGTGGGACACGATCCTCTCCGGTAGGACTCTCTCGAGTGACGGCCCTGCCGCCCAGCAACCGCGTGAGCAAGACATTGCAGGCCTTGCACCCACGGTGCATTTTCAAATCGTTTGGGGTGGGGGAGTTATACATTTTTTTGAACTGGTAATGAAGCGCGTTTGCACGCAAAGCAACGCAAACAAAACAAAAATCCAAAGCAGAGACGACGCCGGAGTGCGTGACGTGACAGCTGGAGGAATCGCGGGGGAGGGCGCCTACGCCGAGCGGTGACGCAAGACTGCGCTCCACTCTGCTGATGAACAGATTAACGTCGACGCAGCAGCAGCAGAAGCAGCTCTCCCCCATTGCCCCTTGCGCACGCCAAGGAAACCCGACCGCCAACCCCCACCCACCCACCCACCCCCTAGTTTTCACCGCCAGCACCCCCACTTCCCATGAGTCTTCAATCTCAGAGCTACGCCACGTTATCAAGGCGTTATCAAAGATCAGGTTCACTCGTGCGTATGCAGACACCGCGCGAATGATTAAGGGCCATTTCCCGAAGCATCGCCGATTATGTATTTTCTTTTCCTTTTAAGTTTTTAGTTTAATTTTGGCGTTACACGGATGATCCCGTTGAGCCAGTTTCGCATTTGTGAACGTCGTACAAGGGAGATCCGTGGTGCTGCGCGATCACATCAACAACAAAAAGGGAGACACAAAACAGAATTATTGCCGAGAACAAGCACAGGGTCCTTGGGGAATACTGCACAACGAGGTCATTGCGATTGACGAACATGTTGGCGTGCTTTGTTATTTGAGCACGTTCTCCGCTGCCAACGCGGAATCACCAAAAATATGTTTTTTCATTGCGCGTTCAATTCCGTTGAGAAACGTTAAGTTGGGTGCGGGCAGGACGCGTCGCTCGAAATGGGGTTGGTGATCGAGTCGACGAGGCCGAACGATGGCTTGGCAGCCAACGGAGCGAGCGGGGCCCCCTCTCAAGAGGACGTTCGCCGCAGAGGTGGAGCGATGAAATCAGCCGGCATGCGTTGTGCTGGATGGGAGTTGTTGCATTGCGAGACCACGAGAGACAGCGGCGAGTCGGGGGGAGCCCGATGCTGACGGCGGTGATTGTGTGACAACTGCGGCCACGATGTAACACAAAAAGATAGAGGATTTCTTGAATCGACAGGCGACAAAAAACATAGCAATTCATCACGTAGCGAGGTTGTGAATTGCGACGGGCACAGTTGTTAGTAATGCGTGGAATAAAACATGATTTGTCGATGACGCTTTTATTCGAATGAAACATGTGTAACTTCGCGATGGAATTGCATTTGATGCAATTCTGCACACGTTAATTATTTTCTCAATTTTAATAGGTTTACGTATCCATTTGGAACGGTTTAGGACTTGAGCATTTAAATCCATTAATGTATCCAGTTCAAGCATTTCAGGACTTGATTAGCTACTAATGTCTATGCTTATGTCAATGTAAAACTGTTACCACTGTAAAACTGTGAATTTGTCTTAACATTTCCCATTTAATTAAAGCAACCCACCACTTGAAGGGATCTTCATCCACGTCGGTATTTCTCCACCCTACTCTGTCAGTCAATCTTTCCACTCCTCCCGCTAAGAGGTGCCATTAACCGCAACTTATACCCAGCGTGTATTTTTTTTCCTGTTGTCAGAGTGTTCATAATGCTGGTGGCGAGGACATTTTTATCTTAGTCGGGCATCTGGCCAACCTGATTCAACTGCACGGCCTCTACACTCGGGCGACGTCTGCTCCGGTTAACGTCGCTCTGAACGTCAGGGCTCTGACAAACACATCTCAATTGTCTACTTTGGCTACAGTGGGCCTTTTCGCCTACCTTAGCTACGGGTCAGGAGCAGGTTGAACTGATCGTGTCATCCGAGCTGAGAATGGCAGTCTTCAAACTTAACACTGAACCACTGCTGGGTCACATGTCATCTTATTTGTTGTCTTCAATGCCCTCTGTGTTGGCCAATTCCGGGACTGATGTCCATAATAATACGTCACATATCTGACCCATATCCACCCTGACCAACTAGCCGCCCACACCCAGTGCAGTACTTGTGCATGGTGCAACTCTAATTCAATAGATGTTCACTTATCCGACCTTTTGATTTAAAGCTTTGGTGACTGCAGGGATTCATATTCTTGGTTCTTTCGGTAAAGTCACGTAGAAGGGAAACAATAAAAGAATAAAAATAAAAACAATGCAATTATCACGACGTTTCGACTGCAACACAAGCAATCATCATCAGGTGTGAAAACCACAGCAAGAAAATGTTCTTGCTGTCGAAACGTCGTGAGAATTTTATTGTTTTTTATTTTTATTATTTTATTGTTTCCCTTCCACGTGACTTTACCGAAAGAACCAAGAATATTATCCGACCTTGTCACATATCCTCCTATACCTCATTATCTATCTTAGATAGATCATTGAGGTTGCACTGTAATGCTGTCTGTTCTTTAAATAAAGCCTCAGCAAACACCAAGAGCTTATTTTTCCGAATGATACGATTTGGGATGTTCGACCAGTTCCACGAATGAGTGTTTGTTACGTGGGAGCAAACTAGAGAACCCAGAGACAACCCATGAATTTAGGGGATAACATTCACAACTCCACACAGAAGCGTTCAAAGCTGTTGTACTGCCGTCTTCTGGTCCAGTTGCATCGTATTTGGGGGTATCACAACCCTGCGTGATCTACCAACCCTGGGCCTACAATGTTGTTGGATCGCACTTCCGACATAGTGTAAGTCTGGCATGCCCTGCTGACGAAGTGATGGACGTGAACATTTGAAGCGCATGGTCAAACAATGTCGGTGAACATTCTATGAACAAAGCGCTCGCGCATGCAGCCAAACAACCTTTTTCATGCTGAAGAGGCAGGGACCATGTGTAGATGTTTAAAATACGCTGTGTTGTGGAAAATAATTCCCAAGCCAAGACTTACTGTACGAGCAATTATCAAACACAATCCAAGCGAATTATGTGCAACGACATTAGCGTAATGACAGTTAACCTTTGAAAAGTGTCCAAACGCTGAAAAAATATTTGCAATCGTGGCTCTTTGGTTCTTTCGGTAAAGTCACGTAGATATCAAATCAATAGATGTGCATGCAGCCAAACAACCTTTATAAAAATTAATAGATGTGATCTATTAATTTTCTATCTACGTGACTTTACCGAAAGAACCAAAGAGTATGGATTCCTGCAGTCACGAAAGCTTCAAATCAAGATTTTTGCCATCGTGGCAATAAGGTTATTTCGTGTAACAAGAGCCCGCCACGGTGATTTTTTGTTGTCGGCCTTTGCCTATACGTTGTCAGAGAACCCAGACAACATTTGTTTAAGAAGTCTGTCTCTGCTGATTAGACTCTGAAAGTTGAGGCCAGTCCAGAATGCGCCTACCTTGGCACATTATTCCCCATGGACAAATCAACTCGTATGCACCCTGCTGATTATCACATCTCGGATGCTAAGTAGGTATGAACCTTGATAGTGATTGGATGGGTGATCACACGTGCACCAACAGGAGTTAGAGGCTGCGGATTGTGTTTGGTGGGCAGCAGAGGGCAGCCGTTCAAAAACAATGGTTGTACTGTACAATTGCAAAGCCAAAGTTCCCCCTATAGTCTTTAACAGACTGTTGGGGCAAGTGCTGTTAACGGGCACCTATGAAGTTCGGCACGGCACACGAGGGGGTGGGGGGACCAGAACCACGCCCGACCGCCTTTGTCTCCCCAGTGGCGATGTTTACACCGCACACCAGGTATTCAGTTGAGGCTGAGTCGACCTAATAGTGTGCAATACTCCTGTACACCCTCATCGACGCTCCTTACCTTCACGGCGTGGGAAGGTCCTCAGCCAACAATACGGTCCGTCACATATACAAACATATGCTTATGGCAACGATGCTCCAGAAGGACCCTAAAATACCTTTGAACCAAAATTTTTATTTATTTATTTTTTACCCAAAGAAATATATCATTGTCTGCAAATGAATTAATTATTCATTCATTATAAATAGCATTCCCATTCTCCAGATGGAGTCAGTGTCTCCCTGACTCAAAGTTGAGTCACGGTTCCTGTAGCGGCTTCTCTCAGAGGAAGCAGGCGAGGCGAGACGGAAAATCAGCTCGTCCACAACGCTGGTGACCTCTGGATTGCTAATCCAATGTGCTAACCGTTAATCATGCCACGGGAACATCACATCAGTTCATACCACTGCAAGGAACTCAACATAATAATATTAATTCCATATGTTAATCCTGTAAAGGCTCCCTAAGTGTTACTACCAGCTTCCAGGAGGGCCCTTGCATTGGAATGTTTTGTCAGTTCGACGAATGACTATTTAGTTTCATGTGGGAGGAAACCGGAACACCCAGAGACAACTCAAGAATACGACGGGGTAACACCGACATCTCTGCTCAGATCGAATCAATGCACAGACTTAATTCAGCGAGTAGACCAAATCCTTCCGTGGACTAGAAACCCATCGCTGTCTAGCCCTTTCTACTGCTGGCACCTCGCACCTCTTGACAACTCCATGCCTACGACACCTGGCTAGCATTAATTTACAACAATCCAAACACGAACCAGCCACGGACCTTCTTAGTTTCTGACATGCAACAAGATGCAGGGGCAATCAAGGTGATTTACTTTGTGAATTTGGACATAAAGCCAACATTTCCACATTGGCCAGATCGCCCATTAGACATGGGTATGTATGTTGAACTTCTTTCGCACCGTACGTAGCCAACCGTGCTAATCGTAGGTGCGGGACTTCGATCACCTACAGTGTAGGAATACAGTTTTCACACTCTACCCCATCAAAAGCGAATGACCGCTTGACTCATGCCAGGAGTGAACCTCCTTTGATTGCTGCGGGGACCGAGGCAGTGGTGGCAATACAAAGCTATTGTGTTTCTTGTTTGATTTTCATGGCCGCTTTATTGTCATACTCTTAGTTTTTTGGGTAAAGTTACGTAGGTAAAAAATGAAATTAAAATTAATACAAATAAAATTTAAAAAATCACGACGTTTCGGAGGCCACACATTTCTCCGTCATCAGGTGGGACCGTCACAGCCAGATGTGCTGTATCAAGTGACGGTCCCACCTGATGATGGAGACTTGTGTTGCCTCCGAAACGTCGTGATTTTTATTATTTTATTTTTATTAATTTTAATTTCATTTTTTACCTACGTGACTTTACCGAAAAAACCAAGAGTATGAATCCTTGCAGTCACGAAAGCTTCAAATCTAGAACGCTTTATTGTCGGTTTCAGTGTGGGTGTTGGGTTTTTTTCTCTCCTGCTAAGTGCCATGCAAGGAGACTTATGCGGAAGGCACTGTAAAAAAAAAATATGTCATGCTCTATTTACTTTTGTATATTTTTATTTATTTTACCCAGAAAAGCTTCACCGAGTCTCAAGACCGTGTTCAGGGGGTCATGATCCTGCCTGTTATTTATTCATAGCGTTTATTTATTTATTTTCGAGTGCTTATGCGTTTGTGAAGAAAATTCATGTACGCGTTTGTACATACGTAGAAAATAATCACTCAGTTTCCACAATTACAATGCTGTGTGGTTTCACATATCGTGTTCTGCAGCTAATAAGTTGCTCTGGAAAGTAAGAGCCACCCCAGACTTATGCCAAGTGTCAGTACGGTCAATCTCGCCACAGACACACACATACCCGATTATAAGACGCACCATCATCCTTTTAAAATATTGGGAGGGGGGGGGGGTATGCCTTTAAATCCAGAGAATACGATAGCGTCTGAATGTGACCACATCTCACAGAACTGCATGGAAACAGTGGACACATTTATCCTATAAGAGAGTGACAATCAACCATAAGCAGAAGAGAAGATCAAGGACTTCAGCCTGAACTTGACCAGACGTCTACTATGCTGTACTTTTCTCCATTATTACTCTTATTAATTCATAAATGGGAGCAAACACACACTACTCGTACACAGAAACCACACGCTGTTTATATTACAGCTTGCCGTTGCTCAGCTTGTTGTGTGCGTCAAGCTGTCGTTATTGATCGGGGCATTGATACAACAGCTGAGTTGGGTCGTTGTTCTTTGAGTTCTCCCCCCCCCCCTCCCATTCGGTCATCTGGCAATGGTGCGCCGACTGATCTTGGCGGCACCTGAGCTCACGTAGGCGAGGAAACCAAAGTGCACGCGATTCAACGATTAGGCTCGATTATGACGAGAGAGAGGGGGGGGAGGGAGTTATGGTGGTAGCGGTGGTGGTGACGGTGACGGTGGTGGTGGTCGTAGCTGAACGAAGCTCAATTTGGAATGTCCTTCGTGACGGCAGTTCGCGCGCACTGTATGCGGCTGTAAAAAAAAAAGAGGCCGGATTTGTTATTCATTTACTTGTGAAGTGACCGTGACTGGGTCTGACTCACTCAGACATGATGGGTCAAAGGACACGAGGGGGCAGGCATTTAAAGAAAATGATTTAAAACGGGTTCTGCCACTTGCCGGTGCTGCAATTTAGTAAATGCATCGAGGGAGCTGTTGTCACCGTTTCTTTACGGTCTTGTGGGTGCTAATGTGACTCAGTGCGGGAGGAGCAAGTGGGGGCCCAGAGAGCATAGGGTGGGTCTGGGCCGAGACGACTTTAATTATGATACAGCAGCACATACTGCATTGAGGAGCTATAGCCGAGGGGATATGATACGAGGTGGATTTGTTTAATCCATCAAGGATACATGACTGAATTCAAGCCAACAGATTACAGGATACCTTTATTTTATTTTAATCTAACCCCCCCCCCCACCCCCAATAGCTCCATTGTCTCTCCAACGACAGATACTTCGTTTTAATGTAAATAATATGCGGGAAATAAACCTCGTAATGTACTGTATATGTACGCCTTTCGGCGTCATCTGGTCCAACACCAATGGAGACTAGGCTCTAAGAAAAGCTGTCTCGGGTGTGGACCAATCGACTTCAAGGACAGTGCATATCATTATCAGAGTTGTTTCTTTTTGTTTGCATTTTGACTGCTTGTGTTGTGGTTATTGCAAACATGATGCCTTGTATAAAGGTGTCAGTTTTTGTACCAGTTGAAAGGGTAAAAACCTATCACTATACTGTAAATGTTGTTTTAACAGCAATATTAAGATGTTTTCACAACAAACATAAACACTGGGTCAATTGGCTCCTAATTTCTCGTGAACAGGGATAATTATGAGGACAGACGTTTACATTGCCGTCGTTCTGCTGAGAGCATCTCGCCTATTTTCCCAGGAGCCTTTAGTCGCATTCCAACTTTGAATTCCCAGCAGCAGCAGCAGCAAACTTGCAAATACCGTTACAGCACGGGAGCTTTTCGTACTTCCCGCAAGGCAAGAAGAGAGCGAATCGCTAAGGCGTGCAGCGTTCGCCACAAGCAGCTACCCGAACTGTACAAGTGTGTAAATGCAAACGCAAGTACGCTGTGGTTTGTCTGCCGCATATCCAGCCACAAGTTGCAACGTGCTATTCACGTTGGATTAGAACGTTCTCTCTCCACCAATGGTTTGCGGGGTGGTGGGGGGGGGAGTTGTGGGTTTGGTAGCTGCAAAACCAAAAATGGCAGGGAAGGAGGGGGTGCCACCCAAAAGTTGAGGGAGTGGCAGCGCTGAACATGGAGATAAATTGGAGAAAAGAAAATAATGGGGGTGGCGGGGCATGAGTGGTAGATGAACCCCCAAAAAATATATTATTTCGACAAAATTGCCGCATACCGAACATAGCGAGGATGTCTTAAGCTCCCTGTAGTTTTTTCTTTTCCTGGGCGGCAGGCACAGTTGTGCGTAGCGGCTGAAATATTTTGAATACATATGGAGGAGTGCCTTGGCTGGGGGTGGGGGGGAATAGGAGAGAGAGAGAGGCGGGGTGCGGTGAATGGGAAGAAGTCTGTGTGTGACTTTGAGGCAGCTGGCTGACAAGGGATTGTAAAAGCAGGGGAGGAGGTTTGAGACGGGGAGAGGATTAAAAAAAATGTAATAAATGGAAAAGCCCCCCCCCACCTCCACTCCCACCCTACCCCACACCGGGTCGCGTTGCACCGCCACCCACACCCAACACGCCCAATGCCTCCTCCTCCTCATCCGAGCGGGGTACGCCTCGCTAAGAAAGAGGGCCAATGGCAGCGTCGAAAAAGAATCTTTCACCTGGAGCGGGTCTCTCGCTCTCTCTCTCTTGTCTCCGTCTCTCGCCTTTCGTTTTTTTCCAGCCATTTCGCTAATCAACGGGAGGCTTGCTGAGTCTGGCGGGGAAGGCGGGCATGCTCGGTTTGACACGATAGCGGATTTTATTTTGGTTTGTTCGCTCGGCGGGTCGTTGTGTGCGCGCGCGCGGTCAGCTGCGAGATTTTTTTTTGCTGTTGCGTTTGAATTATTCGCTTGCGGCTTTCGAGCTTATCGGTTGAAGATGTTTTGAGTTCGCACCTAAATCAGCCCCCACTGTGGACTTTACGCCCGCCCACCCATTCTTTACATCAGCCGCATGCCCTCCTCCTTCCTCCTCCATCCTCCCGCCACCAAACACCACCATCGCCTCCGCTCGCCCAACCACCCCACCCCACTTCAAATGCCACCTCCCAACTTGCCCCCCCACCCCTCTTCTCTCCTGCCGGGCTCAAACCTCCTGCTCCGGCGAGGGCAATCGGCAAACGCAGCGTGAAGCTCCGCTGAGAGCCACCGCAGAGGATGGATAGTCGCGCACGTCACGCGTTAAACGGCACACGTTATTAGCGTTAAGACAACAACAACAATAACATATACATGTTTCTTTCAACCGAATGAATGTCGCCGCTTTATCATCGACGGTGACTTTGGCAACGGGCAAGTTTCGAGAGAGAATTAAGTTAACAAGTTCTCCGCGCACACGTGAATCCCGATTTCGGTTTTAATTTGTTTTTGTTGAGAGGCGCTTTCCTGAAGTTTGCGAAGCATTTTTTTTTATTTAAGGAACAACGGGCAACTCCCTTCGAGTTCATTTTCGTGAGAGCTGACAACAACAACAGCAACGCCTTGAGAGAGAAAGAGAGAGACCATCAAGGACCCCGGGAGAGAGCGGGAGAGTGGTGGGTGTGTGTGTGTGCTTGGGGTGGGGTGTTTTGGGGAAAGAGAAGACATGGAGCTGGCAAGCTGCGTGCAGCCGTCGCTCAAGGAAGAAGGGGACGCGCTCTCAAGTGCCCACAAAGCCCCGAGCCAGACCGTGGCACTCCACCCTCACGGTAAGGACAGCCGAGGAAGCGCTGTCATCGGCGGGCTGGGCGGGGATGGAGAGGAGGTGATGATGATGATGGTGGTGGCGAGGCGGTCGTCTGGGTTGTTGTCCCTCCTTCCCCTCGCACTGCTCCGCTATCTTTCTCGGCTTCTGTGGCAGCTGAGTCGATTCCTTGACGCCATTGATCGACAAGCAGCGATCGGTTGGCGACGCGCCAGGCTGCTGCTGATGCTGCTGATGTTCTAGCGGCGAATGTGCCCGTCCCGTTAAGCCACTCTTGTGCGTGTCTGGTGAAGTCCGTGGTTGGTGGTGGTGGGGTTATAGAGCAAAGACGCCGCCGGTGAAACGGGACGGGTTGCTGGTGGGTGGATGTGGGGGGGTACGAGCGTTCCGCATAGCATGCGAGAGGGGGGGGGAGGCATTCGATAATATCCCTCACCCCCAACTCTTTGTTGTGTGTGCGTGCGCACAAGGGAAAATCATCATCTCTACGACGTCTTCCTACTTTACAGGAGCAGTGCTCGTCACTGCCCGCGGTTGTGAATGGCAGAAAAACCCCGAACTTCAGAACTATTTATGGCTGCGAGGGTGGTGGGTTGGGGGGGGTCTTGTCCATTAACGTGGTTGCTGAATGACAGGTAGGCTGCAATAAAACTCCAAACGAAGATAAGCTTTCCGCACTGCAATGTGGCGTTATGGTAATGGCAGTGTGTGCAGGAATGTTTTCATCTGACCTCAATAAATCCATGCTTGTGGGTGCTGGGACTTTGTGATGGCACTGCTGCTGCTGATGCTGCTTGCATGCGTTTATAGCCTTGAATGCGTGCACGCACACACACCACACACACGGTGTATTGTTCCTCGCTTCGCGTGCCCTCTCGCCTTGTGTCTCGCACAGAAATGCATTGAGCGTCCGAGGGCGACGTGCTGATCAAAGACGCGCGACATCGCATCGTTGTAAACACTCGAGTGGAAAATTTACACGTAAAAATATATATATGTTTGGTGCAGTACTGTGGAGTAAGTAGTACAAGGAGACCGGAGTCAGGGCAGCAAGTTGGGTTAACGTAAGCGATTTGAACGATTTGATGCAACTGGGGGAGCATCTGGTGCAAAGTTCTTGAGTAGACGTCTTGGTACAGAGCTGAATGTGGAAGCAAGGTCATGATTGCAGGCGTCTTTGAGAATGGGCATGGCACAGATAAAGAGAGATGGTACTCGAGATATGTGGATTTATGCTTGGTTGTTAACTGAGATAAACCATTTTCTTATCTTATAGTAGTAGATGTGATTTTACTTTTTTAAATAAAAAAAAATTGATTAAAAGAATGTAGAGTGGTTGACACACTACACGATGAACCCAGAGATTTGAATTTTATTCCTGACCGTGGCTAACACCGGCGACTGATACCTGAACCGGTCCTTGGTGTAATATTATCATGAAAAAAAACCTCCCAGGAATGACACGGCACAGAGGCGCCGTCATGAAGCAGTGGATTCGCCAAAGGGTTTCCCTCTGTCCATGAAAGAATTTGCGTTTAAAACTGCAAAGTTATTTCACACTCAATTGCCGGAGTCGGGCTCATCCAGTTTTGCGCGCACTGAGCCCGAGTTGGAAATGTCACATTCCTAGGACAGGAGTGAGTGGGGTAAAATCACTCTTGACTGCCCCCACTACGTGGTCCTTGCTTTATCTGCCCCGGAGGGATGAAGAATTGTGAGTGGATCCCCGACCAGAATTTGAACTCGTAACCTTCACACTGTACTGCTGTGCCACCTGGACATATGATATTATCCCATGGTGTCATGATCGCAATAAGATAGATTACATAATGCAGCACACGTTCTACGTTTACGTACAATGGCTCCAAATTTGTTACGCATTTTACCGTGTTAAATTGAATCCTGCTTATTGACGTACAAGGAAAACACGCTGATGCCCCTAATACTTTGAATGTACTAATATTTAGCCGACACACCTATGATGCTAAGCAGCTTTGAACCTGGATAACACTTGGATGGGCGACCGCCATGCATGACAAGTTGTTTTTAGGCTGCTGTGGGGCAACAGAGGGACAGCACCACAAAAGCCATTGCATTGTGGCTTGCTTCCAAGTCTTTGACACCTTCACCATCATCGGCGACTGACCAAGCGCGATAAAGTAGGGGTCATGGGGAGGCCCTCATCCCACTGCACCTGTTGCCGCGGACCGCGTTAATGTAGCGGCTTTAAAACAAAAAATTGCGGGTCTTTGCCTCCTACGTGGCATTTCAAGGTAAGGGGGGCAAACAGGCAGCAGCCATGGACACCGGTGCAGGATAAAATGTCGAACACGCGCGGTGAACATCGGCGTCAACGTTTCGGCAAGCAAAACAAATCGCGCTCCTACACACGGCGAAGCAAATGCCTTATTGACACCGTGTCGACTCTACGTGTGGACACGTGATCTCCCTGTCTCGTGATCTTGGTTGTGCCATCGGGTGGGGACCCATGGATACCGGTGGCCTTGATTTGGACGGGGGTGGGGGGGGGCTGCGAGAACAATTGGCTCGATGGTTTCCACAAATTTCTGTTAGAACAAGGGAGGCGTCCGTGTATGCCAGAGAGCAAAACATTGCCTTTTAAACAAAGCTCATGAAATTCACCGGGGCAGCTTTGACGCAATTCGATTAATTGCGCGGGTGCGTACCTGAACGTGCTTTGCGTGCGTACGCCGACCGACCGATAAGGCTCTCCGGCGACAACGCTTCTGTGGCTTTTCGCGTCGTGTCGAGACTTGTCGAGCGGTGTGTCGATCGCTGCGTCCGTCCTCAAGGAAAGAGGGGGGGGAGCCCGCCTTGTGATATGCGAGAGTGGCCGCGTCGTTAAACATGTGGCAGCGGTCCTATGGGGCAGGTGGCCAGCGGATTAAGGTAAGAAGAACTGACAACCACAGCCTACCATCCCCTGAACCTCCTCCCTGCCCTCCCTCCCTCCCAGGCCCCCCTCATTATCTGAACAAGCAGATGGCGTGGGGAGGATTAGGAGTAAGGCTTGCTTGTCTTCACAGCAGGGAGGCAGGGCAGAGGCGGTTGTGCCTCCAACTACAATGCCCAACCCTGTCTTACCTAATCTCCTTTTCACTTTGAAAAAAAAAACTCTACACAATCATTAAGCTGTTGAATTTCCTGAATAATTAATGCACAATTGTATTTGCTCATATTTCACAGAACAGGAGTGCCGTTATTTTTAAACGGATGGTTTCTTTTGGGCATTAAAATCGTTTTCAAACGGTTATGTCATGCACAAACTAAACTATAGCGTGCCCTTGAAGTTGTGAAATATTATGAATAATCTACACTCTAAGTATAGGACACAACATTTATATATTTTTTAAAGAGCACCATTGATGTATGGTACTCTTACTTTAATCAGACATGTTACAAAGGCCACCGATGAAAGACACTCGTTAACGTACAGAATAGAGTTTTTATATACCGTAATGAATTCCAAATATCCAAACGGGTGCATACATTACTTGATAATACATTTTTGGTATGGCTTTTTTACACTTAAGAGCTGGCTGAAGGCATTCTGCCCCCTGAAAACTCATTATTACAACAATAATATCACTGCACGCGTTACACGCAGCTTGAAAGCGCATCAGAGAGCTGTAAAGCACAATCGCGAAACCCAATGCACTCGTAATAATAATGTCCTGTACAGCCCTTTGTCAATCCACTTATGGATAAAAGGCCTCCCCTTGCCATGTTTGTCCTATGGGGGATGTTTGACCATTGTGGGGAGCGATAGTGTCGCGGTTAGCGCGCTGCGCTATGAACCCGGCGACACGAGTTCGATTCCCGCTCACGGCCAACACCAGTGACGATTATCTGAACCGGTCCCGGGCCTCCCCTAGGTCGACTCAGCCTCAAATGAGTACCTGGTGAGGTGTGTAAACATTGCCACTAGGGAGACAAAGGCGGTCGGGCGTGGTCCTGGCCACCCACCCCCTCGTGTACCGTTCCGGCCTTCATAGGTGCTCGCTAACAGCACTTGTCCCTACAGTGTGTTAAGGCTATACGGGTGATCTTTGTTGTTTGACCATATCCCACCAACCCACACTCCTCGGTACAGGTCGGTGAAGTGAGAAGGCCCAGGACTGGTTCTGACATCACACGCCAATGATGTTAGTTAGCCTTGGCCGGGAATCTAACTCGGGGTCGCCGGGTTCATCGAGCAGTGCAACTAACCACTGCACCACTGCTATTCCTTCTTGACAAAACCATATTATAATGGCCTGATATGTAACTAACAATGCTGCTCTTCGGTCTTGTCATTCCCAATCACTATGTTTCGTAATAAGTAGCCTGCACTTTGTTTGGCTTCGTCTTAAATCATGATTTAATCGGCACTTGAAAGGTGACGTAGAGTTTTCACCACAGACTGTGCTGCAGCTAACTGGGGATGCCGTGCGTCTCTGCACATCTCCAACATGTTTGCTATAAAGAAGGTCCATTGCACACAACGTCTATGCTACATTCATCTTTTTCCTTTTAAGGCCACACAGTGTTTATTGACACGTGCAGTGTTATTTTGTCTTGTGCTCATGCGCCACTGGCAATGCGGTATCACTGCGTAATTTGTTTGATTTTGTTGAGATATGGCTAAGCAACACCCACGCAAACTTAGACAAAAAAATCATCGTGATTATTGTTTTCCTCCCTTAAAGAAGGTGACGTAAATGCATAATGCGGATTATGCTAATGACGAAACATTTAAATACACCACAGCGCATGAATGGTTAGCTTGGTGTTGAGTTAGTAGCCAGTGTGGTTGTGTAGATTTTAATATTATTCTTGTGCAGCAGAACTCCTCGTGCTATCTTGTAATCAAGCCACAGACCAACGGGGGGGGGGGGACCATTCGCTGGTTGGACAGAGAGTGGCTGCGTGCTCTCAGGATGAACCCATCCCGTTCCCTGCCGGATTACTGATATCAGATTTGTGTCGCGTCACCACGGTGTCTCCCCTATGTCCTTGCGTGATGGTTCAACACGTAAAGCAGAAGTCGCAGTTGCTCGCGAGCGGGGTCGGTTGCGTCCGCCAAAACAATTGCCCCGGGCACTGTTTGTGTGTTTTGTATTGCAGCAGAACGCAAACACTTGGGCAGTGATATTTTGTAAGTAGAAATCGCATTTCGATTTAAAGCTTTCGTGACTGCAGGGATTCATCTTCTTGGTTCTTTCGGTAAAGTCACGTAGAAGGGAGATAATAAAATAATAAAAATAGAACATTATAAAATAATAGAATATTTAAGCTTAAATATACGCTGCCAAGCTTGGTGGTGTTCATTCAGACGCTGTCTTTCCGACAGACCTTTTCTTCACCGGAGGACGGCTGTATTGCGTTGTGGCCGAAACGTCGTGAGAATTGTATTATTTTATTATGTTTTATTTTTATTATTTTATTATCTCCCTTCTACGTGACTTTACCGAAAGAACCAAGAAGAGAAATCGCATTCTTTCTAATTTTCTTTTTTAGGAGCTCATAAACACCGAAAACTAGCACAGAGTGTACCACAGAGTGTCGTGTTCAGACAGAGCGCTCAGTGACCTTGCGATGATGGGGGTGTACCATAATGCTAGTTGTAATGGAATTAACCATTGAATAGATGGGATGATGGCATTGTGCTTAGTTTAGACGTGTTCCTGTTTATTTGAGCTTGCCCCCTCCAAAACCACCCCCCATGACAATTGCTGCTGTCCTGGATTCCTGTTGTACGATCTAAGTCATCTGCGTGCGTAAACCTGTCTGACATTTTACACGTCTGACTGAGTGTCTGTCTCTTTTCCGGAGTAAATTGTAGACACTGCTTTGTGTACGCACACATGGCTGGGTTTTTTTTTGTTCCTGCATAAAGGTGGGGAGGGTTGGTGGGGGGAAAATGTAGTTCAAGAGATCAGCCTTACTGCTGAAGATTTATTTTAATTGAGATAAATTATACACTGCAGCTGTGTGCGGTGTTTGGGTCAGATTTTTTTTTATCCATTAAATTATGAATAGTGCATCTGAGTATTTTTTTAAGATGCTGTGTGTGTGTATATATATACAATGTACATATGTCACAATTAGCTTGCTCGATATATTTATCGTGATGGTTTTTATTCAGCCCTAATGAAATAAAAAACAAATTCAAGCCAATTACCATCACTCTAATCTGTTGTAAATACCTCACTATTCATTTGTGTTACAACAGACGGTTTCAAACCTGTCATAACACCCAATCCTATAAAGAACAATTCCCAGACCGATTTCATTCCACAAATCCGAGCGCAATTCCAGCTTGTCAGAAGCTGCCACAGTTAATCTATTGCAACTGCAGCTCACATTCAGCTTGGGTTCGATCCCATTTAAATAAACCAACGGTTGGCACTCCTGTCTGCTCTGTGGGCGAAAATATACAGGAATTGTCACAACAAAAATATGCCATTGCCATTCGAGCGCTGAACATTCCTTGAGAAATGCCGCATGACGGCGAACACGATTGTCCATTTTATTGTCGGTGGCGTATGGCATTGGATGGCTAACGTGTGTCATGTTTATATTCATGGGTATTTCTGTGCGCGTATTATCTTCTTACAAAGCTCCCTTGTCCGCTGTACACACTGCCGGGTGAAATGTTCACACCAGGATGAGCTCCTCCCAAATCCATTCGGGTTATATAATCCAGGATATGAGCCAGAAATGTGTTCTAAGGGCACGGGGTAACATTTGTACATTACCAGTTAGATGCACGGATACATTTGGCAATGTGTACATAGCTTACTTACGTTGGAGTTAAAATACTCGTGCATTTTTCCATCGAGCCAAATTGAGGGGCTGATGCAAACAATGGTTAAAATTCAAGCACCGCACAACAGGAAAACATCGTGGCGGCACTGTGCCAACGACCGAGCGACCGAGGTTTTGTTCCCGGCGACAGCAAGAGATATCTTAGCCAGTGCTCAGTCTGGGGGCCCCTCTCTCTGCAAGAGTATGGGCAGGCCTCATCTAGCAGTAGATTGACAAGGCCTGGAAATTATTTATCACTGCGCTATTATTTTTTTAATTCTAGATTTTAAGCTTTCGTGACTGCAGCTGTCGTGGCTGTGACGGTACCACCTGAAGACGGAAGCTTGTGTTGCCTCCGAAACGTCGTGATTTTTATTTTATTTTACTTTTTAATGTTTTTACCTACGTGACTTTACCGAAAAAACCTAAGAATATTTTTTTAATACCCACCAGAGCAACAATATTGGTGGGCCATGAGGTGGCCAGGAAATGGCAGTGCGGCAAGTGGATTTAAGATTTCTGTGTAGAAATTTTGACTTAAAACTTTCGTGACTGCAGGAATTCAGATGCTATGGTCCTTTTGGTAAAGTCACGTAGATATAAAAAAATTAATAACAATAAAATTTAAATAATGTGAATAAAAAACAATAAAAATATCACGACGTTTCAATCGCAACACAAGCAATCGTCATCAGGAGAAACAAGAGGGGGGTGATGATTGCTTTGTGTTGCGATTGAAACGTCGTGATATTTGTATTATTTTTATTCACTTTAATTTTAATTTTTATTATTTTATTGTCATTACTTTTTCGTCTACCTACGTGACTTTACCGAAAGAACCATACAATATTCTGCGTAGAACTTTGAGTAAAAAAACAAGATATAGTCTTATGACTGATTTGAGGCTTTCCTGGATAAACAAAGGCATTATCCATAATAGACACTTTTGGGTTAGATCGCGTAACTATAAATGCGTCATTAAACCCGCCACCACCCCACACAGACAATTAGTCAGGTTTGTCACGTAAACAAAACATGCCAATTAACGACACTTATATTTCTAACGACACGTTTTTATCTACGCGATCTAACCCAAAAACCTTTATTATGGATAATATTGGTCACGTAAGCCTATATGTTAAACAAACAAGGGCATTATTATTAATGTCATGTTGCAAAAAAAACATACTACACCTGCATATCTGCACAACGGGGAAGCAATATTTCTTTTAATTTGCTCAGTTCGTCTCAAGGAGCGATGTCTGCATTTCATGCCTCCAACCTATCCGGTGATTGAGAGACAAATCATGCAACTGCATAATCGCATCGGACACTGGGTACGCGCCAAACGTGAACTCGGACGGCAAGCATCGTGAACTGAAATTGCAGTTGTCAAAATAAATGTTCAATGACAATGTTTACATTCTCAGATTGTGAGACGTTGGCTCGGGATGCAAATGAGAAACGTTCCTTAACTTTTGCTTTCACTTTGACTTCCCCAGGACATTGTGTTGTCATCTTTGTGGGTACAGTACGTTGAAAACTAAAGCGTGGGCGCTTATTATGTCTATTCTCTAATGATGAGGAATTTGTATATCCTACCATGAGCCCCTTTCCCCATCTCGGTGTCTGAGAAACTCTGCTAAGGGAAGAGATGTCAACTATACAGGAGGTCGTGGGTTCGATCCCGAACCTGACGCCCGTATATTTGGAGTTCTCATGTTCCTCCTGTGGCTTGGGTGTCTTTTCCTCCAGGTTTTCACTCCATATTTAGAATCAACGTGCGTTTAGAGTATTTGGCTGCTATGTATTTCCACGTGATTAGCCACTTCGTTGGGCTATCATTTGTAGCCAGATCATTTCTGACAATAGCTATATAGCTCAGTGGGCCTTACCTAGTAGAAATAAAAAGTTGTTTATTTTTAGTTTTCGTGTGTAGACTGACAATGTTATTTTTGGTCCATCAGCCTTTGGGCTTTCCAGACCAACAGAAGTATTTGTTTAAGCAGACAAACTCTGGACTAGTTTAGACGATCGGGGTCTCATCAGCGGTTTCAGACCTCTCGAGAAAATTCTGCTGTGTTGCCAGATGTTGTTCACAAGAGCCATTCACTCCAGCTATTGGATCTGTTCAGCGCAAAGCAGCAAAATAAATCCACGGCCACCACTATACAATGAGTTTAACCTGCTTCTGTCGCGACGTTTTGGCTTCAAGGACATACATTTACGTTGATCTATTTGTCTTCATAATCTCTTCTGCTAAGATTTATAAAAATGCGTACAGATGATAATGATGATCTTAATAATCAAAAGCAAAATTATAAATGGTGACGATAATAATTGTGGTCATCTTCTTGGTTCTTTCGGTAAAGTCACGTAGAAGGGAAGTAATAAAATAATAAAAATAAAACATAATAAAACAATTCTCACGACGTTTCGGCCACAACGCAAGCAGCCGTCCTCAGGCGAAGAACGGCTGCTTGCGTTGTGGCCGAAACGTCGTGAGAATTGTTTTATTATGTTTTATTTTTATTATTTTATTACTTCCCTTCTACGTGACTTTACCGAAAGAACCAAGAAGATGAATCCCTGCAGTCACGAAAGCTTTAAATCGAAATAATTGTGGTATTCGTGTAGCTCTCCAAGGTGGTTTTCGGGCTGCACTGCGTGTTGTTCGGCACGATAAACCGACGTTTCGCTGCGCGTGCTGCAACAGCTCCCGGCTCGTGGAGCGAAACGTCGGACATACCAAACAACACGTGGTGCCACCCAACAAACACGTCGGAGAGCTGTAGAGCACAGCCGCGAAAACCCACGCAACAGTTATTGATATTCGTGCGTACGTTTTTATTTGTTAATTGTGCGCACGTATTGCTCTCGTCTTGCCTTTCTTGCTGTGCAGGTGTGGCTGACACACTCGGCAATGCAAGCACTGGAGGCAGTGGCTACGGAGGAGGAGGTGGGCAGCAGCGGTGTCAGTCGGCTCCGCTCGCGCTCACCACTCACGAAAGGTCTCCGCCGTCCCCTGGTGCTTCGGGCCCCAAGCGGAAGCGTGCCGCCACCCCCGAGGCCCAGGAGCTGTTGCTGCTGCTGCAGTCGAGCCGGACAGGCCCTCTCAACTTGTAAGCTGCCAGTTTGTTCGTTTGCTATCCCAAGGGCCACTCGCTGATTCGTAGCCATGACCTAATGGCAACCGATTCCCCGCTCGGCCCATGACCGGGCCAAGGTCAGTGCAAGGGCCCGGATTGGTGTGTCCCCATGCTTCGTGAGCCCTATCGGTGTTTAGGTTTCTCACCTAAAGTTTCCCCAGTGCCCCTTGCTACTGTCGGTATCCTCATGGGGTAAGGCTCAGGAGGCGATCTTTAAAACCGAGGTAGGCCAAATGGCTCGGGTCAGAGCACTGAGCTAGCACCGCCGATAGGCTGAGTTCGAATCCAGGTTTCAGCCACCCGTGATTGAGCCAGGTTCTATTTATGTGCAATGAAGAAGGGCTATTGCCCGAAATGTCTCCTAATATATATTTCTCAGTGTTATTGACGAATGCGTCTAGAAATTTGATGCTTTCAGCCCAGCTACCAACAACTACACCAGGTCATTAAATGTGGGTTTTCACTTGAGTTGGCAAAGTTCCAGCTCTGACAATTAAATACATACGTTTGACTGTCATGTGATGTCAGATCCCAGAAGTAGTTCCATGATTTCTCCATCTTCGGACTGCTTTTAAACACAGGGTTATGCACTGCTCAGTGAGAGTTCAGTATGGACCCTTCTTCATCTCCTGACATGATGCCGAAAGCAGAATTGGAATACTATTGGGATGATAGTTTTTTTTTTTCAAATGTAAGTTTGTTTGAAAGGCATTTAATGTTTCATGCAAGCATGAGTTACAACCTACAATCTATATTGTCTGTAATTACCCACTGTGTATTCTTAACACCAACTTGGCCCAGAAGTTAAACCAAGTGAATGACATATTCTTGGTTCTTTCGGTAAAGTCACGTAGAAGGGAAATAATAAAATAATAAAAATATTCAACATTAAAATTGCTTGTGTTGCAGTCGAAACGTCGTGAGAATTGTATTGTTTAATATTTTTTATTATTTTATTATTTCCCTTATACGTGACTTTACCGAAAGAACCAAGAATATGAATCCCTGCAGTCACGAAAGCTTTAAATCAAAATAAAAGTGAATGACTTCGCAGGAAACTTGTCTGTCTTCTCCAATGACCCCTTGACACTGCAACTCTTTCTGGGGTCAGCCTAGGGTGATAGTGCACTGCAGGATTGTGAGAAAGGAGGCCAGGGGTTATAGGTTTGCCGAGCTCTCACTTGCGACAGGATCAACCTGGGAGGACTGGGCTCATGAGGACTGGACCAGTTCGAACACCGAGGCAGCTCCGTTGCCAAGCGGTCCGGGAAATGTGGAACCTTGTTTACCGCATGACTGAGAACCAAAGATGTCATTGTTAAAGCCACATCTAGCATTCCAAGCAGGGCTTATCTCATTCGGTGAATAATCGGGGGCACTCGCTACTAAGATCACGGATTTATATCTCACTTAAAGTTTTGTCATCGTCATCATGGCTTTTGAGTCAGTCAAAATGAGCATGACCTGGTGAGGCTTCATTGCTTATCACCACCAACTCACCCTAAATGCATCCGATCTATTCGTATCTCAGACGCTAAGCAGGGTTGATCCTGTTCAAGTACTTAGATGGGAGACCGCCATGGCTGGCTAAGTGTTGTAGGCATAGGGATGCGAGCTGGCATGAGATGGCACTGTTTAGTGACACCCCCTTTCATATGTGTGCTGAGTTTTCGCCGGGTTCTTTGGTTTTATCCCACATGAAGCCAGGGAGGCTTTCCAATGTTAATAATAATTAGCATTATTATAATTGTCATTATCATAACGCCTATTGCAGTTGTTTTCTGGAGAGGACTGGTCTCTGCCATGTGGAATTCAACAACTGGCCAATTACCATCAGTTGAGATTAATACCACCGATAGTTCACGTTGATTTGGTAAATTATGTTTACTTTAAATTAAATCAAAATTTTCTTTGTTTACGGATTTTCGTGTGTTCCGAACGGGTTTGTGAGCTCCGGACACGATGCCGATAGCACAATCGCAATACAATTGGTAACATACTTTAAGTTTTTTTGTAACATGCTTTCATGGAATTTTAATGTTGAATGTAGGAATGTCACAAACTACACATTTTATAATTTCTCTAAATTTCTGCCATGTAGCTTGAGCACCAACAGTATCCAATTACTTGGATGCATTATTTTTTTATTTCAAAAACTAACTAAATAATAAGACGTAAGCTTTCATCTTGATACACGGTGGCCGTTCATTGTGAACGATGATGTCACATTGTCACTGATGTAATTTCACAGCAGGAGAAATTGCACTTTGGTCACTCGCAGAGGCTCTGAGGAGTCGGTTGTCCAGTTCCATCTATTCCCTTGGTCAATTAGGCGCTGGAAGAATGACTGTTTTTCTCTACCCATATCTCCTTGCAGTGCTCACTCCACTTTTCTCTCTGTCCGTCGCTGGGGTCATTCAACTGAGATGGCTTCCATCCCGTCCAGTGGTTGGTGTTTGACGTCCGGTCAGAAAGCGGTCTTCGCCGTCTTCCCCTAGCACCCTTCAAGTGTTTTCTTCAGCCGAAGAGGAAATATATCAGCGTCTAAGTGGAGGACAGATTATTCCGTATATAATGGGAATAAAAAGAGAAAACTTCTTCGCAAAGCATTTTCAGAGGTTTGCATGCCGGTCCAAAACGGTGACATTGCAGAGCAGTAGCGCATTCGCCACAGGTCCATGGTTCGAACCCAGGCAGCTTCCCTGGATAATACTGCAGTTGCATCGATAAAATATGTTTCACGGCAGACGTTAAAGTTTCTCGTGATATTTGTCAAGAAAAGGAGTAGCCCATGCACACTGGTATCACCGTCCAAGTTTGCCTTTTTTTTTATTAATACCAGCAGACAACTTGATTGTGCAAAACCAGATTGCAACATCACCCCCCTACTGGCAAAAAATGTGTCCCTGAAACATATCATTTTTGTGATAACTTTATGCCGTGAGAATGGTGCGCATGCCACTTGTATGAACTTCTTTTAGTCATCATTGATTATAGTTTTTTTTTTAATTGGAGTACAGCGGCGAGTTAAACAAAGAAGAATGAACAACATTTATTTTTCTGCGATGTTGTGCCTGGGGGAAACCTGGAATAAGCCTTGACACCTGGCGAGGCGCAAGGTCAAACTAAAATTCCAACAATTCCTGCGTCTAAAAGAAAGAAAGAAAAGTCTGAATGTTGGGTGTGTTAGTTTGCTTGTAAAAAAAAAGTAAAAAAAATTGAAAAAAATGTACATGAAGCGGACTTGGGTCTGGGCTAGTCGCTTGCATTCCACTCAAGGACCCCAACATTCTTGGCATTTTTCCGTGCGTGCGTGGCGTGTCTGCGTGCGTGGCGTGTGTGCGTGCGTGGCGTGTGTGCGTGCGTGGCGTGTGTGCGTGCGTGGCGTGTGTGCGTGCGTGCGTGGTGAGTGTGTTCGTGCGTGGTGAGTGTGCGTGGTGAGTGTGTGCGTGGTGAGTGTGTGCGTGCGTGGTGAATGTGTGTGTGGTGAGCGTGGTGCATGAGCTCTGGTGAATGCCCCTGTGCACTGAATTGCTCCCATGCCTTAGAAGACCTTGGTGCAAAAATTCCACGGGCTTGGGAGTGGGGAGGGATGGGCCTAACTAAGGGCATGTCTTTGACGAGAGAAGAGTGAAAAAGAAACTACCCAGGGATAAAAAAAAACAGAAGCCAGGCAGCAAAATCCAGTAGCACGTGTAGGCACTGCACGGGCGAAAAACAGGAGAGAATAGGACCTTGTATAGATGGCTGCCTCCTCCCCGCATGATACACTGGCAGCCGATAATTTTCGTACAGCGGCGTGGAGAAGAGTTTGATGTTTTTGACCGCCATCGAGCAAGAAGGCAATTACCAGTTCGCAGGCCGTGTGCGTGCCACTTGGCCGCTTTGGCGGTTGCATTTTGCCATGTGACGATGCATCGATTAGTAGATTACGAGCGATTCACGCTGTTGATACACGCGTTCATTTGTACGTGTAAGATTTCGTGACCGTACTTTTATTCACTTGATATGTCAGTGTAACATTTAAGCTAATGGAGTGAACCAATTTGTTCAGATGAGACAGGAAATGAATGAGAAACAACACAAACGAGATACTGAACTAAACCATTCAACCAAATTGGTTCTCCAATCGAATAGCAACCCTGATTCGTGACAATTCATCGAAATCACTGGCGGGGGTGACTCGTCACATGGACAACTACATTCTTGTGATTCATTCATTAGGCTGTCTTCCTTATAAAATTAATTAATGAATAATTGTGGCAGTTAGATGCATTTACAAGACTGGGCAAGCATCGTCCTTGTCACTGGAGGATGTTATATAACTTGATAATTTAGTTCACCGAGTGCAAATGATGACATTTCATGAACATATTTCACGATATGTTATGCAGGGCACCTAATTGCACGTAAAATGTAATCGCTGTAGCAAATGATGAATACTTTGTGACTATGCTTCCCGCTAAGGTCACAAAGCCTGACATAGGAAACAAAAATTAGGGACCTCTAGTCACGAGATAGAAAGAAAAACAATTTCACTAACAGTCTGAAAAATAAATTTGCTGGTGTATTAATCAACGTTGAGTATCTCGTACAAAGTTCTTGAGTAATATGGATTGAGCTGAATGGTGGAAGGCCACGGTCGTCTTTGAGCAAGGACATGGCACATGGAGAGAGAGAGAGAGATTCATTCATCATCTGTTTTTTTAAGCTAAAATTAACATGAATTGACTAGCCTTTTAAAAAAAATATTGCAAGTGATAATTTTACAGCTCGTTCCAAGTCCACTTGCCGCACGGATTGCTTCTTGTCCGTGCCGTGTCAATCTCTGGGGATTGTTTCATCTTGCTTCACAGCGGTGGCAAGTGGCGGTTGATGAAGCCGGTTAGGGGCCACAGCTCAGAGGTCACAAACGGGTTATGATTCCTTACCCGTACCCGGCCGCACCAGGGTCGCAAATGGGTACCCGTACGCGTACCCGGCCGGGTACGGGTAACCGTTCCCTACCCGTACCCGTACCCTACCCGAAATGAGTGACAAACGGTTACTCACCAGTGACTCACGGCCTACCCGTACCCGGCCGCACCAGGGTCGCAAACGGCTACCCGTACCCGGCTGGGTACGGGTAACCGGGTATCGGGTAGGGTACGGGTATCGGGTACCCGGTTGTGACCTCTGCCACAGCTATGTGGGATTTTCCAGTTGCTTCCCTCTAACCCAATATCTTCAGGTTGTTTCGTGATTTATTTTTAACACGTAGCCTTTCGCAACCGATATTATATATAACGTGTTTTTTTGGGTTCTATCGCATATATTGTGAATTTTATTTGCTCATCGCCTCAATCATTTCCTACAGTTAATTTCCGTTGGTTTTATAGTGGCCGAATAATTAGCAAATCCGAGACGGTCAATGTCTTTTCCGTTTATATGTATGCATTTTGGTTTTCCAATCCATATTTTCAGAATAAAAAAAAAACATTTTGGGGTTCATAATTGGGGTGCGCTAATCACTGCGCCACCGTTCTGTCCCTCCAATGTTACTATACAATGAGCCATTTAACTTTGCATGGGGAACGTTTCATAGGGAACTTTTTGAAACAGGAGAATGGTCAAAATAATGATTTTAAAACACACTTTAAAAAAAAATCACAAGTATGTAAAACGCCTTAAATGTTTTGTTGTTTTTCTGGACCAACATATTTAGCAGCAACGTACATTCCGACGTAGCTGCCTTTACCTAATGACTGTCGCAGTGTTCGGCTTGCCTAGCCCAGGGGCCAAAGGAGAATTCCTTCCACAACACAACATTTAAACACAACTGTGTGTGTTAATGCACTCGTTCATCATTGATGTACGTGTTCTAATTTTAAACGAAAATCTAGTCCAGATTTCCTTTAGCCTTGTAAATAAACGATTGACGCATGTGCATACATATGACAAAAACATTTATCTGGATTCCACGGAAGGAATGGTAGGTCATATGTTTATTTACATATTATTTGCAGTTGTCGATTCGATTCCATTTGTGCTGTCGCCGTCACGCCATTAGACGAAACAACGTATTCTGAACAATCGTGGAGAGGTGCTTCATGCCACATTAGAAAACGGCCAGCGGAGGGTGGTACCACAGAACTCTCTCTGAGCTCAATTCGGGTGACCTCTCGTTCGCACCGGGCGATGCACTTTCTCACATACACTGCTCGAGAGAAAAGTTCGTCGCACGTTGACGATAGTTGGATTTTTTGCCGAAGTAAGTATAAAAAAAAATGTAATTTGACAAGAACATGATTTTGTGCCATCATTGGTCACCAGACTGAGATCATCAGCTCTCTGGCCCTTGAGCATTTATATTGCCTGGCAAAGAATGGTGCTTAATTGAAAGCTTTGACCGTATTTGGTACCTAAAGTATTAAATGCCTGGAAATTCCACAGGAATAAGTGTGTTTGTTAAATAATACACACAAGAGAGGTTTTAAATTTAGAGTCATGGCATCATGGAAAAAGGTGCACAGTGGCTTTCAATATTCCCCAGACCGTAAGGGCTTTCATAAGTTGCTGACCATAATCCTACATGCCTTCCAATGGAATTTCTTGAAATATGTTACCTTTGTAGCTTTCCCGAGTCTAAAAGGGGTAACACAAATACACTCTATAATATTAATCTCACTGCATCATACATCCTCGAAAAATGTAAGTAAACTTTTGTAATATAGTTATTTTCTTTGTCAATTGGGATGGAAATTAAGATGCAATTCAGTCAACAAATCAAAGCCTTGTTCTTTTCTCAATGATGATTGATAAAAAAAAAAAATCCTGATTTATTTAATTTAATCTAGCAGCATCTACAATTCACATATAGAATTTATATCAGGGGGGAGTGGTGGCGCATTGGTTTCTGCACTGCGCTATGAACCTGGAAACCTGAAATTTCTTGCCCAGAAATGGGCCTTGCATCAGTGGCAAATGATATCTGAAGCGGTCCTGGGCCGCCACCCTTCACCGAGCCTTACTGATCGGCGTGGTGAAGTTCAGCCAAACAACGCGGTGTGGGGAGGTCTTCATCCAGCAGTTGATGGAGTAGGGCTGAAAATTATTATCGTCGTATTTACCATGTACACTTTGGGCTAAGACATCAATCATCACATTCCATCACTTCAACTAAACTCCAACATATAATTTATTGAAAGTAAAAAGAAAAGGTACGAATTCGTGAATACAATGTACTGATGATCACAAGTATAACACCAATATACTACAATATAATGATGTGTTGTGAATTGTATGTTTTATTAGTCCAAATAGTAATAATTTACCAGAATCCTGCGCTGGGGTGTTTTGCCCAATTGCAATAAAACAAACGCGTTTGTTGTTTAAATAACGACAACTGTGACGACGAGGATGACATCGCGATCGCTGCGGCAACGGAGAGCTTCGCTGACGCCTAACGAAAACTGAAACCTGCACCTAATTATCTCGGCAGTGCCTAATCCCCCCGCCCTCCCCTGCTGTGGGCGCGTGCGCATGACAGGAGCAAGGCGCCCCGCAGGGACGAGCGGCCCGAGGGCCGGAACGACGGTGGGCTGCTCTCCCCGGACGGGCGGCAGTCCGTCCCCCCCGCCACCTCGCTCCGTCGCCCCGGCGACGGCCACGGTGGCGGAGGAGGAGGAGGAGGCGGCGGCGGTGCCGACCTGGCGGCGACCCCCGGTTGCCATGGCGATGGACCGAGCGCGACCCCGTGTTGCCACGGAGCTGGCGCGTCATGGCTGATCGTCCCAGAAGACGATGTTCACCTCCATCATCGCGGCGCGATGGCGGTGCTACAGCAGCAGGTGCAGTAGCGAAGGTGGAAGGGCAGCAAAGTGTCCTGGGATCAGAAATTCCTCATGCGATGCTGTGGAGCTTTATGGGTCAGATTTGTGAAACCGATGCTGCTGGGTTACCAGATTGTCAAGAGCGCTCCATATGAACTATGGGGCCTTGTTCAACGCAAAAAGCAACATTGTAAATATTAGTGCCGGAAATCTGCTACCTCTGTGACCTCCTACAAATTGACATTCTCAGAACAGTGGTTTATTGGCTTTAAAACCAGTGTAGCAAGCCTGACTGCTGATGAGCTCGGGCCACCCTTCAATGCTGGATACGTTGAAGGGTGGCCTGATGAAAAACATTACACCGTGGTGCGTTGTAGTGCTTCTCGCGGCTGCAAGTCGTGGGAACGCAACCTGTCATCACCATCATCATCATCGGCCATAATCAATACACTGCTGGATGAAGGTCCTCTCCCATGCTGATGCCATCCCTCGCATAGTTCTGCCACGTAACAATCCATCCGGAGCTTTTGCGCGCACGAGCCGTGCTGGGATTTCATCGCTCCATCTTCGTGGTGGATGTCCTCTCGGGCACGATCCCTCCTGTTGGCTGGATTATTTTCTTCTTCTTCTTCAGTAATCCATGGAATAATTTATAATCCACTTTTGATAAGTTTGTTTTGTATTATCTCCCCACAGATGGCAGCACAATGCACTTGATGCGTATTCATTTCAGCCACTTAATCCGCCTACTCACGACAAAAGCCAGCTTTCTGGACAATGGGATTTCATGGGTTATCAAGATTCTTCGAGGGCACCCTGGGTTATGCAGGTCCATTAATTTACACATTAATGCAGGGCTTCACATTAAGCCTATAATTTGGTCGAAGTGTGGCTACTTATTTCATTTGCGTTCATTATAAAAAAAAATTGCTCAACCTCAACTGCACTTTTGCAGTCAGGTTTCTGGTTCACCGTAGAAGATATTTGTACATCGATGTTAATAGGGGGAGTGGCGGTGAAGTAGTTAGCACAGTGTGCTTCAAGCCTAGAAACCCCAGTTTGATTCCTGGCCATGGTTAACATCGGTGGCGAGTGATACCTTAACCGGTCCAAGCCCCCTCTTTTACCAACACGATTTGCCAGCATTGGTGAAGTATGATCAAACGACTGCTCCTGAGTTACGCGACATGGAATGGGTTTGAATTCTGTCGTGCTGCTCATGAGGCAAGGTCATAGTTCGGTTCAAGAATCCGTTATTTTTTTGTTTGCGGTTATTGTAGTGGGCTCTAGTGGCTGGAGATGGATATGTGAACCCCTTATAAACAGTAGATACGAATCTGAAAACGTTGATTCTTATACATACGATTTGGTGCATTATGAGCTTAAGAATCGATGTTATCAATGATTAGGTGCATGTTTACACCAGTAACAATCATCATCATAAACTGCATTGTCAGACATTTTTATTATCTGTTGTTGGACAGGAAACATTATTGTTTTTAGGATGTTGACTCAGCGGATGCCACTAGGACCATCGGGATGATGCTGGGGAAACCCTCTAAACCTGTCACACCAAGTTGCTGCTGACTAAACATGAGACAGATCTGGATAAACTAGTTCTGAGGAGTGGTTCTCGTCTTGATACGTATGTGTATACCTGAGCACGGGTGCAAATATTTGCCTGTGTGTGTGTTTGGGGAGAGGTGGCACAGCAGTTAGCAGGTTGCGTTGACTTGACTACTGAGTTAGCATCGGTGGCAGCATCGGTGGCAAGCGGTATCATCTACGTGTCCTGGCCCTCGCAAAGGTCGACTTGGGCTTAAATGAGTACCTTGTGCGAACAGTGTAAAACATCGGCACCGAGGAGACAAAGGCAGCCGGGCGTGTTCCTGCCCACATCACTCCCCTCTTGCTGCAACAGGCGCTTCCCTCGACACTGTAAAGCTAAATGTGGATCCTTTGTTTTTTGCACGTGGATATATTATAAGTTAAAATGTTAATATAAATATATCACAATAGGTAGTTATACTGTCACTTTGAGGAGATGAAGATCTTGATTGTATTGGCCGACAACTCGTATATTTTTTTTGTATTAAGTTCTTATTTTATGTACAAAGTTCACCGAAGCGGCAACTCACTAAAAAAAATTCAGGATAACGTATTTTACTTGAAAAAAACAAAATGACAAGTGGGCAAAAATTCACCAACCGTCTGTCGCAATTTTATGTTCCCATGTGACGTGTGCGTCGTGAAGATGCGCCCCTCCGTCATTACGTGCGCACCGGCCCTCAATCATAAAAACCATCACGGCAGCCGCCACGCATTGAGGGGCCCCAACAAATCACACAAGCGCGGAGACGTCCGTAAGTACACGCGCACGCACGCACGCACGCGCACGTACGCTCGCTCGCGCGCGTTGATGTGCCACAGCATCTGTGGCGCATTAGACGGCCCTTCGGCATTATTCGCCGCGCAGAAATCTGAAATATATCAACGCAAATAAAGTGAATGGTAATGTGACTTGTAATTTCACGCGCGGATGTGCTCGCTGCTCAAAGATCAAAACATTCTGCGCCTTTTTAATCTCCGCCGCTTTCATGAATACGTAAACCGGGCACGAGTGTAAGCGCACGCACTCGCTATTGTGTGGAGTGGTGGTACAGCGGTTGGCACGCTGCGCAAATGAACCCCGCGACTCGAGTTCGATTTCCGCTCATGTGACGATTAGCACTCGTGATGATTATCTGAATCGGTCAACCTCTAATGAGTACCTGGTGCGGTCGGGCATAGTGCTGTCCACTCAACTCTTCTTGTGCCATGCCAGCCTTCATAGGTGCTTGCTAACAGCACTTGCTCCAAAAGTCTGTTAAGGCTATACAGGGGATATTTGTCTTTGGCATGGCAGTTAGCGCACTGCTACGAACCTGCTGACCTGAGTACCATGCCAGGCCATGGCTAGCATCAGTGGCAAGTGTTATCCTAACCCTTCGTGGTCCTTCCATAGGTTGACTCAGCCTTAAATTAATACCTGGTTTTGTCTGTAAATATCAGTTCTTGGGAGATAAACATTTGCCAGGCCATCAGAGGTGCTCGCGAACATTATTTGCCCAAAGGAATGTGCTATGGAAATATGGGAAATCTTTGTCTCTTTAGCGATTTCTGACTGGGATTGAACGATAGCTTGATGTGAACAAAATTTTATTATAGAATTGTGGTGCTGTTACGGACGACTTAAAACAAGCTAAATTAATCAAAGGGTTAGCCGACCTTGGCGATAAAAGAGCAGCTCTTCAAAGGTTCTCCTTGCTGGCCAATGCGACGATGTCATTACGTTTGACGTTATCTCTGTATGTCACACGTGCGCCTCACCTCTCAATGACGTCGCAACGTGTGGCGTCATCAAGCGAACGTCATGCACCATGTAATGACATCATCTCATTGTGCGGCTTGAAACATAATGATGTTATCACAAATTAAATACGTCTGAATGACCAGACGCATTCAGAATTTTTGTTATTACAGAATGCATGCATGGGCACTATTTTTATTCCGATATGTTTTACACGTGTGTGTGTGTGTGCGTGTATTCATGCGTTTGCGTGCGCGTTTGTGTGTGCATGCGTTTGTGTGTGCGTGCGTTTGTGTGTGCGTGCATGTGTGTGCGTGCGTGTATGTCTGTGTGTGTGCGTGTTTGCGTGCGTGTGTGCTTGCGTGTGTGTGCGTGTGTGCGTGCGCGCGCGCGTCCGGCAATTCCGCGCAGCGTCCGAGCCGTCGGATGCGACGGCGGTGTCGGATCCCGTCATCGAGGAACACTTTCGCCGCAGCCTCGGCAAGGATTACCGCGAGGCTGACTCGGTGTCCATCACCGGCTCTGTGGACGACCACTTCGCCAAGGCGCTCGGCGACGCGTGGTTCCAGCTCAAGACGACGACGACGGCGGCGGCGGCGGCGGCGACAGGCTGCAGACGCGTCGCACCGACGCCGGCTTCCGTGGCGAAGGAAGCGGCAGGACCGGGGGGACCGCCGCTTGCCGCGCCGTCGCCCTCCCCAGCTTCGACCGACGCCTCGGGATCGGCGACCGCGTCCGGCTCGCAGTCGGACAGCGACGCCGAAGAGGGGACGCCGGTTGCCCCGCGAGTGGCCAATCACGCGGCGCCGGCCGAGCGCGTGACGGCGTCGTCGCCGCCCGAAGTCTCATGAACACTGCGCAGAAGCAGTGGGGGAGTGTGGGGTTTACACACGAAAACTAGAAATAAACAACTTTTTTATTTTTACTAGGTTAAGACCCACCGAGGCTACATCGCTCTTTTTCATAAGTGGCCTGGCGACAAATGATAGCTCAACGAAGTGAAATTTACAACAGCCAAATAGTCTTAAACGTGTGACGTTGATTCTGAATGTGGAGGGAAAAACCGGAAGACCCGGAGAAAAATTCACATGACCACGGGGAGAACACGCAAACTCCAAACATACAGCAGCAGGCGTCAAGGGTCGGGATCGAACCCTCGACCTCCTGTATACCAGGCGAGGGAGACAACATCCCGCCGCTTTATTCACACGGGCGGAATTACACTGGTCCCCACTCACAATAATACTCATCCGTATCACTAAGAGAGAGAACACTGGCTGTTGAGCCCAGAGTTTTGGAAAAATGTTTTAATCTGGGGGGGAGGATTTTTGTTGCTGGTGGGTGGCAGTTTTCTCTCGTGTTGTGTGAGGAGCGGCAATCAATTCGCATGTTTGTTGTGGTTTGTGCGATAGGAATTGCACGGGCGGCCAATGAAAACACGGTGCATTTGTGCCAAGAGGCTTCATGCCTTGCAAATGAGTCTGAACCAACATTCTAATCCCAAACTGTATTTTCCCTCCTTCGTCACCTTTTTGGGGCAAAATTGCCGGCTGCGTTTATGACGATGCTAAGTTAAGAGTATTGGACCACATTCCACTTTTTTTTCACGTGCGACTTCTCCTACCCTGTCATTTAAACACAAACTGATTAGTTAAAATACACTGTATATAGATTGTAACTGCAGCTAAAAGAGCTGTTTTTTAACTTAAAATTGTTTTTTTTACCTATGTTTTATTATTTAAATGATACATTTCATCGTATACCTTTGTTTTTTTACCTTGAAAAAGCAGTTAGAAACTGTTTATTTTGTTAGACAATTTTCAATTTTAGTTTTTTTTACAATTTTACGGTTCTTTGACCCATTAAACGCATGGTTTTTTTTGTTGTAATGCAATCATCTGGTACTTTTTTTCCCATCTTACCTGTCATTCTTAGCAACTATGTGGATTTTCTTTTAACCACTGCTTTCCACATGGATAAGTAACACCAAAATAAATATGAAAGATGGCGAGTGTCAAAAAAGCAACAACCTTTCAACAACCAGCTTTTTGAAAGTGCACCTTTTGAATTGGATAGGCCTACAAATGTGAATCCTTTAAAATAAAAGATAAATCTACGTGATGGCCCAAAGCCTTCGCCATCTGCGGCGCGAGCTGTCTTTTGTAAATGGCAAATTGTGCATGCGTGCATCACCACAGCGTGTTCAAGTGACAAATCTTTAATGGCAAATGGTAAACGCACACATCACGATATTCCATTTTTTTTTGTAAAGTGCAAAAAAAAATCAACGCTTCAACCTTAGCAAGGTCTTCAAATTTGCCACTTAGACCTTCACGGGGCTTTTAAAATGACGTTGACCTTTGTAGGCCTGTTCGAGTCAAAAGGTGTGTGGGTTTGTAATTAGGTTTAGATAATGGTTACTCTAAAATTAGGTTCAGATAATTGTTACTCTAAAATTAGGTTTATGTAATGGTCACTCTTTGTTATTGTCACATCATGAACAACAGCCACCTTGGGGAAAAATCCCACCAATGTTGCGAGGAGTATGTTCATGCGTAGCTCTCCAATGTGTCTCAAGAATCGTACCGTGTGTGTTGTTCACAAACTTCTTCCACAACGAATCATTGAGCCGACAATGTGACATGGAAGTGAAAAGTAAAATACACCGCAACAAAAAGCTACAATTGTGCCATCGTTATCAGCTGTGTGTGAAAATACGAAGGCTGCGCGGGCAGTCCTGTTGAAATACAGCGCTGCCTTATGCAATAAAATGTGTAAACGTGTCGCAATGAGACCACACTCGAAGATGCTGTACAAGAGGAAGACGTGCCTTATTACGACATGAGGGCAGAATATGGGGTGTGTTTTTTTCTCTTAGGAGGGATAAATCTGGTATAAAAAGTATGTGGCCAAAAGCATTTCTCTGCCGCATTAGACACGAATACATGGACACTCATTCATAACCTGATATCAATCTGATCAATGATCAATTCAGAGGTGTAGCATGGAAGGGTAGGCCAATTACACGTGACATCACCTTTTTTCACACATTCATGCAGATGGCTTTGTCCTTCACACGCACTCACGCGTGCCAGGAGAGCGCGGGTGACGGCTAAAGTGATGAGTCTTAATCGTAACAAAAACCAGCAGGGCGTGCGGACATTGCTATGAAACGTGAGTCTCGGCTCTCGACTTGTTGGTCGTGGCGAGGCTGTGTGAAGAAATGTGCGCAAGAATGGCAGACGCCATCAAGGCGAATGCAAAGCATGCTGCAAGGTTGGTACCAACTTTGTGGATAGGTCAACAAGGTGGTTGTTCTCTGACAGGCTCGCCCCTGCCCATAGGAATGAGGAATTGCCACCCACTGCCCCAAAACAACAATGCGAAATGCGTGTAAAGAGTAAACGCACAAATACTGCCGGTTGTGCTGTGGACCTTCTGCAATGTGGTTTTGAGTTGTACTGTACTCCCCCCCTCTCCCCGGCGTTTTTTTGGAGGACCTGAAGAAGATGCTCCAATCCGAAACGTTGGACATCATGCCGAGGCAACATCCGGTGCAACCCTCAAATACATGGGGGGAGATTGAATGCTGGCTTTCTCCACAAATTGGCCAAAGTCTATCATGGGGCGTAAAATATATATATAAAAGAGGCCAGTCTGTACATCATTGCCATTGAATGTCTTGCCTGTTGATTCAATTCAGCTTGAACCCAAAAGTGGTCAAAAGCAACCAAACGGCTGAGTGAGCCACTCTGTGTACCCTGCCCCTGCACTTGCTCTCTTTGCTTTGTGGCTTGTACAAATATTGAAAGTCAGATCTTTTTTTTGTAACAATAGAAGCTGCATTTTTTATTGGGTTTTGTTTTATTTAATAATGACGTCTGGAACGTTGCTATCTTCGTCGGTGTTAAAATAATTTACCTTTTTTTTTTAACGAAAATTAGGTGGTGTTGCCGTGGTGTTAATGGTGAGCACCCTGGACTTCAGTCCACCAGGTTCGATCATCCTGGCGCGGCAGTTCAAACGATAATGCCAGTTTCGTAAATCTCCCTCCCCACCACAGTCCACTCAAGCAGTGTAACTGGGCTCACCACAGGTTCGATGGGGTAAAATGCGTGGGTACTCTCACCTTTTCCAAGAACACCTGGCCACAGCGTGGAAGAGTAGGCCAAATACCCTCGAGGCCCCTCTGCCAGCAATGGCGTGAGAAAGTGGTAGCAGGGCTGCAGCTATATCTGATTAAATTAAAGGGTGATGTAAATGAGCACCCACTTGCATGTACGATGAGTTGACCGCCGACCGATTAGGCTTCTGGAGAGATTTCTTCCCGGTGCGTCGTCCTTGTCTGTGTACGTGACCAACATCCTACGCGTCGCTGTATAGAGTCAAGGTCAATAAAACATTGAAGAAACGCCACTGAAATTTTAAAAGCTTCGGGTTTTTTTTGCGATTTGGGGGGACAAATTAAGGACAAATGGGGCACCAACTTAAAATGTATCCTTTAACGCCACCCAACTGTCTGCGATTCCTTCATCCGCCAAGGGTTATTTAAAGAACAAAACATCGAATAATAATAGATCACGACGTTTCGATCGCCACACAAGCGATCGTCCTCAGGTGACTTCACCGAAAGAACCAAAGAGTATGGATCCCTGCAGTCACGAAAGCTTCAAATCAAGATTGAACAAAACATCGTTGGTGCCATTATTGCAGATGGATCCTTGTCTTCAGTTGTGTGTGGGCCTTTGAGTGTTATCCCCCTCATTCACCTGGTGGGTTTTTGCCGGGTAGTGCAGTTTCCTCCCAAACGATGCAACACACTCATTCATGAAATTGGCCAAACATGCCAATGCAGGATCCTGCTGGCAGTCTTAAGACTCAGGGATGCCCCCATGGGCATATAACACCATTATTATTATTTATAAACATTATCCTTCAAACCCCTTTGGCATGTGCCATCAGTAGCTGTGCATCCCATCAGAATAATTAGCAGCAGCGCCATGATTTATGCACTGCTCGATAAAGGCTGCCTAAGTAACCCCCACATATTCTCAGGTTTTTTTCGGTAAAGTCACGTAGGTAAAAACATTAAAATTAATGAAAGCAAAATAAAACAAAACAAAAATAAAATTCACGACGTTTCGGAGGCAACACAAGTCTCCGTCATCAGGTGGGACCGTCACAGCCGAATTAGCTTGATAATGAAAGTAAAATAAAACAAAACAAAAATAAAATTCACGACGTTTCGGAGGCAACACAAGTCTCCGTCATCAGGTGGGACCGTCACAGCCGAATTAGCTTGATAATGAAAGTAAAATAAAACAAAACAAAAATAAAATTCACGACGTTTCGGAGGCAACACAAGTCTCCGTCATCAGGTGGGACCGTCACAGCCGAATTAGCTTGATGCAGCTAATTCGGCTGTGACGGTCCCACCTGATGACGGAGACTTGTGTTGCCTCCGAAACGTCGTGAATTTTATTTTAGTTTTGTTTTATTTTACTTTCATTAATTTTAATGTTTTTACCTACGTGACTTTACCGAAAAAACCTGAGAATATGAATCATTGCAGTCACGAAAGCTTCAAATCTAGAATTAGCCCCCACATCTCTCAATGTCGTAATGTACCAAATCCTACAAACGAGCAAATACTGGTAGGAACCTCCTGGTTCCACCAGCCCACGGGATTAATGTGTCCGTCCGTCGTGCAGGGAGGGGTTTGGATGGGGAAGGAGAGGCTGGGTGGGGAGAGTGCGGAGGGGTGGGGAGGGGCTCGGTGGGGAGGGTGGGGCTGGGTGGGGAGTGGGAGGGGTGGGGCTGGGTGGGGAGGGGAGGGACTGGTTACCCCGTGGTGCCCTTATAAAACTCAACGTTTAACATACTCACACCGGCTTGTGCCCTCCCTCACAGACGGGCATATTTGCGGAATACACCACGCCGCCGTTGACTCTGGCCATTGACCGAGCAACCCAACGTTCCTACCAGCTCCCTCCGCAGGAATGTGTTTTACTCGCTCCATCTCAGGAGGGGACATTCTCTTGGGCTGCCACTCAGTCATTGTAGGTATTATAAATTATAATAACTTAAGTAACGATTAGCAATACCACGCCAACTATTTAAATGTTAACTACTTGTTTTATCGCTGTATCCATGTTAAAGGAATCAGCATAATGCTATGTTGTTGGTAAAAGAGACAAGTCCTGTAAAATGCTTCGAGGAATGTTTATTTAATGTTTCTACTGAAACCTTGCCGGGTGGAACAATGCCCATGACACATGTACCAGCCAGAAAACTGCTGCGTTGCTCATTCATTTACTGTACGGATTGTTTTTTTTACCATCAGGTTTATTTTACATAATGGAGCCCAGACTACAGGTATGGGCAGTGCAATATCTGTAATATATTACCAAATTTAAACCAAAGTACATGGTCGTGAGCGGTCTCAACTCCTGATTCAGGAGGGCACTGCCGAGTTTTCTCAGTAGGAGGCAATGTTGCTACGTGTAAGCCAATAAATTCACAGATACATTTTCCCGTCATTGAGGTGTTTGGCCAATACCACATAGACATTGTGTCTTTTAGCTATGGGAAGACAACCGGGAAACCCAGAGGAAACCACACTTTGTATTAACTCTGTTGTATCCTCAAATCTTGTAACTCAATTTTTACCCACTTCCCAATGTGGTATCGACTGCAAAATTGATATACTTATGTCATACTGATGACAATACTATATTCTATCATTATAAATAAATAAAACATATTTTAAACATTTTTTTTTATATGTTATGTTTCGGCTCGGGTCTAATTATCCACGCTCAACTCACGTTGGCTATAAATCACCACGACCCCTGACGTTATGGCAAGCTTTGGGGCCACTTCCTGGAGTCGTGGAGTTCTTCCATTACTAGTACGGTACATTTCATTAAAGCGTGTTTTGAAGTTTTTTTAAATTACTTATTGCTGTGAGGCACGAGTGTGATGACTGCACCACCGCCACCCCAAATGCAGCGCTGTAGTTGTAACAAAGGAAGCGCTGCAATCAATGCCTGGCCATGTTTTCACGAAATGCAACAACTCACCGGCAATTGGGGAATGTTGCTGCTCGAATATGAACACTCGGGCGGGGCTGTGAGTACTTTTTTTGAATTTCCCACTTTTATTTGCAAGACACATAACACGGAGACTTTCGCAACCGGTACGATCTCAATTAGTCGGCTTCTACGTATGGCAACAATTTTGATTTAAAGCTTTCGTGACTCAGACTCTGTCTTCTCGACAGACCTGTTCTCCACCTGAGGACGGCTGCTTGCGTTGTGGCCGAAACGTCGTGAGAATTGTATTTTGTGATGTTTTATTTTTATTATTTTATTATTTCCATTCTACGTGACTTTACTGAAAGAACCAAGAAGATGTATGGCAACAACTTAGAGAAAAATGTGGTTTGAGACGCTGCGTTTTTTTTCCGGTTTATAAGACGCACGTCCCCCCCCCTCCCCCCGCGGCACGTGCGTCTTCTCAAGTTGGGGTGCGTCTTATAATCCGGTCTGTGTGTGTATGCGTGCGGCTTATTTTCCAGAGCGTCTTACAATGCGGACATTTTCGGAAACGCGCGCGGTGTATATTCCCGTTGCGATGAGATGTGGCTGCGTTGTTTTAGCAGCGTCGTGGGTTTTTGTTTGTTTTGCAACGCGCTTAATCCGTTCGCATATATATAACGTGCACGTGTCATATCCATCAGAAGTCTTCATTCGGGGCTAGGCATTGTAAAGGCATTACGATTTACAATAAAACTAAATTAAGTGCGCTATAAGAGACAATATAATCGGCGTCGGGACACAATTGGCGCTTTAATAAACAGCAAAAAAGGCCAAGCAGTTTGGTGCCAGAGAAATCTACACGATAACAAAGACAAAGGTCCCCCGTATAGCCGTGACTGACTGTTGGGGCAAGTACGGGCACGGCACAGTCGGGTCGGTGGCCAGCACCACGCCCGGCCGCGTTTGTCTCCCCCCAGTGGCGATGTTTACACACCGCACCAAGAGGCACTCATTTGAGGCTGAGTCGACCTAGGGGAGGCCCAGGACCGGTTCCGATAATCGTCACTGGTGTTGGCCGTGAGCCGGAATCGAACTGGGAGCCGTTTGACCATACTTCACCACACCGGTCAGTGCGGGTCGGTGAATGGAGGGCCCATGGTCGGTTCAGATATCTTTCGATTAAAAGCTTTCGTGACTGCAGGGATTCATCTTCTTTGGATCTTTCGGTAAAGTCACGTAGAAGGGAAATAATAAAATAATAAAAATATTATTGCTTTATTTTTTTAAATTATTTCCCTTCTACGTGACTTTACCGAAAGAACCAAGAAGATGAAAAATATTATTGTTTTATTATTTCATTATTTCCCTTCTACGTGACTTTACCGAAAGAACCAAGAAGGTTCAGATATCATTCACCACTTATGTTCGCCGTTGATGCGAATACAACTCTATTTGCCAGGTTCAAGTCATCATCAGTCATGTTCAATTCACTGCTGGATTAAGCCCTGCCCCAAGCCGCCGCCGTCACCGAGCTAATACCTGGACACGAACTAAATCCATTGCTCCCGTCTCAGTGAATATCTCCTCTCGCGAGATGCGTTTGCATTCCATGGCTGAAATAGCTTTTTTTTGTATATCCCAGCTCTGCCACACGCACACGTACGCATTCCTGAAAGTAAACATTTGTCCCAGCCAACAGATCCCACCACCAATGCTATTCAATCGGATTTAGCCTTGGAGTCAAATGTAAGGGCTGATTGAATGCTCGTTGGCCCATTTGCTACCGTCTCCACTCATTCTCGGAGCTGCTATTTATTTGTTTAGGGAGCGTATAGCAAGTTGTATTTTGAATGCCTGCAAGAAGATAGCCGATGTGAAATTCTGCTTACGCCAGTTTACGCTTTCCAAAACAAAGTGGCTTTTCAACCATTGTGTGTTCGCAATGTTTATTTTGTAACTACCGCACTAATTTACTGTCAAACATTTTATAGGGATTCCGTGTATTTGTTCCCTCTATTTTTATAGGTGCAAAAATCGGGAGGGGGGGAGGGGTCAGTCTCTTTAAGAGTTATTTTCAATCAAACAGATCCGCAAAACAAAGTGAAAAGTCGCCAGGCGTTTGAGTGGCCTCTGATTAAATTGCTTGAGACCATTTTTTTTTGGTGAAGTCGCAAAAAGCGTGCGCGTGCGACCCACAGCGACCCCCCCCCCCCCCCCCCGAGTTCGATTCCCGTTAACTGCCAGCGCCAGTGGCCATTATCTGAACCCGTCCTGGGGCCTCTCCCCTAGGTGGACTGAGCCTCAAACGAGTACCTGGTGCGATGTATACACATGGCCATTAGAGAGACAAAGGAGGCCGGGCGTGGTTCTGGCTACCCGCCGCCAACCTTTCTCTGTCAGCACCTGCACTCAAAAGTCCGTGATGGCAACATAATGCGGTTGTCTTTCATTTGTTTTATTCATCACGGTTGCTGAGCGCAGGGCCTCAAAAGCCACGGACGTCTAGCGGCCGTGGCAGCGAACGGCGCAAGATTGAAGTTGCAATAAATGCAGCAGCAGCAGAAGCAGAAAAAGGCGTGATACGTGTCTTGAATTGAGCGAGGTTTTGCGATTGGAGCTGAAGAAAAGAGACGCCGGGAGGGAATTCCAAAGTCGAGCAGTGCGAGGGAAGAGGCAGAAGGGGAGGGAAAGTGCCGTCGCGACCTGCAGTGCGGTGGTTCGCGAACACACGTGAATAATTTACACAGTGCGATGTAGAGTAGAAACTCCTCTCGTCCGTGGTGATGCAGGGTACGGACATCACGGAGCCTGTTATCCGCGGGACTATCCGCGAAATGATTCCCCCTCCCCGTTGGGTTAACTTGTGCGTATGTATGTTGAACTTATTTCGCAACCGTGCGTTAGCCAAGCGTGCTAATCGGGAGGTGCACAATCGGAGGGGGATAATTGTATTAATTTACCACGCAATGACCCTTATCCGGGAGGAAAAAAATACGATGATAATAGGAAGCTGTTGTGCCCTGCGTGATGGCAAAATCCGTGGGAAATCGCGGATAATAGGAATAGCACCGCGGATAATCAATGAGTTGTTTGAGGAGCCTAGAACTCTCGCGGATAATAGGAATAGCTCTCGCGGATAATAGGAGTTTCGGGGTAACATGGTCGTGGATAACGAGTTCTCCCCGCAGTAAATCGTATTGAGGTTTATTGGCGCTCGTAAAATAAAAACAACTCCCCCTTTAAAAAGTTTGTGTAACATTTGTATGCACAGTATTTTATAACGTTCTGCAATAAAACCATCTGTTATGTGACTCCGCAATTAAACTTTTAATGTTTATACATCCATGAGTGTAATGGTCTTATAGACTGAGGTCAAACCGACATAATTTGTCGATGAAAACCGTCGTATCGGTTTCGACCTTTTGAGTATCGTCAGCAAAAATCGGGCTTGCTAGATAAACATTGCCACTTCACTCACCAGCTATTGGTGAAATATAAACATGTTGTGGAGAACACTTTAAGGATTATTGAAGGCGAACCAGAATCAATGTGCTTCAATGAAGGGGTCGACGAGAGAAGGTTGGGGTGCTTTTGTACATATATATATAAAAAGGTTAAAAAAGGAAAACGAAAACAAAGAAATTAAATCACGACGTTTCGGAGGCAACAAAAGCCCCCGTCTTCAGGTGGAACAGTCACAGCAAAATTACTGTCACAGCAAAATTACTGTTCCACCTGAAGACGGGGGCTTGTGTTGCCTCCGAAACGTCGTGATTTAATTTATTTGTTTTCGTTTTCCTTTTTTAACCTACGTAACTTACCGAAAAAAACAAGCACGAAAGCTTCAAATCTAGAATATAAAAAGACGTTTGATAACGAAAAGCAACGTAACAATTACTTCTCTAAGAAATGTAACACGTGATCAGTGAGTGTACTAGCTGACACGGAAATATGGATCAAAAACATGGACATTTATGAAGATGGAACAAAGGCAACAAACTTGTGCCAAGTCGAATGAATGGATGCACGCTGGGAACTACACCGAGAGACAAAACAGAGGACGCAATTGATGAGATAACACACGTAAGTCAAAGACAAAATTTGGCATGTCAATAGACTTTAGTGGGCTTGAGCAGGACACGGCGCTGGGAGAGTGGATGGCCGATGGCCAAGTCGACTGATGGCGTGACCGTCCAAGGAATGAACACGTCCCAGAGGATTGTCCACCGTGGAGACGGAGCGATGTGAATCAGCTCGTTGCTGGATCGCTGGGGCTTGAGGAGGCCTTCATCCCAGCTGGTGGATTGATTATGGCTGGCTATGAATACTTGATTCCTTTTGCGGTTGTTTTTTTGCCCACCAGTCTACCGTATTCTTATACAACAAGGGAACAACTTAAAGTCAGAGATGATGGTGATGGGTTTTCGATTGCAGGTCGCAGGACCAAGCGCGCAGGCAAATGAACATCAGTGCTCATTCAACCGTGCGTATTAGACTTGCCTGCAGCAGCCTCCTGTGCTCAATATAAACACCTGGTTCACCCAGGTGTGTGTGTGTGTGTGGGATGCTACTGGGTATGTGAACAAACAACTGAAATATGCGCTCGCTAACCACAAAGAGGAATGGAGCGGTGGCACAGTGCTTAGCATACTACCTTATGAACCCGGAAACCTACGTTTGATCCGACGACCACAACTAACAACAGCGGCGAGTGATGCCAGGAACCGGCCCCGGGCCTCCTTCGCCTCCCTGGCACTTCACCAACCCGCGGTGACAATCGTGGTGAAGTATGGTCAAACATTCTAGATTTGAAGCTTTTGTGACTGCAAGGATTCATACTCTTAGGTTTTTTTTCGGTAAAGTCACGTAGGTAAAAAATTTAAATTAATAGAAGTAAAATAAAACAAATTAAAAAAATTCACGACGTTTCGGAAGCAACACAAGCCTCCGTCTTCAGGTGGAACCGTCACAGCCACGACAGCTGTATCAAGTACTTGATATTTTACTTTTATTAATTTAAAATTTTTACCTACGTGACTTTACCGAAAAAACCTAAGAATATGGTCAAGCAACCCCGACGACCATTTATCCAGCAATGGATCAACAGAGAGCTGTACATTATTATTTGTATTAACCGCACAGTCGTCTCTGCATACCACTGCGTCTTAAGTGAGACATCACTGTCAGATAATGGCACCAAGATGCCCTCTAGTGGCATGGGAGAGTTAACGCAGCGAAAAATATCCAGTGCCTTTGCGGCGTAGACATTTGAAATTTCTCATCCAATCCTCTGGAACAATAATAATAATAATATTGAAAATAATTATTGTGCCAATGCACGTAGGTGGGAAATTAAAACAAATCATGTTTAATTATCTTACAAAATATATCTTGCTGTTTTTCTCTTTGTTTACATTTACACCGGGTAAGATGTGCTGTTACATTGTTCAACCTGACGATGGCACTCTTTGAATTCAGTAAAAAAAAAAGGATGGAGACTATCGACGAGGGAGGGAATGGGGGCATCGAAATAAAAAATGGAAAGGACGATGTTTTTAATTATAGCACGGATGTACGCTGAAATGTCTAAACGAAAACCCCGATGTTTTTTCATCGTTATCAAAACATTTGAAGGAAAGAGCAGTGTAAATACGCAAAAGCTCAATTTTTTATTCTTCTAGTACAAAGAATGAAAAAGCACGCGGCTGTTGTTACAGCTTCGAGGCTCGACACAAACGTACGTTACATTCCAGATCTGTTGTAAAAAAATAATACTGATCAATAATTTCATACAATGGTACAAGGCTGCCCATTGCTGGGTCAGCAAAGAGCAAGATTGTGTCTACTTTCAAAGAATATTAGCTTCATCCTATCCACAATACTGTATACGCAACTGTCAATGACGAGCAGCCCCACATTCTCTCCACTAAACTGCACAGGATTGGTGACGTCATTCGGGTTTGTTGCCCATGAAGTTGCAGCAATTGCCGAACAATTCCTGCAGAACATTCAAGAGGTACACTGTCATAATAATTTTCCTTGGAGAAAATCTAAAACGAATCTATTTTTTTATTTTACCAGGTAAGGCGACCTGGCTGTTACAAATGATAGCTCAACGAAGCGGCGGCTTATGTGGAAATGTAAAATAGCCGAATAATGTTTCCAAATGTGGAGGGGGGAAAAAAACGAATCGACCCGAAGAAAAAATCCACGCGACCACGGGGGAGTGAGAGAGGCACGAAAACTCCAAATACACAGCAGGCGTCGGGGGATCGAACCCACGACCTCCAGGTCGCGGTAGTAAACATCTCGCCAACGTGAGACCACTCACGCAGAGTCCCGATTGTCACATAATTGTTGTATTGTGCTTTGCTGTACTGCACTCTGTAGGGGGGGGGCTGGGCCGTTTGGATAGATCGGGCATGGGGAGGCCTTTATCCAGCTGTGGATTGACAAAGGGGCTGCCAAATCATAATCAATCTCGTATAGAACGATTTCAACTCGTCACGCACTGCCGCACAGTATTCACTCGCTCTCAAGGAGAGAGAACCAGAGACGAGCCGGGAAATGAGCCAACACCAAATCTCCCCCTCCAAGCTCTGCGGTCCTCTATATACAGCGTGCTTCAAAAAAAGTGAACCCTTATATGGGACTATCGTTTTTACTGGAAAAAGAACGGATAATACACTGTAACATCATAACAAATGTAACGTTAATAGCTTCAAAAAATTCGCCATCGTTGTTAACGCGTGCCTGGAATCTTCTCCAGGTGGTCTCCAGAGCCCGGAAGAGGCACATTTCCTGTGGTGTTGTTGCATTCTTTTGAAGCACCCTGTATATATGAAGGTGTTGTCGGCCGATTAACGAGTGTTTACTTGTGAGAGGCAATAGGAGCACCCGGAGAAAACCCACCCAACACTGTCCCATACAGCATGAACAGCTGATATTATTAGTCCACACTTGCTGTACTACCTCTACTACCTCAATGCACATGTGATGGGAGTTTCACTGCATCTGTGTTTATCCACCAAATGACCTCACACCAACGTTGGATTACAGGTGTGCATAGCCACCACTGGCCGACTAAAGATAATATAATGCATTCACCCCAATATTGTACTGTCTATATCGAATTTTAGTTAATCATGGCAATTGAATCACAGTTGCCCAGAATCGGGTATAGTGACTCACATTACACCTCCTCAGTCAGCCATAGTTTCTTCCACAGCGGCCGCAGTGTCTTTTCAAGTGTGATGTGTGTTGCACTTCTTTCGCACCGTACGTAGACAAAGCGTGCTAATCGGAGGTGATGGACGAGAGGCGACACGAACATTCTGGGTCCAATCCTTGGCCTCCACAGTGCTCCTTGTAAATTTAATTGCAACGAAACTCGCTCATTTGCTGTTAGCTTCTCTCAGATTTCCCATCGCCTTTGCCACGCACACCAAGGCTCGAAACCCGGGTTCACCAGCAGAAGCTAGATCGCAGCTAGCTGCACAACAAAACAAAAAAATCTTTCACATATTCGTAGCTTTAATGAGACGAGTTTAACACGTATGCTTTCGCGACCAGTGTCACCCATAATCAGAACCGGCCCCTAGACCTTTGGGGGCCCTAAGAAAAATTTGGTTGGAGGCCCCTTTGATGTATGATTTTTTTCACCCACGAGCTAGCAGTGACTCTAGAGGGCCCTCTGCTGGCCACGGGGCCCTTTGCAATTGCAAGGGTCGCTTAGTGGCTGGGCCGGCTCTGCCCATAATACAGGGGGGGTGGGTTAGATCGTGTAAACCGGCCACCACTCGACATTGGCTGTCGGGTGGTGGGTGGGCATAATGACAATTTTATATATTTATGCGACCTAACCCCCCAAATAAAACTTGTGCTAATGAGACTAATCAATAATAACGCATTCACAGCCCCAATTGTCGGTCCACTGCTGGATGAGGACCCTCCCTCCCCCTCACGGCGCTTGTTGCTCATTGGTCGATGCTCAGGGCCGGTGAAGGCATCACTCGCCACTGATGCTAGCCGTGCCCGGCAACGGAACTTATTGCTGCCGGGCTCGTCGTGCGGTGCGCTTAACCACCGTAGCGCCACTGCTCCATGTGCATCCTTTTGTCAATGCTCTACTGGACGTGGGCCCTCCCCCCCCCACGTCTTGCGGGGCGTGTAGATTATTTGACCATACTTCACCACGGTGGTCACTGAGAGCGATGGGCAGCATAGATATTGGAGGATGGTACAGTACAATAACAGATTATTATTATTATTATTACTCAGCAATGCCTTCTGATAAAACAACGAAGCCACGAAGAAATGAGATCAGAGTTAAGAAAAAAAATCCGTAATGCAGCAAGTCTAATGGTAAGTGGTGGCACTGCTACACGAGTGGTAAAGTGGCCTCGTTCCCACAGCAAGGCAAGGACATCACTGCAATTTGTGCAAAAAAGAAAGATCAATCTCTCGGTCTCGTTTATTTCAATTCCTCCATTAGCGAGCGAGAGATAGAGTCTAGCCCTCCAAGTGCTCTTAATGCCCGAGGGCCTATGCCGGGTTAACGATGATGACATTTCCTTTGTTTTTGTCGAGCGGCTTTTTCCATCACCGATTGAGATGCGAATCTGGATGCCGTGTGCCCCAATCCTCGCCAAATTTGCTGCAATTTCACGGCCGCCCCTTGCATTCGCTTCGGTGTGACCGGCGGCGCGAAACGAGGCATATTTGTGGAAGAGCGGCCACACAGCTGCTTGTTCCGCCTTGCGCATGATGGAGGCGGGGAGTGATCGGCAAATGTTGTATCTTGCTCGTGTCGAGGTTGGTGGACGAGCAAGCGGGTTGCTTCGGGGGTAGCCTGGCGAACGTCTGATGCGGGGCAGCGGTGTGCGGCGTGGTTTATAGCTTTGAGATTTTGACTCGCCTGGAGATTCGTAGATTTACGCAGAGATCCACAGACTTGCATCGACACCCATAGACTCACGAGGACAATTCTTCTTTCGTATGACAGCTGTCTGGTGAACGCCCCCCCACCCCCAACTGATGAAGAATTATCCCAGCAAATGCTCGAAGTGAACGGTGGTGTACTATGCGATCCATGGTTTTAGATTTGTGAATGATACGGCGTGCTGAACATATTTGTAATAATTCAGTTATGATCATTGACACCTCATCCTGACCTGTGCCCCTTGGACAAGGTCCAAATGCTAATGGGATGGGGCAAGACATTTTTGCACAAATGACAGCTTCGAATTCAAGGTGACGCCACTGAAAAGCATCGTATGATTACCGCAAGGACAGGATGTCTCATTCGCTGTATAATTCCTCCTAAAAGTCATTATACGAGGCGTGCAACCCTTATTAAGACCTGAAAAAGGTCAACGCTAATTACACGGGGCGTCGAGCGGTGCCGTTAATTTTCTCTGTCTGAAATAAGCTCTTTTTGTTTTATGGGGACTCGGTAATGAAAGTGCGAAACCGTGCAATTTGTGGTCGCCTGACACGGTGATGAGTGGCCATCTCTTGGTGAGCTCCAATGCAGCTGCTTCGTTAGCGCAACGGATGGTTTTGTCTTCGCAGGGGGTAGAACATTTAACATCGAGTGTCCCGTGCCGTTCCTCAACGGACATGGAGATCAGGTCACGCCAGGGCAAGCTGAAGCTTGAGCATTGACACAAGAACAGACATGACCATTCCAACATAGTTAATACATGCATGCGCTTGCATAAAACACAACAATATTTCGGATTCCAGTCTAGGTATATTACATTGCGCTTTTGATCGACTTACCTCTGCCACGGGAATGTGGAGTTTCCATTAATGGCGCTGTTGATAATTACATTGTAAAAAAAAGATCCTGATGACCAGCTTAAATAGCCATGTGAATAGTTACCTAAGAGTGGTTATTGAGTAGCATACAAACTTCAATAATCCAACGGTATTAATTTCATTTATATTAAAAGTAAAATGATCAAATGTGGCCTGCACATTGCATTGTGGGAAGGTTTGATCTTATCCACCGGATTATAAGACGTTTTCCCTGTATTTTAAAGACAGCCTTGGGAGTTTGTCTTATAATCTGGAGAATAAGGTAATACGTGTTGCCTTGTGTCGATAATCGAGTGGTAAAAGGGACCTTTTTAAGAGTCCTAATGACACGCTTATCAGGCCCGCTTATTTTTAAATCCAACCTAGTAGTTGTCAGAAGAGTATTGTTGTGTGTGGCGCAGAGCCTTTAATGTGGCTTACATTTTTGTGAGCTTTGAACAAATCCCCGTCCCACTTGCAGTAAGGCATATCGTGCAGCTGTGGATGTGCGACGGATCCTAAGCCAAAGCTATCTTGTTGACAGAGTCAATATTGAGCACTGTTTTGGAGAGGGGGTAGCTATTGCTGCCGGCAAACAGGCTTTTCGACTTAGGATACAATTGATTTGAAAGCGAGTAAGCTTCACACAACCTACAATAAAAAAACACATACGGAAGGAGAGAGGGTGTGTGGATGGATTGGTGCAAATATCGGCAGTGTTTGTCTTTTGAAAAAAATATCGTGGCTGAGTTGTGACTAAAGTTCAGTTAGCACAGACGCACTCCCAACTGCATTGTATTTGGTTACTTTGAATGAGCCAATAGGCCACGCATTGCTGTGCTCGGGAAATATTTCGTCCATGGGTCTGTCTCTCCTTCCGTCCATATTAAACAAAAATGCAAAACCCCGATACCAATTGCTACCAAACCGAGCACTCAGCTCAACAATAATCATTCCCAGATCCATACGTTTTTGTTGGGGGCATTCGCGAATTAAAACACGAGCACGCGAGCGTCAACCTTTACGGAACCGAGGCTCACTTAAGGGTACCAGGCTTTGCCAGCTTGTTGAAACGTAAACAAAAATGCAATAGGCGATTTGCTAATTGGGATAATCCGTCACACTCGCACGAAACTGTTCATTCATCTCCACCACTCAGGGCCTTTGATGAATGCTTCAACAGATGCTTATGAACCCGCTGCCCGGCGACTTCAAGCAAATAGCAAAACATTTATTACGGAACGAGCTGCCCGAACGGATGCTACACCACGACGATAAACAGGGTTGGGGAACCGGCAGCCACGCATCAACCAGTCCATCGCTCCGTGCGCGTCCGTGTTGCTGGGGGCATATCGCTTCTTTATTTTTGTTGTTGTTGTTGTTTAACTCGGCTAATATTTCTTCCGTTTGCACTCAATTTTGCACGAAAATAAAGTTTTAGATTTGAAGCTTTCGTGACTGCAAGGATTCATACTCTTAGGTTTTTTTTTCGGTAAAGTCACGTAGGTTAAAAATAAAAAATAATAGAAATAATAGAAATAAAATAAGAAATCAGTGATTTATTATTTTATTTCTATTAATATTTCTATTATTGAATTATTATTTTATTTCTATTATTATTTCTATTATTTTAGCGTATTATTTTTTACCTACGTGACTTTACCGAAAAAACCTAAGAGTATAAAAATAAAGTTAATTATTCCATTGCCTGCCAAAAAAAAATGTGCGCATTAATCACAACCGGTGGAGGCACAGCGCTCACCGCACGGTGCGTGCCGAGGGGATGGGGGGGGTGCCACCCCGCCTGGCCGTGCGCGCGCGTGGGGCGTGCACCGTGCCCCCCCCTCGCTGCTGTAGATCCACGTAGCCGCGTTCTAAATCAGCCTCATTCATTGCGCAAGCGCCTGGGGCCTCCCTGCCGTCCGTACAGAAAGCCGCTGGTGCTTTAAATGCGACCTCACCCTATGGGCGTCTGGATTAAAAAAAATGTAAACCGCAATTTTATGTTTGGGGGTTTTTTTTTTGTAGAGTGTGGACATGCGGCGTTATTTATTGCATACATTCTGTTGTCGCTGATGATGAGATATTAGCAACTTTTCGCGTGGAATATTCGCTTGAGAATGAATGCATCTCGGTGTGCGCTTCCGTGCGTGGTAGCTGCTGACGCAGAGCCAAACAAGCAAGAGCTGCACTTTTTTGTTGTTGTTGCCGTTGCGAGCGTAAGCGATTTCCTTCGTAAAATTATTCCAACATTGAGGCACTTGAGCATTCCTCAAACCTATCGGGCAATGTGTTGATTACGGGGAGGGTATTGACGACAAATGCTTGTCGTGATTTGAACGTCCATCGGAGGTCCCCGACTGCCGCGTCTCAAATATTCCCTTCGCAGCTCTCTGACGTGCAACTCATCTTTTGTCTCGTGAAGCAATTTTTATCGGCTTGCGCAAACCCTATTTTCTTTTTTTTAGTGTTCAGTCTCTCTCGCTCGACATAGCGGATGGTTGTTCATTGCCGAGTGGACAAGTGCCAACACGTTGCCCAACCGTTGCGGTCGCTTCTCTTGCGCACGTAACTTAACCCACCACCACCAGGGCAGCATGTTCATTCCGGCGGTTGAAATAAAAAAAAACAACAATAATAATGATGATGATGATCTTAGAATAGCAAAGCTGCATCGGTAATGGTAAGAGTATGGTGGTAGGATGTTGTCAATGGGCGGGGCGGGGGGTATTAGCTTAGTTTACCTGCTATAATCACCCAGGAATGTTTAACACGCAGGCTTTCATATTTACTCAAGAATGTCTGTGTGTCCCGCGCGTGACGTCACTCCACGTCGACCAGCCCCCCTCAATAATCATGCATTTTCTTGCTGTGGTTTTCCCACCTGATGATGATTGCTTGTGTTGCAATCGAAACGTCGTGATTTAATTTATTTTATTTTATACCTACGTGACTTTACCGAAAGAACCTTAAGGGTATGGATCCCTGCAGTTACGAAAACTTCAAATCTAGATTGAATCATGAACAGGTTACGTCCTCCACATGGACTCCCCCCCCCCCCTCATTAATAATCATGAGCAGGTGACGTCACTCCACATGGAGCACACTCCCCCCTCATTAATAATCACGAGCAGGTGACGTCACTCAACATCGAACAGCCACTCATTAATAATCATTATAAGGTGACGTCTTACAAATGGACACCCCCCTTATCAATATTAATTAGCGGGTGACGTCACTCCACATGGGGGGGCGAGGCGCCTCCTCCCCCCTCCTCGGCGTCAACTCACAACCCTCACTACAAAGGCAGAACCCTCACGTCACGTGATCTCCGTCACGCTGTTGAGACATCGAAGTAAAAAGGACGTCGTGATGAACAAGGGATTATAACCTTAAAATGAAATGGGGCCGTCCATAAATGACGTCACGCACCTCGGGGGGGGGGGGGTCAGACATTTGTGGCGATGTGTGACGACGGGGGGGGGGGTGAGAAATGTGACGTCACATCAAAATGCGCAACTTTAAATAAATATAGACAACACGTTCTACTTAATTAGACTTTAAAATAAATGTTTCCTCCTACATCAGAGTGCAGCACCACATTAAATACGCACTACAATGACAATAGTTTAAAGCTATTTGAAGCATGTTTAAAAAATGGGGGGGGGGGGGGGGCAGAGCTGTTTGGCGTCATATTTGAGGGGGGTCTGACTTTTTGTGACGCCGTGTGACTAGGGGGGGGGGGGTCAAAAATCGTTAAAAATTGCGTGACGTCATTTATGGACGGCCCCAATAGGTCTGTGTCACCGCGCCCTTACAAATTGCACGTGCATCGATGCAGTGGATATCACGTCGCGGTCTGCTTTTCGCTTGCAAGTTTCAGATTTACTGCAATACACCCGTCCTTGGATGGGCAAGAGGCTAATTCTTCAGACCGAGGCTTTCCACATTCCCGCTGTTACGTAAGGAACAGAGCCAGGCGACGTAAAATCTATCGCTTTGTGGCCAAGCGAGATTTACTGTGCCGCATGCACTGAACGTGTTTGTACCGACCGGTTTCTGAATATCAAGATTTAAATGCCTTTAAATCCGGTCAATGTTGCATTCGCCATCGTGTATAATGTAATCCCTGAGAGAAGAGGAAAAAGGCTAAATTTCGATTTAAAGTTTTCGTGACTGCAGGGATTCATCTTCTTGGTTCTTTCGGTAAAGTCACGTAGAAGGGAAATAATAAAATAATAAAAATAAAACATAATAAAATACAATTCTCACGACGTTTCGGCCACAACGCAAGCAGCCGTCCTCAGGTGATGAACAGGTCTGTCGGAAAAACAGCGTCTGAATGAACACCACGAAGCTTGGCAGCGTATATTTAAACTGGGTTAGGGGAGGAAGGGCGCCTTGACAAAGGAATTTTGAGGCTGACAAAGGAGGCTGCTGTGGAAGGGACGCTTGTGGCGGATGGAGAAGGGGCAGTGTTTCCTCTCGGTCGGCAGTGGACAGTCTGTGATCGAGAAAAAGCCCTAAAGCCGGATGGTGGCAATGATGAGACTGGACGCGTGGTGCCTCAAGGGCAGGTGCATTGACTTCTCTAATGAGGGGAGCGCCTAACGCCAAACCACGGGGCACTCCACCAAGAGGAGGAGGAAGCGATTTTGAGGTGTGGTGGCATCGACCGCGTTGCCGTGATGACCTTTTGACCTTGACACGAAACTTGTTGAATATAAATTTCGATTTAAAGCTTTCGTGACTGCAGGGATTCGTCTTCTTTGTTCTTTCGGTAAAGTCACGTAGAATGGAAATAATAAAATAATAAAAATAAAACATAAAATAATTATCACGACATTTCGGCACAAGCAACCGTCCTCAGGTGGAGAACAGGTCTGTTCTCCACCTGAGGACGTCGTGAGAATTATTTTATGTTTTATTTTTATTATTTTATTATTTCCATTCTACGTGACTTGTTGAATATATTTTGGAGGTAAAATCTTGAGTGGTTCTGATATTGCATACCGAGGTATATTCAGGAGGTGTGTTTGTGGAGAGGGGGGTGGGGGTTATTGAGTGCACTGTTTTAACGACTGACTATGAATGTTTGAGATTTGAAAATAAACAGGAGTTTAAAAAAGCTATCGGCTGCGTGGCTCAGACGTCCAAAGTGCTGAGCTGGCACCACTGGAATCCTCTGTTCAAATCCGTGTTTCAGCCGCCCATGAAACACATTCCTGCGGAGGGAGCTGGTAGGAACGTTGGGTTGCTCAGTCAATGGCCAGGGTCAACGGCGGCGTGGTGTATTCCGCAAATATGCCCGACTGTGAGGGCGGGCACAAGCCGGCGTGAGTAGGTTAAACGTTGAGTTTTATAAGGGCACCACGGGGTGACCAGCCCCTCCCCACCCAGCCCCACCCCTCCCACCCCCCACCCAGCCCTCCCCTCCCCAACCAGCCCCACCCTCCCCCTCCCCACCCTCCCCTCCCAACCCAGCCCCTCCCTCCCCACCCAGCCCCTCCCTGCACGACGGACGGACGGACACAATAATCCCCTGTGGGCTGGTGTAACCAGGAGGTTCCTACCAGTATAGAGTTGTTATGAAGTGTATCAAGTGGATGGTCTCAGCCCAGTGACCTACGACCATTTGAATGCCGTCTATAACCTGAATGCCGTCTATAGCCTACAACATGATAATAACCACGTGAAATTTGGGTTTTCACTTAACTTGGCTAAACTGTCTCGTGGAATTTTAACTATGGGTCTGACTGCCATGCGGCGAACGTTTCTCTGCAACAGTGCGTGTGGGAAAGGGCAGCTCTTTGAGGAATCCCAGAAGCCTGTCTGTGATATCGCCTGGATTGAAGGGAATTCATCAACAGTTCTATGATATAATCCTCCTTCTTCTTCCGTTCTGGTCACGCAGATGTTTCGAGCCAGCTCGGAGTGGACACTTCCATCCCGCGACATCAACGCTGACAGCACAATTGGAAGAACAAAACTGTGGGGGGGGGGGGGGGGACAGAGACGAAATCTGGCGAACCGATTAACCTGGCTCAAAGATTGCATTACAGTCCGTTCTTCCCTCAATCCACGAAATTTTGTTTCAATTAAGTGTTCGTCCTGGGAGTAGCAGTTTTCATTTACTTTTACGAGCTTTTCTTGCCTCATTCGGTGGCCGCACAATTTCACAGAAGTTAGATGCCAATGCAAGGGAGCCGTTCAACACATCATTAATCCAGAGAGCAATCCAACATCGAAACTGTTTTAAATGGGCTAATGCTGCATCCTAGAGTAACGATCGGGCCACTGGCAGATTTAATCTGCCGCGGAGAAAGAACCGAGCAAAACAGCATTCACTTCTCTCCTCTTTTTAGTGTGTGCATACTTGTAAAATCGCTCTGCTTGTAAAACTCACCGGGATTGTGTGCAGCTTAATTGTCGTGAACTTTGGAGCACTAAAATGCAAATGGAGCCACTCGGCTTGAACAACGGTTCCCTCCAGTGTACACACCGTATGTATACCCATTATCATACCCACGACGTCTGTAAAGTGTTTCGTTTAATCCATTGCGCCGTTGATCATCGGAATCGGCGGATAAATAAAAAAGAAAGTACGGCCCTTTTGTCAATCTACTACTGGTGGACGAAAGGCACCCCATAACGTGACGGTCCTGGCGATTGTTTGACCATACTTCACCACGCTGGTCAGTGCCGGTGAGTGATAGGAGAAGGGGATGGGCATTTCGGACATTACTCACCCCTGATGTAAGCGGTGGCATAAAAGTATTGATTCAGTTACACTGTGGCGTTACAGCTTGCGCCGACTATGTTTCAAAATAAGTACGAGCTAAAGAGCTGTCAGTTGAGGAGACTGGGTGGCTCAGAGGTCACGGGGTTACGGAGCACGAGTGGCTCTGGTCGCCAGAGAAATTGCACGCCGTGCAAAAACCACTGCGCCGCCACGCCACTCGCAAACGGATCGCCAAAATCTCGCATCAGAACTCCCCCTAGCCGCCGTGTGGTGCAAGGTGTGGTTTGTAATATTTAGGCGTTATGGCTGTTCTGTAAACGTAATATAAAAAATGCTGCATTTGATGACAGCTACTGTGGAATGTTGAAATCAGTTTTTTTTGCAGTAGCGTTTCAAATTACCAGCAATCGCCCTATGGTTTAGACGGAAAAGCCTCACGCAAGACTCTTTCAATGGTCAATTCTTTTATCGAGTGTTTGTCTTGCAAGAGGAAACCGGGGTATCCATGAATATGACCAACTCAGAGCCTCACAGTTACAGCACCTGGGCAAGCACCCTGGTGACCGCCCATCTAATTACGAACGGGGCTCAATACTCTTAGAGCTTCTGAGATATAATCAGACTAAGTGCACCGTGGGTTATTTGGTCGTAGGCAACGTAGGCAACGTTGTGATCGTATTGGAGCGTGATGGCAAACAGCACAAATGAGGCTTCTTCAGGGACTTGCTTCAGGGTATTCTGCATGCAGAAAAATGCACGGCAAAAACTAAATTGCAACCTGCAATTCCCTAGCTATCCATACCATTACTGTAAGCAATTCGCATTCTCATAACGTTCTAGTAGGTGTGTGGAATGCTATAGATATGATTGAAATGGGAAACCGAGTTGTCATGTAGCCTTTTTTCATTAATCATAAAAACTGATTCATATATGTATAAGCAGAATCCATTCTATGTCTCTCCATAAAAAAAGACTTAATTCATGGTTTATTGGCTCTGCAGACCAATGTTAATATTATAGCCTTTTTAAAATTGAAATGAATTCACAAATATATCCAGTATCCATATGTACATAATAAATATTATTTAACATTTTGTTGTTACAAGAAAATTAATTATACATGCAAGTCTAAGCCATTCAAACGTACGCAATTCCACATATGTACGCAAACAGATCGATAAAAAAAATAATTTAGTCCTCAAATGAGAGTGCCCCGTACGCTCTGCGTCATATTTGTATGTATGCCCAGTATTCATAGCTGCCGTGGGCACGTGGGCATTCAGCACAAAGGGAAATATTGGTGGTGGTGGCAGCGGCGGTGATGATGCTACTACTGTGCTGTCTTGAGCGCGGGCAGCAGCATCATCATCCGGCATCGCTTTTCTCCCCAATGCTTCCAAGTTGATTGCTTTATCGATCCAACGCACTCGCAGCTCATGCAAAGGCCAGGAATGTATCCACCGTACCGCTGGACAGAGGCTGTCTCCTCTAAACCGAGGGTTGGCGGATCACGAGAGGAATAGGTATACGGCTGATGTGACCGCTTGCGCGGATTGCTTAACTGTGGAGCACTCCGTGATGGTTTCCAGATTGGGCCGAGTGCTGGTGATGTCTCCTTACTTGATAGCAAACCAACACAAAATCTATTAATACATTTCTCTCCCATCCCACGAGATGTGTAATGATTTTAAGTCACTGCAGAGCAAGCCCGCGCGGCGATTTTGACCAGCGGTGGAAACTCACCGCCGTGAATATTTCACTGCTTATATTTGTTGCCGCCGGTGAGAGAGGCGGTGTTTTTTTTTATTTGCGCGCTCGTAATGAATAACTTAGCGAACGTCAAACACTTGAAGGCAAACGTTGATGCTACAGTGCTACTCACGAAGAACGACCACTGCCAGAAACACCAGCGTGTTGTACATTTTAAGGCCGTTCCAATTTCCAAAACGTGGACGAATGTGGCAAGTCTGATTTTCGCTTCCATATACCGCTGCCAGTGTGAAGCCCTCAACTTTTTGGTCAGTAATTACAAATGCGAATTCATCGTCTCTCCGTATTCTCTTACAGTAGCGCCTCACGCCTAACTCAATTTACTCGTTTCCTTTCGCTCTAAAATGTGGAGTATGATCACTGACCACTCACCGAAAGCCAAACAATAAAAAACCGCACTGGCCATTAACACGGCCCTTAAAACAGAACAAAATAAAGAGTTAATCAAGATTATTATAGTAAGTGGATACAGAGGCTCAGAGCCAACCATCAATGGGGCTTCCTTAAATCTTATCCGAGGTAGCCACGGCAGGTGCGGTCACCCTTTCGGCACGTGCCATTTGAAGAATCGCCCAAATTGATGCTGGGTCACAACGCCGTGAGCATTCCCCGGGCAGCGCGTGTGCTTATCCTCGTCAGCTAGAAGCTGGATTCAAAACTTGGACATCGATTTCTAGTTTTGCCACTCCATTCATATCCAAACGAAAGTTGCGCGATAGAAACAGAGTGCATAGAGCACTGCGTTATGCACCTGGCGACATCAATTCGATTCGCGGTTAAAGACTCAGCTTCTGTGGCGAGTGACATCTGACCCATCTTCTTGGTTCTTTCGGTAAAGTCACGTAGAAGGGAAGTAATAAAATAATAAAAAAATTCAACATAATATTATTATTTTATTACTTCCCTTCTACGTGACTTTACCGAAAGAACCAAGAAGATGAATCCCTGCAGTCACAAAAGCTTTAAATCGAAATCTGACCCATCCAAACCTGCACTCACCAGCGTGGCGCAGTGTACCGCGACAACTTCCACGACCAACCAGGCAAGTCTTTTATCCAGCAGTGGATTACAGAATTAACGTATCCCCTTTTAGAGACCTCAGCAGCAGTGTGGTCACACCTTGAGCGAGGTAATCTTTCTCACCAGGTTTTTAACGCGTCGGGCAATGTGCCTAACGGAGCACGGAGACGGCAAATACAGGTAGTCCCCGACTTACGATGGTCCGACTTACGATATTTCGATCTTACGATGGCGATATGGATATGACAAAATTCATCTTCTTGGTTCTTTCGGTAAAGTCACGTAGAAGGGAAATAATAAAATAAAAATAATAAAGCATAATAAAATATTTGTATTATTTTATTATTTCCCTTCTACGTGACTTTACCGAAAATAAATAAAGCATAATAAAATATTTGTATTATTTTATTATTTCCCTTCTACGTGACTTTACCGAAAGAACCAAGAAGATGAATCCCTGCAGTCACGAAAGCTTTAAATCGAAATATGACAAAATTGTTAAATATTTTACATTTCGCGCGGCAGACAAACGCAGCAGCGCACGAGGTACGATGCTGTACGTTGGGACGATGCCGGGATGTACTGCACGCATCTCCCGCCTTGTGTCGTGATGCCTCTCACTCTCACCAGCGGTCGACGGAGTTAAGTGGTCACGGTGTTAGCGCGTGTCGTTTTTTTCTGTGTTTTTGTGTTTCAAAATCTTGGTGAGTACAGTACAATATGATACGTTACGATACGTTCAATGCATGTATGATACGTAGCTTTAGCGATTTCATTTTAGGATTACCACGATACGATACGTACGTTCAATGCACGTTTAAAGTTTTTATAGCAGATAGGATTGTTTCCTGAAAAAACTTTCTATTAAATTGCAATTCATATAGGTAGGCTAAGAATTTACCTTGTTTTTAACTTAAAATTTTACTGTGCAATACAGTATTGTAATTCATAAATACATACAGTATATAGTTTATACAGTACGGTACTGTAAATTGCTCTGTTTTTGCTAAATTATCGCCATTCTTTAAGACTCCTGGGTAGGCTAGGCCATTTTCGACTTACGATTTTTTCGACTTACGATGGAGTCGTCGTAACGCATCTCCATCGTAACTCGGGGACTACCTGTATGTGTTTAACGTCTCACAATTGTAGATCCACGTGGCGAGTCGCTGCGGTCGCCTCCGACTTCTCCACACTAACCAGAGCCGTTCACTCGCGGACCGAGCGCACTTGAGTTTTATTTTATTTAAACGCAATTAATATTTTTTATGGCCATTGGATTGATCGTCTGTTGCAGGGCTACATCAGACGTGTTGTTATATTGCTCTTAAAAGCACTTTACGTGAAAGGTCATATTCCGTATTTATTTTGGCACTAATATGTAGTGCAGCACTTAAACTGCGTCAGCGTGCAGCCTCGATCAGACGAGAAATCATAAGGACAAAATATTCACCGTTTGTTAGCACACAGGGTGGCACAACAGTCAGAACACATCGGGTTATTTCATTTATTTTCACATTGGCATTAAAACATTTAAATTATTTATTCTTGAATATTTTTTAAATCTATTATTATAAAAAAAAATTTATGCTTTCTAACCAAGAACTCGACCAATAACTTCGAATGAATTGAGGCACCACGTAATTAAAGTTCTAAGATTACCTCTAAATATAATTCATGCACGAATTAACATGAATTTAAGTCAGTTCGAACATTTGTTATAATAAAATCGCCATGCGTGGGCCACGCTGTATACACACACACAACCTACTCTGTCACTGGATGTGGAATTTTACCATTTGTATGCACTGAGCTCCTCCAGCAAGTCTGGGCTCGCATGGAAGAGTAGACCAAATATGGGGGGGGGGGGGGGGGCAAAGGATCAAATATTTAATTACAGGGCTGCACCTATATTTTTCACATTATTATAGAAAACAGGACCCTGCGGGGTGGGCTGGTAGGAATAATACTATAATACTAATACCGGTACAGGGATATCGACCGCACACACATGCACACGCGCACACACGCGCATAAACGTACACACGCACACACACACGCACACACACCGCACGCACACACACATACATGCACGCACGCACACGCGCATAAACGTACACACGCACACACACACGCACACACACCGCACGCACACACATACATGCACGCGCACACACGCGCATAAACGTACACACGCACACACACGCACACACACATACATGCACGCACGCACACGTAATGAAGTTGTGTTGCTACGCTTCCAGTTCGCCGTGAATAACGATCCGAAGCCCAATAGCGCCCATTCATCACGCCGCTCGAGTGGGCCGGACACGCACACACGCACGCACACACACGCACACAGTCACACATATACACACACGCACGCACACACAGACACGCACACACACGCGCATACACACGCACACACACGCACGCACGCAAACACACACGCACACACACACACACGCGCAGGGGGAGCGGGCGGCCATCTTGTCGGACGGACGGACAAACGGACGCGGACGGACGGACGGACAAACGGTCGGACGATATAATCTATTGGTGGTCTGGTCCACTTCGTTCCTACCAGTATTAACGAAACTATACCATTGGAACCTCATTTGCCAGTAAAAAAATTTGATAATTGGTTTTTTACCCTTTTATCTGGCAACAAAACTGACACTTTTTTTTACAAGGAGTCATGTTTGCATAGACAACAATATCTGCAGTCATAATGCAAACCAACGCCTTTTGGCGTCATCTGGTCCAACACCATGTGAGACTAGGCTCTAAGGAAAGCCGTCTCGGGTGTGGACCAATCAACTTCAAGGACAGTGCATACATTATCAGAGTTATGTTTTTTGTTTGCATTATGACTGCAGGTATTGTGGTCTATGCAAACATGACTTCTTGTTAAAAAAAAGGTGTCAGTTTTGTTGCCAGATAAAAGGGTAAAAAAACAATTATTAAACGAAACTATGTTTTTTTTTACCAGGTAAGGCCTACTGAGCTATACAGCTCTTTTTCAGAAGTGTCCTGCCCACAACGGATAGCTCAGCGAAGTGAGAGGAGGCTACTGCATGTTGGAGGCCTTCATCTAACAGTGGATAGATGAAGGCTGCTGCTGATGATGATGGCGGTGATGATGATATAATAAAGTAATACATTCAACAGGACGGCAATATCAGCAGCATTTGTAAGCGTAGTCGTAACAGCACATTTATAAACATTGAAATTATTCCAGGCGGGGTAGAACCACTGCCCTTTACTCTTGTAATTAGCGTATAAATAGGTGCATCATTAAACCAGAATGAAAAAAAACGTTTCCACTATGTTTACGTTAATGAACATCGTATTAATCCTGTCCCAACAACTTCATATCATAGCGAATGGCCCGAAAACAAATCTATTGTATTTCAATGAAGACAAGTGTGAATTAAGAATGTCCATTGCATTCTTAATTATGTTGCCCTGGAAACTGCGTACATATAAAGCGGAAACCTCATGTGAACCTATTGCATGCGAAATCATATTTTGGAGAGGTAAAAAATGTACATTAATTCTTAAACATTATGAATATGCATCGCTCGAATATTTCCTGCGGCTCATTCCCATCAGGCATTATATTGACAGAGGTGGTTAATGTTTAATTATAAAAAAATAATGATGGCAATGGTGATACATTGTGACGTGTCGACTATGGGGATTGTTTGCGCATACTTCACCAGGCTGATCAGTGCTAGTTAATGGTATAAGCAGTGGCCAGGAATCGACAATCTAAACTATTTTAATTACCAGTTAAAGCCCACCGACCTATTAGCACTTTTTCAGAGACGACCTGGCCACACACGATAGCTCACCATCACATGTAGGAATTTATAGCGGGCCCCAAATAATCTAAACATCACGATTCTAAATGTGGAGGGCAAAACGGGAGGGACCCTGAGAAAAATCCACTCGACCACGGGCAGAGAAAACATTCAAACTCCAAGATAATATTTCTCTGATGTCATATCGTAGCGTGTGATCAACCACTACCGCCACCGCTCCACCCCCACCCGGGTTCAGTCGATAGATAATACAGCAGTAAAATTGCGTTGGGGTAGGGTGACGCTGGTCTAAAGTTACTCAGCCACGTCAACACTAGCGCACAGTGAGCACGAAGAGCTAAGCGGCAGCAGCAGCTAAATATGACATGGAGCAACAGACGGTTGCATTGTGCAGCGTAAATCGGCGTTGTAAATTCATTGGACTATCCCGCAGTTGTCACATTTTTCCGCTTAATCTTTTTTTTTGCGGGTCCCTGGTATGACTGCAGTAGGTGGCACGTGACCGCTATTTTAGTCACAGCCATAGCGAGCGGGTGTACTGGATGCGGCGTGCAGTGCGCAGAAACGTTTTCCTGAGTTGCGGACCAAGAGACCCAGCCGAGTCCGGGCGATCCAAAAGTCCCGTGGTAGTCTGCATTCTTAAGGGTTACGAGAAAAACATGTCCGTTGTTGAATTGTTCATGACACTTTATCCTGGTCCAATTGAGTTTCATATGTCTGGCGATTTAATACGCATCATCCTTCACCACCCACTGCACTCCACCCACCTTTTTGAGTGTTTTTATATATTTTTCTGGTCTCACTTGCAGTTCGATTCACCCCGTTATCCCTAAACGGACTAATTCGCGCAACAGTAAACGATCCATTAATTCTAGATTTGAAGCTTTCGTGACTACAAGGATTCATATTCTTAGGTTGTTTTTTTTTGGTAAAGTCACGTAGGTAAAAAATTAAATTAATAAAAGTAAAATAAAATAAAAATCACGACGTTTCGGAGGCAACACAAGCTTCCGTCTTCAGGTGGAACCGTCACAGCACGCTTGCTGTATCAAGTAAATGAGAGATTCCAATAGATACTACCCCGTATATATACTGGTTGAGGGGGGGGGGCAGGACAGGCCCCCTTTTTATTATTATGGTAAGGTGCGGCTTTTATTAATTTTTATTTTTTACCTACGTGACTTTACCGAAAGAAAAAAAACCTAAGAAAACGATCCATTCTCACACGCACGACTCCATACGCACCACAACAATCGAATGCAATCAATGCCCACCTGCCTGCCTGCCCGCGATTCCCCAACGCGAGCGAAGCCTCGGTGGTACAGCAGTGTCTATCGATGGCGATCGAGTCGAGGACTCGCCCTGTGGATTTGGTTTGCCCCCCACCACCCCACGTCATCTCAGCGCATTTCGGCGCTCGCGACGTGCAACCGCAAGGGGTCCCTCTGCAATTCGTCATGCGTGACCTTTGTGTGGGCGTCAAGGCCGTGCGTGCTAATTCAACCGCCGCGTTGCCAGGCCCCCGACAAGGAAGACCTGGCTAGGCAAAACAATGGCGAGATGTTAAATAGCTCGCCCGGTATGCAGGAGGTCCTGGGTTCGATCCCACACCCTGACGCCTGCTGTATATTTGTAGTTTGCATGTTCTCTCTCCCCGTGTGGTCACGTGGGATTTTATTATGGGTCCTCCAGTTTTCCCCTCCACATTTAGAAACGTGCGTTCAGAATAGTTGGCTGTACTTACATTTCCACTTGATAAGCCACTTTGTTGAGCTATCATTTGTGGCCAGGTCGCTTCTGAAAAACAGCTACATAGCTCAGTGGGCCTTACCTGGTAAAATAAAAACTACTTTGTTCGGACCGCTCGACACTAGTTCTGATATATTTGGCTTCCCCGCGGAGTGGGAAGACGCGTGCGTTCCGATGACGACGGCCAGCGCTAGCCCCTCCATCACAGACACATGCGCCTTTCCAGTGCTGGATGTTGGCCGTGGCATGCAGTAACATCCATCATGTTTGACCACACTTCGCGCTTGTTCAATGTGGGTCGTCCCAAACGATGGACCAGTAAAGCACTGTAGTCTGCACTCCTTCGATGGAGGAGGAAGAAGAGCACAACTACATGAACCCTCTCCCGAAGCACTCTCGTGGCGAGCAGACCTCGGCATTGACATTTAGCTCCTGGTACTGGTAGGAACCTCCTGGTTATTACACCAGCCCACAGGGGATTATTGTGTCCGTCCGTCATGCAGGGAGGGGCTGAGTGGGGCTGGTTGGGGACGGGCTGGTCACCCCGTGGTGCCCTTATAAAACTCAACGTTTAACCTACTCACGCCGGCTTGTGCCCGCCCTCACAGTCGGGCATATTTGCGGAATACACCACGCCGCCGTTGACCCTGGCCATTGACCGAGCAACCCAACGTCCCTACCAGCTCCCTCCGCAGGAATGTGTTAAAATCTTGTCCTTAAGAGATAAAAAAAAAATGTATCTTCTAGAATTGAAAAATGGTGCAGTGTAGGTTGGTGAAGATGGGGAAGCCAAGGACCAGTTCCGATATCACTCACCACCGATGTTAGTCAGTCGCGGCCAGGAATCGAGCTCACGTCGCAGATTCCATTGCACAGCGCACTAACCACCGCTCCCGCCACTCCACCCAATAATCTGTGAGTAAACAGAACATATGTATATTGTGTACGCATCGATGTTGCAGTTATTTACGTGCTTAGGCACGTCCGCACGTGTTCACTCCTCTCGAAATGTTCAATTGGGTTTTTTTTTATTTCCACACCCTGCCTCTATTTCATTTTATCTTTTATCCACCACTCATCAATCCACGCAGCTCGCGCTTTAGGGGCAATTCAATACGAGGTGCATTAACCATCCTCAGCCTCACCTCGTGCAAGGAAAACTCACGCTGCCTTTGTCCAGTCCATTATGCTGCTGCTGCTGCTGCTGCTACTACTGCCCGTAAAGCAAAGCAGTTATTTTTTCTCTGCAGCGCCGCATAATGAACGCTTCCAAGCAAACGCTCGCTCCCCTCCTCCCCCACCAGCCATCGAGAGAAATTCGATTTGAAAAAAAATCCCAGTCAAGGTAACAAGAAATAATTGTTGAACAACATATCACATGTGATGTACCTCACGGGCAAGCCTTCGCGTTTTATAAATGTGCTTGTGTTGAAAATGGAAGCACTAGCTTTATGTTTTGTAATAACAATGATACGTTATTGGCCTCTTCCGCAGCTGCTTGGTGTGGGGTGGCGAGGGGGTTGGGGTTGCGTTGGTTCAGGCATCAGTTGCCACTTTTAATTTTCCCCATGGCCAGGGACTGAACGGAGGTCTCTGGTTCCATATCGCAGCGCCTCCAAATTCGCCACCACTCTCCACCCTACAGTCCAGTAGCTAGATACTAATAATAATGAGATGTTTCGATTTAAAGCTTTTGTGACTGCAGGGATTCATCTTCTTGGTTCTTTTGGTAAAGTCACGTAGAAGGGAAATAATAAAATAATAACAATAAAACATTATAAAAGAATTCTCACGACGTTTCGGCCGAAACGTCGTGAGAATTATTTTATTATGTTTTATTTTATTATTTTATTATTTCCCTTCTACGTGACTTTACCGAAAGAACCAAGAATAATAATGAGATGATTTAGAAAATAATGATTTACGCCCTTTGTTAATCCACTGCCAGATGAAGACCTCAAAATGCTGTGTCGGTTGTGAGGGTTGCTGGACCATACTTCACCACGTCTGGTAAGTGGCTGGTAGGGGTGATGTTCAGGATCGGTTCAGTCATAACTGGATTCATAGTCCAGTGTGCAAACCACTGCACCACTACTCCCCCCCCTCCCCCTCTCACATTTTTTATGAATTTTAAATTCCAAACTTTTTTCTCTCACATGTCATTTAAAAATGAACGAGTTTTATATTAAATGAGAATGAAGGAGTGAATAACATGCCGACACAAAACCCACCAACAATGTAGCATCTGCCACATTTCCTTTATGCAAATCATCTAAGAGCCTTAATTTTCTTCCATCCCGGTGTGAAAATAATACCATTCCAGCCAAAATTACACGAGGCCAAATTCACACGTCATGGAAATGATTCCATCTTGAAAATCTACACCTGCTCTTATAAATGCTTATTTTAGTCATTTCGACGAGTATTTCTGAACGAGCTATTATCATATCTATTTGTATTGCAAATTGGGTTGAGTGATTCCACAGTATTTGATTCGATTTGTTAAACCAAGGAAGACGAATCAATTATTTTAGAAGAGTGGGTTTGCCCACCGTCAAAGGGAGTTTTGTAAAAACGCATCCGTAGGAGGTGGATCTACACCTACACTGCATCGTCACGGACGATCTGTCGTAAATGAGGGGGTTCACAAATAGGGGTCTGCAGGCATCCCCCGGCGCATTCAAGGGGGCCTTCAATAAAAGAAGACTAAAGAATCTTCTGGGGGTCAGCAGAGTATGGGTGGGCAGAAGGAGGAGAGGGCGGGGGGATTCATGAAGACTGAGGCCAATGAAGGTTGTTCCTCGATAAAAAGTCCTTTGAACAGAAAGGGTTGAGAATCGCCACTGCAATTCATTATATATATATAAAAACATTTCACATCTCACCGGGGTTTGTGTGCTGAGGTTTTCGAGCAGCTCAGCATTTTGCGCAGGTGAAGACGCGATTGCGCGATGCGGGTGGCTGTGCGACCGGCGGTGCTGATAGCAGCAGCAGCAGCAGCAGCGTTGTCGATGCATTGCCACACATTACCACGTGCAGCTCATAAGCACCAACGCTCCTTGCAAAATGTGCAGCGGCTCCTCCAAAGCGGCCAGTTGGCTCAGAGGTCAGGGCATCGAGCCGGGAACACTGGAGGTCGTGTGTTCCAATCCAGGTTAGCGCCACCAAACATTTAGAAGCATTTTGTTTTGTTCCATTTGATTACCGATACCATGCTGAAAAGATAGCTGTTATCAGATCTATTTGTGTTTCAAAGGGGCCCTTTAAAGGACTATCAAGTGGTAGTGGTATCAGCCTGGTCATCAACGACCACGCGGAAAAAAAACCTCACCGCCTTAATTTGGGTTCTGCACTTAATTCGGCTAAATTCAAGCAATGAGAACTACAACTGTTTGCTTGTTATGAAAATACAATACTAGAGCAGTGTGGGGGAGAGTGTGACCACTGGTGTGTGAAAGATGAAAAAAATAAACGATCAAATAATAGCAAAATAAAATAGAATGGAGAGATTTAAAAAAATATTTCAAATAATAAAAGATCATTAAAATAATCATAAAATAAAACATCAATTTAAAGATGCATTTTTTTAAAATAAGTCCCAAAACAATATTTTCCGTAGCCGTTCTCTGACACTTAGACTCAGGGCGATTCGCCGCTGTGAGATTTCCGAATGGATTCTTCCACCTCATGACAAGATGCGCATAGAATTGGGAGAAAAATACTAAAGCAGCGGTTTTTTTTTTTTTTCTAAACGCATGTATATATCCATTTACAGAAAGCGAATCGATGACAAAAATAATTCAGTAGGGCATACTTACATTAAAACCTGCTTCTTCTTCGTCTTGTGTTCTGCCTCCACAGCCAAGTGTATCTCGTATCGGGCTCGTGATGACGATGTGGGCCGGGCTGTAACCCTGGAAAGGTCCTCCACAATGCACGGGCTCCTCCAGGAGTCAATAGATCAACAGACGCGCCATGGTGTGTGCCTCGCAGCAGTCACACGTGCCAGTGTCGTTCGTGTCTAGTATGTCAAGAGGAGCTCATCAAGCTCAAGATGTTAGCACACTGACGTTGAAGGTCACGAAAAGATGCATTGATTATAATCGATCACCGACATCCCATTGTCAAATCCACTCCTCGATGAAGAAGGCCTCCCCCCGAGACTTTGCCGAGATAATCAAAAGTGCTTTGGAGAAGGGGAAGTGACAATTCAGATATCACTCGCCACCGACTTCAGTAAAAAGAAAATTAAGTTTTATTGATTTGGTATAAATTTCGATTTAAAGCTTTCGTGACTGCAGGGATTCATCTTCTTGGTTCTTTCGGTAAAGTCACGGAGAAGGGAAATAATAAAATAATAAAAATAAAACATAATAAAATAATTCTCACTATATTATTTTATTATGTTTTATTTTTATTATTTTATTATTTCCCTTCTACGTGACTTTACCGAAAGAACCAAGAAGATTATTTGGTATAGCCCTGTGAGCCATTCGGCTCTTGACTCGGGTGCAACCGCAATAAACAAAAACATGAAAAAGAAAACATCTTAAAGTGACTTTGCGCAAACAGAAAAATCCAGGAAAAACCAGCAAAGTATTCCAGAAAAAAAGCACCGTATATCAACGCTGTGTGCAAAAATCCCCGTAGGGATGCAAGTCAAACAATAACAACCGTAAGACAATTTAGATTAAAGTCATCAGTCTAACTCTGTACTACAACAAACAAATATGGCTTGAGCCGAGGCCAGGAATCAAACTCGGGTCGCCGGGTTCGTAGGGACGTGCTATGAACCGCGTTGCTCCCGATATTACTCGAGAACCAACAGCATGGAATCCCTGTAATGCTTTCCAACACGCATTCGTCCTCGGCAGTGTTTCATCGCGGATAACAGCGACTCCACACGTAATGACGTCATTGGGAGCGGAGGTGCGGCAGATGACGTGCGATGACGTCACAACATCGACCGAGGCGGCTTAGCCCCGCCCCTCCACCATTATAAGTGGTTCTTCATCACCAAGTTTTTTTTGATCCCTTGATCAATTTCGTCAGTTTTCTCTAGCGTAAGCCCCCTTTAGAGAAAGGCAACGTTATACAAACATTTAATTTAACTATGGATTGTCTTGTACAAGAGCTATCGTTATCCCCATGTACCAGACCGACACAGATCTAATGTGTTAAAGGAAAAGCTATGGCGACTTTGGGTTGAGGTTGTTTCATCAGCCGTAAAAACGAGAGAAAGGGACGATAACTCAAAGAGTGAAGTCATATTTTACACAACAATGTGCCTTCGCCATGAGAAACATGATTTTTTTATGTATTTTGTTTCCTATCTTTAAACCATCCCCCCCCCCATCTCAGTGTTGTGCTAAGACTACAAAACAGCGTTCAACATTGTTATCTTGAAGTGCTTCGCTCGTTACAAATAAGCACCGATCTTGTTGAGAAAACCGCCGCATGTTTTTTGCTTTCAAGTCCAATTACTTGAATTCATTATTCTGCTATTTTAGACTGGTGAAATTCATTTAACAATGGGAAATGAATTTGACCTATGATGTCACACCCTGTGATTAGTCTGAGTGGCTTTTTCTTAATATTGACGCTTATATTTTCTCGATAAATGCTTATGAATCATAACTCGGTAAAGATTGTAATTGTTTCATTTTGAATGGAACGTGATGTAAATAACTATATTTGTTTATAAACAAAAATAATAGCCACTGGAAATGGAATATCTAGGATTAATTTTCGGAAATTAAAACGATTCTCATCACAGTAATGGTCACAATTAATTACGGAACTAATTTGTTTGCATATTTTACCATTCACCCGAACGATGTTGATGCAAATTGCGTCTAATGAAATGGCCATTCCGTCTTCATTAATTTTCCACTGCACAAACATTAGACGGTTTACAACGAGTGCCATCCTTCCGTGGCAGGGTTACTGTATTGCATATTTGTTAGCTTTGTGAATAATTTATCAGCGACTAAGACGACAGGCGTAGACGAAAATACATCCTCTTTGTAGGCCCGTTAAGCGAACACTGTAACGTTGAAAGATTCCTTTTATGATGATTCAAAATGTCAACTACAATGCAGCTCTGAATCACAGAGCAGCGAGGCAGGGTTTGGTAGCGTCATTGTTCTCATACAGCACTGGCACCGAGATGATAACATTGCATTAGTCTTCAAATGTGAAAATCAATTACTTCTGTGCGTCTCTAAACGTTCGAGGTGGAGTGGCAGCACAGTGGTTAGCGTATTGCTACGTAATCCCGGCGATCTGGATTTGATTCCTGGCAATTGGCGTGTAATAACCGAGTACCCTGCTTTATCGACCCGTACCGACAAGCGTGATGCAGTATGATCGAACAACCATCACGAACGACATGGCATGGGGGTGGGGGGGGGAGGCCTTAATCCAGCAGTGGATTTGGCAAGGGGCTGCCGAGTTTTTTAATCTCCAGTATTACTGGAGCGCAAGGACAAATTGAAATGTCACTGCCCGTCTGCATACATCCATTGCAAATGCGCATATATAACATCATTAAAATTTCGTTTGCAAATGTCAAAACATTTTTTGAAAACATTTCCGATTCAGGTTATGGCCATTGATAGCCGAGCGTAGTGTACCTGTTGTCTGTGATCTAGAGAGACGTGGAGCTGGGGGGGGGGGTTGGTGGACCACAGAGACGGGGACCACCGTATAAGCAAAACACCCACTTACCTGCAAGTAAGGTCGATCATCCATCTCTGCGCCGTCGGAGTTTTCTCCTTCTTGTATGTGTCGGTTTTAAACACGGTACTCCAATTATACCACCAACACACACATTTTGAATTGGCCAAATATTTCAATCAAGCCTCTCCTGCAAAACAGTTGGTAATCCACAAATACTCGGAAACATTTGGTAACCCCCCACTTTGGCTTCGAAGCAATGCTTGGCAATCTACTCTTATATCCCCCCCCGCCCTCACAGATGGCTGCACAAATGAACTTCGTAATCCGCTCACTTCAGCCACTTAATCCGATGACTGTCAACAACAAAAACCCTGCCTTTATTTTACCATGACAGTTTTGCGTGCGTCGGCAGCATGTTGTTGTTGTTGTTTGCCTGTGCAATGCCATCTCTCGATCCGCAATTTTCCTCTATCGGCCATTACGTAATGTTGTCCTTTAGCTCCGTCACATCGCTTATCGAGCGTGCGCAGGCGGGGCAATGTCACGGGGGGAGCCGAGGATCTGAGAGGGCCAATGTGCCGGGCAAGGAAGAGTGAGACAATTGGACAGGGGGGAGGGGGGGGACCCACTCCATTTAATTCCTTGCACCAGGGCCCCATTATTCGATAAGGTCTGTGATATTTTAGAGGTCCGGTTATGTTAACCAGTCGTTTACAACAACAAAAACGGACACATTTAGACCGGGCGATCATTCTTTGGCAGTTGTTGGTGTCACACGGGCTTCACAACTTGGAGGAAGCGTCAAAAGCAGTTTGAGTGAAAAGATGTCTTACGTTGGCGTTAAAAATGCAGGAATGGAAAGTCTCAATTCAACCCCCAACCCCTCCGTGGGGTGTCTAACTGGTCAGAATTTGATCAATGCGTATGAATAATATCTTCGTAAACGAGACAAGCTTCTCCAGTGGAGGGTTCACGACAATACATTTTAGGATGAAATATACTTTGCGGCCCTATCCGAAAGTAAATGTGAACAGTACAACGGGCGAGGAGAAACCCCGACATTCTAAGTCGTTTACAACTCACCGCTTCGGCTTCAGAGATACACGAGCTACAAGTAGGTCCACGAAGCAACTTAAGATTCAGTGGGGAGTCAGATTTTCCCCGCTGTCCGTTCCAAGAGCCACCCGTGTGGAACATTCACGTGCTCGGTGGAGAGAAGCCTGTTTCGGGCAGTGTGACAGCGCCGTCACTCGGTGTAACAAAAACTAAAAAAAGATTTTTTCTAAAAAGCTCCGCCGCTTCAGCTAATGAATTTATTCGTCAAGATTCGAGCCAGCTGGCCATTATTAGGCAAAGACGTTGCCCGCAACCTTTGTATGTACGTTGAACTTATTTTACACCGTGAGTAGACCATACGTGCTAGATCGGAGGCAGCCTATAGCAAGAGCTCAGAAAGAGTGTGAGAACGAAACCCTCTCCAAAATATTAAACAGTTCCATCTTCAGCGCGCGCCGTGCGAGGGGCCCCCTTGTAACCACCGCGGGCACGGGGGTTCTGCCGGCGCCACCGTCAATCCTCGGGGAGGGAATTCGGGGATTGCAGCGGCGTCACCGCTTGGCTGCTCCGACGGCGGGGAATGAATTTGTTTAATAAGCACAGAGCCTCGACGCGGGGCCGTGCTGATGGACGGATTGAGTCGGCCTCCCTCCCGCCCAAGCAGTCTCTCCCTCTCTTTGCATGGCGTTATCCCTGGGGTTATGACCTGCCTTTGATTAGAATGGTGCCGCACATTTAAACTGCGGTAAATATATATATACGCCTTTTGATATCGGAACGGGCTTCACGGCTGCCGAAATGACGTTTCACGCACCCGCCCCCCTCCCCCGCCGCCTCCGTTTTTAAACTTCCTCCGAAGTCGGAATCCAATTGTATGCCGGGCTGGAGGGCAAATCCCTTCCTGCCAAATCTGGGTGGGACGGCCACGGATGAAACGGATGTCACCCTTTCAATGCACAGTGCTTGTCATCCCAATGTAAACACGTGCAGGGCACCTGTTTTACTTGCCAGAGAGGGTAAAATCTATTCTTATTTTTTATACTCTTGATTCTGGCAAAGAGGTCCCATGATATCGCTGCTCACGCCGAGCTATAAATGCTCCGATGCGTGCATTGTCTTTGGAGTGTTCGCCTTTTGACGTTCTCTGGTCTGACACTGGCGAGACAAGGCCATATAGACGACTGTGTCTGGTGGAGGTCAATCAGTTTCAAGGACAATGTTTCTATTATTAGAGCGTGTGTTTGCATGTTCACCACAGGTGCGTGCGGTTAATGCAGTACTTGATTCCTTGTAAAATATATCGATTTGGTGTTTGAACATCTTAACACCTCCTATTTTATTGCCAGAAGGGGTAAAACCCATTCTTATTTTTCATACTTGCAGGGCAGTGAGCAGTCAGTCTTTGGACCCAATCCACACGATGCATTGTGCCGTCCGCTACATGCCAGCAAATAGGCACGGAAAATTGCTGACGATAGAAGCCGCGTACCTTTTACAATTACTGTGAATTCGTGTTTGGGAAAAATAAAATAAAAAGTCAGTGTTGTGTGCGATTCCATGCTGCTTGCTGGGATTGAGATAGACTCATGTAGATTTTTTTGTACAGTGACACTTGAGAGTTTTTCAATGCTACCGGAGTATGTATACATACCCTCGCTGAAATGATGGAAATAAATTACGGAGAAAAGTAAAACATGTTTTATCCCAAAGCCTCTCCACGTCCTCACCGATGCAATGCACTCATCAATACAGAGCCGTGTCATTCACAATGTTCAGTCACCTGTCGAGAACAAAGAGGGGCATTAGAAGTCAGTGGGCTATCTTTGAATGGACCATAACATATGTCCGTTGAAGCTTGTGACAAAATTAACATTTATACTTATCCACCGCATATATAATTTTTTTTTATAATATAATTTATATGTTTTATATATATACGAATGGCACACATGCATAATGGTCTTTTAAATTAAAACGGGGCAAGAGATATAGCCAGGCCCATTATAAAATTAATAGGACTCGGTATGAATTCTCTTTCAGGACAATTCCCGGGGGTTATTACAACAAGCAAAACTTTTTTTTACAAACGCAATGAAACATTATTACAAATGAGTAATGGCCAAAAATGCGGTCATTGTTTAAGATTTTTTTTTTAATGAGCTGCACCAGGAGGATTTTACACAGCTCCCATCACCTTAGTCTGTTCTCCTATAATGCGTGTTGTTTTCACAACGCAATTGGATAAAACGCGATGAGTGTATTAGAATACATTTTTTTATAGCGCGGATGCAAATTAGATATAACGCGATCGAGCGAACAGAACGACGCCGCACGAGTAGGAATCAGCGGTTGCAGCGGCTGACTCGGCGTAGCGTCACACAAGGCACTGGGATACTGCTGGATGCTTCTAGATGCCATCCACGCACCTCACTCAGTCTTTGTTCGGCCTGCGTAGGCACCTCACGTGTTTTCGCGGGCTGTGCTTTATCCGATATTATTTACTATAAACACGATTTTTTCCAGAACACGGCGTTCTACAGGAACGCAGCTACTAACGCGTTATATGAGAACAGACTGTACTTGTTAAAAAACTATATCAACGAGACCTCTGCCAAAGGCGAAGCATAACGAGCAATTGGCCCTCTCACGTGCACCCATTTTTTCGTCGCGACCCAAAGCCAGATGCGCACTAATGGAGTGGAGGAAGTGGGTCCCCTTTAATTAAATTTAACAGCGGATTAGCAAGGCGAGCGAGCGACTGGAGCGATAGCGGGCGCTGCTACTGCTGGCAGGGCAGAGAGATTTGCCGAGCGGCGGGGCAGCAGACGTTTGCTATCGGAAACGGGGGGTGGGTGGTTGGGGATGTGGGGGGGGAAATAAATAAGAGAGCGAGGAGGAGCCACCACCCCAGGCACCGCTGGCGATTGGACGCAAGAGCGCCGAGCGAGTGGCAGTCGATATGGATCTCTGCGCTGCGTGCGTGGGGTGTTGTGTGTGTGCGCGCCCTGTGGTGAATGGTGCTCGGAGGTGGGAGGGCTGGAGAGAGAGGGAAGGAGGAGAGGAGAGAGGGAGGGAGGGCTGGCTGAAAGTGGGTGTGGGTGTTTGCAGGAGAGCAGCTGGTGCTCTGCTCGGCATTGAAAATCAACTGCTCGTAGCAGAGCGAGACGGCAGAACGCAGGACTCGAGCAGGAGGAAGGAGGTGGCAGAGAACAAATACGGGTCTGCGAGAGCCGAGACATTTCTGCAGAATCGAGGACTACTCCGAGGCTTGGCCTGCTGCTGTTACTTCCTAAAGCCATACATAATTGATCCCTAATGCAAAGTAGTTTTTTTCTCTAAGCAAGCTTACATTTTTAATCCTACTCTTTGCATCTACGCCAAAACCTCAAAAGCGGCTTTTGCCACCGTCACCACCCGTCCCTCCTTTGGCGATCTCTTCACCACAACGTCGTCCGCCGTCTCGACGTCGTCGCGCTCTCAACAAATTGCACTTTCCCCGACGACGCCGCCGCCTCTGTGCTCTCAACAAAAAATCCCACGAAAGCAAACATGAATTTCCTCCGCCGCCGCCTGTCCGACAGCAACTTCATGACCAACCTCCCCAACGGATACATGATGGACCTGCAGCGGCCAGACGGCACCGCCGCCACCGGTGCCGCCGTGGCCGCCGCCACCTCCACCTCGACCTCGCCCGCCCCCGAGCGCCGGCAGTCCATGCAGACCGTCCCGTCCGCCTCCATGGCTCCGCCGGTGACCGGCAGCGGCGGTGGCTTTTTCAGTTCGCTGTCTCAGGCGGTGAAGCAGACGACCGGGCTGGGAGACCAGTCCTCGTCCCAAGCGGCCAAGCGGCCCAAGGTCCTGCTCGTCATCGACGATCGGCACACCGACTGGTAAGAAGCGACGCCTCGCCTCGTTTTCCCTCGCACTCTCTCCCCGTGCCGTTTCTCCGTTTGAACGTTTCACTACGAAGGGGGCTTCCCCCCCCCCGGACCACAACCACCAACCCCTGGCGCAAGGGAGACAACGCGCACGCACGAGCGAGCGTTCGCGTATGTTGCGAACCTCTGCCGTGCACCACTTTTTTTTCGTGCGTTTGCCACAAACCTAGTTAGTAGATTTCGTGAGCGCTTCCGTGATGGGATTAAAGTAAACGTATTAGTCGTAGGAAACACATTAAACGCCCGAGTGCCTCGAAGCAGCGTGGTCTGCCTTACCAAATGTGCAGCGCAAGATATTAGCAGTGGAATGATTGGCTCTGCTGATGCCAGCATGCCTCTTTATTATCCCAAATTTATGTAATTATCGAATGCGTTCTGAAATCCTTGAAAAAAAAATCTGGCATTCTCATCTGCAGCAGGTCTTGCCTCTTGTCTTCCACTGCTCGCAAACTTTTGCCCGCAAACTTTTGCCAACGAAGCGACTGTTTCAGACCCATTTGAGACATTTTGTTGGACTCGTTAGGCCAAGCGAGCATTGTGATTCCAAATAAAAACCTGTTGCCATCGTGTCAGACCGCCACCAATGCCTACCATTATACTGGTAGGAACCTCCTGGTTACATCAGCCCACAGGAGATTATTGTGTCCGTCCGTCGTGCAGGGAGGGGCTGGGTGGGGAGGGGAGGGTGCGGAGGGGCTGGTCACCCCGTGGTGCCCTTATAAAACTCAACATTTAACCTACTGACTCACGCCGGCTTGTGCCCGCCCTCACAGTCGGGCATATTTGCGGAATACACCACGCCGCCGTTGACCCTGGCCATTGACCGAGCAACCCAACGTTCCTACCAGCTCCCTCCGCAGGAATGTATTTCTGTTGTTGTACAGCAAAGGAGGGCGGTTGATCAGCAGTGGTAGTCATTAATGTCGATGTTGTTGAGCCACGTGGGGTTATGTACAGAGAACTCCTTTCGCACCGTACTCAGCCAGCCGTGCTCACCGGACGTGCAAGGAAGGTGGTTGCAGAGGTGATGATGGTAGAGATCTGTGATGTTTAATGGCCATTGCAGAGGAATGCATTTTAGATTATTTGGGGCCATGGTTTGGCTCTGTTGTGCACGGTCACAACGTGGGCTCTTTAATATTCCACCTGTGGTGCAGGAGGTGGCTGCATCTACCTTGCGATGTTTGGACACGGTCGGGTGTGGAAGGACATGCCTGCGATCATTTGTTGCTTGCACTGGAAATGCGTCCACAGCGAAATACAAAAGAGGGGGAGATTTACACGGCAACGATGAAAACTCCAGTCGCCGTTCACTTGGGTCGAATTAACGCACAGCAGTATAAATGATTTAGCGATGCGAGAGCGACCTCCAATATACCCTCCACTGCGGTAATGGCTTTTATTTTTATCTTCAGATGCTGTGAGCAAGCGCTCCTTTACTTTGTGCATTCGGCTCCGGTCAGCAGGCCTTGCAGTGGGTGCCGCAGTGGCGAGATGTTAACTACCTCGCCTGGTATACAAGAGGTCGCGGGTTTGGTCCCAACCCTGACGGCCGTGTATTTGGAGTTTGCGCGCGTCTCTCTCCCCCCGTGGTCGCGTGGATTTTTCTCCGGGTCGTCTGGTTTTTCCCCTCCACGTCATTAAATTTCCACATCGTAAGCCACTTAGTTGCGCTATCATTTGCGGCCAGGTCACTTCTGAAAAACATCTATATAACTCAGTGGCCCTGACCTGGTAGAATTAATAAATTAACGGTGCCGTGGCTAAATATTGTTTTAAATACAACAGGTGGTGGAACACCGCTTGTGTCACTTGCATGCATGTACATATAACTTATTTCTCAGCGTACGTAGCCAACCATGCCCATCGACGGCAGAAGCGTCTATCTCGAACGGTATCTTCGGTCACACCTGGCAAGGGATCGCGCAACACATTTGGGCTGCGGGGGGAGAGCTTTGGTCAACCATGAGGCTCTCTCTCTCTCTCGTGCCGCGAGAGCCCCGCGGATGACAAATTGACAGCGAAGGAGCCACTGGCGTTAACATTAATAGACTTCCGCCGTCGTTGTCGGAAACAAGCGTGACCTTTGGTCGTTACATCGGTGGTTCATTACAGTAAGTGCCAGATTTCATACGACGTTTTTTTTGAGTTGCGTACAATGAACGTCGCACACTACCGTTAGAGATAGCGATGTATAAAGTGTGCAAATTTGTAAGCGCTGTGCACGATTGGCGTCGCAAATAACAGTGGCTTTCCAAGTCTCCATCCAGCAGTGGGTAGACCATGGCCAATGATGACCGTGGCCGACGATGATGATGATGATATACACTTCAGTTCATATTTTTTTTTTCTCAATGGGTGCCAGTGCATGATGGCAAGATCTCTCTGGGTCGGGCAAATTGCACGTAAGCGTATTTTAAAAGAATGAATACGCAGATACCGTGTGCGTGTAACAGAACGTGGCGCAACGGGCATGTAGAGGGCTTAGCTATGGTTTTCAATTTTGTTTGGTGTTTAATGTCCCGAAGATAAACGTTAATTGTGTCGTTAATCGCATACAGAGAGCGTACTGAATATTTATGAGTGCCTTGAATTATTCTCTGAGACAGGGAAAAGGAGAGGATGGATCTGGGCACATATTGACGGTTATGGGCAGAACACACCCATCGCTGGGAGAGATGATGGGGCGGAGCACGACTGAGAGAGAAACGTTCGCCCGCAGAGATAGAGCGATCAAATCAGACGGCTTATTGCATCACGACGGTACTGCGAAATATAGCAACGGCCCGGGGCAGCCTTCGTCCAGCAGTGGATTGATCACAACCGAGGAGGATTATGACGATGTGAATTAGGTACAGCAACAATTCCACGGTCACGGAATTACAGCACAGAACCCTGGTGATCGCCGGATCTTAACATGCGCTGCATTCATCTTCTTGGTTCTTTCGGTAAAGTCACGTAGAAGGGAAGTAATAAAATAATAAGAATAAAACATAATAAAATAATTCTCACGACGTGAGGGGAGACAGCGTCTGAATGAAGACAGCATCCATTCAGACGCTGTCTCCCCGACAGACCTGGTCTGAACCTGAGGACGGGCTGCTTGGGGTTGTGGCCGAAACGTCGTGAGAATATTTTATTGTGTTTTATTTTTATTATTTTATTACTTCCCTTCTACGTGACTTTACCGAAAGAACCAATAAGATGAATCCCTGCAGTCACGAAAGCTTTAAATCGAAAAATAAAATGCACTGCATTCTCAACGTTCTCACACAGTGGGGAGAATGGGATGTGTTAAAAGGACCGATCCCGTTGCCGCAATACGTTTAATATTCTCGAATTGTCCTTGTAATAGCGTTAACGTGCAATCGCCCTCGTGGTTAAACGAGTTACATCGCCAGCGTCGTAACTTGCTGCTGTTTTGAGCCTTGTCGTAACTCGATTCGCGTCGGGGGGAAAAAGAAAAAACTTGAGAACCCGATTCTGTGCACCTGGTGTGCAGAGTCCCCATTAATATTTCATCCCAACGAAGCAATGTGACTTCGCCCAGCCCAGGAGATTTTTTTATTTGTTATATATATATACAGGAGGCATTAAACCATACCCCCCCACGCCACCCCAAAACAAGATATTTATATTCGGGGTAAACATGCAAGGAGACACTATTAAAACAAATGTTTCGCCATTTATGCATCACGTAATGTACGTGGACGTAAAAGGCCCTGTCCAGCCACGTGACTCGGCATGAGAGAGGGAGCAGCTCACAAGCCAAAGAGGTTGCAGGTTCAAATCCTGGGTGGTGGGGGTTGAGTCCGCCCATCATCCCTCCTCTGGGGGGGGGGGGGTCAATAAAATGACTACAACTTTGTGGACAAGTCAACCTTGGTTGCCCCAATCGAAAGATTTTCCCCTTGCCCATCCGAACGAGGAATTCCCACCATCGACTCACCGCCTGCGTGCAGATGAGATGAGCGGTCTCTTGCTGCTCATTTGGAGCAGGAAATCGCTTTGACTGCGGCTTCTTGTAAGGATGTTTGTTAAAACACGGACTACGGCTTTCACGACTAATATTATCCAGAGGGTGTTGGGTTAGATCGCGTCAATATGTGTTGTTAAACCCAACACGGCCAATTAGTAAGGTTTGTGACGTAAACAAAACATGCCAATTAGTTACTGTTTCAGCACACCTGTGCGTTGGAGAGTAAATTGTAAATGTTGTGGGTTTACTCTCCAACAGTAACTAATTGGCATATTTTGTTTACGTGACAAACCTTACTAATTGGCTGTGTCGGGTGGTGGCGGGTTTAACGCCACATTTCTATTCGTGCATTCCAAGTGAAAAACCTATATTCTTGTAAGGATACTGGTCGCACAATTCAACTGGCCGACGAGGACTCGGGCAGTATCGAGATCACAGCGACGACCGAGACACTTCACGGTGCCGACTCATGCGCACCCTGCCAGTCTCTAGCAGGTTCCAAGGATGAACAGATGTCTCTGCCTTTTGCGTGACCTCTTTAAAAAAACAAAAATCGAACGCCAAAAAGAAACATGGAAGAGATCCACATTGCTTGGGATTACACCGGAGAGACGGCAAGAGGAAGGCGCGAACGAGAGAGCGCACGCGCTGGCTCACAAAGACATTTCGACGGGTCAAGAAAGGAGCGCTTGGGCAGGAGACGTCACTCGAATGGACCACTGCTGCTGGCCGAGAGCAAAGGTGGAATGGCAGGCAAGGGAGGGGAACGCGCCCGCCGCCAAGGTGGAGTGATGAAATCGGCTCGCGCGAAGGTCCGGGCCGATGGTGATGGCCGGGTAGTGGGGAGTGGAGGGCAGTTGGGGGGGGGGGGGGGCCTTCATCCAGCAGTGAATTGCTCAAGGTAATTGTCGATCTCACCGTCGTCACACGCTCAGTCTGTGCCCCCCTTGTGCGTGGACACCCGACTGCGTGTTGTCGACTCGACGACACACGTGTTTTTTTTTGCCGTTGCTTCGACGATTATCGTCATTCATTTTCAACCGGCACGGGGGGTGGCACGGGGGGGTGGGGGGGTGGTTGAATTCCTCGACTAATTCGCTCGCGACTTTGACGGCCCGCATTACTCGCACTGCTCGACGCGCAAGTCGCCGGCACGGTGATCAAATCAACGCGGTACAATTTTGTGATGAAGCATTAAACTTGTTTCCAGGGCGGTGGCGGGATCAGGACAAGCCAGTCCATTGAAGGAGTCTCAATTTTGTTGGGAGGATCCAATTTGCACAAAAAATATACACGCAGAGAGAGAGATATGAACGATAGGCAAGCACGCTTACACATTCTTACCCGTGTACACATTCTTACTAAAACTGGCACACATCAGTATATTACGCTCTTTAAATAAATAAACGGTCCAAGTAACGGTATTTTGTTGCCCAAAGGTGGCCCAAGATTTTCGATCGAGGTCATTTATGTTGGCAAGCTGGAATGCGGAACGCATCCGATCTTTTCAGAGCTCGGAAGCCGAGCATGGTTGAGCCAGAATAGTGCGTGGATGGGTGACCGTGCATAACAGGTGGTATAGGCTTCTGCTGCCGCGCTAAATGTTATGCAGCACGGATCATTTTCTTCGCGATTGGCTCGGGAGTTTCGCCATTTTCAAGAAGACAACGCGAAGCAATCTTCAGATGGACGGAAGCAATCCGCTCCTCCACGCATTGCTGTTGGCAGCCCCACTCGCTCCGTTGAACACTGGCACAGCCGACAGAGACGATTACAGTTTGCGCCGTCTGGGTTTCTCCCCGAGCGCTTAGCTACGCGAGCCACTTTCTGGCGCGTGGTTTAAAAAATAAAATATCTCGATCCCCCTGCATTGCGACGCCGAGTATGTGTCCTTTTTAAAAAGCAACAACGCTCACCAACCTCACGCCAAAAAGAAACTCCCCCGTGCGCCACGCCAGTCGGATTATCAAGAGCTGCGATCCACTCTACCCCCCCCCCCCCCCAGGGAAATTAAATCAAGACAAGGTGCGAGAAATGTTATCCTTCTCAACGAAGAGGCATTGTGTGCGGAGTCGCAAAACATCGTGCTGCTCTCGAGTCCGCGAGTCCCCCCCGCGTCGTCGTTCATGTGCAACGCTGCCCCCCCCCAATCCACCCCCTCAACCCCCCCCCCCCCCCCCCAGTAGGTGGTGAACGTACAACTGTTAGTAGCGACAGCCATAAATGAAGGTATACCTGATGTGGTGTACCGGGTGCAGACAAATGCCAGGTCGCTGGTAGACCGAGTACGTGGTAATCAACTCATTCCACAGCCGTAGATATTATGGATGTAGTATGCCGAGTGTGGAAATACTTTCCGTGTCGCCAACCCGAAGAAAAATGAAAGCCCAGGTTGCGCCGCTGGTGTTGATTTCATGCTGTGCGACAGTTCCGAGATCACAGCTATTAAAGTTTAACGTCCGTTTTAAAATTATAGTTTGCGGTGCTCTTTAAATTACAGTGTTTCAGTGCCAGCTGCTCACCGTTGGTATCACTTCTTGGGTTAGACGTGAGAAAGAATAACGTGTAGCGAGTCGGTGACGGAACAATGCATTGTTTTACCGATTAGTATGGATTTTTGTTTAATTAATCCATCAACGAGCACGTGGGAATACTGGCAGCTGGCCTTAAATGGTGCCCATCAACTCACTGCACTAGAGAACCCAGTGTAATCACAGGGCAGACTGCTCAAGATTCAAATCCAGGATCTTGACGGCACCATATCAGCACGCTCCGACCTTGTGAGAGACAACCAATCCTCGAAACATGGATTTTTAAATCTCAAGACACATGCATCACCTTACGCGCGTGTGTGCGTGCGTGTGTGTCTAAGAATCGATGCGTTTCTAAGTCGTGCGTATTTGTGGGCAGCATCAAGCAGGAAATTGATTTCAACAAGTATGAAACGTTTGGTCCAATAGTCACTTGGTCCTTTAGGGCTGCTAGGGACACTGCTTCGCTCATTCTATTGCCTCGTCTTTTTTTAAAAAACGGAGCTTCCAACCCTCCCATTTCTCATTTCCAAAATGGTATATACTCGCCATGTAATTCATGGGCATGCCGTGGGTTTATTCTGCACCGGGGTATTGTGGGGGAATAACATGCTCGGAGTAAAAAAAAATAATGCCACAGTCATATTTCGCTTATTTCTATATCCCATTATTTTCTCTACCTGTAACAAAAATGGTTGAGGGTCAAGAGGTCACTAGGGCCGATTTTGTCGATGCCCCAGAACCTCGCTGTCGCTTCCTTCTTCTCGATTTTATTACCGTAAAAAAAAAGGTTCCATTTTAACCTCCAAAATCCACTTTACAATCCCATCACCACCATGCGGTTCAGGTTGTTGTTGCAATTGATGCATCCTTCAAAAACGGGACACTTAACGGACACCGTGGTTCCCTCACTATATCTTCTCCTGCATTGCCAACACCTCTGGGTGTATATGGTTGAACGTATTTGATTTTAGAGGGCAACTAATAAAAATGTGGACAGCATACTGAATAAAAGAATACTCTCCCCCCCCCCCCTCCCATATGATTGTATCGGAGAATCAGACCCCTGAAGGGCCCTCGAATGGGCTGCCAAACATTGTTAGGAGGCTGTGGGGGGGGCATGTGGGCCGGCATCGGGGAAATCACATTACTTGTATGCTCCACCATCTATGCCCCCCCCCACCTTCACCAACACGCATCCAGTAGTGGATTGACAAAGGCCCTACACATTTTACACAAAGGTAAATGCATATTATTTGCTGTGCACATCTTACAGCCAGGTTTGTACTCTCGTGATAGAACCTTTAAACCGACTGGCGCACGGCTACATTGTGGTAATTCCCTTTCCAGGGACCCCCGCCCTGAGCCGTGCCAATTAAAAAGCTGTCACCATCCATCATGCAAATGCCCCATTTCTGAACGGATGGCAAATTTAATGACAAAGACGACAGACGCTAATCAGAGGCGCTGCACTTTGGTGCGGCTCTGGATAGTAGGATCTGCTTTGTTTCCCACTGTGTGCTTTGGAGTCAACTGCAGCAAATGTAATATAGATTACTTAAAAAAAGAAAGTCAGTAACTGTAACCAGGGCCAGATTAATCTTGAGGGAAGCCCAGGGCTCTTTGAGTTTGGAGTGCCCACCTCTTGTTTAGTCAATTACTTCCCTAGATAAATTGTACCAATAGGCCATGTCAGATGGCAAACTGCGCTATTGCAATTTTGGTGTCCAAAATGTGATCCACAAATTGTACAACTAAAACTAAACCCAATAAACAGGATTCAATCCCAGCATGCCTGCTACCCATGGCGATTGTAACCTTCTTACTTTGTAGGACTTAAGCACTCCGCTAGGGCATTGTATTAAAAATAATTTGGAAAAAAAAATCGGATCTCCACATATTTGTGTGGAGTCCATCAAAATCCAAGGCGCTGGGGCCACAAACCGCGTTCATTTAGCTCCACTCACAAGATAAGAGTCTTTAGCAAAAAACAAAGGATGTAATAGCGCAACTGGAGACTCCACTTGTATTTTTTGCAGACCTACCTGGACCAATCTCTCACCTCGCGAAGCCACTCACCAACCCCTGTTCTATTCTCAGCTAATCTGGCTGTGACGGTCCCACCTGATGACGGAGACTTGTGTTGCCTCCGAAACGTCGTGATTTTTGTTTTTATTTTATTTTCATTAATTTTGATGTTTTACCTACGTGACTTTACCGAAAAAACCTAAGAATATGATTCCTTGCAGTCACGAAAGCTTCAAATCTAGAACCCCTATTCTTGCAACCCGTGTTTTGGCTCCGCTGCCAATCTCATACTCTCCACTCAACGAGGGGATCTGGTTGGCTCAAGACAGATTCACTTTTAATTCGACTATAGGTGTAATAATGGTGTAATAATCCAGGGTTGAGAAAACGGGTGGGGTGAGAAACTCGGGTGGATTGTCCGTTTTGTAGACAAGGCAACCGTGGAGGGTTTCCTAACAGCGAATTCAGTTTAAGGACGAGCAGACGGTATGCGCCACAAAATGAAACTCAAACACACACTGCACCCTAGCACATTTCCAAACTTACATCCGACAGCCACTAGGTTGCCTCGGCCACTACAGCCGTTTTGGAAAGGCTGCCCCGGATGTGGGTGGGGAGGCGGGAAGAGGTCTCCCGCTATCCATAAAATTCCGAACACGCCGGGGGTTCCGCACACTTGTGATTTTACACTGCTCGTTTTATTTTTCGGGTTCTGGAGTTCCATGTGGAGCCCTCGAGCTCACTTGCTACCCTCAAACCAGCTGAGCTATGACCACCCCTGCCACCCACAATGCAGCACACAGGTGGCCCACACTGATACAAAAAAACTCACCATCCAGCAGCACGAGGTCACCCACTCTGGCAGTACAGGTCACCAGTACTCCAAACCACAGTCCACAGCACATTTGTTCCGCTTCGTAAGTTCGGGTAGCACATTCTTTTTTTGCCAGTCTTCGTGTGCTCGACTCCACCCTGCTCCACACTTGACCGGGCTCCATTGACTGCCACTGCAATTCAGTGCGTTCCGAGTAAAATACCTCCAAAAATCCCTGGCCTGGTGTACAGTGTATCAAACGACTATACAATGTAGTATTGTATACGGGGGAGTTTCTCACAGCGTAAAGCGTAGCAGTTTCAAAATGGGCTGGGCGAGCTGGAAACTCTGCTCACGTTTAGCCCTCACTGCTGCTGTCAATACTACTGGTAACGAGGGCCCAGCTATGGTGGGGGGGGGGGGGGGATTGTTATGCAGCGTACGCGAAGCATAGGAGCTCAGTCGGCCACAAGGTGGGGGGGAGGGCGAATCCGACAAGCAAAATGTTCATTTAAAAAAGTATTCATAAAAAAGTTACCCGTCGACCAAACCCGATTAACGCATCTAGCAATCATTTCACTGGGGCATCATGAAGTTGGGCGATCCACCCACTTTGAGAAAATCCGAGATGGATGGGCCGGCATGAACGAAAGACCCGCGATAAATTAATTTAGAGTATTGTTCATTTAAATATTATGTTTTATTAATATCGTCACCGAAACCGTCTTTCTCTAAACCCAATACGATGCAACTAAAGTAATCTATATATACTTAAAGCCTACATATTGCTTACGAGTTACAAACATCCGTAGCTCTTTTAGTAAAAGTGGGCTGAGACTACACCCCTGACTGATTACACCGCTCCCCTCCCATCGCAATGCAAGCGGTTGCTGGTGCCTCCCAAACACCTTCCTTCGCCCTCCTCTGAACTTTCCTCTTATACACAGCTCCTATCCAGCCCCAGCCAATGGGATAGTGTCTCCCCCAACGCATAAGCAAACACACCTGGCCGCCTGCATAATTGCTCCGAATCAGATCTCCGCGCACGATTTTCAGACAATCATCCGCTCGATTTGATAAACATGCCAAATCAACCGACGTTGAGCAACAAATTGATCACCTGCTGTGGGAGGCGAGTCATTCCGCCGCTAACACGCGTCATCAACCGCTTCCCCGCACGTGCTGGCTAAGCCAATCACAGCTCGGTCACGCGCGCCTCGAGCCCAATGGGTGCTGCGACCGCGCGACGGACGAACGCTCAGCCGTGGCGGCATCGTCGAGCAGTGATAATGCACGAGAGACCATTCGAGGCCACGCAATGGCCCCACGTTGACGGGCGCCCTGATTTGTGATGTCGATTGCAACGCCGTTCTCTCACCCGCCTTCGTCGTTGCGTGCAGTCCACAGGATTCGTTGCCGCGATCGCGGCACGAATGTGAATTTCAGAAAATCGGAACCTTTTATTTCTGTTGTGTTGGGACATATCAAACAAAAATGACCAACGTGAAATTTGCCCGAAACGTAAAACAAGCACGGCACATGCGGGACTTGGAATCCAGAGATCGCCGGTTGAATCCCCCGGCTCTGTAATTAACACGGCGGCCCAAGCTTCTCGTAACCACCCTCACCTCACCGTTGGAACCTCCTTTGCCAGTAGCAAGATATGATAAGTGTTTGTTTACCCTTTTATCTGGCAACAAAACTGACACCTTTTTTTACAATGAGTCATGTTTGCATTGACCACAATACCTGCGGTCGGAATGCAAAGTTGTGTTTTTTGTTTGCATTCCGACCGCAGGTATTATGGTCAATGCAAACATGACTCCTTGTAAAAAAAGGTGTCAGTTTTGTTGCCAGATAAAAGGGTAAAAAACAATTATCATCCTCACCTCGTCCGCGCGCCGAGATAGGTACAGTGATTATACCACAGTTCGTCTATCGGCAGGTCGCCTGCGGTGGGGTAAAGTGTGGGTACTTCCATATATGTCAAGGTGTCTGGCCAGCATGGAAGAGTAGGCCAAAACACCCCTTCGTAGAGGGGCTCCCGAGGGCTCTCTCTAGTGTAGGCCTTGTCGCCAGCTGTGATGTGAACAATTGCATGGCTGCGCCCGTACCACATTTACCTTTTCAACCACATGGTCCAAAGTGTGAATCATCTCTACCTTGTGTGCGTGTTCCCTAACAACCATTCGTTTCTTACAATGGAACACTTCTGCAGAAATGAAAATGGATTATGCGAGCAAAGCTTGCCATTTGTATTCGTGTGGCTGCAGGTTAAAATCACGTAAAAAGTCATTTTATCAGACCTTTTTCTGCCACCATTGCAAATCTGATTGATTCAAATGGATTATCTTTCCATGCGAAGATTCTCGTTAACGCGTCGCTGGAGCGATGTTGCGGGGGTGGGAGGAGATGTTTAGAACCTTGAGGCTTTTGCATGATAACGTCCAAATGTGATCCGGTGGTGTTACATTTTCCCCGCAAGTTCTGTGCAAATGAAACGTTGCCTCGAAGCAAACAACAATATTTACATTTGAAAAAAGCGCCTGCGCGCATCTGCGATGCAGTGTCTTGTGAGCGGTAATATTAAATACGAGAGCACAAACAGCTTGGCTTAATCTAGCACAGACGTTTGCTTTTTAAATCCTTTATATTAAGTTTGCTTGCTTGCTTGCTTGCGTGCTTGCTTGCTTGCTTACGACCGTGCAAATCTTTCGGTCGTTTTTTAACCCACTTCCCGTGATCCAATCGAGCTGACATTTTCCACACAGACTCGTTGTGCGAGACAATTAATGTTCGTGAAAAAAAATTCCCAAAATTTTACACTTTTTAGGCAAAAAAAATATATTTTACATATATTCAAATAGAACTCATTCATGGCTTTGGCTGAACGTCACAGTGTAAGAGCCCAGAGCGTAACCCCTCCACAGGCCGTGGCGGAGTAGCGCAGTTGATAGCGCCCTCGCTTCCCATGCCAAAGGTCGCGGGATCGATCCCCGCGTCCTCCACAGGCGAACATATTTTTAAATCCTTTATATTAAGTTCGCTGCCACGCATATAAAGGATTTATAGTGAAAAACTTTGTTTTTACGGGTTATACTTATTTAAAATCCTTTATATTAAGTTCACTTGCTTGCTTGCTTGCGCGCTTACGACCGTGCAAATCTTTCGGTCGTTTTTTAACCCACTTCCCGTGATCCAATCGAGCTGACATTTTGCACACAGACTCGTTGTGCGTGACAATTTATTTTCGTGAAAAAATTTTTCCAAAATTTTAAACTTTTTAGGAACATCTTTTTTTTCATATTTAATTTAAAATACCAATGTGATCAAAATTAAACTCTTACTCAAGAAAAACAGAAATGAATAATAAAATAAAACCGATGCCACGCATATAAAGGATTTATAGTGAAAAACTTTGTTTTTACGGGTTAATTTTTTTATCAAGGGGATGCACTTAGGACGCGTGAGTTAAACAGAAGAGGTGGAACGATTCACCTTCTTGGCAATTCGATGAATTGTCGCGACCCATAGAGTCCATCGTGATTCGATTCAACGGTCAAATCTTTGCAACGAATGGCGGCACCACTGGTGGCTACAGAACCGACGCAAACCCCATTACATACAAGATCTGTGAATCGACTTTTTTTGATGCGTAACACGCCATTTGATGCGCGTATCACGAGACTCGGCATCGACATCAATCATGAAACAGAAGCGTTACGTTACCTCTTGTGTCTGTTGGCTTTTGGGTAAGGCGCATCGCTTACAGCCCGGGACGAGGGCCAGTGGTCGAGACTCACAACGGAGAGGCAGTCAGAGGAGAGATAGACTCTCGAAATCAAGTCGATCCACCTACCGCGAGAGATTGTGGTGACTTGGGGAGGCCTTCGTTCAACAGTGGGTGGATTATGGCTGATGATTATGATCGTGTAGTCGGAGTATCTGTACTGCAAGTGGGCTTTTCAACGAAATTGCCAGTTCTGTTGTTGTGATGGGCCCTACCCGGTTACCGTATTCTCTGGATTACGAAGTCACGCGATTGGCGGTGTGTCTTGCAATCCGGTACGTGTGTGTGTGAGAGAGAGAGGCCAGATTTATCTAACTCTAAAGTATTACTTCCCGGAGCATCTTATCATCCAGAGAATATGCCATTTGCCCACCTTGTACCTCAATAGCCCTGGCAGGGAATTGCGTGAAAATTAATTACATTCTACCACAGAGGCGCGAGAGTTTGCAATTCCACCAGTCGATCAATCACATATTTCACATTTGTTATTTTTGTGTTTAACGTGAGTGCGTTTGATGTACTGACGGGTGTCTCTTCCATTGCCCCGCGAATACCTCTCTTGTATTTGCGGCTCAACGTGTGGCCCTCACTCGCGCATTCTTTTTTTATTTTAAGATGAATGGAATTTCAAAATACATGGCAATTGTGGAAGTGAATAAAGTGTCCTCTTGATCATTCTTGCATGAGGGGGGGGGGGGGGGCGGGGGGGGGCTTTGATGTTACAATGGTGAGACGTTCGCTTTAGACTTTGAAGAGATATTGTCAAAAATACTGCGAGTGATCATCATGACGCTGCTGTAACCGTTAGCCTGCTGGACTTGCAATGCCCAAGGTCGCCGGTTCGATCGTACGGCGTGGCAGTTGAAACAACAATGCAGGATGACTGCAATCCCCACCTTGCAAACCCCCCTCCCCCCTGTATTACGCAGCAGCATAAATGTGGATAAAACTACAGTCGACCAGCAGGTCACGCATTGTGAGGTTTATGTTTGGCCATTTCCACCTCCTTCAAAGACGTCTGGGCCAGTGTGCAAGAGTGAGCGAAAAATGCCCTCGATAAGGGCTCTCTCTCTCTCTCTCGTGGAGGTCCATCCGCCAGCAGAGGAGTCAGCGAGCAATTGCAGGGATGCGCCTTTTCTTGATGCAGTATTTCACTATTTATAGGGCGAGTTGGCACTGCACTACAAATATCCGAAAAAATCATTCCACGTAAATAATAATAGTCGTGTTGGATTGCACAGCGTGAACAGCTTGACATTGTGCTTTACAAATTATCCAAAGCACACAGTGAAGATCCAAAACACCGCTGCCAGATTGCAAGACAAAGAACCAACGTGTAGCCTTAACAGACTGTAGAGGCAAGTGCTGTTAGCGAGCACCTATGACGGCCGGCACGGCACACGAAGGGGTGGCAGGCCAGCTCTACGCCCAACCGCCTTTGTCTCCCAAGTGGCGATGTTTACACACTGCACCAGGTACTAATTTGAGGCCGAATTCGACCTAGGGGAAGCCCAGGACCGGTTTAAATAATCGTCACTCGTATTTGCCATGAGTGGGTATCGAATTCGGGTGGCCGGGTTCTTAACGCAGTACGCTAACCGCTCCACCACCGCTCCCCACACGACTCCTCAACCACAACCGTTAACCGAGACCAAAATAAAAACTCCGGCTCCCTCCACTGGCTCCCCACACAATCTCTGATCGACTCCACGATCATGACCCTTCGTGGACTTCCCGCCGCCAACCTCTTCCCTCTCGTCTCACTCTACTCGCCTCCAGATGCATTCCCCTCCATCTATACCCAAAGGCTTTCGGCTAGCGGCTGCCAAAGTCAATGTCCTTCGCTCGGTGTGGGCCCTTGTTGGTTGGAACTCTCCTCTTCCCAGCCCCCCACGCCTTTAACTGCCCCCCCCCCCTGTTCGAGGCCAAGCCCTGAACCTTCCCTTGCCTCCTCTGCCTGTGACTCGCGGTCTCATGTCTTAAAACACTGCACATAGAATGGAAATCATAAAATAAAAAAATAAAACATAATAAAATAATTCTCACGACGTTTAGGCCACAACGCAAGTAGCCATCCTCAGGTGGAATGGAAATAATAAAATAATAAAAATAAAACATAATAAAATAATTCTCACGACGTTTCGGCCCCAATGCAAGTATCCGTCCTCAGGTGGAGGACGTTTCGGCCACAACGCAAGTAGCCGCCCTCCACCTGAGGACGGCTACTTGCGTTGTGGCCGAAACGTCGTGAGAATTATTTTATTATGTTTTATTTTTATTACTTTATTATTTCCATTCTACGTGACTTTACCTAAAGAACCAAGAAGATGAATCCCTGCAGTCACGAAAGCTTTAAATCGAAATTTACACTGCACATATTTAGTACGCGTACCACTCACGCCTCCTTTGTAACCCATGGTAGACACGCTCCACTCTCTTCTCCAGCGTATTGAGATGTAGTTTGTATGCTAGACGCGATATACATCCACATGGTGTTCGTGCAGTGGCATCGTGAATCGTGCACCGCACCAATACGTCAGCAACCCAGGTTCGATTCCTCACAATTCATAATAATAACAGCAACTGCAATCTGTGTGTATGGATGTGGAACGTCTTTCGCACCGTACGTAGTCAACCGTGATAATCGGAGGCGCGGGGGAAGGACAACAAACGAAACCCAAAGGCAGATCCCGGTGCGCGCCTCCTCTAGGTTGACTCGGCCTCAAAAAATATACTACCAGTAGTGTGCTGTCAGTATTAGCTCTGGAGAGTGGATATAGTACCAGAACCAAACACTTGCTAACAGCTGTTGAAATGTTTCACGGGGATTTGTGTCTTTCTAATTGTGCACATCCTCTGAATGCAGCCCCCCCCCCCCCCCATCTTCTCTGCTCTGAAACATTAATGAATTTCAAATTTTTTATTCCAATTCCATTTTATTTTCTCAGTGGAAAATGGGTGAGCGTTCGCATGCAGCCGGTAAGCCAATGGATAAGAAACTGTGGCACTTGCACTGCCCGGACAGATTACAAATGCGTGACGTGCGTCGTCGGAATTCAATTTTGTCTTCCCGCCCATTGCGGTTTCCTGTCCCTCCGTTTGCAGCGGAGATTGAGAGGAACATGTTTCTCATTGAAATCGACTTTTGCATCCTTGTAATTTGGTGTGTGGTGAGCAAGCGCGCTTGACGCGTGCGTGGGTGTGCAAGCGAGATGTGTGTGTGGGGAGCGGTGGTGCAGCGGTTAGCGCTGCGCTATGAAATCGGTGACCCGAGTTCGATTCCCGCTCACAGCCAACACCGGTGACGATTATCCGCACCGGTCATGGGTCGACTCAGCCTCGCTAACAGCACTTGCCCCTCCCAAAAAAAAATCTGTAGGGGCTATATGGGGGCATCGTTTCCTTTGTTGTAAGAGGATCGATGATGGTACGATCTCGGCGATCCGAGTTCGATTTCCCCGCTCATGGTCAACATGAGCGATGAATATCTGAACCGGTCCTGGGGCCTCCCCTAGGTCGACTCAGCCTCAAACGAGTACCTGGTGCAATGTGTGTTGTGCCGGCCTTCATATGTGCTCGCTCTCAGCATCATTTGCCCCCAACGGCCTGTTGTCGTGGCGTGCGTGTACACATGCACGCGTGTACGCCAATTTTGAAGCTTAATGTCACATACACACACATACGAATCTCGGTGTCTGACAGCCGACAGTGCACAGTCAATTACCGCAAACCTTATTAAAACCATGTGCACTCATGTCGCAAGCCATTGCATGATAAGATGGTATCCTATTATCTCTGAGACTGTGCACAATTACTACTGGGATAGAAGCCTAAAAATTGCAACTGGCAGCAGTATGGAGAAAAAATATCCCAATGGTATCCAACTTTTTTAAATCCCAAGAATATATTTTTTTACAGTATATGCACAGTGTTTAAACTGTCTTGACAGTGCAACCAACGTATTCTGCACAGAAATAACTGCAAATCAAATTAATTTGATGCACTATTGAATAAAGATTGATTTTCCACGTGTCAGTCATAATATTATGAATGTATTCATATACTCTACTCTATTTATAACTGGATGAGGGTGCATTGACAATGACCATCTTTTTCTTAAAGGGAAGACGTGTGCTGAAAAAATATATATCGCAATGCAGTGAACGAGCGATAAGAGGTCACCAGCAACAATGCACAAAACTTCACTCAATTATCATCCACGATCAGTCCACTGCTGGATGAAGGGGAGAAACTGGAGAACCCAAAACACAACCGACCACTGCCACACCTACGGCACCTGGCAAGCACTAACCAAGCTCAACACCGCTTAGCTTGCAAGTTTCCAAAGCCATTACGCACTCTACCGGTGATTAAGTAATAGGAAATGAGCTGAGGCAGGTCAAATTAAGTGCAAAAATAAATTCGTGTGTCGTGTGGTTTTTCTCGTGTTGTTATTAATGCCTGCACGGAGACCATTCACTCTCTACACTTGAAAAACTGGCTTAATCACGGGTCACTGCTCGGCTTCGAACCCACGGCCTCAGCAGTGCTGGCTCAGTTCTAGGACAGAATTAAAATCCCCCTGAGCAAGCCAGCCAGCTACCCATTGCTAATCTATGGCTTAACGATCGTGAACGCGGTGAGCACTATCCGTCCTGCTGATGCTGCCCTCTTCAAGCACGGCGCACCAACTCACGGCAATGCGGCCGGGTGGCTCACCGTGAGAGCGGAGTGGCTCGCAGACGGAAGGTTGCGAGTTCACATCCTAGTTTGGAGGGACGGGGGGGTCGACTCAACCCTTCAACTCTTCGAGGTGGATACAATTAACAGCGCTCTGTGGGAAAGTCAACAGCTGTTGTCCCATTTGGATGGACTCGTCGCCACCGTAGAATGTGGAATTTGCGCAACTGGCTTTGGGGTAGTAAACCAGCGATGCGAACCGCCTCAATGCTCACTCGAGTCAAAGACGTCGCAAATACATCGCTTTGACTTTTTAACAAATGGCAAAGTGTGACCATCTTCAAGTATCACACGTCCACCCCCCTCCCTCTTCCCCTAATCATCTCCCCAACACCACACCCCTTCCCATGTCAGAGGCACTCCTCCTCCTCCGCCGCCCCCTTGTAACGCCCCACGGAAGACACCATCAGACCACACGGAGCTCACTCACAGGTTACCCTGACCACACGTTGGCTAATGCGTCGGAAATATGAACCCACCACCAACACCACCACAACCACCACCGTGATGCGTTGTAACGTGCCAGCGAGTTGTTGAAATAAAATGAAATAAATAAACGGATAAAAAGCATCCTCTTTGGTTCTTTCGGTAAAGTCACGAAGGTAGAAAAATAATAGATCACGACGTTTCGATCGCAACGCAAGCAATCGTCATCAGGTGGGACAACCGCAGCAAGACACAACTGCTGAAGTAGGCGAGAGATCTGCCGTGGCACGAGGTTATATAGTGTATAGTGTAGTGTATAGTGTAGTGTATAGTGTAGTGTATAGTGTAGTGTGTAGTGTAGTGTGTAGTGTAGTGTATAGTGTAGTGTATAGTAGTGTATAGTGTGTATAGTAGTGTATAGTGTAGTGTAGTGTAGTGCATAGTGTAGTGTATAGTATAGTGTATAGTATAGTGTAGTGTATAGTGTAGTGTATAGTGTAGTGTAGTGTGTAGTGTAGTGTATAGTGTAGTGTATAGTGTAGTGTATAGTATTGTGTATAGTGAGTGTATAGTGTAGTGTATAGTATAGTGTATAGTATAGTATAGTGTATAGTGTAGTGTATAGTGTAGTGTATAGTGTAGTGTATAGTGTAGTGTGTAGTGTAGTGTGTAGTGTAGTGTGTAGTGTATAGTGTAATAGTGTATAGTGTCTAGTGTAATAGTGTAGTGTATAGTATAGTGTAGTGTATAGTGTAGTGTATAGTGTCGTGTAGTGTATAGTGTAGTGTATAGTGTAGTGTATAGTGTAGTGTATAGTGTAGTGTATAGTGTAGTGTATAGTGTAGTGTGTAGTGTATAGTGTAGTGTATAGTGTAGTGTGTAGTGTATAGTGTAGTGTATAGTGTAATAGTGTAGTGTCTAGTGTAATAGTGTAGTGTATAGTATAGTGTAGTGTATAGTGTCGTGTAGTGTATAGTATAGTGTATAGTGTAGTGTATAGTGTAGTGTATAGTATAGTGTATAGTGTAGTGTATAGTGTAGTGTATAGTGTAGTGTATAGTGTAGTGTAGTGTATAGTGTAGTGTATAGTGTAGTGTATAGTGTAGTGTATAGTATAGTGTATAGTGTAGTGTAGTGTATAGTGTAGTGTATAGTGTAGTGTATAGTGTAGTGTATAGTGTAGTGTATAGTAGTGTATAGTGTGTATAGTAGTGTATAGTGTAGTGTAGTGCATAGTGTAGTGTATAGTATAGTGTATAGTATAGTGTTGTGTATAGTGTAGTGTATAGTGTAGTGTAGTGTGTAGTGTAGTGTATAGTGTAGTGTATAGTGTAGTGTATAGTATTGTGTATAGTGAGTGTATAGTGTAGTGTATAGTATAGTGTATAGTATAGTATAGTGTATAGTGTAGTGTATAGTGTAGTGTGTAGTGTAGTGTAGTGTATAGTGTAGTGTATAGTGTAGTGTGTAGTGTAGTGTGTAGTGTAGTGTGTAGTGTATAGTGTAATAGTGTATAGTGTCTAGTGTAATAGTGTAGTGTATAGTATAGTGTAGTGTATAGTGTAGTGTATAGTGTCGTGTAGTGTATAGTGTAGTGTATAGTGTAGTGTATAGTGTAGTGTATAGTGTAGTGTATAGTGTAGTGTATAGTGTAGTGTGTAGTGTATAGTGTAGTGTATAGTGTAGTGTATAGTGTAGTGTGTAGTGTATAGTGTAGTGTATAGTGTAATAGTGTAGTGTCTAGTGTAATAGTGTAGTGTATAGTATAGTGTAGTGTATAGTGTCGTGTAGTGTATAGTATAGTGTATAGTGTAGTGTATAGTGTAGTGTATAGTATAGTGTATAGTGTAGTGTATAGTGTAGTGTATAGTGTAGTGTATAGTGTAGTGTAGTGTATAGTGTAGTGTATAGTGTAGTGTATAGTGTAGTGTATAGTGTAGTGTATAGTGTAGTGTAGTGTATAGTGTAGTGTATAGTGTAGTGTATAGTGTAGTGTATAGTGTAGTGTAGTGTATAGTGTAGTGTATAGTGTAGTGTATAGTGTAGTGTATAGTGTAGTGTATAGTGTAGTGTATAGTGTAGTGTATAGTAGGCCTCGGCAGTAGGGGTGGAGAGAGAAGGAGGGGGGCGGGGCAGAAAGTGGACCCCGCAGCACATCCACACCGACCGCCCTAAAATTCTCTACGGGGAAGGTTTTCACACATCTGTTAGTCAGCAATTGTTTCTTGCTGTGTGTGTCCCACCTGACGACGGATGCGTGTGTTGCGCCCGAAATGTCGTGATTTAACTATTTATTTTATTTTATACCTACGTGACTTTACCGAAAGAACTTAGGGCTTGCATTAAATTATTAATCTACGGTGTGCACATGTCCCTCAAGGCAAGCCACTTGAATTGTGACAGATGCCCCTTTTGTCTTTTTTAAATCCTTTATATTAAGTTCACTTGCTTGCTTGCTTGCACGCTTACGACCGTGTAAATCTTTCGGTCGTTTTTTAACCCACTTCCCGTGATCCAATCGAGCTGATATTTTGCACACAGACTCGTTGTGCGTGACAATTTATTTTCGTGAAAATTTTTTTCCATAACTTTACATTTTTTAGGGGAAATTTTTTTTATATTTAATTACCAATTGCTTAATGGTGGCAGGCGATCATCTGACCCATAGGTGGCAGCCATCTCAAGCCAGAGGACGAGAGGACTCTAGCCGCCATGCATATAAAGGATTTATAGTGAAAAACTTTGTTTTTACGGTTAATTTTTTTTCCATCTATTCACATCCGTGGGTCTCGATCTCGACGATTGCACCGCACGACGCTGAGCGTGGAGGTCACGGAGGGTTGTAAAGGAGATTGTGCACTAAATTCGTATCGGGGTTTTGCAAAGCTGTGCGCAATTTGTTTCAGCCAGAAAGAATGTAACGAGTGCAAATATAAAAGCAGTTGCGATCAACCTTTCCCGGTGAATTTCTGTGTGTATGTGTGTGTAGATCGATATACGCGCTTGAATAACAATGTGTTTCAATGGCAAGTGACGCAGTGAACTTCAAACAGATTTAATTGTGCCATTCATCCAATGCATGTCTATCCCATGCAGTTTGGTTGATTGACACAAAGATAAAAAAAAAAGTGATACAATCCTCCCTCCCCCTCCTCCCTGGCTAGATAAACTGTTGTGGCTGGATGCTGTTGGTGACCAGCATTCAAGGATGTTGCTGCCAGCAGCACGCCCAACTACATTGATTTCCGTTTCTGCGTATGTGCACACAATGGAGAAAGTCCCCCCAGTTAAGGCTGACTAAACCCAGGAATGTCCAGGACAAGATCGAATGCCGCTCACCACTCATTTTAGACATGGCCGAGAAATTGAAGTCACCCGTTTCATAGCATAACCCTTCTAACCGCAGCACCATCGCTCCACATGCACGACACTTACATCAATACACAGATGCACGCGGAGGCCCACATGCACACAACCGCGACCGCACAAACCATGGCAGATGCGGACACCTGATGCGCGAATGGAAACTTGAAAACTCTCCAGCGTGCGACTGAGTTCATCCAGAACACACCGTGCAACTCACAACGACCTAACGACCGATCCACAAGTAACGAAGGAGACATCACAGCGACGATACAACTCCGCTGCTCCTCACGTGGTTATCTGGCTTGACCACCTGAATGCGAAATTAAAGTTGTTGCATCTACATCAGCAGCCGTACGAAAGAAAAAGAAAGAAGCCTGAGACACATCCTTGAACTCTGGTTAGGAGGTCGCGTCATGTGGGATTGATGAATAGAAGGCCTGGCATCAAATTTGACCACTGGACCAAACATTTGGGAATTCACGGGGCCAAACACGATTGTACTTGTTTCAATCTAATCTGAAAGCAGAGTGATAGAGTTAATTTTGGTGTCAGGTTAATATTCTATGGCAGCGTTTCTCAACTCCAGTCCTCATAGCGCCATCAGCCCCCCCCCCCCCACCCCCTGCACAGAAAGGGTTGACCCCAGATAGTGCTTGGATCGGTGACCACCATGCATGAAAATTGGCGTTATAGGCTGCTGCAGGGCAATGTGATGGGCAGCATAGGGCAGTCCAGCAACACCCACTGCTTTACTGTACCAATGTTCCCACGTCCGTGCTCCCCGTCTTCACCAATCCGGACTAACCCGCGTGGTAAAGTGTGGCCAAGTGACACCCACGATTCACGGGGCATGGGGTGCGGCCCTCGTTCAGCAGTGAGATTGACAAAAACACAAAGGGCTGTGCGTGAAAGAATGATAATCACTCAAAAAGTCGTTTTACATTGTGACAACCCCCAAAGTGGGTCAGAACACGGCCACGGAATACACTGGGTCCGTGCGACACATGCAGAACGACGAAACGTCGTGAGAATTTTTATTATGTTTTATTTTTATTATTTTATCATCTCCCTTCTACGTGACTTTACCGAAATAACCAAGAATCAGAATCGTTATTTACGCTGGAGGAATCCGATGAGCTATAAAGCTCTTATCACAGATGTCCAGTAATAGGGGTGTGAACCCATGTGCCTGCTCGAATTGCAGCCTGCCAACTGTCGTTGAGGCCACCAACTCAACCGCTTTGAAAATACAGCCACAGTGCCACGCCAGTGGTTCAGCGGCACCGCTGTGAACGCCGGATCTGTGGGACGCTGATGTAACGCTTCGACTTTCGGAGTGTGCAGCAGGAGGCAGCAGAAGGCAGCATGCAGCCGTCCTGCAGGTTCATTTGGGTCGGCTGCACTCTGCATTCCGTAGCTGCTTCACTGCGGCGGGGGGTGGCGACTCAATATCGGTGTTTGCCTTGGCCAGTCGCATCCCTCGGTCTAAGACAGATGTTGCCGTGCCTACATTAGGTCTACGCTGGGGGCAAATAACCCAAATGACACGAGAACAGTTGTATGTGTTCAATCAGCAAGAGAGCCTTTTGTCCACTCCTGCGTAGATTTTTTTCACGGTTGTTCTGGATAGTTCTGACGTTCCACTCCATGAGCTTCGCCGCACACCTCCGATCAGCACAGCTGGCGACGTGCGATGCCAGAGAATTTCAACGAAATGGCGAACAACATGCGGCACAACGCGAACACACATCAGGGGGCCTTGTCCACTCTTATGTCTGGACCGTGAAAAAAAAAAAACCTAGCAAGGAGATTCATTCAGTTTGAGTTTACAAATCAATGTTCTTCTCTCTTGAGTATAACTGCAGTGTCAACCATGTGTGATTTGGCCATGACAGTGTTAAAATAATGATCTTACTTCATTAAAGGTGATGTGTGCGCATGTGTGTCTGGTTGTGTGTGTGGGTAGCAATGGTGCAGCGGTCAGTGCACCGCGCTACGAACCCGACGACCCGAGTTCGATTGCCGGTCACTCCAGTGACGATTATCCGAACCAGTCCTAGACATCCCCTAGGTCGACTCAGCCTCAAATGAGTACCTGGTGCGGTGTGTAAACATCACCACTTGGGAGACAAAGGCGGCCCAACGTGTGCCCAAACAGTCTATTAAAGCTATGCAGGGAATCCTTGTCTTGTGCACTTTCCCACGCGTGTGTCAAAATAAAGGGCGGAGAGACTGGAAATAATGATCTTTCCGTAAAAGCCATTGGAAGCTGTTCACAGGATGGGGTAGGCGGCCAGCACCACGCCCAGCCACCTTTGTAAAATAAAGAGCCGTTCAATACTAGCGGTGAAGGAAACTGTTGTACCGTTTGGCCTGGAATGAATCGGATTACAATCTTAAAACTATAACCGAAACAAATTTTTATTTTATTTTACGGGGTAAGGCCCACTGGGCTACATAGCTTCTTTTTCAGAAGCGACCTGGCTATCAACAAATGATAGCTCAACAAAGTGTGGAAATGTATCGCAGACAGATACGCTCAACACGTGGTGCTAAATGTGGAAGGAAAAACTCCAAATATACAGCAGGTGTTAGGGTCGGGATCGGGATCGAACCCACGACCTCCTGTATACCAGGCGAGGGAGTTAACATCTCACCACCGCAGCAGTCTTGCTCACGTGACCATGTACACACACATTAGTTGTAATGTGAACGTGTAAATCATTTATCAAATGTGTGGCAAGGCAAAGCTGCGATCTGACCTCATCAAAAATTCTAGATTGACTTGCAGATCCACATCATTTTACAAGTGGATCTCTCTTCTTGTTCTGGATTGCGCTTTATATTGGAGGACTCATAGCGCCACGGTGTCAAGGCTCCCACATCCACCTACAATGCCTGTGTTACGTGACGACTGCGCCTACATACCCGCCCACGAGGGTACCCTTAGTTATCTCACGCAGACATCTGATATAATTCACGTTCCGAATAAAATTTCGTGGCAGCAGGCAGGCCGTTTTTATTTCCACGTTTGAGTCCTGCTGGTCGCCGTATTACGCGAGTTGGTGAGCCTCATGGGGCATGTTGGCCTTCGTGTTTTCAGCCCTGATCTGGACAAGCCGATGGACAGGATAAACGCGATTTTTCCATAACGCGGTGTTCTTTCGGAACGCAACTACCGCGTGATAGGAGAACAGACCGTAGTAGTTTGGGGTCCCACCACAAGCCGTTCATACTGAGAGCCGAGTACGTTGTGAATGGTTCAGGCCATGATAGTCTATGAACAAGCCCAATTGTAAAATGACCCGCAACTAAATCATACAAATAACTGTCCTTTCGTGATTAAAATTTTTTTTTTAATGGGGTGGAGTAGTAGCGTAGTCGTTTATAGCATTGGGTGTCATCAAAGTTCGATTCCTTGACAGTGGAAATTGATATCTGAACAAGTCCTGGCTGGCCGGGCAACCCGTTCACCCTCAGCAAATGTGGCCTCACCGATGAGCGTGTTGGAAGTACAGCACAAAACAATACCGGTGACAGCTACGGTGTGAGGTTGGCATTCGCCCACCAGCGGCTGCAAACGAATGAATATTGTATTAATATTAATGATCACTCTAATTAAAATAACATGGACCTCTTTCAAAAGAGACGCAAAATCCCCGTGGCTCTCAGCGGAGTTTGCACGTCACACATTGAACCGATTCGAATTTGAACTCGCGTGGATAGAGTAGGTATCGATCCTCACCCCAATTCAAATCCCTACCAACCAGGGAGATAGAGGCGGGCCGCGAGGAATGTCGCTGTCAGTCGAGGTCGCGGCGACTTCAAAAGCCCCGCGTCGTCGTTATCACTCTCTTGCCGCCCACACGGCTCGGCGACATTCCTTGCGGGTCGTGGCTCGCGCGGCGCCGCCATATCTCAGCGGAAAGGGCTTGCCGCCGATGGGGCAACGACGGCGGTGCCACTGATGGTGCCGCTGGTGGTGGCGTGGGTGGTGGTGCGGGTGGTGGCACGGGTGGTGCCGCTGGTGGTGGCGTGGGTGGTGGTGCGGGTGGTGGCGTGGGTGGTGGCGTGGGTGGTGGCGCGGGTGGTGGCGCGGGTGGTGCCGCTGGTGGTGGCGCGGGTGGTGGTGCGGGTGGTGGCGCTGGTGGTGGCGACGCAGCGGTGGGCACCGCTGCTGCCCCGCGAACCCCCCCCCCCGGCGTCGCGAGTTCGATTCCCGTTCGCGGGCCAAGTTGGATGGCGGTTAATCTGAACCGGTTCTGGGCCACCCCTAGGTCGACTCGGCCTCAAATGAGAACCTGGTCACGGTGTGTTGTGCCAACTTTCAAAGGTGCTCGCTAAAAGCACTTGGCCCAACGGTCTGCTGAAGGCTATTCGGGGGGGATCTTTGTCTTTGGTTGTCGGTGGGTGGTGGGCAAGAGGTGAGGCTTTTCACGGCGCCGAGGCTTGTGCAGGGCGGTAGTCTAGTGGTTACGACAAGGCCATAATTATAATATTGGGGGGGGATGTGTCCCAATATTCAAATATGCTCAAAATGTCCCCCCCAATATATTGCTATGAAAATATTTTTTTAAATAATAATTTCTATGCTATGTCAATAAAAACAACAATTTGCTAAACCTTGACCACAATATCTGGACTTGTCTTCATATAACAATGCATAGATTTATCTTCATATGATTGTGGTTATGGTTGTACTTTATAAATCCCCAATCTCTGCCATTACATACAATAAAACAAGAAAATGTAAAAAAGTAAAACAGAGCAATGTAATACAACACACTCTTAGACATTATTGCAAAAATAAATAAAAAGTCCATCCCATGTGGTAGTGAATTTGTTTACATTTTAGGCAGGAAATGGCAGGAAATTCGTTTTCAAATTTAAAAAACAATTTTGGGGGGGGGGGACCCCCAGACCCCCTGGAAGATTTGATCCCCCCCAATTTTGACTCCATGGCTACGGCCTTGGGTTACGAATCCAAGTTGGTTTCCCTCTCGCGGCAAACGTCAGTGATGAATATCTGAACTGAACCAGTCCTGGGCTTCTCCTGTGTCGGCGCAGCCGTAAAAGTGTACCTGGTGCCAGTGTGTGTGTGTGTGAGCATCAGCACTGAGGCACCAGAGGCGGATGGGGCATCGTGTTGGCCCCTATCCCCTCGTGTCGTTCCAGCCTTCATAGGTGCTCGCTAACAGCGCAGTGTGTAGGACCACAGGGAGGTCGTAGTGTGTCTGTGTGTTGAACTTATTTCGCACCGTACGTAGCCGATCGTGCTCATAGGAGGTGCGGGGGCACGAGGTCAATCGCGTCATTTGGGTGGCGAGGAGCGCGAGTTTTGGGTCACACGGTGGCTGCTACGTCGACCCGGGCATAGCTTACAGAGCTTAGCAACTGTCGTGGATGTTTAGGCACAAACCGTCTACGTGCTTCGCTGCTCTAGAATGCACATTCAAATCAATCGGTGTGTTGTTGTAACGATCCGTATGAAGAAAAAAGGCAAACTTTTCACACTTTGGCACCTCATTAAAATCCGCGGTTGTGATCAATGTCGACCAAATTGGTCGGTGTACTTTTCTTTTTTACTGCACGTTAAGTGAGTGCGGTGAGAAAAAAAACACGAGAGCATGTCGATATACGTAAGAGTATTTCTCTGCTGCTGACAACTAGTGTGTATATATGTATGTTGAACTTCTTTTCACACCCTACGTAGCCAGCCATGCTAACCGGAGGCGCGGGGGAAGGCCAACAAATGAAACACGAAAAGCAGTTCTAAAGAATTGAGTTTTCAATCTAGATTTAAAAGTGCATAGCTACAGCGGCTTCCTATTATCGGCAGGAAGAACGTTCCAGACAGCCACAAAAGCGCATCTGAAAGCACAGTGCAGAGAACGTCTTTGTTCGATGGCTCGCCAAAATCAGCTGCGAGGATGACTGGAGTTCACCTGATGGTTGATGTTCCTTGTCTGATGATCATGATGACATGCTTATACTGGTAAGAACCTCCTGGTTACAGTAGCCCACAGGGGATTATTGTTTCCTTCCGTCCGTTGTGCATCCAAAAATGGGAGGAGTGGGGCTGGGTGGAGAGGGGAGGGTGGGGACGGGCTGGGTGGGGAGGGTGGGGCTGGGTGGGGGGTGGGAGGGGTGGGGCTGGGTGGGGAGGGGCTGGTCACCCCGTGGTGCCCTTATAAAACTCAAGGTTTAACCTACTCACGCCGGCTTGTGCCCACCCTCACAGTCGGCCATTTTTGCGGAATACACCACGCCGCCGTTGACCCTGGCCATTGACCGAACAACCCAACGCTCCTACCAGCTCCCTCCGCAGGAATGTGTTTTGTTCACATTGAACGTATCGGAAGAGCGTTCTAAGTGGCCCGATTCCAGGTGACTCATCGCTTGAAGAAAAAAACATCACATTTGTTTCGGGGTTCTTTCCAGTTGTGTGGGTGGCTTGGAAGCTGCCTCTGTGTAGTGGGGCGGCCAAAATCAGGGACGATTATCCGAACCGGTCCTGGGCCTCCCCTAGGTCGACTCAGCCTCAAATGAGTACCTTGTGCGGTGTGTAAATGTGGTCAATGGAGAGACAAAGGCGGTCGGGCGTGGTGCTGGCCACCCACCCCTTGTGTGCCGTTCTGGCCTTCATAGGTGCTCGCTAACAGTACTTGCCCCAACAGTCTGTTAAGGCTATACTGGAGATCGTTGTCTTTGTCTTCAACTAGCATAAGGATAGCATTTGCCATTGGGGAAGAGGCCATGCTTGGAGTGAGAGGTCTTTCGAGGGAAAGTGAAATCACAGTCAACAAAGTACTCCAGGTGTAATGGTGAACCACTACTTGAGGACATATTCTTTTCGTAAAAAATAAATAGATCAATAATCTTGTATGTATGCTGCACATAATGTTCCACATCAATACATGAGCTTATATGATATTGTGTTTTTGCATTGAACAGGACCCCCGTAGTTAAAGATCACTTGGCCAAAAACACCTGATAACCCAGAGAAATGTTTAACATGCCTAGCTCTGCTAATGAGACACAGAAGGTCAAAATCGGTCCATAGGTTGCTCACTTACACAAGTGATGCTGAATAATATTGGATGACATTGGTCTGCAAAGCCCATAGGTCGATGGACTGAAACGTATTTGTATGATTGTGGGGAGATACAGAACGGAGTTCTGTTTTTATATGCGTCTGTGCAAATGTTTTGCGTGGTCGTCATTACCTAGACAAAACACAATGGGGACACATATTGACTAAAGCACTGTCTGCCTCGTTTGTTTCTCTATGAGAATCAATAGTATACCCCAATTTTATGAATGTGAATTTTGGTCCTAAAGGTGCCGTCGGCGATTTAGATACAAGCTCAGCATTTCTGCTGCAGTTCCGAACTCCCTAAAATTGCTGAGCCAAATATGGTCGAGTGGGAAAAAACGACCCCAGAAGAGACATAAAACAAACCTATTTGGTGTGCCCTCAATTTTCTATAAGGCACACACACGAGTTCACTCCTTCACACTGTGCAAATCGTTGTTCCACTCCATAATCTGTTGATAACGTGGCTTTAAATGCACCCGATGCTGCCTGATCGTGGAAGCTAAGCAGGGTGGAGCCTGGTTGTTATTATTAGGATGGGAGAGTGCCTGGATAGACGAGGCAATGTATGCCCGCGCTGATAGGTGGCCACACAATGGCAGTACAGTACAGCGATGGTGCGGTGCGGTGCGGGGCTTTGAGCATTGTTTCCGTCGTGTGTGTGGGGTTTCTCCAGACACTCGGGTTGCCGTCCAACAAACCAAATAATTCAGTGTCTGCAATTGGTCAGTAATCCCGAGACAGTAGCTGCCCAAAAAAAAAAGAGTCGTGAGACTCAGTGAGTGAGGCTTCTTTGTATAAATGAAAGTCTTATTTATGTGTGCCTCTATATATATGTTTTTATCTGCCTTTATTTCTTTATTTCAAGCTGCTCACAGTGGGATAGGCTGGACCAAGCAGCATAAAAACCCGTATTCAAAGATGTATAATTTATTTTGTGCAGTCATCGGTGACTGAGACACAAAGACTCCATTTCTCGGATGGCAGATCAGGCCTCATCCGTGGAATATCCCAGCCGGTGATGGCTTGGCAATCTCACACAAACCTTTCATCCCTCTGAGATACTCGGGAAAATTTGCTCGTGCCTTCTTTTTTATTCCTCCCAACGGCGCACGTTGGGAAAGTCGCCGACCTTGGCCAGTGCCATAAGACAAAAAAAACACGTGGCAACACGCGCGTCACCGATGTACACAGGGCGGTCCAAGATGTCTTGTGACTCCCATTTAATTCGATTTAAAAACAACTTAATGGTCAGGTCTATTTAAAATTTAAATTAATATGCAAAGTTACAAAAATGTTAGGGGTCAACACAGAAGCCTTGTAAGCACATCGTGAGCGTGTGTTAATGCATTGAACAAAGCCCTGAGTTCATTTTCCTTGCATCCATTATTAAACAGCCACATTTTTCCCTTGGCCGTATCTGCCAGTAGGCCCCGAATCCCATGGCCCCGTGCTCCATTGACACGAAGTGCCACACTGTTACACGTGGATTATTAAATGCACCCACCATGGCACAGAACGGGAGCCCGCAGGGATTTAATAACTGTGATAGCACAGACGTTACAGGTGAAGTGTAGCGGCTAAATTCAAAATCAGTCAAGTCGGCGTTCTGTTTTCTTTCGCATTTCAAGTCCATACATGACAACTTTGAAGCGTGGTGTATGCGATTGTTTTCGTCGCCTTATTGTGTGTGTGTTTTATTTCTCATTGGCTCTCTGTCTGCGTGTAACTTACGGAAGCCCTAAGTAAATGTGAAAGGCACAAGCCAAGTCAATACGTGAATTATATGCGTAACAATCTATTTCAATAATTGAATCCATTCAGGGCGTATTAAATTATAATCTTTAAGTGCGTCGTTGTGCATATTTTTACCTGTTCAAGGCTAGATTTTTACAAAGCACCAGAATCCGTTCGATGCTTCTCAACAATTACAAAAAGGCAACGATATTAATGAGCTTCCATTTCAATATCAATATAACAATGTTCGATAAGTACGAAAACAAATTGTATTGCCATCAAAATGCTACGTGCAATGAATTAATGTATTCCACGTGTATTTACGTTTACTAAAATATTTATTTTCAGGGAGACTTCACTGCCACATGCCCCGGGTTAGTTTGGACTAGGCAGTGAACTTTCTTCTCAAATTCTCCAGCAGTGGCTTTAAAGTGACTTTACTTTTTTAAAATCCACTTTTACATGTCCTTGCCTTTCGCAGGGCCAAGTTCTTCAAAGGCAAGAAGATACACGGAGAATACGACATCAAGGTGGAACAGGTGAGATTCAAGAGACACACCCGAGTGCCCGGGATTGTACCACGTGGCGAGGAGTTCGCCCTCACGGGAATTTGCGTGGGGACAATTCTGGTCAGGTGCAAATCAGCGCGCCGCTACTCGTTCGGATGTGGGTGGCCTTTTCCAGCTCCATGTGACTACGGATAAGTTTAAGGGAACCATATTCTTGGTTCTTTCGGTAAAGTCACGTAGAAGGGAAATAATAAAATAATAAAAATAAAACAGAATAAAATAATTCTCACGACGTTTCGGCCACAACGCAAGCAGCCGTCCTCAGGCGAAGAACTTGTCTGTCTTTTCACCTGAGGACGGCTGCTTGCGTTGAGGCCGAAACGTCGTGAGAATTATTTAATGTTTTATTTTTATTATTTTATTATTTCCCTTTACGTGACTTTACCAAAGAACCAAGAAGATGAATCCCCTACAGTCACGAAAGCTTTAAATCGAAATTTAAGTTTAAGGGAACCAATTATTTTCGGCCCTTTTTTGCACGGAACACGTCTACAGAATCTGTCGTCTGCTACGCACGTCACATACATCTGCCAGCAAAGGAAACGACGGGGGGTGGTGGTGGGGGGGAGAAGTGTGGAGAATAGCCTCGTATGTGTTAATCACCACCTCGTCCTCGTGACGCCTTTTGGAGAGCGCCCTCAGATGTGTCCCCTTTGAGACGGGTTTTGGGAATGCGACGGTGTCGTGCTTTCGTCAAGCGCTTGTGCACGGAGGGTTGTGATGACAGCTGGCCCTAGAGAGACGCGTTTTCTTTTGAAGCGCAATGGAGAGAAAGTCAAGAGCAACGGTATTTACTTTGACGTTTTTTGTCTCTTTTCCATCAACTTTATCCCGATTATGATATCGATATATTTGCCTATTACAGTTGGAAATTAAAGAAATTTGATGCAGAACCAAATTTCATATGATCGGAGTTTTTTTTTATGGGACCCATCAACTCACTACACTTGAGAAATCACTTTAGAAACTGGGGCAGCTGCCTGGACCTCAGAAATGTTATTTTGAAACTGGTAATTATAAACGTCATACCGTTGTGCACTTCTTACGTATTGGTGGAGCAAACGAAGAAACTCATTGTTTTCACCATAATTATTGTCCATCACAACACGCGCCTCTGTGTGACAGCAAAATTATTCCCCTTTTAAAGAGTTTGTCAAAAATGTATTGTAATTGCTATTAATAAAACATTTTCTCGTGAAGTTTCAACCTAATTACTAGGGGCACAACTATTCACTCCCCTTGCGATGCAATGATTTGTTGAGATTTATTTCAAGAATCTATTCCTTGACACTGTGGTGAATGTAGCAACCTCTAGTGGCTGATGTGGTTCAGGCGTAACACGTACGAATTGAAAAACGTAAATTTTTCGACAACACGGTTCATGCATTTATCCGCGCGCTTAAGAATCCATATTAATCGATTAATTATTACACCTCTGATAATTCCCTCTGTGAATTATCAGCGATATTTATGGCTTTGATGGTCCCCTTAGGATATTGTCGTGGCTGTTGGGAGGAGCAGTGGTGTGAAATAAACTATTTAAACGAAACTAACGTTTTATTTTACTAGAGAAGGCCCACTGAGCTACATAGCTGCTTTTGAGAAGCGACCTGGTTATCACAAATGATGAGCTGAACGAAGTGGCTTACCATGTGGAAATGTATAGGGGCCAAACACTCTGAAGCGAGCGTGCGTGCGGCTATAAATGTGGAGAAAAAACCGGAGGACCCTTAGAAAGATCCACGCCACCACGGGGGCGAGAGACACACAAACTCCAAATATGCAGGTGTGACATCACATCGACAGCACAATCGGGATAAAAAAGATATTTAAAACGTTACATATATGAACACATAAAAGAAAGAAACGTATAATCTGGTCATAAAATGATTACACAGCCACCGCTCTGTGGATTTGCTCACAATGCCACAGCCATGTGAACGGCCGGCGTGTCGCAGGCTCTGGGATTAAGTGGCTTTGAGTGGCATTGTTACCGTGCGCTTTGACCTTGAGCAGTACAAGCATTCGCTGGAGCAGAGGTCACAGCGTGCATTGCTTGCTTTTCAGTTGCTAACATAGTGAGCCCATGGAACATTTCATCCATCGCCTTGCCAGTGGTAGCGATTCCCTACGGCCAATTACAAAACATTAAGTGCCTCTTGCCGTCCAGCTCTGCTAATACTTACAGATACAACTAAAAGGTGAGCAGTGACTTGCTCATTCCACTGCTGGCAGAAGGGCCTTCGCTAGAGGGAGCTTTGGAGAGCTCCTGTGGATGGTATTTGGCCTACTCTTCCACACTGGTCAGATATCTTGGGAGTACCAATGCACCATTTGCCCCACCGCAGGCAACGTGACGATCGACTAATAGTGGTGTACTCAAATTCTAAATGTTGCGGATTCACTCTTCAAACACACCGGTGGGCTGAAGAAGTAACTTATTGGCGTTTTGTTAACGTGACACATTATTTTACTGATTGGCCGTGTCGAGTGGTGGAGGGTTGCGACGCATTTATTCTTACGCGATCTAATCCGAAAGCCCTTATTATGAGTGGTGTCCTCATTCATACGGTTGGCTGGACAGAGATTCGAGGAGCTTTGAGAAACTTGCTCAATGTATTCAACTGCCGCACTGGGATATTGAATCGGAGACAAGCGAATTGCCGTTCCAGTGTGCCAGCTGTTACATCACAGCAGCAGCAGCAGCAGCGCAGTTTAATACTGATTCGAGATTCAATATGTGCTCGTGGTTTATTTTAAATGTTACGCAATTCGTAGTCGCTTGCCAATTATTCATAATTGACAGGCATTTGTCAATCGACCGAGGGACGAATGCTTCCAAAAAACATGTCTGTTGAGGGCAATGGTTGACCACACTTCACCACGCTGACCTGTGTGGGTTGCTGAAAAGGGGCGAGCGCCCAGGAATCGGTTCAGGTGTCAAATGTCATTGATGTTAGCCGTGCTCGGCAATGAAACTCATAGGTTCATCGTGCAGTGCACTAACCGACGCACCACCGCCCCACCCCACGTGATCCAATTATCCAATTAGAATGTAGTGCACAGTGCCCTTCAGGGATAAATATGGCAACAAAATTAAGTATACTCTTCATGCGATCAATTCTCCAAGCCTGCGTTCTCCATCGATTTTATTTTAATGTTAAGCAGCATAGGCAATTACACACAATGTCACGAGTCCTGAGAGGTCTCTTGTTCAACTAAAAAGGATGAATGCCCTTCGACTGTCGAGGCAACTATTCACCCGCCCCAACGCACCCCCAGTCGGTAACGGAATGATCAGGATCGCAGGGTCGGAATTTGCATTTAAGAATGTATTCTTTCCTCTTTTCAGGGCCGCGATTTGATTGAAGAATGTATTCTTCCCTTTTTTTAAACATTGAGTTGAATGTAGCGGCCTCCAGTGGCTGCAGGGAAAACGCGAACCCTTCACATACCAAATATTTCAGTGTGAAAAACGTGCATTGTTACACGTGTGATTCAATGCACGTATTGTTCGGCTTCATAATCAGTACATAATTACACGGCTGCATTCAACCTTTCAAATTTTTCGCGAGGATAATTATATCAACGGATAAGTTAAACGTAAACCAATAAGCACAGCGTCATGATTTATCAGACGTAATGAATCTACTGCTGGATGAAGGTTTTTTCGAACCACTACCATCGTCTGTGACCTCACGATGTAACAATGCACCCAGAACCTGCACACCAAACACCTGCACACCCAACACCTGCACACCCAACACCTGCACACCCAACACCTGCACACCCAACACCTGCACACCCAACACCTGCACACCCAACACCTGCACACCCAACACCTGCACACCCAACACCTGGACACCCAACACCTGCACACCCAACACCTGCACACCCAACACCTGCACACCCAACACCTGCACACCCAACACCTGGACACCCAACACCTGCACACCCAACACCTGCACACCCAACACCTGCACACCCAACACCTGCACACCCAACACCTGCACACCCAACACCTCAGGCACATACACCACACTCCGTTCCACGGGAACAGAAAAGCTTGCACAGCCCAGGGATTGTTCACCCGACGAAGCCTTCTTGTGCGCAGCCCCAAAACATCTGGTAGCTCCCCGCTTGCCTGCCACCGGGCATCCGAAATGCACCGAGTGTCTCTCAATTCCGTGGTCTCGGCAAGACTCACCTACTCAGACCTGCCTTCCCATACAATCAAACAATTTCAGCCGCATCACCTCTACATAACAAAAGGCTAAGTCCCTTTTACACGCGTCATCTGGTCGGACACCATATGAGACTAGGCTCTAAAGAAAGGCTCTAAAGAAAGCTGTCTTTGGTGTGGACCAATCAGTTTCAAAGGCAATGCATAAATTATCAGAGTATTGTTTTTTGTTTACATTTGACTGCAAGTATTGTGGTTAATGTAAGCATGATTCCTTGCAAAAGGTGTCAGTTTTGTTGCCAGAAAAAAGGGGAAAACCCCTATTAGTATATGTTGGTACTGGCAAAGGAGGTCCCATTATGTAGTCTGAATGATGTCTCTAAACTGCATGTGTTCTCTCGCCAATGGATTCTTGTTTCCGTCTGTCTTTCAATGTATTCTAAGCACGCATCTGTCCGTGGGTTAAGAGTGGTTTTCCGTTTAAAACAAGAATCACAATTGAGACAGTAAGGCATACGTTATTTAAAAGAACACGAATTTAATCGGGGAGCCTCACTGAGTCTCAAGTTGCTTTCTCAAGATGGTTCTGCATTGCAACGTTCGACAGAACAACACGTTACCTAAAATGGGGCCCCACATATGGGTCTTGAAATTGACAAACACAACTTTGCAACGCGCAGCATGTTTTAATGCTCTGTCTCTGCCAATGATCCAAAACTAAACAAACACCCATGTGGGTTCGATGCCTCTGAATTTTGACTTCTGGGGGGAATGGCGTCACACAGGACTTGATTTATACATCACCAGATGCAGCTATGTTTAATATCTTTTAATTAGCTTTTCATTTAAAGCCCAGGTGGATGAGCTGATCAGCAGTGAATGCTGATCTGTATCGGGCTTTGGAGCAGCATCCCAGCAAAAGTACATTTTTAGATGTTTTAGATATCTTTTGAATACATTCTGATAGAATCGATTTAGCTTTGGTTATACATCTTGAATGCTAGAGCCTAACCTCCGCAATGAGATGGACATTTCCCTAATCTCATTGTCCAATTCAAGCTTCTCCCACGGAACACCAGAGTAGAAGGGTTTTTTTTATTTTGTTTAACAAGGTAAGAGAGACCTCAAGAGGGCCAGGATACATCTCATTTTGCAAGAGTGACCTGAGTCACGAAAATCACGTGAGAAAACTCAAATAAAATGAAGTACATACTCTTAGGTTTTTTCGGTAAAGTCACGTAGGTAATAATAAATAATAAAAATCATAGAAATAATAATATAAATAAAATAATTCTTTTATTTCTATTACTATTTATATTATTTTATTTCTATTATTATTTCTATTTTTTTTATTATGTATGTTTACCTACGTGACTTTACCGAAAAAAAGAAAGAGTATGAATCCTTGCAGTCACGAAAGCTTCAAATCTAGAATTAAATTAAGTACAGTATGGCAACGAAGCACAAATAACGACTAAACGAAAGGAGAGCGATTTAATTATAATCAAGCCACCTTTACAATAACAATGACAAGCTGCTGTGGCCAGGTGAGTTGGAATTGTTGAGTTTCCCCTGGGTTCGATTCCTGGCAGACTAAAACCAGATTCCCAAGTGTGGAGAGGTGACGGTCTCAGGCTGGTTACCAACGACAGGACTGCATGAAACATTTCAGATTTCTATATCATATAATTCCGCCTCTTGTAAACACATTTTTTTAAACTTGTGTTCGTAATTATCACCAGGATGACTTGTTTTTGTTATGTAAAGGATGGCTATGCGACCTAAGCTTCATTCCGGATGGCTTTCGTGCAAATGAAAAGTAATCATCTCCAGATTTTGCATTTGTCTGATTTACATCCATTTAGAGCTAAATGGCAAGTTTGTCTTGCACAATAGAAATAAGATCGACGGAGAAAACTGAACGGTGATAATTGACGGCTACGTACAATCAGCTCTGGGCTATGGTGTTGTTCTTCTTCGTAATGCTCCACAATAAGTAAAAATAACAAATGTCACCATAATTCGATCAAGATTGCGTGTTCCCTAGACACAACCCAACTTGGCCTTTTCCCTAACCGCGAGTCATCTGACTTTCTTTAGATTGTGTGGCCAACGTGATCACGTGAGTGTCTGCGGTCTGTGCCGAGCGGAGGCGCAGTGACAGCACTGGGAACCCTCCCCCCCCAGCATGCCGAGATCGATTCCCCGCCTGGGCAAACAAACATCATTGATGATTCTAGATTTGAAGCTTTCGTGACTGCAAGGATTCATACTCTTAGGTTTTTTCGGTAAAGTCACGTAGGTAAAAAATAAAATTAAAAGTTAATAAAAGTAATAATGGAAATAAAATAAAATAATAAATTACGACGTTTCGGAGGCAACACAAGTCTCCGTCATCAGGTGGGACCGTCACAGCTAAATTTACTGTTACAGTAAATGATACAGTAAATTTAGCTGTGACGGTCCCACCTGATGACGGAGACTTGTGTTGCCTCCGAAACGTCGTGATTTATTATTTTATTTTATTTCCATTATTACTTTTATTAACTTTTAATTTAATTTTTTACCTACGTGACTTTACCGAAAAAACCTAAGAGTGTCATTGATGATACGGTATCTTAACAGTGTTCACGTTTAAAAACTAAACAAAAAACAAATATACTCTTTGGTTCCTTCGGTAAAGTCACGTAGGTAGAAATAAAACAAAATAAATCACGACGTTTCGAACGCAACACAAGCGCCCGTCTTCAGGTGAAAACCGCGATATCTGCTGCGAGCGTGACTTTACCGAAAGATACAAGTTAAGGGGGAGGAGAGGGGGGGAGCTTATCAGAATGTGGTAAGCCCCCCCCTCTCCTCCCCCTTAACTTGTATTTAAGAACTTGCATCTTGGAATCCCTGCCTCACTTGATACAGCAAATCTGGCTGTGACGGTCCCACCTGATGACGGAAACTTGTGTTGCCTCCGAAACGTCGTGATTTTTATTATTTTATTTGTATTAATTTTAATTTTTTTTTTACCTACGTGACTTTACCGGAAAAACTTAGAGTATGAATCCTTGCAGTCATGAAAGCTTAAAATCTTGAACAAACAAATATGCCTCATGTAAAGGACGAAGCCACGGTGGTTAGCACACCGGACATGCAATCCAGAGGTCAGTTCCGTTTCCCCGCACAGCAGGCAACGCATTTCTTAAATCCCCCAGGGCATCTTGGAAGAGCAGGACAACGTACCTTCGGGAAGAGCTCCCTCTTACTGGAGGGCCCTTTCCATCAGCAGTGGTTGTGAGCCAGCAATTGTAGTTGCTGTACCTTTGTTTTTTGTTTTTTTTACACGAAGTCAAACGGTGCAACGTTAGCAATTGCTCCGCTCTCGACAACCCCTTTTTTTGATTGGTTCACGGAACCGGTGTGACCCCGCATGTCATAATGGGCTCCCGCCTCGCCACGGTGGCAGCAGGGCTTCAAGGTTTCTTGCCGTGAAGTTACCACGACTGTTGTGTGTATGTGTGCGTGTGTTGCAACCACAAACAAGCCTGCAGCGTGAACAACAAACCCCTCAATCATCCCCAACCCCCTACCCCAGAATCGCCCCGCGGCTAGTTGTGATTTAAAAAAAAACCCAACACCACACAAATTTGTTCTAACGTGGGAAACGAGAGGGGGGGGGGTAGCAGTTGCTGGTAAAGTGGCACGGGCTGTGTGGAGCGCGTGATGCCGTCCAGAAGGGCGGACGGGCTGATGTTGTGGATGCGATGCGGTTGTAAGAGGGGGGGGGGTGCAGTGAAGTAGCGGTGAGCGCGCTGCGCTAAGAACCCGGCCACACGGGTTCGACTCCCGCTTCACGGCCAACGTCGGCACCGGCGATGATTATCTGAACCGGTTCTGGGCCTTACACGAGGTCGGCTCAGCCTCAAATGAGTAGCTGGTGCGGTGTGTAAACATCGCCACTGGGGAGGCAAAGGTGGCCGGGAGTGGTGCTGGCCACTCACCCCCCTCGTGTGTGCTGTGCCGGCCTTCGTAGGTGCTGCTCGCTAACAGCACTTGGCCCCAATATTCTGGGAAGGCTATACGGGGGATCTTTGTCTTTAGGGTTAGGGGTCGTGGTCGCGAGGATGGGTAGAAGATACGAGGTAAAGATTGTTCCTCGGTTAACGATATTAATTGGTTCCACGAAAACCATCGTGAATTGAAATGATCGTTCATCGAATATAGGAAATACATTGTACGGGCTTAATGTGTTCCCAGACGAACGGAAGTTGACCTTTGTCGTCCTAAAAAAACATAGTTTGTAATATTTAAACACGCAACATTAATAAATAATCATTATAAGGACATATTAAAGCATTCATATTAAGAGAAACATGGATAAGTAATTAATAAATAAAGCATTAAAATAAAAAAAATATTACCTTAGGCTTAAGCGAGTCAGCTGCTCTCAAACCCGCGCAACAAACCGCTGTTCGCTGATTGGCTGAGGACTGCTGCTGAGTCCACTTATAGAAGCGCTCCGATTGGCCGAAATTGGCGGGTCCGCGTGATATCGTAAGCATCGTTAATCGAAAATGTATCGTTAATTGAAACAATGGGGACCCCTTTATGGGAGGCGGATCGTTCATCGAAATATCGTCAATTGATGGCATTGTAAACCGAGGGACCACTGAATAGGGTTTGCCATCTGCCCTGTTTTTTTCTCACGATGTTCCCTTCTTTTTGAGGTGCTACTGTCTCCTCCAGGTTATAGAACGTTCCGGAAAGTAAGACGCACCCTTAAGAGTTGCACACGGTGTTCATAAAGTTATGTAAAAATGGGTCGCAATATCCGTGTTTGCTACTTGTGTGTGTCACTGGACACCCATTGCAAATGAAATGTTCCATCTTACGGTATTGTCTATCTTGACTTAAAGCTTTCGTGACTGCAGGAATTCATATTCTTTGGGTCTTTCGGTAAAGTCACGTAGATAGGTTCTGAAGACGACCGCTTGTGTTGCAATCGAAACGAAGTTTTTGTTTTTTGTTATTTTTTTGTTATTATAGGTATTATCTATGTTAGATGTTGTAATATTTAAATCAATAAAATAATAAACATGCAATACTGAATGGACTTTGAAACGCACCCACAACTATTGCTTTAAAATACAGAGGGGCAAAAACTCCCATCTTATCATCTGGAGAACACGCTATGGGGTGCCACGGTGGCGAGATGTTAACTACCTCGCCTGGTATACAGGATGTCGTGGGTTCAATCCCAACCCTGATGACTGCAAGAATGGAGTTTGCATGCTCTCTCCATGGTCGCGTGGATGTTTTTCTCCGGGTCCTGCAGTTTTTCCCTCCACATTTAGAATCAACATCACGCGTTAAGAATATTTGGCTGCTGATATACATTTCCACATGAAAAAGCCACTTCGTTGACCTATCATGTGTGATGGCTAAGGTCGCTTCTGAACCAAAGAGCTAGATAACGCAGTGGGCCTTACCCGGTGAAATAAAATTCCAACAATTTAAAATCCACCACGCATATCAAGAGGGTGACACTTGGCACTGTCATCTTTGGGCCACCTTGCAGATCCCATGCCTTTCATCACGTGGCAAATTCTGATGAGAGAGGAGGGCTGGCTTATGGTTTGAGAGGCGGCGTTATCTTGTGTTGTTTTGACTTTATTTAGTGAGCTGAGGCAGGCGGAGATCGCAGGGTTTCCGGCAAAGATATGATTATAGTGGTGAATTTAGGCAGGCGAGCTAGAAATAAGTACGTGTAAAATGCCACGTTCCTGCTGCCCGTGAGTGGTTTAAACGTTTTGAGAACGACTTCAGTAAAGTTGGGGGCAAATTAATGATTCGTTTGCACCAAAAACTCATCCCCTCTGATGTCAATCAATCAGTTGCAGGGCCCAGCTGTCTCCTATGAGACATTTGGCAGGCAGCCCGCCCTGCCGTCTGCTCCCAACGCCTCGCCAAGTGCACATCCTCTCTCTCTCTCGGACGTGCAAGTCGCAAAGATGTAATCATTCGAATAATGGAATTTATTTACCCAGGGGAAGTTTCACTGTGGCTCAAGACTCTTTGTATTATTTTTTACCCCCCCCCGCCCCAGGAGGATACCGCATTGGAGATGTTTGACCAATTGCATCGATCGTCGATTGGCACGTGGCAGGAAACCGGGATTAATCCAGAGAAAACTCCGTGTTATAACTTCAAAGGGGGTTCATACTCTTTGGTTCTTTCGGTAAAGTCACGTAGTTAGAAATAAATAAAACAAATCACGACGTTTCCATTGCAACACAAGCAATCATCATCAGGTGGGAAAACGATGATTGCTTGTGTTGCAATCGAAATGTCGTGATTTGTTTCATTTAAATGTATTTCTACCTACGTGACTTTACCGAAAGAACCAAAGGGTATGGATTCCTGCAGTCACGACAGCTTAAAATTAAGATCAAGGGGGGTTTTCACACTCAGATCCCCGCACGGCTCGAGTCGATTCATTGCAACTGCTATCTCCTCGCCACCTCGCAACCAAAACCTACAAACACCTGGTGTCCCCAGGCAGTCTCCCTTCCCAGCGCTCAGCCAGTTTATCTCGCGCAAAGGCCTATTGAGTTAAGAAGTTCTATTCTTAGATTTTTTTCGGTAAAGTCACGTAGGTAAAAAATTTAAATTAATGAAATTAAAATAAAATAAAAATCACGACGTTTCGGAGGCAACACAAGCTTCCGTTTTCAGGTGGAACCGTCACAGCACGATAGCTGCATCAGGTGATACAGCTATCCACCTGAAGACGGAAGCTTGTGTTGCCTCCGAAACGTCGTGATTTTTATTTTATTTTTATTTTACTTTTATTAATTTTAATGTTTTACCTACGTGACTTTACCGAAAAAACCTAAGAATATGAATCCTTGCAGTCACGAAAGCTTCAAATCTAAAATTAAGAATTTCTCCTTCAAAGGCGACCCTGCCCAAACAGGCTGATGCGGTAACCAAACCGCCGGGGCTCAACGCAGCTGCTTCCCGAGACGTGACGAGAATCGTGAGCAAGCCGAGTGATATCGTCGCACGCGTAGGCATAATAGGTGCACTGATGCCGGTGATAACGGTGAAAAAAATACAACGTAATGAGCATGAATTTGCACATACTTTGGATAAGCCATTCTCAACAATGTTTTGTCTACCTCCGTGCAAACCCAAGCAGCGCGAGAGTGTTTGAGAAAAAGACAAAACATTTAAGGACAAGAAGACCATGCAGACCGTGGGCGCGATGATATTTTGATTGCAGTCTGAGTTGATTTTTAGAGGTTTGATTATTTTTCGATTTAAAGCTTTCGTGACTGCAGGGATTCATCTTGTTGGTTCTTTCGGTAAAGTCACGTAGAAGGGAGATAATAAAATAATAAAAAGAAAACATAATAAAATAGAATTCTCACGACGTTTCTGCCACAACACAAAAGAGGACGGCTGCTTGTGTTGTGGCCGAAACGTCGTGAGAATTATTTTATTTTAATTATTTTATTATCTCCCTTCTCCATGACTTTACCGAAAGAACCAAGAAGCTTGATTATTGTTAAATGGACCAGCGAAGACTTGCTTGTGTTAGTGGCCGCTGCCTTTAAAAGAACACGGAGCAATTGCTTGAATTCCTCCAGTCGATGGTAGAGACGCAGCAATGGAGTAAGCACCGGTAGCGAGTCATTGCTCATTCATCTGTGGGAGTTTTATTATTGGTTAAAAGTCGTAACTGAGTTATTTTTTCTTCCAGACACATCATCCTGTGGGTGATGGCTATAGTGGCAGCTTTCATAAAATCCACTTGCCACCCCTTTTGGGAGAGGTGGCCGAAACATCTCATAAATTATACATCGGTAGCATTTGAGCATGCATGGACGAGCCGTAAGGTATCGTGAGTCTTTCGTGTATATTTCATGATGTGTTTATTTTATTTATTGTTGCTTTGCACGCGCGCGCGTGTGTGTGTACATAGGAAGCTGTGGTGTAGTCGTGAGTGCACTGCACTATGAACCCAGCGACCTAACATCAGTTCCCAGCTACTCGGCCTTAAATGTGTTTCTGATGCGGTGTGTAGATATCAGCACTTGGGAGACAAAGGTAGCCGTTTGTGGTGCTCGCCTTAACCACCCTCTCGTGTGATGCATATGCCTTAATATGTGCTCCCTAACAGCGCTTGCTCCAACGGTACATACGGATATCTTCATCTTTATATATGTGTGTGCGATTGATGTCGACTTAGCCTCAATTGAGTACCTGGTGCGGTGTGTAAACATCGCCACTGGGGAGACAAAGGCGGCCGGTCGTGGCCCCGGCCACCCACCCCCTCGTGTGCCGTGCCAGCCTTCATTGATGCTCACTAACAGCACTTGCCCCAACAGTCTGTTAAGGCAATACGTGTGGTCTTTCTCTTTGCTTGAGAGCGAGAGAGGTACAATCACAATGCATTACACTGAGAAACAGGCAGAGGAGGACACGGATGAGAGAACTTACCCAAGTTGCTTTTATTTTAATTGTATTTTTAATTCTTATTATTTTTATTTTCTATCTACGTGACTTCACCGAATGAACCAAGAATATACCCAAATTAGACATCACATTGACCTTTCGATTTAAAGCTTTCGTGACTGCAGGGATTCATCTTCTTGGTTCTTTCGGTAAAGTCACGCTCGCATAATAAAATCATAATGTTTTATTTTATTATTTTATTATTTCCATTCTACGTGACTTTACCAAAAGAACCAAGAAGATCACATTGACCATTCATCCCGATCGTTGCCCCTACGTGTGTAAGGGGGCAGTGAGCCTAATCGCTCTTCCCTCCCCTGGCCTCGGGCTTTTCGTCTGCGGAATATCCGTACCGCTTTCCCCCATCACTCGTTGAACCTCTTTCGCACCGTGCTTTGCCAACCGTGCTAATCGGAGGTGTGGGAGCGAAAGACAACAAACTAAACACTAAAAAGCAGTTCTAAAGAAATGAGTTTTCAAACTTGTTCAATAAAAAAACTATTAAAAAAACTCAAGTGGGGTTTGCGCAGGACACGTCGCTACAAAGGGGTCTGTGGTCGAGACCTACGACGGAGTCGCAGGCAAAGAATGGATCATACCCGAAAGTGCGTCCACCGCAGAGATGGAACAATAACATCAGCTCATGTGCAAGTACTGGATGTAATTTTTGCATCACAAGTCCGTGAGAAATGGCAACAACTCGGGGCTCATAGCGGATGATGGTGGTGAGGAGGAGTGTAAACACATTCTTGCAAAGGGTACTGGTAGGAACGTTGGGTTGCTCGGTCAATGGCCAGGGTCAACAACGGCGGCGTGGTGCATTCCGCAAATATGCCCGACTGTGAGGGCGGGCACAGGCCGGCGTGAGTAGGTTAAACGTTGAGTTTAATAAGGGCACCACGGGGTGACCAGTCCCTCCCCACCCAGCCCCACCCCTCCCACCCCCTACCCAGCCCCACCCTCCCCACCCAGCCCCTCCCCACCCAGCCCCTCCCTGCATGACGGACGGACGCAATAATCCTCTGTGGGCTGGTGTAACCAGGAGGTTCCTACCAGTATAACCTGAGTTATGGCCAAGGGTGTAACCAAAGTATGGCAGATGCGCTCTACAGGATACTTAATCCATGTGAATGTACCCCCCGAAAACCGACAGGCTGAATGCCTCCCACTGTATGTACACGCAAAATAAGATTAACTTTATGTAGACTACATATTACAGACACCGCTCCGTATGCTAGGATGTTTGTTGTTGAACCTAAATGAAAGTACGTAAACGCTTACATTGCCAAGCACGACGCTATTTGTACGTGTCAGCTGTAAGTGTGTGGGCTGTTAACACCATCTCCTGTTTTAATTGTACGCCGTAGGTGCATTGGAAACATCTCCGAGTATTTTATGGCATCGCGGTGACGTATTTGCTCCGCTGCAATAAAAAAGGATCAACGCCTTTGGCGGAAGTCCAGTTTGGCCATCCATATCCCCCTGCTGATCTTCGCTGAACGGGTGTTCGCAGCCAACTCTCTCTCTCGCAGTGGTGGAGCGTGGTTGGCATGCGCCCTAGCACAAGGAATAAAAATCCCCCCCCTCCCGCCGCCTTCCTGTCCAATTCGAATTCTCTTCGTAGCTTGGCCCCTGCGTTCCTTCACAGGGCAGCCCAGATGTTTCTGGAAGCTCAGGGCTAGAGGGTCAGGGAAGAATTCCACATGGGGTCATCTTATTTATGAGCGACGAAAAAAAACCAGGCCCGTATGTTGGGCCCTCTTTTGTGTAAGTCCTGGAAGAAAATGTCCCTCTCCCCCTTCCTCTGAGTGGCTCTGCCCCTCTGATCCGTGGGGCCCCATTGCAGTTGCACTGCCTGCACACTTGATCTTGGATGGAGAAAAAAAATCCCCAAACGAACATGGTGCATTTTTTTTTTCCAGAGAAAGTGCCACGTGAAGTTACTGGGCAAGTGATGCATAGCTCATCAGTGTATTCCTTTCAATAAGCCAGTGCTAGGACTGTGAGTCATAAAATCCACCCGTAACGCGTTTAGACGCCTCGTTGAGTGATGGCCGTAACAGTCGGTGCAGGGTATCGTAAATAACCGTGCTGGCCATTGGGTGAAAATTTACATTCATTTTTATGCCAACACGTGTTTCCTTTAGTTTTTTTTAATGATAATCAGTTATTGAAAATATATATCTATCTATTTGCATTTTCTTCTCTTTCAGTTGCTTTCGGTAGAGTAACGTAGTTGCGTTTTTTCCCAGAAAAATAATTGGGTGTGACTGGAAAAAGTAAGCAACTGCAATGGTATGGGTACACAAACCATGAATGAAAATCATAAAAATGTTCCAAATGCATTCAAATGGTCCAGTTTTCTCACAGCCCCCCAGTATAAAGTGTGATCTCCAACAATAAATATCTCTGCCCTCTCTCTCTCTCTGTGCTCTGACGAAGGGCATTTGCGTGAAATATCAGCCGACTATATACTTGAGTTTTTTGTTGTAACAAACATACTCGATTGTTCACTCGTGATAATGTTTCAAAACAATTAGCAATTCGAGTTCAATGCCAGTACATTGGCTCCGATGACATTCTCCCATTCTTTGGAGGGCCACGAAAAACTCTCGTTTCTAAGCAACCACATCCATTGCCCTTACCGGTAACGCAATTCTCACATTCATGCTCAGGGGTCAATGTCAAGAGGTCAACAGGGCCAATGCCGTTGATGCCATCACACCTCGTCATTGCTGCCCCTCCTCCGCTAGATTCCACAGCTCTTACAAAGTCGACATCCGAACTCCCCAAGGTCTGTCAGATCTCTGTCTTCTTCCCCCCCCCGGCCCCCCTCCCCCCAACCATGCTCACCTGAGTCACCCAAAGGCAGAGATCGCAACCGGGTACCCGATACCCGTACCCTCCCCGATACCCGGCTACCCGTACCTGGCCGGGTACAGGTACGGGTAGGCCGTGAGTCACTGGTGAGTCACCGTTTGTCGCTCATTTCCCAACGTCTTGTCTCTTCTCACAATTCAAGTTCCGAGAATCAACCCACCCGCGCCTGCAACATGGCTTCATCCCAGAGGTCGCAATCGGGTACCCGTACTCAACCCGTACCCGGCCGGGTACGGGTAGCCGGGTATCGGGTAAGGTACGGGTATCGGGTACCCGTTTGCGACCCTGGTGCGGCCGGGTACGGGTACGGGTAAGGAATCAAAACCCGTTTGCGACCTCTGCCCAAAGGGGCTCGAGTGTAGGACTATGGACAACTGGGTGTAGAACGACGACCGACGAGGCAGATGGCTATCTCAGTAGATTGGTGACAGATTGAGACTCTCACTTCGCGAGGAGACCTGGTGTAATCACGGGCAGATGCCTGGAAACAACCCACAGCACTCTGACCTCTGAGAAACACCCGGCCACCTTGTGCATTGTGTGTACTTGTTTGTTTGTTTATAAACCCACAACTAGAACGTTTGCTTCTCGAAATTAAAATGGGCGTCTGCACCACGCCAATAATGGGCACATTATCACAAATGAGCTTTCTAACAGCGACCACAAATTCATACTCCTCCAGCACCGATGGCGTGGGAATACACCACATGTGTTTGTTGTGGTCAAACAGCTGGCCTTAATGGAACCCCGAGTCCCAGAACGGCCCAAGTATTCGGTGCACGTGACACGAGCCAAAGTGAGTGAATGTGCTCGCTCATTGGTATTCCTTGGAGTCATGCCTGAGCACGTGGGCAGAACCTCCGTTGTGTTTTTAATCTTTAGCCATGTATCGTTAATGGAGAGCACAACTCGAAGGAACTTGTTTCAAAGCGATGTTATCTCTTTTTAAATCCTTTATATTAAGTTCACTTGCTTGCTTGCTTGCGCGCTTACGACCGTGCAAATCTTTCGGTCGTTTTTTAATACACTTCCCGTGATCCAATCGAGCTGACATTTTCCACACAGACTGGTTGTGCGTGACAATTAATTTTCGCGAAAATTTTTTTCCAAAATTTTACACTGTTTAGGGAAAATGTTTTTAATATTTAATTACCAATTGCTTAATGCTGGCAGACAATCATCTGACCCATAGGTGGCAGCCATCTCAAGCCAGAGGACGAGAGGACTCAAGTCGCCACGCATATAAAGGATTTAGAGTGAAAAACTTTGTTTTTACGGGTTAATTTTTTGTTGTTGTTGTTGCACAGCTGGTTCCATCTCAGGAGGTAGTGTGCGTGCACTTGTGTGTGGATTTATTTTCTTGTTTTGATTGCAACAACTTAAAAGCCAACTGCAAGCCGTTACTCTGACTAACGAGGCAGTGATGGTGAAACTGTGTTCATTAGTTCTAATAAAGATGATACCGGTATACAATTACCTTGTTGTCCTGCTACTGTGTAACACGAAGAGGCCACACTTTAAGCTCTCACGAACTGTCGCGACCAATTTGTTTTCTAATAAAGGTTGTATAGGTTAGATAGCGTACAAATAAATGTCGTTAACTCACCACCACCCGACACAGCCAATTAGTAAGGTTCGTCACGTAAACAAAACGTGTCAATTCGTTACTACTTCAGCACACCGGTGTGTTGGAGAGTAAACCCACAACGTTTACAATTTGAGTACTCTGACGTTCCTTTAGAACTCCTGGCCAACGCAGGCTCTGTGTACAGATAATAATTGCAAGACTGGTGATGTAACCCTGACATGCAGAGCATTCTGGGAATTTGTGTTGTTCGTTTGCTTTCTGAAACACCTGTTTGCATGTATGACTATTCATTAAAAAAAAACGTCCTAGCCCGATGAGTTTACAAATCTGCATGCATCGTCATCACGACTTATCAACTGTTGGATGAAGGCCTCCCCCAAGGTTTCGGCCGTCTCTCACATGGTCGCACGATGCAATACAATAAAACAAAATATTCGCAATGACTCAGCCCAGTTTTTTTTTGGTGGCTGTTTCAGTGGGTTAAGGACACATCCCTGCAATGGCTCACAACACCGCTGGCCTCCGCTAGAGGGAATTCTGGAAAATCCCTCTGCAGGGTTTCTCCTCTTGCATGCTAGCCGGACAACTTGGAAGAGGTGGGGGGTACACACACCAAACTCCTGACGCACGCGACCTGTCGATCGACTGACTGTTTCAACGATAGCCATGCAATTTTTTCTAAACTTGTATACTTTTTTTTGGGGCGTTTTCCACTGCAGGCGGAGTTTTCTGAGATCAACCTGGCCGCTTACACGGAGACTGGCTGTATGGTGGACATGCAGCTCATGAGGAACGGCACCAAGGTAGTGAGGTAAGCCACGATACCTACCACACATTCTTCACCCAGTAAAGCCTCATTGAATTGTATTTGTGAACTTATTTCGCACCGTGCGTAGCCAACCGTGCAAATCGGAGGTGCAGGGAAGGACAACAAACTAAACGCAAAAAGCAGTTCTAAAGAAATGAATTTACAATCAAGATTATGTAAAAGTGCAAAGCTCCGGTGGCTTCCTAATATCGGAAGGAAGAGCATTCCAGACGGCCACAGAAGCGTATCTGAAAACGCGCGGTGCAGTGACCGTCTTTGTTCGATGGATAGGCAAAAGCCGGAGTGAGGATGACCGGAGTTCGTGTTGTGGTTTACACTCCTTGACGAGATTGTGATGTCAAAAAAACATAAGAGATGGCTTGATTTTTTTTTTGCCTGCCGAAGCACTCACCCACTCGCACACAGATACGGTCCAATCCGGGTTTATCGCTCAGCCAGAAAGGATGTCACGTACGTGGCAACAATAAAAACACAGTTGCGATTGACCATAGCTGGTGGACCATTTGTCTATTCATATTCTTCCCCGACAATAGTTCGTTTTTCTAATCAATGCTCCAATTGCCCTTTTATACAGAGTCGATATAATGATTTACACTTTGTAACGCGCACAGTATTATTCGCTCACTCTTGAAGAGAAATAACGAGACGCGAGGAACCAGACATGCGGGAAAGGCTGCCACGTGGTGAGCCGGTGCCAAACTATCCCCCCCCCCGCCAGCCCCAAGTTCTGCAGTCCTCTATATATTAAGGTGTTATTGGCCAATTATCGATTGTCTACAATGTGGGAGGAAAGCGGAGCACCCGAAGAACACCCACCCACACGTGCGATGGGACAAACCTCTATCCCATACAGATGAAACAGGTGAGCTGTATTATCGTGGCAAGCCAGAGTATAGCACTTCGATGTCTATGGGAAGGAAGTTTCACGACAATATGTGTGTGATCCACCAACCCTTGCCTTCACAGTACTAAATTAGAGGCATACGCCACCACCATTTCAATAAACTAAACTAAGCTTTTTTATTTTACCAGGTAAGGCCCATTGAGCTATACAGCTCTTTTTCAAAAGTGGCCTGGCTGCAAATAATAACTCAACGAAGTGGCTTATCATGTGGAAGACTATACCAGACAGATGCTCGAAACGTATGTTGCTAAATGTGGAGGGAAAACATCGGGGGACCCAGAGGAAACCCCACGTGATCATGGGTATAAAACGCAATTCCAGATTTACAGGCATCAGCGTCGGGATCGAACACACGACCTCCCATATACCAGGAAAGGTAGTTAACATCTCGCCACCGTGCCACTTATGATCAGCATGATTGACGTACAAAAACGAAACAAAGACCCATTTGTAGAGGCTTGAATAGGGCTGTCAAAGACTGTTGGGGTTGAATGCTGCCAGCGATCACCGATTAAGGCTGGCACGGCGCACGAGTGGCTGTGGTGTGCCCCAGGTACTCGTGTTCGGCTGACTTTACTTAGAGGAGGACCCAGATCATGTTCGTGGTTGAGAATCGAACTCGCGTTTCCAGGCTCATAGCGGCAGCGCGCTAACCGCGGTACCACCGCTCTCGATTTCCACCGCGACGCCAAAGTCACACGCGGGCGCACACAAAAATAAGCGCTTTTATTATTAGACACTTATTTTGTATTCTTTGGAAAGGCACACGGCCATACTTATGAAAGTAAATATACGCTCTGTGGGAAAATTATTGGATTTGACGTCTGTTCATTTTTTTGGTGGGGGGGGGAAAACTAAAAAAAATTCGGAATTGAATTAAAAACGCCAGATGGGGGAGAATCGTGGTTAGGAAAAATAACCGCCCCCCCCCCCTATTGTTTAACAACACGGGTGTGTTGTCAACAACAGCGACAACGCATAGAGCAGTGGTTCTTCACCTGGGTTCGATCGAACCCCAGGGGTTCGGTGAGTCAGTCTCAGGGGTTCGGCGGAGGTTAAGACACACACCCGACTCATATGATTGTGCACCAGTAAAACATATACCTATGTTTTGAATTTGAAAAAATCATATTTTATTTTTCCAATTAATAAGGGTTCGGTGAATGCGCATATGAAACTGGTGGGGTTCGGTACCTCCAAAAAGGTTAAGAACCACTGGCATAGAGTGTGACGCTGGACAGATTGTGATGAATTGCATTGGCAATGTTCCACTTTAAACAAGTCGGTGTTTCGAGCCATTTCCGCGGTGAGATGTCTCGTGCATTTTTTTGACACGACCGCGGATGCTGTCCTGAAGACTGCGTTCAATTGTGTTTTTTTTTAATTGAAGCGTCACTGCTGGGGGCGATTGTTGGTGTCCGTATTTACATATCTTTCTACGTATTGTTCAGAGATGCTTCATGGCGAAAACGATTGTTGTCGACGTAACGTCCAACACATTGGCACTTTGTACCTGTTATCTGCGTGTCCCTTGGGTAACATTCAAGCGTGCACGTCCCGATAAAGGACTCTGGGAATGTGTTGTGTTCATTGCTTGGTCGTTATGAATGTAATTTCTTTGGAGCTATACCCTGTGCCGGAGATGAAAATGTGTCTCGGATGAGAATTCATTCTGCATTATTGTTGTTTACTCTTAATGTATTGTTTCGCTCTCTTGTGAAGGAGACTCGGTTTGATAATTGGTTTTTTACCCTTATATCTGGCAATAAAACTGACACCTTTTTTTTTTACAAGGAGTTATGTTTGCATAGACCACAATACCTGCAGTCGGAATGCAAACAAAAAACATAACTCGGATAATGTATGCACTGTCCTTGAAGTTGATTGGTCCACACCCGAGACAACTTTCCTTAGAGCCTAGTCTCACATGGTGTTGGACCAAAAAAAAAGTGTCAGTTTTGTTGCCTGAAAAAAGTGTAAAAAAACAATTATCATATTTTTCTACTGGCAAATGAGGTTCCAATGGTGAGACGTTTATATGAAGGATAAACATCTACATATCTAGATATCTAGCGAAAAGAAGAACGCTTTTAATCAGTAAATCAGTGCATACTGCCTGCCATGAAATGTGTGTCTTGGAGTCTACGTATGGGTTCTTGATGGGAGCCAACACAATTTGTGTTTATATAACGTCGGCATGCGACTGCATCTCACGATACTGTACACATAAACAGGGGCGATGTTTATCTTTCGATATAAAGAGGCAGTCATAAGCTAGAGGAAAGAGAGCCGTAAGCCTTGGTTTTAACAGGCGCAGGGAGTCTACAGCACGGATTACTGTGGTAAGGGAGTTTCTGGACTCCCATCCACAGAGCTTCCCGCTATAGTTATCTCATGGCTGTTTCCCGCACCTTGGATTAACACGGGTGGCTACGTACGGTGCGAAAGAAGTTCAACATGGTGAGATGTTAACTACCTCGCCTGGTATACAGGATGTCATGGATTCGATCCCGACCCTGACACCTGCTGTATATTTGGAGTTTGTGTGTCTCTCTCTCTCCATGGTCGCGTGGATTTTTCTCCGGGTCCTCCGTTTCCCCTCCGCAATTAGAATCAACGTGTGTTTAGAGTATATGGCTGCTATAAATTTCCACCTGATAAGCCACTTCGTTGAGCTATCATTTGTGCCCAGATCGCTTCTGAAATAGAGCTATAGAGCTGAGTCGGTCTTACCTGGTAAAAAAAGAAAATTATGATTTAGTTTTTAGTTTAAGTGGCGGTGAAGTCACCACGGCGCTTGTGCCAGGCTATGTGCCCTTTTAGGCATATGCATGTGTACACACGATTGTGAAAGGAAGAGAAATGTGCTCCGATGTCCCTCTGGGTATGTTGGCCGTGGCATCTAAGCCACTAAAACGCAGCGTTGCGATAACGAGGCTGCATTGAAGTTGATGCCGGCTTGGATTTCCCACACTGCACTGTGCTGGGTTTCTTATTTTTTGGCGTGAACCATGTAAACACGTCAAGATAACAGCAGGTTCGGAGTTTAAAGGCGCACTTTTTTATTTTTACATCTTAAAAGAATGTTTTCTAAACTTGCGCTAAAAAAGAAAAACTTAGCCGCGATAGTTTCGGAAGACTGCTCGTTAGGCAAGCTGTCAATGTACAAGGCCCTCTCTTTGCAGCGGTCAGATTGTGAGAAAAAAAACATTATGCACACATTATAAACACATTGTCTTGCATTCTGCATCTCCAGATTTAAAAAAAATGAAATGTGTGTTTAGTCCACAGTCCGACTGACCTTGCAGACCCATACTTTAATCCCAGAAGCGCTTGGTTCAAGCGACCCGATTCTGAACAGCCTTTTTTCCATCTGAGTGAACTGATGCTATTGGTGAGTGCACTCCCTCTGAACGATGGGGCCATTTCAGCAGGTGAAAAAAATACTCGTGGCAAAAAAAAGAACATGAGTTTGGGTCTCATTGAGCAAACCCTGAACCTGCCGAGAAGACCCTGATGGACAATGCCAGTCCATACTTTTACTCACCAAATGCGCCAGGAATTTAAAAATCACAAAGTCCAATCAGTTGATACACTGAATAATAACACATTCATGAGGAGGGAGCTGGTAGGAACTTTGGGTTGCTCGGTCAATGGCCAGGGTCAACGGCGGCGTGGTGTATTCCGCAAATATGCCCGACTGTGAGGGCGGGCACAAGCCGGCGTGAGTAGATTAAACTTTGAGTTTTATAAGGGCACCACGGGGTGACCATCCCCTCCCCACCCAGCCCCACCCCTCCCACCCCCCACCCAGCCCCACCCTCCCCACCCAGCCCCTCCTCACCCTCCCCTCCCCACCCAGCCCCTCCCTCCCCATCCAGCCCCTCCCTGCACAACGGACACTATAATCCCCTGTGGGCTGGTGTACCCAGGAGGTTCCTACCAGTATTAGATGTTTATGTCAGGATAAAAACCTGACGCACGTTTATATCATTATATAGTTTTACGGGTCACAGGGGAGAGCTCCATAAGTAATTGTTTGTTAGTTTGTGTACCACAAACACGCACGCCTTTTTTCCCTACAGGTTGCTTAAAAGTATATTTGCGCTGTTTAAAATTCAGCCTACAAACTAGTGTGTCGCGACTCGCCCGAAATAAAGTCCCGCAGCATTACGAGGCTTTTTTTTGCTTTTTTTTAAGTCGAAAATGATCGTCAATCGTGAGCTCTGCTGCAATCAGGTGATTCGCCACTCTGCGTGCCTTTTCAATTATCTTTTGATCGCTCTTGCGGTTCTAACAGCACCCACGTCGCCTTTAAGTGCAGAGTTGCCGGCCTGCCTCGGCTCAATTGCCCTACCACGAAATTCCCCCTCCCGTCCCTTAGGGTTTGAAACGGTGGCTTCCCAGGGGGCCACTGTGTTGCATGTGATGTTACAAAATTAATAAAAAAATGAGAATCGCCTGAGAATATTATGCTGAACTCTTCACCTCTGCAAGCCTGGTCGATGTTCAAAAGGACTATATTGCTCTCCGTTAGACAGCGTTGACACCAATTAGGTACATGACAACACAGTTGAAACCCAGAGATTATGGGGAGAACTTTAATGAGCTCTCTCTCTCTCTCTCTCATAAAGATTGACATGGAAGAATGCTTTGAATTTGTCACGATTCAGAATCGCAATTCTTTTTGATCGAACGTATACTGCTCCGTTTGAACATATGTATCCGTTTCTATAGTTCATATGCATTAGCATCATTGTAACAGTAAATTATTTGCATACAATTCACGTACATTATAATACATTCGTTTTGGCAGAACATCATATTGTGGCTACAAAAATGCCACTACATTTTATTTATAGTTCTTGGTGTGCATCGAGCGTATACGCATTAATTTTAATCGATTAATCGGTGCATCATTGCATGCTTTATATGCAGGAGGATTGCATATCAATGCATCAACATGCATTCCCCCCCCGATTTCCATCCTGATTGTGCGATTCGCACCAAGAGCAGTCAGTGCAGCCCTTCACTTTTTTGAGAAAGGCCGAAGGAAGTGGATATCACAGAACAACGTCTGAGACACCTTAAAACGACCTCTGGTCCACACACACAGAGCAGTGCAACCCCGTGTGAGAATGGCCCGCACAAGCAGGATTCACTGAGCTACTTCCGAACGATGTATTTCAGTGACCTCGTATCCACATTCCCCGCTATTGACTAGTGTTCGTCACGTCATATAATAGTTTTACTTCGCAGAGCTGGAGGTTAACCGGATTAAGTAGCGAACCACATTTGCATTTCATTGGTGACCTGGCTGACACAGTGAGCTCACCACTTGAGAATCCGGGTTTCATCATCACGGGCAGCTGCCTGGGTTCGAACCCAAGATCTCCACAGTACCTCCCCAGCGCATGCGGCCTCTGAGCCAGCCAGCCGGCAGGCAGCCAGCCAACATATTGTGTATGCAGGCCAGATAACACAGATGACCTCTCGCGCGCGTAAATTCACCCTTGTCAATTATGATCACGTGCAACTGCAATCACGATAATTGTAATATCGCGTCGTGTTTGCTTTGCTCGTAAATACAGAAACCCACGGCAGATAACACGATCAATCAAAAGCCCTGGAAAAGGCCAAACTGGGTGAAGAACTAAATATCTCATCCATGCCGTGTAACCGCAACGATGGGATTATAATTTAGTGGCATTTTTATAAAATGAAGTATCATGTACTGCCAACGTGTTGCTCTAAATCTGTCACTCAGGGGTGTATTTCTGCACCTAGTACTTCACATTTGTTTTGTCTCTTCCTCACCTTAAATGACTTGTCCTTTTGGGGACCCCCTGCTGCGTCCACCCCCACCCCTCCTCTACTATTTAGGAGGCATGTGGAGTTGTACAAAGCGCCTATTGTACGCGCGCGCTTCAAAGATTAAAAAGGCAAAAAAAGACATCTTTTAGTCACGCTGAGAAGAACTGAACACTTTTACAAGTCTAGCGGGGGGTTTTTTATCTTGAAATAAAATAATCTCAGCAGTGTAACTTTGTCAAATTACGGGGCACTTCGCAATGCAATTCTAGTCTCTTCTTGCGCACGATGGCAGCAATGTGTGTGTTCAGAAGCTAAACGCCAATGCCGAGGTCTGCTCACCACGAGAGGGCTTCAGGAGAGAGTTCATGTAGTTCTTCTATTCAATTCCTCCGTTGCAATGGATTTGAAATGTATTGTTACGTTCGATAAATGTGCATCACACCATATGTGTGAGAATAGATCACTTACAACGTTTGCAATTAATATGGTAATGTTACATTTTGGCTATTGGCGCAAACAAAATTGTCATCGTGATCATCATCAGCCATGGTCAATCCACTGCTGAATGTAGGCCCCCAAAAGCCACCGCCACCTCTCACAATCGCTCGATGTAACAATCCACCGTTGCACGAGCTGATCTCATCGCTCCATCTCCTCTCGGAACGCGTCCGAACGGACACTCAGAACTGTAAAATAACATCGTAACACGAACATAATAGTCGTATTATTTTCAATTGTATGCGTTGTATATAATTGGCCCGCTTGACCCCACTAACGGTAGCTTACAATTCCCGGCGACGATTTCTTGCTGCGTAAGTGATCTTGCTCGTTCCTCCTTGCACCCCCCCCCCCCCATTAACGCCGGTCGCTCTGCACCCCCTTCGCCCCCGTATACCAAAACCCCCCTGCCCTCCGTCCACCACACGGCCTCTCCCCTACCCTGCTGCACGACGGACAGATCGTTCAAGCCGGACTTCGTGCTGGTCCGGCAGCCGGCGCGCGGCACGGGCGACGATTTCCGGACGCTGCTCGTGGGCCTGGAGTACGGCGACGTTCCGGCCGTCAACCCGCTCTCCTCCGTGCACGCCTTCTGCGACAAGCCGTGGGTGGTGGGTCGCAAAGTTTCCTCCGCGGCAATATTCATTTTTTTTACACACGCACCCGATCTGTTTTTATTCACGCTTTGCTTGGTTTTAAATACGCCACTTGTGTTTTTTTGGTCGGAGCGTCGGAGCAGCGAGTTCAACTCCCAGCCACGGCTAACATCGGTGGCGAATGATATCTCGACCGGCCGTGGCACCACCACCCCCCTCCCCCCAACACTACCCCCCCCCCCCTTCAGCGACCCGCACAGACGAACGTGTTGAAGCGTGCTCAAACAACCCCCATTACCGACACGGCGTGGGGAGGCCCCCATCCGGCATCACCGCAAGGGGATGGCTGCTGGTGGTTGTCATTCAGTGCCGTCTCTGGGCTGGTACAGTTGAGTCAGAAGAACGTGACTTCAAATCCCAGTCGGGGGTTGACCCACGCATTCATCTCTCTGTGGTTGACAAAAAGGAGTTACCGCTTTGCGTGAAAGTCAATCGTAGTTGCCCTTTGGATAAACCTCTCTGTTATAGGAATGTGGAATTTTCACCACTGGCTCATGGCTCTAAACAAGAGATGAACACCACTCCAGCTTAGACTTTTCTTGTACTTATCTTCCTGAGCCCCAGGACTCTTTTCAGGATGACCCGTCACTCTGCAAGGCACCCTTCTAAGGCCACTTCCTTTTGAAACGTTAACTCTGCAATAATCACTCGCGTTGAAACATGTCAGCAGCTCGCATGATCCATCTACGGTGCCAACCCTTTGTTAGCGGGAGCCTCAAATCCCCGTGACGACAAACCTTTCAAAAACACATCAACTCCCGGTGCTTCAAACCATCCCCCATTTTCATATTCTTGGGTTTTTTGGTAAAGTCACGTAGGTAAAATTTTTTTATTTAAATTAATAAAAGTAAAATAAAAAATAAAATAAAAATCACGACGTTTCGGAGGCAACACAAGCTCCGTCTTCAGGTGGAACCGTCACAGCACGCTCGCTGTATCAAGTAAATGAGAAATTCCAAGAGATCCGACCCCGTATATATACTGGTTGAGGGGGGAGGAGCCAGGGCAGGCCCCTGGATAGGAGTTTTTTTTATTATTACCTGTGCCCGCTGAAGCCGCTGCCAGTGGGGAGGTGGGTCGGGGAGACTGGAAACTGCTGGGGGAAATAATACAAATGATCACGGTTCCTGCAGTCTGACCTGCGTCATTGAGGAGGCCCGCGTAGGACCATCCACTGCAGTGGCAAGCATTAGTATTGAGAATTAAATTACACAGACAGGGACCCCAAGGCCATGAGCGTGGTCGGCCCCGCCATGCGTGTCCATTCTATTTGGGGAGTGAACATGTGGTGTAATTTGCTGCATGTTATGCCCACTGTGGCTGTCGAAATAAGACATGTATCAACAGCTCTTGGTCAATCCACTGCTGGATGAAGGCCTTCCCATACTGTTATGGTGGTTTTTGACCATACTTTGCCAGGCTGGTCTGCCCAGGTTAGTGAAGAGTGGAGGGGATGATAACCGCAATCCCTATCACAAAAATTTAAATCGGTTTAATATAACTGCTGAAAGTCACTGGGATTTATTGTCTCTTTTGAAAGAAATCCAAGTTATTTTAATTAAAGTAAAATTAATGTTTGTACAATAGTAAACAGTTGGCAGCCACTGGTGGACAAAGGCCAACCTCACGCCGTATCAGTCATGGGCGTTGTTTGCCCATACCTCCAACACGCCCGTCACTGTGAGGGTTGAATGGGTTGGCAAGCCCGTCAGGACTCGTTCAGATATCACTCGCCACTAAGGTTGGTCGGGTTCAAACCGCAGGACACTAACCACTGTGCCACCACTCCACCCGATTTTTGTTATATATATAAAATGACAAATTTTTTTCACGTGTTCAAGACGGGCCTACATGTGATGGATGGAACATTTCATATTGGGCCATTTTTTCGCCTTGTTTTTCCAAAATGTATTCCAATGATGCTATTGGCATAATGCCATGTGACAAGAAATCCAGGAGGAAACATCTCACAGATAAGTGCATGCCACGTTTGTTACAGGATGGCCCACATAGCCAAACATTCAAAATCCCTTCTAGTGCCCTTGAGATCCCTTAAAATGACATTTTTATTCATACACTCGAGGCCACACATTCCCACATATCTGCCTACGGAGAACCACTCATCACGTGACAGTCAAACCGGTACTTTTATTTCTCAGAGCTGAAATATCGTCAAATGAAATGAAAAACAACTAATTCAACGTGAAGTTTTACCCACAAATTATCTCCACTTGAAAACCCATTTACTCATGACTGGCTAAAATCTAGATTCGAACCAAGGATCGAAGCGGTTGCTTGCTCAGTCGTTCAGCAGATGACTTGTCAGAATTTCAGAATTAATTCTATCATGTCTGCTTCTGTGGTCCATATTCTTAACACACTGCGTTGTGCTGCTCTGCGACATTTCCAAATGGACACTTAATCTCATGACATGCCGATAGGATAATTGGAACTCGATTGCAGAAAAGACAAGTGTTTTTTTTACGATGATGTTGTTGATGGTAATGATGATTAATTTATCCGGTCCCATACAGTACTTGGGGCTCCACATTGGGCACACATCTGACCAACAAATGAGGCAGCTACTGGGGGAATGCTGATCGCCACAGTGCGTCACCGTCGCCATTTGCACACTCACAATGGGGCCCTGGGTCATCAATCCTCGTGCTTTCGGAAACAACAACGGGAGGTGTGTTCGGTCAGCACACTGGGCACACTCCCAAAGACATTTGGGTGGATTCGGTAAACTTAATCGTGGCCTCGGTATATTTTATATTTAATCAAAATGCATTCGTTGATTTATTTGGATGATATTATTACGCAGAGAATGCTTCTGAAGGGGTTTTTTTTATCAATGAGAATAATGAAAATTTCCCCATGCAAGGCTGGCCGTTTATTTGTTTGTTTATTAAGTTTGTTAAATGTATTTTCTCTTCGTATGTTGCGTTTTTTTAAATCATGAGCATTTCATTAAAGCTGTTTGGGGTTCATGAATTTTGTACATTCTACAATGTCTCACTTTAATACCTTTCAAATCACAGAAACATTTGCTCATCAAATATTAAAATACCTTATCTATGAGTAAATGCCTTTAGGTAGCAATCCTATGTCTTAGAAAGTGCATTATGGTAGACTTTACTGATCTTTATGAGCAATAATTGGGGTATGGATTTGCAGTGCATTTGTATCTACATTTTTCGTATTAATTATATATTGCACTGTCTGGAATTTTAATATATATATCGTCTTCACATCAACATACATAACGCATGGAAGGAGATGATTGCACTGGTTTGACGTGTGCGTTGGAGATGTACACTCACTCGCTCGCAGGCCCTGAGTTTGTTTCACCAGAATGGGCCATTAATTGACGATTCAGATGGTGTGCAAGTGCCGGGCACACGGGGTAGGGCTTCGTCGCTACTTATACAGAGCCTCCTCTTATTTTTCCAGCTCTGCTCTCGCTCGGAACAAAAGTGAAAATACCTCCTGTCGACCGACACCCATTCCCTTCTCCCCCCACCCCTGCTACTACCCCCCCCCCACGATCCCTCAAGTTTCCCGGCCACAACGCACACTGCCTCCCCCCACCCACCCGCTCCCACTCATTGGACCCCCCTCCATCACAACCTCCCCTTTCGCTCTCTCTCACAGCCTGCTTTTTTTGTCTGTTCAGCTCTCTTGTCTCTCTCTCTCTCTCCTCCAGTTCTCGCAGCTGATCAGAATACGCAAGAACCTAGGGAGCAAAAGGTTCCCATTGATCGAGCAGTCCTTCTTTGCCGACCACCGTGAGATGGTAAGTCTACACCCCAGTGGGGGGGGCGGGTGGCAAGGGGGGGGGGTGGCCCACGGTGGGGGTGGGTGGCAAGGGGGGGGGCCCTAAACAGAAATAATTTTTGGAGCCCTGCCATTCAATTTATAAACCCCTTGGTGGGATGAAAAATATATAAAGGCCCAGATGAACCCTAGTGTGAGATAAGGGAAGATAATGTAGGCAAAATGGGATAGATTTAGATTTGTTTAATGTTACAGTAATTATCTTGATGCTTATTTAAGATTTGAATTTGAGCCGATGTTTGATGCACCCCTTCTATATTTCATGGACAAATAACAAAGACACAACACATCCGTAAATAACACTGCTCTGAAACACACACACACACAGTATATAATCAGCAACTTTGTAGCAGGCAGAAATGTTTTTTGGTCCATGAAACCTGGGGCCCCTCTTTTGAGCTGATGCTTGATTTGCTTGGGCCTAGCGCAGCCACCGTGTCCCCTGGGATCAAAAGTGGCGCAACCACAATTACGCAGCGGTGCTGCGGCTCGCCTCGTTGTCATCTGCAGGGAAATGTTTACGTATTGGTAAATGTTGGCAAGACCGAGTGCGTTTCTGTCCAGGGCTCACGATCCGCACTCGTCCACTCCACGTGGGTTACTTTGTATCATGTTCTCTCTCCCTTTCCCCCGTGTGTTGTATTTCGTCGATCTGTGAGCAGCTTCCAACAGAAGGCGGGGGGGGGTAAAAAAACAAAGCGACCGGGCTTCCGCTCACGATATCCAAAACTTTTAATTCAAAGTAAAAAGATCAAACAAAAATGTACTCATCTCGATTGGTGTTCCTCGGCCAGGAGTGGAATTTCCACATTCTTTCCAGCGGCAGGTCTGTCCACTGGACAAACCAATTGTGATGACCTACCAAGTTGTAGTGACACTCACTTGAGCAACCACAGAGGTTTAAAGCTTTCGTGACTGCAGGGATTCATCTTCTTGGTTCTTTCGGTAAAGTCACGTAGAAGGGAAATAATAAAATAAAAAAAATTAAACATACAATTTATTTTTCAATAATTACTTTATTATGTTTTTTTTATTATTTCCCTTCTACGTGGCTTTACCGAAAGAATCAAGAAGATCAACCACAGAGGGTTGATGACCAGTATCTTTGTTGAGACTGGAGGAATACGATGAGCTATGAAGCTGTTTTTCACAGACGTCCAGTATGATAGTATACACGTAAATGTGTGTATCCACTCTTGGATGAGGGTCTCCTCACACCATACAGGTTATGGTGGTAAATTGACCATACATCATCACCACGCTGGCCAGTGGGGTTGGTGATGGGTGGAAATGTAACTCTTAATATCATGAATGCGATTCCTGCTGTTCTATATCCTGCTCTGTACAACTAAGTAATCAGACTCAATCAACTACATTGAACATGACATCCTTTTATACTAATAATAACAAAGGCATAGTCCCATCATATAGTACACCAGCTCACTTTATTTGATAGTAACATACAAATCAAGACTTAGCAATCGCATTGGCATCACATTAATAACATCTCTGACACGTGGGGTCAATAGCTGCTGTCGAAATGGGGCGGAGGTTTGGTCGCAAAATTTGGAATAAAGGCCGTGAGGTCACATTTGCATGCGAGTTGATAAAACCAAGCAACGTTGTTGTTGTTGTTGTTAAACTTTCATGGCAGTTTTATATTTCTTCTTGTCTTTTCTCGATTGTTCGTTAAATTTCGCGCTTTCGGCAATGGTGTCCCGAGTGTGCTCATCACCGTGGGGTTAGAGGAAGGCCTTGCAGAAGGAAATATCCACAGAACTCCCATCCGAGATCCATTCAAGCGACCTTTAATGCATCCATACATTTGGGGGTGTTGTGCTTTCCCGCACGTATCCCGCTACAAATACATTTTCGTCCCGTGGCAGTCAAACCGATATTTATAACATTTTCAGAGCTTAAACTTAGCCGAATTAAGTGAGAAAAAAATTAGTTTGATGACTTTTACGTGCAGTCACTGGTGGCCAACCACCATTTGAGTATTTGTTTTCATCAAGGGTGGCAGAAATCCCAGCATCTCAGCACGTGCCCTGACACCCCAAGGCAGAATAATCAAAAGTTAAGAGAATGCAAAGCGTACACTGTTGTTATACTTTCAGAGCAAGGAAATAATGAGAATAGTGTTAATATTTTTTTTTTTATGAAGTAACATGTGCTTAATAAGAGCATTGGTTTATTATAAACGATGAACACTTGTAGAAAAAGTTACAGTTACACGCTTGTACATTCTGTGTTCATGCTTCAGGAAGTATTCTGTCAGGGATGAATGTGAGCATCCCCCCTCATATCTCGGGCATACTGATATTTGACTCCATTAAATAATTTTAAAGATATTGGAATAATAACGAAGCATTAACTGTGAATGTTTCATTTTGTTTTACAAGTTTAAACTGTATAATGTATACAAAAATGGTACACTGTGGTACTTTAACCGCTTGGCTCTGTGATAGGCTGACATGAGGTCATATGGGGTTTGACCATCATTAGTACATTGCCAGCGACAATACCAGGGCTCTAAAAACACGTTTCGGCCTATCATTTCTAACCATGACTTGCAAACCTGTTTTTATCTTTATCAAGGAAACACAAAAATACCTTTTTTATTTCAAATGATCTTGGGCCGTCAACCTAAGCTGGACATCGGGATCACTTAGTGGAATTACAGGACCCTGGATAGATCAGGGCCTCTGGCCAGTTGCATGGAACGTCTTAAGTGATATTCTCCCTTAATTGTCACGGATTTAAATAGGAGCTAAGGGAATCGTGTACTTAAGTATATTTATGCAACCGACCCCTGGCTCCCTGCGTCGTTACGGTAAAGATGACGTGTTGGTATGACTGGAAGTGAGCGAGGGGCACGTGGAGTGTCTGGTGCATGCACAGCCCATTGTCAGCCACTGTTGGCCAAGGGTCTCCACACACCTTGTGGGCCACGAAGGGACATCTGACCATACTGCACCACACTGGTCAGTGCGGGTTGGTGAAGGTTGTGGAGGAGCGCACAACAACAATGGATTTTGCTGGACGGCCCTGTCCTGCCCAACATGCCTACTACACGTGTCGTTTGTGCATGGTGGTGGTGGTGGTGGTTGTGGTGATGGTCACCCATCCGAGCACTATCCAGGCTCAATCGTGCTTAGCGTCTGATTTTCCGGGTGATGGGTGATTTGGTCATAGGCAAGGTCTAGTACTGTACTGCATTATAAAAACAAAGAACCACAACGATATTTGTCAAATGTGTTTAACGATGAAGTCCAGCAGCATTAAACATTACAAAAAGTTACAAACCACATAAAAGACCATTCCTGCTGAGACTTGAAACTGAATGTATGCTATAATTTCCACAAAAGCAGAGTAATGGGTTGCCCATGCAGTGCAGCGACAAATTTACCAGCTCCAAAAGAAGCCTCCTCCCCCCAACCATGAATAAAAATAACCAAAGAAACGAATAATATGGCATGAATGGATCTCAGAAAAAGAATACATTGTCCACGAAACATTCTGATCTTTAAAAGTTATATTCGGCCATATAATGTTATACAAATGCCATTACATATGTGTGGGTACACCTTGAGGTCCCGTTTTTTAGATTTCATGTCACCAAAAAAAGGACCACATTCTCTCAAGCATTCTAATAGGAGTACATCAAGGCTCACTGGTCCAAAATGAAACGATAAGAAAACATAAAATACGAGTATCGTGTAAGTTTTTTTCTTCCTCCTACGAACATTACATTTTCTTGCATCATTTCATGTTAAGAGACACTGAACACAGCAAACTAAACAAACTGTACAACGGAGTCCTTTAATTGGCTGAACGAGGTGTTTTAGGCCTCGTTTCATTCTGTGAGCAGCAGGGCACGGTGACGGTGTCCACAAGGGATTGGCAACCCCAGGCCATGTGCTTCTAACACAGCGGGATGTTTTTTTTTTCATTTGCCCGAGCTGCAAGCGAACCGAGAGGGTTACCGCCGCCGATACGGCCTGGAGTTTTGTTCATCCCCCTTCTGCAACTTCCGAGCACATCTACGAGATTGTCCGAAGTAAAAAAATGAAAAAATAAAAACGAAAAACGCACACGCTCAAAAAATATATATATTTCCCATCCGTCCTAAAACAAAATAATATTTCAGTTATATATTGATAGTGGGGCCTACGAGAATATATCTAAAATAAATTATTTACAACAAAAAAAAAACTTTGTAGATAAGACTATTATTACCCTTCGGGAGCCCCCCGATGCAACTAATGGTCACAGTGACCTTGGGGTTTTAACCGAGCCAAATGGAAGTGCCCTCTCAAATCACTCGACACCACTTTCTGTGTCATTTCCCCACTCGTTTAATGAACCCACACCTGTTGGTGGGGGGGAGGCAGTGGGAGAGGGGAGGGGGTATTTGCAATGGACAGTGAGCAACAGCAAGGGGCGACAGCGACAGACAGATACAAGCACATTTCAGCAGAACTCTCCTTTGTGTCTTCACATGTACAAAATATATTTTAGTCCATCGGCCGTGCAGCTTTCCTGACTTAACATTATCCGGCAGCATTTGTGTAAGCAAGCAAACCCTGGACCAGTTTTGACCTTCTGGGTCTCATTAGCAGAGCTAGGATTGTTAAACAAATGCTGATAGGTTACCAGATGGAATTGGCAAGAGCACTCCCGTCTAACACTATTCGGCCCTGTTCAATGCAAAACAGAAGAGCAATGTTCTATACACACTCATTAGAATCAATACATGTCAAATTAAAGGTCTGGCTGTTAAGAAGGGGCTAAAAAAATAAAATACAAAATAGATGCGCCTTTTCATTTTAAAGACGAAACCAAACATTGAACGTAACGAACGAACGTGGCGAGCCAGATCAGGGTTCCACGGCGTTGTGGAAGTCCTTTTCGGGGGGTGGCCCCCCACGGTACCAGGTGCACGAGCCATCCTTGCGCTTGATGCACGAGTAGTGTTTGGCCTGGTGGCCCGTCATCTTGCGCTCGATGAGCCAGTCGGTCCACAGGCACTCGCTCTCGTCCGTCACAGCGCACGGCAGGCTGTTGCAGTTCTTGATCTGCACGCAACGCAACGTGCACGGGATGCGCATGGCATGCGAAGGGATGAGTTTTGGAATCAGATTTTTGGTGGGGGGGGGGGGTTTCAGATATTTTTTAAAAGATCATTTTGTAAGAAACATTTTTTTCTCAGAATTTCTGAGCGCGTCTGTAGCGCTCACGAAGTTGATGTCAACCGATGGGACGTGACACCACTTTTGAGTGGTTGCGCAGAAATGACGAGATGCAAGTGACGTCCTTTCCTGTGACGGCATGCTTTCGGATCAGTCCAAATCAAAACAAAACATTTGGATCATCTAAAAATTCATACCTAGCTCTGATTTTGAGGGGTTTTTTTTCTTAATCTGCAAATCGGGAACACATCCATGTGATATATGTAGTCCATCATGGGTGTATATAAATGTACAGCTTCTAGATTTGAAGCTTTCGTGACTGCAAGGATTTTTTTTTTATTAATTTTAATTAAAAAAATTTTTACCTACGTGACTTTACCGAAAAAACCTAAGAATATGTACAGCTTCTTTTTAAATCCACTACGAGATGAGGGACTCCCCATGACATGCCGGGGTATTTGACCTTGCTTTGCCAACACTGGTTAGTTCGGATTTGATTGAAGGCAGGAGGAATATATGTGGGAACATAAAAGCACCGTAAAACAGGGGATCTTGCTGCACTGCTCTCAAAATTAATAACTTAATTTTCAATGAAGTTAGTATCTGGAGATTTTGCAGGGTTGCTGAACTCAATTTATATAACTCTGTTTTGTGGGTACATTTTACAAGCGTGTGATGTGAAGGCCAATAGAAAGTAGGTAGAGCCTGCAAGTGAAAATAAACGATGGCGCAGTCACTTCAGAAAGCTTGCAGTTCGTTGTTATTGTTTAGATTATTTGTTGGCGATACTGATATACAGTGACAGTTCATGGTATTGGTTTATGTGGCTCACAATGATACCCTGGATTTTTCCACTTTCAAGTACCACAAAAGTGTGCAACTTTAATGGAATAATCGCAATGTGTCAACAATTGCTCCATTTAGTTCCCTCCATCAGACAACAGCGTGGCCTCCGTGCGGCCTCAGCAGATACGAACACCCTCATAAGCCACGAGCGTTGCGCCCGGGTTTGATTTTGGGAAGGACAAAGGTCACGATATCATCTCCAGGGCAGCAGGCGCTGCATCTTAAATCGATACGGGGACATAAGTAGCTGCACCCCCTCCAAATACAACCGCTACACCGCTACCAAACATTTCAGAATGCCCTAAAGCCATTTGCTCTCTCTTGACTCGTCATGTCTCTCATATCTAATAATGTTGATGATGACGATGATGCAGGAAGGTTTCTTGAAAACACTGTTTGGGCCTAATGGAGCACAGCGAGAACCACAGGGGATCGATAGCGACGTGAGCGAGTGAAGGCGTTCCCCCCACCCCCCACCACCACCGATGGGGGAGGTGGGAGGGGGGCCATGACGTCACCGTGTCGCCCGTTTAATAATTCACGTCCCTTCGACCCCCGCGCGCCTTTTGTTTTCGTCGGGAGATTCCGACCGTGAAACAAAAAAGCTCCGCCCACGGCCAGCCAGGAGGTCGGGGCTCTATCGCCGCCCAAAGGTCAACTCGGCAGGCCTCTGCCGGGTATCCCGCGGACGTGAAGATAAATCAAAATAACGTCAGAAAAAACGCACACGCTTACACATGCATTGTGTAACGCTGTTCAACCGTAAGCGGCTGTCAGGGCAAAACACTATTGCGAATTTGCATTAGTCCCCTTTTTTGCTGTGGTTTGTAAATGCAAGTTTTGGGAAACGCTTTGATCAATTGGGGCAATTTTCAAGAGGGTATGTCCCTAATAGCGACATGGTTATATATACTAAAGGTTGGATCATTATTGGATCATCTTTACCAGAGTCATCGTGCCCTCCCGATGTTTAGGACGGACAGAGCCAACAGACAAACGCTTTCGGCTTCAGTTGAAAAGCGTTTTTTTTTTTAAGCGCACACATACACACACACGAGCGCCTCACCCTGCAGTCGCATCCCATCTGGTATCTGTGGTTGAGGCTCTTCTTCTGCGACAGCGTGAGGGCATCCCACGTCATGATGAGGCCGCAGAGTCCGATGTGCAGCTTCCCGTCCCTGATGGAGCCTGCGAGTGGCACACACACCACGTCATCAAAGGGGACGTCGACTCGTTCCAACGGTCAAATTCACCCGGAATTGCCGCAGGTCTAGTTGGATCTTCCGAGCTATCGCAGATTTGAGCTGGGTTAGTGCTTGGATAGCAGGCTGCTCTGGGATACCAGGCGTCGCAGGCTGGGGCTGTAAACTGCCCCACGTAGTCTGGAAGTCCCTTCTTCCGGACACCTGAACTTATGTCTCCCTGCCTCTATGCAAGTGCAGGATCAATACCTTCATTTATTACCTCTACTTATGACTGATTACTCGACAAAATAAGTATGCCTTATTTCTGTAGAGACAGGGTCACATTTAGAGGCTCTAAACATCCCTATTGAATTGCATCGTTGAATCTATCTGGACGAGTCTTGGGAGTGTTACACCCTTGGCTCTGGGTACCCCCAGTTTCTTCAAATATGCCAAACATCCCAATGCAGGGCCTTAGCGAAACTTAGTGAGGATATCGTGGATAAGCAACATCATTCTTATTTAGCAGAAGTTCCATGTTACGTTATAATAATTATAATAATGTTACTGTACCCTTTGCAGTTGTGTGATGTTATTTAAAAAAAAAATGTTATTCAGAATGTCTTTATATTGGCATTGAACTTAGTTCATGCTGAGAATTTCTAAAGCAATGCCTGCAAAGTTCAGATGTTGCACCATGAATTAATGGTTAGTAATTTAATTGGGGGTTTCTTTAATTACATCGTCAATTGAGAACGCTAAGTAACGTAATTAATACACCACATTCGTTATCTCTGAACCGAGGCTGTCGTCTTTATTTATTCTGTTTAATTTCGAGGTAGCTGGTACCTTAGTGGGTTTGACGTACGGCCTGTGAGGTGTGTGTCAGAATGGTCTGTGGCAGTGGTGGGGGTGCGGGGTGTGGGGGGTGTGGGGGGGGCGGTGGGGGGTGTGGGGGGCGGGGCGTGTGGGGGGGGTGGGTGGCAGGGGGGGGGGCACGAAGCAAAAGCAAACCAAGGCCCCAAATATAGCAAAAGGGCCCCCCCCGGGATTCATGTAATTTACTATCACAATATGTCCCTAAAAGTCCCTCTTATTATGAAGCCACTGAAGCTTTGCACTTTTACATAATCTCGATTGAAAATTCATTTCGTTAGAACTATTTTTTGTGTTTAGTGTGTTGTCCTTCCCCTGCACTTCTGATTTGCACAGTTGGCTACCATTACTTTTATAGTCGTATTATTGCTGATCGTACGTAGACAAAATCAAGAGAGGGAGTTCCCATTGACATCGACGTCCATCGTAGCTGTGTACGCATGCAGCCCTTCGATTGCTCGCTCATGACACTGCCGGTGAAACATCTCTACCCCAGGGGCCCCCCAAAATCTAAAATCGGCCCGCGCCGCCGCAGCAACCGTTTTCGGCGCGATCGATCAAATGTGGGGGGCCGTGCATTTGGGTGGGTTTGTTACGCGCGACAAACGAGTACTCACCTCCCAGCACATACTGGACGTTGTTGACCTGCAGCCGCACACCGCACAGGCTGTCGTGCAGCGGCGTGTACACGTACTTGACCTCGGACATCTTGTCGAACCCGCGGAACATCTGCAGGGGCACGCGGACAGGCGACACGCGGCGAAACGCGGACGTAGCCGGTTTAAACGCGATGCGTCTGGGTTTTTTTTTTGCACAGAATAACTTTTTTTTTATTAATCTTTGGCTTGCCGTGGCGTACGTATCAGAGACAAAGGAAATATGTGTGTATGCTGAACTTCTTTCGCGCCGTACGTAGCCGACCGTGCTGATCGGAGATGCGAGAGTCAATGGGCGTTGATGAATAAACTGACGTGAAAACGGAAAAGTGCGCAAGGAAGCGTGGAGAGATGGGTGTTCGGAATTGCAATAAGAGACAAAGCGGTGGTGCGGTGGGGGGGTACTAATTCCACGATTTTAGGCTGAGCCAACATAAAGAAAGCCCACACCAGGTTAACATTTTCATATTGTCATTGGTGTACACACCCTGGTTGCCAGGATAGCGCATACACCACACACCGCTTGATCTGTGCGGCATGCCATCCTTAATAGGAGCTCGCTAATACCCCTTAATCCCATCAGCCTATGAGGCTGCCGCTTAATGATGGGTCTGTATTGCTGTTCGCTTGTGTAATGCAGTACAGATGGACGGTGGGCTGTAATGAACACCCTTGAGTCACCCACAACCGGTTCTGGAATTACTGCCTTCTCTGTGGTCACCACGGCAGCATTTGAAACTTCGCACGTGTTGGGCAATTAGTGGCAGACAGCGGCTCTCCCGTCTTTTCGGGGATTTTCGGCACCTCCAAGTTGAAGCCAGTGAGTCCATGGTGGTCCAGATGTATTGTGACTCCCGCTTAATTGACTCCCTTTGCATATTAATTTTCTGTTTCGACATAAACCTTCTTTTGCACCGTACGTAGCCAACCATGCTAATCGGAGGTGCGCTAACGGTAGGTGGAGCGGTAGTTGGGCAGCCATGGATTTGCTTGCTCACAGCACTGCTGGAGGAAAGGCCTCTCCATTCGAGGGAGGTCTGCAGAACATCTCTATAGAGAGCATTTGGTCTCCTCCTCCTTAGCTGGCCAGACGTCTTGCGAGAGGTGGGCGTAACCACGCTTTGCCTCACCACACGTAACCTGGCGATCGACTTAACTGCGGTGTTCCTATTTATACTGCTGGAAACCAGTGACCTCGACATTGCAAGTCCAGGGTGTTTACTATTAAATAGACTTTAGTCCATACTCTTGGTTCTTTCGGCAAAGTCACGTAGGTATAAAATAAATCGCGACGTTTCGGACGCTTGTGTTGCGCCCGAAACGTCGTGATTTATTTTATTTATACCCACGTGACTTTACCGAAAGAACCAAAGAGTATGGATTCCTGCAGTCACGAAAGCTTCAAATCTAGATTAGACTTTAGTCCATCTCTCCACATTCAATTTGAGTCCTTTTTGTGATCCGCCAGCCTATTGGCCATCCAGATATCGTTGTCCAACAACATTTCTTCTTTTCAAGCAAAACAACCTGTTATTGGTTTTGTCATGCTGGGTCACATCAGCAGAGTCTGGGCCTAAACATACACTGCTGTGGTTGAAAGATGTCGTAGGCAAGAGCCATCCAATTAAGTGATAGGGCCCATCAGCACAAAAATCAATGTTGTTGAAATAAAAAGCAGTCGGATAATAAATTACGTGAACATGAATCCACGTGTCTCTCCACATAAAATATAAAATATTGTTTATAATCCATTAGCCGATGGGTCTCCGGAGCAGCAATCTGAGACAAACAACTTATCAATACACACGTGTGTGTGCTGGCAACCATTGATATGCCGTATTAATCATAAATAGGAGTCCAGACTACTATTTATGAGGCATCTACACCCTAGGATGTTTTGGTCAATGCCATTCTGAAGAGAGTTTGGCTTCACGCGAAAAGAAACTGGAGATTCTGGAGAAGACTCGCCGTGTATACGAGGGGATAACACTCAAGAATGCCATCACCTGGCCACCTCACAAGCTGCTAGTTTGCAGGCTCTACATTGCACGGGGGCTACGCAGTGCCGGATTACCCTAGTAGCAAAAGTAGCTCCATATGCTACGGGCCTCGCACCTTCAAGGGCCCAGCGCTAAATGATTTCAAGCTGTCAATTCCGGTTCAGTGATTCTGCACTTGCTCTATTACTATAGTACTATACTGCCTTAAATGTTTCTACGAACGACTGGGTCTTTAAGGCTAGCAATTTGTCGTATTATCTGGCTGTATAGCAATTTAAAAAATACAATTACTTTACTGTGCAAGTAAAGAATGTGTGTTTTAATATTTGTGTTTTTTTTATTTGGGGCCCCTTTATATCATATGCTACAGGCCCCACACTAGCTTAATCCGGCACTGGGGCTACTCTACTATTATCACAGCACATATTGCACAATCGTGGGCGAAATCTGTCTCAACATTATTTGTGTAAGTATCCAAATACAGAGCAAATGTAGCAATGAATGTGCATCGTGTTTTAGTCGGTCTACATGCATTTAAGGGGCACGCGAGAAAGTCACCACACCCGTTATTCGACGATGTGTCAATATTTGGAGTCACAGTTCTATTTTAGAAATCAGTATCTATTTTTATTTCCTCGCTTGTATTGTTTTGTTTGTCCTGGCTGGTGTGTGCTGTTGCTGCTGTCTTGTTACATCCATCTAATTAGTTCAAACTGCGCTGTGGCATTTGTACCGTTCGCCGCGTTTGTTCTCTGCCGTTTACTCCAGTCTCCAAGAGTCATCAGTTGCCACTCCTGTCAACTCATACGGTTTAACCCGTATTCTTGCACAGAGAAATTGAGTTGTCAGGTCCATATGGCGTACAGCCGTTTCAATAGGGGCAAAAAAAAATATTTGTCTATTTTGTTTGTGTTTCTCCCTTGTGAAGGGACTTTGTAGGATGAACGTTGAGATTTATAAGGACACGGGGTGGCCAATAAGGTCTGAATTGGTCTGTAATAAGGGGTTGACAGGTATGAGTTGTATATAATTAGCGAACAATTTTCATCAACCGTAAATAATCACGTTGAACATTCACAAATCGATGCACATGCCATGCACGTAATGATCGGTCGTAATGATGCATCTATGGATTGTTGCATGCGATGCTCGTCGTTTAATTTCTCTACGCGTACCTTTGAATACGTTGCCGCTACAGGTGTCACTTTAGCCTGAATGAACGTGCTCATTTTGTTTTAACCCTGAATAAAATTGTCACTGACGGTCTTATTTTATTTGCCTTAAAAAAAAAAACTCAAAACCTCTTCAGCTCTTTATTATACTTGCAATCACAGAGTATGATATATCCATTTGTAACCCCGCTTTTTTGTTATTACTATCATTGAAAGCCTGCAAGCCCCAAGCCTCTGGGGACCTCCATTAAACTTAGGCTAAAAATACGGAGCCGCACATCAATAATTCAGGTTTGGCAATGACACCGTGGCGGCCGCGGCGGCGGCGGCGGGACGGCAAATGGTGTAAACAGAGACTGATCGCCGTGTGTGGTGGCAACCATTGTACATGCCGAGATGTTAACTGCCTCGTCTGGTATACAGGAGGTCATGGGTTCAATCCCGACCCTGAGAGCTGTATATTTAGAGTTTGCATGGCTCTCCGCCCCGTGGTCACGTGGGTTTTTCTCCGGGTCCTCCGGTTTTTCCTTCCACATTTAGAAAGAAAATGCGTTTAGAGCATTTGGATATCATTTGTGGCCAGGTCGCTTCTGAAAAACAGCTATATAGCTCAGTGGGCCTTACCTGGTCAAATAAAACATAGCTTAGTTAAGTGTCTGCGTCCACCTCACCTTCACTTGCTTCACTTCGTACTGGATCGTGGAGAAGGGATCATGGCCACCTTCGTTTCCATCTCCTCCCAATATCTTCTCGCCGACCACTTTAGCCCGAATGACTGCAAGTGGTAGAGGGACAGAGACGGGGGCGAGAGATGGAGACAGAAAAACGTTACAAACTTTCCGCTGCCTTCTTCATCTGCATTCGAGAATGTATCGTGAAAGAGCATGATAATTCAACACCAATTCCATTCGGCAATCCCAAACACCATTGAATGGCTTTCCCCAAACTCGGCGTACAGTTATCAGCTCAATCCGTTGATTTTAAATGCATACGACAGAGAGAAGATCAAGACAACACAACCCAATTTGTATTGCTTTGTGCCTACGGGTGGATAAGCAACTTCCTGTAATCGCATCACTTCCTGTTGATATAACCATTTCATTATTGATAATGGCTGTGTATTAATTGCGGTATGGGGAAAATGGAGTGTGATCATGGAAGAGCTCCAGATGATGAGATCAAGGTCCTGATCTAGCTCCTGAATCGTGTCTGAGCTGTATTTGGAAGCTCCCCATTACTCTCCAGGCTGACAACATCTTCTCACTGCTCATGGGAGCCCGCTTTCATCCTGCAATTCATGCCAGGCCAAGTGCAGTTTACACAATTTGGATGTATAAAGGAGTCTAAAGTTGCATCTCAAGACACAGTCCAAATAGTGGGGTCATACAAATGGTGAGGGGGGGTGGGGGGCATGGAAGGGATGAGGGATATTTCTTGTTACGATCATTTGTTCGATGGTTAGAAGCTGCAGGGTATATTTAAAACAGTAATGGATCTCAATGTGTCCTCGTTTGGCCTTAAAAACGGGCACCGACGTGAATGTGACCGTTGAGATAAGTATCAATAGGTTACCAAAATAAACCATGCCTCCTTCCCGCATTTTTTCTCTTCAAAAAATCTATAGTTTTCACACAACTCATCGGCGGATAACGCCATCTGAAGGGGACATCTTAACAGCAACATTTGTTCCATACGAGCGAAGGTGAGAGCCCACTGAAACCCCCTAAAGTCCCCATTGCAAGGGAGACAAGTGGGCTTGAGGCAACAACAAAAAAGTTTGCTCGGCAACGACACATCACTTAGCTGCGGGGACCGATGGCTGACGGCCATAAGGCAGGTGACGGAATGGCAGCCATTTTGACTAATTGACAGCGCCATTAATTACTGAGCAGCAGGCAAAGTGACACTTCACCCTCGCCCACCGCCTATCCCCTCACCGTTTATGGCCTCGTAACGAATCCCCATTATGCTCCCGCCCCCTCCCCCCCAGACATCTACCGTATAGTTGGCAGGTATTTTACTCCCCGATTAACTGGCTGCGGAGTAGAACGCGCGCATGGGTTGCTAATTGTCCCCGTGCACCGAACGCTGCGATCCGCTGCTGGCTTTTGAAAGGGCTTTTTTGGCAGCAACAACAACAACAACAAAAAGCGAGCTTGTTTTTCTCCTGCATTGAAATGTTTAATCTTTTGGCAACCCCCTCCACGTGTATGTGTGTGTGTGGAATCTTAAATAATGAGTATTGACAATGGCAAAGCACATACGTGATTTCCATTTTACCGCGTTAATTGACCTCCCTTCGGCAATACACCGATGTGTTTCATGGGAGTTGTTTGACCACACTTCGCCTGGTTATTGTGGGTTTGGTGAAGGGCATGGGGGCTAGGACTGTGTGCACATATGTTGAACTTCTTTCGACTGGTTCAGATATCGCTCGTCACTCATGTTAGCTGGGGCTGAGGATTGAACTCGGCTTTGCCAGGTTCACGGCGCAACGTGCTCATCACAGCGCGATCGTTCCAACCCCACGTTGCAAACGTATATCTATTGATGCAATTCGATGCATCAGCCTATAAAATTAGATTTTAAAAAAACACAAATATTGTTTTACACGTTTGCTCATATTGATGAAGAATGATGTAAATCTTTGTTTTCGGTTTCATCCCATGAGCGTTTAAATCGATTGGTTCGTCATAACTCTCAATTAAGGATTTAACTCTTTACCCCCCCCCCCCCCACAGTTATTCAATGAATTGTCACGACGTGCGTTTGTGATTCGATTCCAACACCGAATCGTATTTTGGCTCACTTGCACCATCTCGTTTGTATAGTCTCACGAAATGTCCAATTTCTACAGTTTTGCGAGCTCTATTGGCCGAAATGTAATGTGAGCGTGTAATTTGCGTAGCCCTGTAAAATCATAGATTATTACCTGCATGGTTCAACGCAAGCATCGAGAGCATAAGAATCTACTTTATTTGTGACTCAATCCACTGTTGCATGTGGACTCACAATGCATGCATGAGTGACGTTACGAATGTGGATCTTGCTTGATTCACTTGTGCACACTATTCATGAGCGGTACTCCATGGATCAAAGCAGAAACCAGTAGCAGCTGAGGTGGCTAAAGTTTCCTCGTACTGATTTTGATTTCATATGGCCAACAAATGTTACGTATGTGATAATCCACCACGTAAGGTAATTGCCAAAAAAAACATCAATTGGTGCCACTGAAGTTTATCCACCTTAAGAAAGAAAACCGTAGACTGGTTTTGATTTCTCTGGGTCTCATCAGCAGTCAGACTTGTGAAACAAATTGCTTGGGTTGCCAAATGTTCTGGTAAAACAGCCACACATCTAAAATATGGGTGGCTCCTTCGCACTGTTGAGGAGGATTATGGATAATAACATCACATAAATAAGCATATCTGCAAATAAAATAGATGTTTTCATCCATCAGACTTAACTGATCGCCTCTGGTCATTGGATCTGTGGTCTAAACCAGATATATCTGGTTTGGACCCACCAACTAAATGCATGTTTGGAGTATTCATAGCAACAGGTGTTGAACCAACAGAGGGCCATTGCCTCAGCCTGCTGCTCTGAAAATAGCCAGTTTCTCAATATGCTGAGACATTGCTGGCATATAAATAGTACATACGATAGGCGTGGTCATTTAAGCAACTTAAACGATGACACTATCTTTGATGAAACCCAACAATCTCCACCTGTCTCAGCTAACAAAATAAAGTAAAACAACAGTAGACAACACCGCCTCTCAAACCATGAAGCACCACTCCTCTCTAATCAGGATTTGCCACGTGGTGTAGGCATGGAGCTGCCAGGTGGCTAAAGTATGACGGTGCCGAGTGTCACCGTCCTGATATGCGTGGTGGATTAAATAAAAAAAACATTTTACCAGGTAAGGCCCACTGAGCTATATAGCTATTACAGGTAGGAACAACAGGTTCCACACTGCCCACCAGGGATTATTTGTCTCTGTCGTGCACGAATGCACTGTCCAACCAAGTTCCTACCTACCCACTCCGAAGGAATGTGTTAAGAAGTGACCTGGCCATAAATGATAGCCCATAGAAGTGCCTTATAATGCGGAAATGTATAGCAGCCAAATCATTATTTTCTCCAGGTTACTCCAGTTTCCTCCCACATGAAGCCAAAACACCCATTCACGGTGTTGGCCTAACGTACGGCAAGACTCTCCTGAAACAGAGTCTTGAGACACAATGAGTCCGTTCTTCTTAAATAATAATTGTCATGATTGTCGTTAACAATCGTTGGCAATAAAACGGGTAAACTAGCGCTCGGGTTTATTGAACCATTCTTTCAGCCTTGTAACCATGTGCGCTTGAATTATTTTTTCGTGAGGCCCGGTGAAAATCGGCATTGCAAAGTTTGGCAGCGAGAAGGTGCCACGGTGTTTTTTGTTTTTTCAAGGTGGTCCCTCTCCCCACACCGCTCCCCCCGCCCATCTCACTCTCTCTCTCTCCCTTTCCACTGGCCCTGAAGGAGCCTGCCTGCCCAGCTGCAAGTTCCAGGCCATATTTGCACATTGCGTCGTCAACATCGCTGAGTGAGTGTGCCTTTATATGGAAGAAATTCCGCACAATAAAAAAAATCCATTTCGGGCGAGAGAAATTACGGTGTTCCAATCTGGCTATCAAGCGAGAGGGGCGGCGAATTTCTTTTCTTCATTATTTGGCAGGGGTTGGAGAGAAAAAAAAAGTGTTCCTGTCGCGAGCAAGATTTGAAAATGTGGTGATTAAAACATAATTCGAGGCAACGTTTTATACGCAGCTAAATTGAATCCGACACCCCCCCCCCCGCGCCACCGCCACGTTCCCTCCGCGCGACGTTCTGTTCGCTCCTACGCGCCGCTGGGGTTGGATCATGCCGCTCACTTGTCGCAAAAGAGTTTCTAGCAGCGGAGCAATTCACGCGCAACGCCTCCTCCACTCGAGCAATAAAAGCATCAGCCCAGAAATGCAATCTGCAGCGGTGCCCGATTTCGGTTTAATTAAAATGTGCAATTTCACACACGCTCACTTGGCCGAAGACCAAGGGTGTAATTCATCTCCACCCAAAAAACTATTTAACGAGTCGATCTTCAAGACTTTATAATCCCAGCTTCGCTGAAGAATTGGGCGCTCTTCCTACCACCTCCTCCCTTCTCGTGAACTTCGAGGCCCGTGGTTCGAGCAGCGCTTGCGAGACTATTGATTTATTTTTAAATCGCACACGCGTGCAAAGATTCGCGTGAAGTTGTTTTTGTATTGTGTCCTCGTTTCGCATGCAGGGGTCAGAATAGCCAGTGTGTGTGTGTGTCTTCCCCGCCAACCGGTGCCCATCTCTGGTGATGGGTATGAGCCGGTTGTGGGAAACATCCACATTCCTATGGCAGCGACCAGGTCGTCCAAAGGACTTGTCGCTTGGCGAGTGACGGCGAATCGACTTGACGTTCGAAATCAATTCTCCTTCATGTGATGCCTGCATCGAATCGTGTTTTGTGATAAACTCTTGTCATATATTATTTATATACAAGTGATATACTAATAATATGTTAAGCCTAATGGAGAGAATCATCATTTGTTCTTTCCATTAGTCCATGAGCCAAATATAAGTTGGAAGCAATACAAACAAGATAACCCAAGGGAGATTTCAAAAAAACTATTCTCGAATCACGAGCCTGAATGATGACAATTCTTCAAATTGCCGGGAATTCGGGAAGAGAGGAATTGTTATACTCCTGCTTTTCACCAAGTGGTAGAGCCTCACCAGATGGGGCTCGATAAATCCACCGAAAAGAAATGATGATGATGACCCTAACCTCGTGATTTGGGAGCGCTGATGCTCTGCTAACAGAGCTGACTGTAGGCGAGAACCCGTTTCAATGCCAATGTGGAACTTTATATTATAATAAGCACAAGCTGTCCTCTAGGCCCTGTCGCATCAAATTTGGTTAGATAACCCGAGTATAATTATTTTATTTGTAATTTCATTTTTGGAGGTTACCACGATTACGGAAATAGTGCCGTCTTCGCGACAGCTCTTTCCTGTAGACGGCTCGATGGCGTTAGCGTTGACAGACTCGATAATTAAAGCATGAAAACCCAATCACTGTGTAATGAGCTGCAGCACAAATGAGCACCATGCATATAAAAAAACGTCTGCAAATCATGATAAATTCATTAGTATATAGAAACTATTTTTGCTTCAAACTATCTTTTATGATTTAAAAAAAAGTACTGTAATTGTGAAACTTCAAACAAACTGACTTTGGCGCTCAAGAAGAATAAGTTTAAAGACTTCATGCACTTGACTAACCTAGAAAATGCAGTCCGTTAGTTAAGCTCGTTAGCTGCCACTTTTATTCAAATATTGAACAAAGCAACGCCCTCAAAGCAACGACCAAAACCCCATTTTACACTTACGCCCGCCAACAATCCTCAAGTCCACCTAACTCTGTTTGCAGAACGCGAAGAGATGTACGCGCGCGCGCGTGCATGCAACTCCGCGTACGCAAAACCGTTTGGGCGGTTTGCCAACAACGCGCCTCGTTCTAACGTCACGCCGCTTTCCGCGTAACGGGAGGGCCCACCCGGGAGGGCCCACCACCCGCCTTTTGCGCGACGCTCCCCAATAAAATTCCTCGTTCGCCTTCTACGGGTGCGCCAGAACCCCCCGCGTCCACCACCGGTGCCCGGCGCGAACTGGCTTTGTGCGTGCGAGCGCAAGCTCCCGAATTTGGCACGGGGCGTCCGTCCCACCCCATACGTTTGGCGACGCGCGGCGCCAGATTAGCATAACCTTGTGCGAAAGCATTGTTCTTCGTGGGGATGGCTTTTTTTTATCTCGCTGCCGGGAGTTTTGTTTTGTTTTCCGATTTCCCCCCCCCCCACCCTCTCTTCACCCCTCCTTCGCCCCCCGCTTAAACGTCCGTGTTCTCGTGCGGCCGTGAACGAGCGCATCTTTAATAGCGTCGGGGTTCCTTTACGCGGGGATGCTCCGTTCCTGTACACCTCCACTGGCCGCGGTGAATCAAAACGCACTCAAGAGCATCGCGCGAATGTCAAAAAAATCCTAATCTGTCTTGTTTTTCTTTCGCGAACGAAGGATAGGTGTGAGCAAGCTCGCAGTACGGATGCTGAAGTGGTGTAACGGTTAACACAGTTGGGCTCGATATCCAGAGGTTACCGGTTCGATTCGATCTCCCGATAACTGCAGTTGAAACGATGGCGCAAGTTCTCCTAAATGTCTCTCCGCCTCTGTCCACCCAGAGGTACACATGGGCACACCACAGCTCGGCAGGTCACGTGTGGTGGGGTAAGGTGTGGGTCCTCCCCCATCTTACAAGACATTCAGACCAGTCCATAATAGAGGTTTGTTTGGGGTTAGATCGTGCAAATTTACGCGTAAATTTACGCGATCTAACCCCATAAAAAAAAAACCCTCTATTACGGATGATATTGGTCGCGAAACATTCAGGCCGGTGTTGGAAAGTAGGCCAAAAACATTCTCACAGAGGATACACTTTCATCAGCAGTGGCGTGAACATGCGAATTGCAGGGCTGCGCTTTTACCACCACCTAGGCTCGCAGCGTGCTCATCAGTTCCCCCGTTAAGCCCAGCAGCACATCCGATTTAGAAGTTGGCCTTAAGCCAAATCTGCTGAAGAATGGGCTAAGTGAGCATTTTTGACAGACGATACGTGACAGGAGGGAGGGAGGGGGGGGAGTGGGCCCTGCTATACGAGACCCCTCTCTTTCAAGCCCTCTTTGTGGGGGGACTCCTGCAATGGGGGCAGATGGGCATGTTGTGCCAGCACAGCTGCATAACTCTCAAGAGTGACCGAACACACGCAGGACAACGCGACCATGCAACCTGAGTCGAGATGCTATCCACGTGTCTACATTTGACCGGATCTCAAGACGCTGTACGTGTTTAAGTAATCGAAATAGGCAGTCAGACGTAGGTGTTAACTACTTCGCCTGGTATACATGAGGTCGTAGGTTCGAACTCGATCCTGACGCCTGTATATTTGGAGTTGACATGTTCTCCCCGTGGTCGTATGGATTTTTCTCCGGGTCCTCCGGTTTTTCCACCCTCCACATTTAGAAACGTGCGTTTAAGAGTTTAAGAGTTGTTTGGCTGCTATACGTCTGCACGTGATAAGCCACTTCGGTGAGCGGTCATTTGTGGCCAGGTCGCTTCTGGGAAAGAGCTACAAAGCTCAGTGGGCCTTACCTGGTAAAAACAAATATAGTTTTTAAAAAAACGTAATAAGGACGGTCTTGAACCTGGACTTGATTAGAGGCAAGGGAGTTGACAGTATGGATGGCTGGAGAAAGAGAGTTTTACAGACAATAGGGGCAGCAGAGGAGAATGAGCGACCTCTCAGTGAGCGAACGTTGACTGCGCGGCTCACATCGAGAGGCTCGGTCACAAGAGTAGAAAGTGCTTGGCAGGGGAGTCGAGTGAAAAGATCGGAGTGAGGTAGACGAGGGGCTGAGTCCATGGACTATCTTTCAGAATTACAGTTACTAAATGATCACTCTCTATACTATGAACGTGCCAATTATTTACCCCGAGAAGAATCGAGACTCTTTTCCAGGCTGGTCCCTCCACTGGGACATAATTGCCAATAGCGTTAATGAATGTTTTAACTTGTGATCAGCAACCGGAGTATTGTAACTGGCAGAAAACTCAACACGAGGAGGGTAAACAACTACGGGCTGCCATTTCCTAGCCACATCTCACAGCCTCCCACACCTACAAACTTGGTAAGCCTGTGCCTGGCTCCCATCCAAGTGCCGACCAGGATCAACTCCCTCTGCTTAGCTCCAACGATGCGACGAGATTGGCCGCATTTATAGGGTGATCCGCTCATAAATAAACCTTTCAGAAATATTTACATGAAAAAAAATCTCTGAGCATACATTTGGGTGGCCCTCGGCGGAGTTGGAAGCCACGGGAGGGGCTGGAGTCGAGGGAGTGATGCTGACGCTGCTGCTGCTGCAAAAGGGGCCACCACCTGGCCTTGATTATGCGATTGTAGCGACAGAAAAGTACACCACATTCCCCGCGGGACTCTTGGGCAAGCGCAGTGGGGCACAGAGGAGGGGTGTGTGGGGGGTGGTTAGCGCGCTGCGCTACGGACCCGGAGACCCGAGTTCGATTCCCGCTCACGGCCAAGGCCAGTGGCGATTTTATGAACAGTTGCTGAGCCTCCCCTAGATCTACTCAGCCTCAAATGAGTACCTGGTGCGATGTGTAAACATCGCCACTGGGGAGACAAAGGCGGCCCGGCGTGGTGCTGGCCACCCACCCCCTCGTGTGCCTTGCCGGCCTTCAAAAGTGCTCGCTAACAGCACCTGCCCCAACAGTCTGTTAAGGCTATACGGGGGATCTTTATCTTTGTGGGAGGTAGGTGGTTCGGGGGCTCGGGAGAGGGGGGGGGGTCCTATGTGGTGGACTATGTGCTGTGAGGTGTGTCGCGTTGGGTGGGGGGGGTTGTCAGATGTGGTGTGCGCGGTGCAGCGTATTCGGTGTGGGGTGAGGCGCTGTGTCCATGGTGTACTGTGGAGACTGTGTGGCGTGTGGTGCAGGGTGCGGTGTGTGGAATTGTCGAGGACCTGCTATGCGGTGATGGCCGTGTGTTGTGTGATAGAGGGGGTGTGGTGCGTGGGGTTAGGGACGGTGTGATATGTGTGGGGCAGGGTGTGGTGCGTGGGTCAGGCCTTGCGCGATGTGTGGTGTGTGGATTATGGAGTACATCGTGTGCGGTGTGGGGTGCATGGTGTGGTGTGTGTGTGTCTGTCTGTATGACCGAGTCTATTGTGTGCCGGTGTTGGCTGTGTTGGTGTTCGAGGTGGAGGCTGCTTCACGGGATGAAGTGCCCTTTCCTCTCCGACCCATCAGCCTGTGCGTCCAAGCACAACACATTTGGCACCGCACGACCCAGAAGCAAAAAGAAACTCCTGATGACGATCGCTTGTGTTGTGATCGAAACGTCGTAATTTTTGGTTTATTTTATACGTATTCTTTTTCTTAATTTGTACCCATCTACGTGACTTTACCGAAAGACCCAAAGAATATGAACACCCACAACTTGCCCGTGGCTTTACCGCACAATCAGAGAGCAATTGGATAGAGTGGTGCGTCACCTAAATACCAAATACGTTACAGAATTACATGCGTGTGTATTTCAACAACGAATTGTCACGTGCATTTCAATACAATATAACCCATGATATTCGAAAACCTAACATGTTCGTGAACAGAAGCTAACGTTCATTGTAAAGGTTATTGGGTTAGATCGCGTAAGTATAAATGTGTCGTAACCCTCCACCACCCGACACAGCCAGTAAGGTTTGTCACGTAAAGAAAACGCGCCAATTAGTTACTAGTATAGTGTATAGTGTAGTGTATAGTAGTGTAGTGTATAGTCGTGTAGTATGTAGTGTAGTGTATAGTAGTGTAGTGTATAGTGTAGTATGTAGTGTATAGTGTAGTGTATAGTGTAGTGTATAGTGTAGTGTATAGTGTAGTATACTACTTCAGCCCACCGGTGTGTTGGAGAGTAAATCCACAACATTCACAATTTGAGTAGTACGACGTTTCGCTGGTAATCCAGCATCATTTGACAATTTTGTTTACGTGACAATCCTCGCTGGCTGTGTCGGGTGGTGGCGGGTTACGACACATTTATACTTACGCGATCTAACCACAAAAACTTTTGTTTGACATGAATAATATTGGTCGCGAAAGCCTACTTGTCATAAAGCTAACGTGTAAATGGCATCGGTATACTTGCACGGTGGGCCCGTGTGTATACCTGACGGCGATAGGAGCCTAGCTGCATTGTGGTGAGTAGCCAGTGTGAGTTTTTAAATAACTGAGGTGAGGGAATGACCGCTGACCATAGGAGACCAATGCGGTCTGGTGCTCGAGTGTTGATTTACATTTGAAGACTGAGTTAGGCAGCGATCAAACTGTGCGCTGCGGCCGCATATCGGAGCGACCTCGCATTGTGGCAGAGGTTCGAAGGTGGCACTGCAGAAGAATTGCAGCTCACCACGTTTCATGAGAAACGTGTCCGTTGTTTGGTGCCTTCTAGACGGCTTACACCAAAGAGACGTATAACACTTAGAAGTCTGGGTGTGGTCTTCGCACACACCTGTACTGCCAGTAGGCGTGCAGGAAAACGTTTTGTGGTTCTCACAGAAACGTTGTCAGGCTTCCAAGCCCGCATTGGCTTGCGTGGCTGCCAGGATTCGGCAGTACAGCAAGTAGGCTGTGCTCACACCTGGCAACAAGTATCCAGACTCGGCGGGATAAGTGAATTAGAATATAATTTAAAAAAAACTGTTATCTTTCCTCTTTATTATATTTCATCTCCCTAAAAGACATTTCGGTTTTTTTTTGTTCAAAGGATGTCGTTTGATTGCCACAGGCAATGTTGGTTCCCGCAGACGACCAACGTTTTAAACATCAAAGGCAACAGACGGTGGTAACCGAAGCGCTTCTCAGAAAAATTGCGAGCCAGATGGTAACATAATGAGCACCAGGGCAGTGCTTGCCGCAGCTGCAGGTGAAAGAGCCTCTGACCGGGGAAAGAGACGAAAACCTAACGGGTGTCGAGACAACCCCAACCCTCGGGCATAATGGCACATCCCACAATTAAGTCCTCACACTTGCATTGGTCTGTGAGGGCTTTGACATGTCAGCAGGACGTACCATTTCCTGGGGAGGGGGGGGGGTGTTACGCTTGTCCCCTCACCCTTTAGACACGCCACTGATGGACAATGGGAACGGCCCAGTCCTTTTTTTCTATCTTCTTTTAAGAACCCTGTGACCCTGATTAATGCTGTTGCTGCTGCTGCCTGTCCACAGTACAAACATTGTCTCTGAAAGCTTTTTTGATGCCTCGTCCCAAGATGACATCACTGAACAGTTTTTTTTTTAACGAAAGAAAAGCCCAACAAATCTTCTTCATCGCGTGGGTTAAACCTCCGATGGTCCAACACGCAGCAGCATCAGAGAGAGAGAGAGTTGTATAAATGTGTTTGAATTTATAATCCGCACACACGGCATTCGTATTATATGCTGCTTCTCGCAAACGATCATCTCGCATACCACGTTTAAAGTTTGTGTGTTGGCATGGTCTTAGGAATAAAATGTTCAGAATTACTCCGCGCCAACAAAAAAAAAAGTTTAAACTTTTTAAACGTGGGTCATTTATTCATTTTAGCAGGCTGCACGCGTCTGCTGCAGGAGAAGCCATGACGTGACTTTTTGTTGTTGCTGCTGCTGCTGCAAATAACTTGGACGGCGTCGGTACAACCCTTCTCGAGTTTGCAGTGAGCCGCAAACTGTACTGGGCTCCCGTGAGCTCATGCCCTTTGTTTTACAGTGGCGCAATAAGAGAGAATTTGGACATTCAAATTGACCCAATCACGACTTTTTCCATTATTGCAACGTTGCAAAACTATATTGAAGAACATTTACATAGACGGAGAGCAGACACGTAGGGTCTTGTCTGGCAGTTTATACCTTGCACTTAAAAGTGGCGCTGTGAGTCCCGTCCTGATATTGATGCTCACGTGTACAGAAGTACCCGCACTAATCCTCCACATAGAGAAGTCGCCCTTTTACACTGGGCAAATACTGCTCGTGCAAAGCACGGTGGGGGGGGGGTTGATGTGGCCAGATTTATTTGTATTCTTAGGTTTTTTCGGTAAAGTCTTCAGGTGAAGACGGAAGCTTGTGTTGCCTCCGAAACGTCGTGATTTTTATTTTATTTTTATTTAACCTGTATTAATTTTAATTTTTTTACCTACGTGACTTTACAGAAAAAAACCTAAGAATATGAATCATTGCAGTCACGAAAGCTTCAAATCTAGAACAGATTTATTTGTTTCCCTCGATGCTGATATTCCTAACAACAACTGCAGCAGATCCTTATTTTAGTCCGAGTCAAACTAGGGGAAGGCCAGGCAAAGTAAAGAAATAACTAATTGTCACTGGTGTTGTTCGTGGCTAGGAATTTAACTCGAGGTCCAGGATCATTAAGCACTTTTCTGGGCATCACATCACTGCTACCCACCCACACACAGATGTGCACTCATCCACTTCCAACTCAATTACTCACACAACCCCACCCACGCACTCAATCACATCGTAACTCACTCACTTATCTGCTCACTCAACAGCTCACTCACTCAACTTAGCCGTGAATTCACTCACCCACTCACCTTACCCCTCGCTCACGAACTCACTCGTTCACTCATCCGCGTGGTCACCCCCGATTCAACTCCGTGCATTTTACTCACCGACTTCGGAGCCACAGAACAGCTCCTGCGGGTGGCCCATCATGCAGGAGCAGGCGTCGACCACCGACTTGCAAAGCGACAGCACGGCCAGGCACAGGAGAGGGCCCATCGCACCCTTGACGTGACCTCTCATGTCTGCACTGAAATCCTCTAACGTCCCAACGAGATTTTAAAAACAAAACCGAAAACTAAAGCAGCAGACGGAGGGGGGGGGAATAAAAGACAAGGATAGTTTAAACTTTTTTTTCTCTCTCTCTGCAGCGTTAGGAATGTTCAGGAATCGTCGCACGTGGGGTGGGTGGAGGCTTGCCCACTGCGGGTGACGTATGCCGAATAACGAGCCGCACTCCGCTTGACCCACCGACTGACTTGCCCCGACGCTGCTGACGGGGAGGAACGAAAAACAAAGTTTGGCGATTGCCTCCACTCTCTCTCTCCCTTCACGGGGTGCGGCGGTTTTTAAACACCACGGCAGACACCGCCCACACGCAGCGCCAGCCAATGGGAAGGCAAAGGAAAGTTTTGGTCATTGCCCTCTCGATCGCAACGCCACCCACGGAGGCGCGCGCTTCGCGGCCACGAAACGGGCCCAAGTGCGTGTCGCGACAGGAACGACTCATCGTCACACCGCAAACTTTCTTGATTTTGCAATTCTGGTGGTGTTGGGGGCAGTAGTGTGGGGGAGGTTGTACCACCCCCGCTCTCTCTCTCTCTCTCTCCTTAAAGAAAATACTGAAATATTTAAAAAAAACTTGTCACTTTGTGTCAATAAAAAATAGTTATTTTGTGGTCGTTCGCAAGACATCAATGTGTTCACTTGTGAAAATATGAAAATCGCGAAATAGTACGAATTAGCAAAACAAATACTGACGTAAACGTTCCGTTTAATATGGCAAATGTGAATGCATAAGTGAGAGAAAAACGTGGGTAAACTTCATTAGCCTTTTAGATTTTTCAAAAGTCAACTTTGAAAGGAACTAGTTTCCAGATTCAAGAGTGTACGTGTGAGCTAGACATATATGAATCGTGGTTCATTAGTTAAATGAAATTGACTTCATGAGCACACATAGCCACCATAATTGCGAGCCTCAAAGAAATACCGAGCATCGAAATCAAATCGGAGGTGGACATTGGGTGACTGCAAAGTTCAGTGGCAAAACTCTGCACCTCTATTGCTGATCAAATGAATCTAAATCGTTTGAATACTCAGCAGACGTCTGCAAGATTCACTTCTGATTTGAAACACTCCACTAATGCGCGCAAGGGAAATCAAACAAAGGTCGATAGCCGAATGAAACCCACGTGCCTGTAAGGATTTTCTATTCTGCAAACTAAACCAAAATTCATTTTGAGCATTCTGGGGTAAACTTTTCATGGTGCTCGTATTGACGTCTGGGTAAAATTACAGCGTGCATTATATGCGTATAGCAATTAATGACCACAGAACCACTGCGAGATAAAGGCCTCCCCATGCCATGCTGGGCATGGGTATTGTCTGACCATACTTCACTCTGCTGGTCGGTATGAGTTGGTGAAAGGGAGGAGGGCAGGACAAGTTCAGATATCAATCGCCACTGGTGTTGACCCTGGCTGGGAATTGAACTCTTGCGACTCCGATTAGCACGGTTGGCTCCGTATGGTGCGAAAGACGTTCAACACACATACATGCAACTTGGGGTCACTGGGTTCGAATCGCAATGCACTAACCACTCTGACACAGCTCCAGTCTACCCTTCATTTCAACCCCGCGGCGATGCCCCATTTAAAATATGCACTCGGACATTGGCACATTTCTGTGCTCGAGCCAGCGGTGGCCTTAGCACAGATGGGGGACGGGGACGGGGTGAATCGCTCCAAGTCAACATTTAAACTACTTCACTGTGCATTCAAAATGGGGAGATCATGCACCAGGGCTGGAGTAGTGGCACAGTGGTTTTTTGACCGACCTGGGCTAACAGAAGTGGTGCGTGATATCTGCAACATTCCCAGGCCTCACCCCTTCACCAACCCACACTGAACAGCATGGTGAAGTATGGTAAAATAATTCCGATGACTGAAATGGTATTGGGGGGGCTTTCATTCCTGCAGATGATTGACAAACGGCTCTATAACATTTGTGATGATATGGTGGCCGACCGTCAAAAATAATAACAGAGTGGTAGCCAAGATTCCAAGAACACAGGATGAGATGTTACTATCCTTTGTGCAAGCACTTCCAAGAGTTCATGAACAGTGAGCCTGGTGAAATTTGGGGAGCGCATCGTCACTGCCCTTGCATTGCATTTTCCTCCTGCACATTCCAGCCTAATTAACTGATTGGAACGGGCCATCGTTATTACATGGTCCTACAGCTCAGTCACGCGCCACCCACCATCCCACCCTGGGACCACCATTAGCCACCCAATCCTCACCTCTTAAAATTTGAACTGCAGTACACTGAGGAATGAATGAATGATTCTTTAAATAAAACGATCTGCTGAGGTCAAACGTTGTTCATTAACTAGAACATGACTGTGAAATGATTCCCAACTTCCAACGCAGAAATTAGAGGAATGGGAAGAATGTTGAGTAATGTCTAAACGCCCATAGGGTTAGCACGATTACACATTTAGGTTAAGCTTCACCATTGGAACCTCATTTTCCAGTAAAAAATATGATAATTGTTTTTTTTACCCTTCTATCTGGCAACAAAACTGACACCTTTTTTACAAGGAGTCATGTTTACATAGACCACAATACCTGCAGTTCCAATGGTGTAAATGCTTACCCCGAGCTCTCATACTCTGATGGTGCATTGTCTTTTAGTTGTGCGTCTTTTGGCGTCATCTGGTCCAACCCATGTGAGACTAGGCTCTAAGGAAAGCTGTCTCGGGTGTGGACCAATCAACTTCAAGGACAGTGCACATTATCAGAGTTATGTTTTTTGTTTACATTATGACTGCAGGTATTGTGGTCTATGTAAACGTGACTCCTTGTAAAAAAGGTGTCAGTTTTGTTGCCAGATAGAAGGGTAAAAAAACAATTATCATAGGTTAAGCTTGTTTTAAATATACATTCAGAGGTCGTAGGTCATGCTTGTCTCATAAACAATGCCACAAGTTCTTGATTTCTTTTGGTGAGAAGGGGCCTTGGCTTGATTCTGTGTGGAAATGCAATGCTCGGCTGATGTGACTCGCGGAGAGGGAAATTTAGCTTGTTGTTTTCAAATAACAAATCAAATAAATGATGAGACGGTTGACAAATATGATACGTTCTCAAAATTATTTTGTAAATGCATCAAGTCCCTATTGATTATTGTAAAACTTAGGACTCAATTTTAAATCGCGTTGCGTAAAGCCTGTATCTTTTAGAAGAACTTACTTAAAATTAGAGCTGACGAGCTTAATTTGTTCACGTGCATGAATACAAAATTGTTGCTCGTGCAATAAAACAAAAGTGTATTGACTATATACGTGCAAATCACCTACAGGGAAATGTATTTACATGTTATTTGACCGACGGTAAATTGTCAGGTTTTCAAAAAGACCGCTGATGATTAAAAAATTTGCAATCAATTTAGAATTAATACAAAATGAAGGTCACACTTCAAGCCCCATTAGCCAATCAATGTAGCTATCTTTTTTGCAAATCAGTGTTGGCGGCATTCCCGCACTGATCACAGATTTTTCACAACCGTGGTTCATGTCCATTGCTTGCGACTGATCACATCCTCCCCGTTACCCGAAATCGGCGCTCATCTCTGCACTCATTAAGCCACGTCTCATCCACTTGCAGTCATTAGCAACACCACGCACAGCCCAGGCTTGGCTCCTTGAGACCCAGTCCTGAGTAACGTTGCCACCTGTCCTGGTTTTCCCAGGGTCGTCTTCAGGTAGCTGACCTGGGAACATCTGTTGCCATTAAAAGTACTGAGGTTTTTTTGACAGTGCTATATCTTTCTTCATAATAAACGTTTTTGGGTTAGATCGCGTTATTTATAAATGTGTCGTAACCCTCCACCACCCGACACGGCCATTCAGCAAAAAAAGTGTCACGTGACAAAAGACAAATAGTTCACTGCTTTAGCCCACCGGTGTGTTGAAGTGTGAAACCACAACATTTACCATTTTTGAGTACGACATTTCGCTGGCAATTGCATCCAGCATCATCGGGCAATTCGCTATCTAACCCAAAAACGTTGATTACGAATAATATTGGTCGCGAAAGCCTATGTGTTAAACTATATCTTTCTTTCCAAGATATCACCAGAGATGGCTTGGGGACATTGTCTCAGCTGCCGTGCTCCACCTTGGTCTTGAGGGTGTAGGCCTCAGTCCTAGAACTTGGCGAGGAGGCACCAGCCTTGACACTGGCCACTGCCTCAGCCATGGGGCCTCACGATGGAGTGGAAGCCAAGGGAAGGGACTCCCCAAGAAGGATGATGTCCACCACAGAGATAGCGATGGCATCAGCTCACGTGCAAAGTGGATTGTTCCAATGCGAAACTATGAGAGATGATCGATAGCATCAGCCTGTGCAGGCTTTCATCCAGCGTGCCAAATATCGTGGCCGATGATGAGGACGCTTACGTGCAAAGTGCCACCGCGTCTCCCCTTCCCTTCTGGGAAGGGGCGGAATACGGTGTGTGTGTGGGACAGACATCATTCTGACAATTACACAAGCGCGACGCTACGTCGTGGCTCATTTGCACTTCGTGTCCCCCCCCGCCCCACTTCATCGGTTCTCCCGTGGGCGTGTGCGCCTGGGCCGTCGTAAACAAGCGCGCGATTCTGCGTTGCGGTGAAACGCTCCACTGTGCACGCCCGCGCACATGACGCGCTGTGACCCGTCGCTGGGTCGTTACAACGCCCCCCCCCGCCCGCCGCCGCCGCCGCCCCCGCTCATTCGTACAGCTGGTCACTTCTTCGAGACGGACTTGTTCTATAAAAAAAAAAATCCCGCAAGCACGTTACGTCTCCCGGTGAAATGCGTCGCCGCGTGCGTTTTTATTCGTGCGTCACGCGTAGGTCACTGCCTCTTTCCCCGATGCTCGGCCCACCTTCCGGAGATTTGCAACGTGCAGCGCCCGTCACGTCAACAGTGGTGACTGAGCTTTAATGAGACGCGAAGCCGGGGTCTCATGAAGCGAAGTCGTTGAATGAATGAGTCCTCTTTGAGCGTGTTCAAGTATCTTTCCTCCCAAATACTCGGCCCACCTTCCGTTGAAATTTGCAACGTGCATGCCTCATCAGGTCAAGAGTGGTGATTGAGCTTTTGATGGGAAGCAAAGCCACGGCTTGATAGAGTGAAGTCGTTGAATGAACCGAGTCCCCTTTTTAGCGCGTTCACATCTACACAAACAACATCGATGCGTTAATGCACGCGCGACAAAGGTGACACAAGTATAAACTCAATTTGGAGCTTTCGTGACTGCAGGAATTACTCCTATGTTTTGTGTCTCTCTATGTATCTCTGTGATATCTGTCTGCGTATATGTCTGTCTATATGTCTCTGGTTCTGTGTTTTATCTCTCTCTCAAATTTAGCATTCTCAGGAAGAACGTAATCAACCAGGTAGGGTGTCGACTGTTATGTTATCCGACTCTCTGTTGTATTACATTACATTTCTAAGTATACTAGATTTGTGTTTCTATTTCATTTATACCTGATGACGATTGCTTGTGTTGCAATCGAAACGTCGTATGCTAGTATTTAATTTATTATTTTATCTTTATACGTCACTTTACCGAAAGAACCAAAGAGTGACACAAGTAGCATCGCGCTGCTCCGGCAATGTCAACGGCAGCGAATATAGCCACGTGGGTCTCAACAAAGCCGTTTTTCATTACCACAAAAGCAAAGTGAGATAACAGGAAGCCAGCTGAGCACGTGCCATATGATGAATCACGATCGATAACGTGTGGTACCAGACACACACATCAAGTGTACAGGATTCGTGGTATCAGATCTCAGGAACTCCTCAGTTCAAATATTCTGATAAGAGACTTGCACCTCCAAAGCAGCAACGCCCCAGCCTCAAGTAAATTTTAAATGAGGGAATTCATGAATCCAGGGGTAGTCTTGATCTTTTTTTATTTGTTTAGGGGTGTGGGGGGGGTCACCCAGTGGGAAATTCATGATGCCCCAGGCCATAGATATATCGATTTTGTTTGCTTCAGCAGGAAGGGCACAAATACGCTGTAAGGTTTTTTTTTCAGACAGTACCATTGGGCCTCCTGCAACCACTGCTCTGGCGATAAGCATCTAAACGAAAAACGAACACGCCAGGATGGGTACCTGCGCCATTAAACAGAATAGCCAAATATGGGTCTTACATTTCCTTGGCAGCTCAGCAAGTTGTAATACTGGTGAATTTAGTGATGGAGATAGCGGTGATGATGATGATGATAATTTGAATGGCCTTAATGACCATGATAATTATAATTATGTAAATAATGATATCGATGGTGGTGATGATGGCGATGTTGAAGTGATGAATCCATGGGTCACCGTACAGAATTTGGGGAAGCTCCCGCTGTTATTGTGGCTTCTGAGCCAAGTGTGCTCTTCGTTCACAGCTGATTATGCAAGATATGGTCACACCTTCCCTTTGTGGTTTTTGTGAAAGCGACGCAATGAACGCCTTGGTGTGGTCTGGCTGCCGCTGGGAGCCCAGAGGTTGTTGTGCAAGCATTGTATTCGGTTCCATCTAGGAAAGTCAGTTTTGTAATGTTTCGATCACGGAATGTTCCTGAATTCACCGATGACCTCTTGTGCCATTTCATCACAGCGAAAGTAAATTTAGAAGATATATAATGCCCTCTTTATGGGAACGTCTCATTGAGTTTTAGAAGCCTCCCTTTCAGGGAAGCGATCCTCTGACAATGGGAAGTTTTTTCCAAGTCGACGAATACGTATTTGGCATACTTTGCAGCCGTTTGTCAGTCCACTGCTGGATAAATAACTACCCCACACCATGTGAGTCATGGGCCTTGTTTGACCATACTTCACCATGCTGTGCCGATGCTTCATCCCAAGAGTGTTTGGGGTTGCAGCTGAGGGGAAGATGAGTGCTTAGCTGTTTGGAAGGAATCTGGATTATCCAGAGAAAACCCACACGCTTATGGTGGGGGGTTGACATTCAAAGTTCCGCAATGAGAGGTTAAATAATCCATTGCTAAATTCCATCTCCTAGTATTTGTAGCCCCGCCTACAGCACCTGGTATTCAAACTAACAAAACCATTTCCTTTGACACGTATGTTTCCGTTACATTCCACATGTGCTTTTATATATGTGTGTGATTCACGAATAAAATATATAACGACGAATAGAAATTCAAATATTTCTTGAGTTAAAATTATGCAAAAATGAACGAAATGGTGTTTGTGTAGGTGTACATTGACATATTAAAGTGTTATTTTTTTGTAGGAAGTGAGGCATTACTGGCAGCTTGCCTTTGCCAGCCATACATTTCAACCGTGTGATTTTTTTTTACTCACTCTAGAGGACTACATTTATGTGTAATTTGCTTTTAATAACGCACACTTTTCCGCATAAACACACAGGTTTAATTTCGAGAAATTATTCATGGTGGATGGGGAAGCATTTCGTGAATTATACGTGGCTATAAAAGAAATTGCCTGCAAGTAAAACATTTACGCTTTTTTTAAATGACAGCAGCTTTATAGTTGGGTGGAGTTTTCCGTCACGCAGATGTTTTTCTCTAAATTTAAAATGCGCTCTGGAATTAGCTCACGTATTGTCTGCAGAACCGGCCCTAGACCTTTGGGAGCCCTAAGCAAAAATTTGGTTGGAGGCCCCTTTGATGTATGATTTTTTTCACCCACTAGCTAGCAGTGACTCTAGGGGGCCCTCTGCTGGCCACGGGGCCCTTTGCAATTGCAAGGGTCGCTTAGTGGCTGGGCCGGCTCTGATTGTCTGCACCCTCCTCTGCCCAAACTTCATCCCGACGGTGCTCTCGGCGTCGCGTCACGAGATGATGTCTCCTTGCGGATGTCACGCCGAGCGGATCGTGTTCAACTAAACTGTTAAAACTTTCCATAATACAGGTTTTTTTAGGGGGTTAGATCACGTAAATATATAAATCTGTCATTAAACCCGCCGCCACCCGACACGGCCAAGTATTAAGGGTCGTCATGTAAACGTGCCAATTCGTTACTAGTACAGCACACCGGTGTGTTAGAGAATATAGCCACAACATTTTCAAGCTGGCTGTGTCTGTTGGTGGCGGGTTTCACGACATATTTATATATTTACTGGTAGGAACCTCCTGGTTACACCAGCCCACAGGAGGGGCTGGTCACCACGGGGTGACCAGCCCCTCCCCCACACAGCCCCACCTCCCCCAGGTGCGTGACGTCATTTATGGACGGCCCCCAACCGTGCTAATCGGAGGTGTGGGGCGGGGGGTAGGATAAGAGTCATTGGCGACCAGACAGATCGTCAACTCAGTACACTCGAGAACTCACAGGCGGTTGCTTGGATTCGAACCCGGGCATTCCAAGCACTCTGACCTCTAAGCCAACAAGGCCACCTCGACAAAAGTTATATTTTTGAGCCCAAAACTCTTTGACGTCAGAACCACCGCTCAATTGTGTTTCTTCCCGTAAAATAAATACGGGACTAAATACTAAATTATACCAATAACTCTTCCTTCATTTTAGAACCAATAACTCTTCTTGGTTCTTTCGGTAAAGTCACGTAGAAGGGAAGTAATAAAATAATAAAAATAAAACATAATAAAAAATTCTCACGACGTTTCGGCAGACAGACTCTGTCTACTGGACGGACCTGTTCTCCACCTGAGGACGGCTGCTTGCGTTGTGGCCGAAACGTCGTGAGAATTATTTTATTATGTTTTATTTGTATTATTTTATTTCTTCCCTTCTACGTGACTTTACCGAAAGAACCAAGAAGATGAATCCCTGCAGTCACGAAAGCTTTAAATCGAAACGTAAAAATGTTAAATTTTTATTATTTGATTACTTCCCTTTTACGTGACTTTACCGAAAGAACCAAGAAGATGAATCCCTGCAGTCACGAAAGCTTTAAATCGAAATTTATACCAATAACTGTCGCTAACGATCACTCACTATCGTTAAGCATCATTTACTCATCACTGTTGTCAACATCATTCAGTCATCACTGTCATCGCCATCATCGGCGCTAGCAAAACATTAATTAGCGCGCAGCCTTCTCTGATCGTTTCTTGGGCGGCGATGGGAGGAATTGATTCTGGCACAGTGCTGTCCAAAATATATATCTCTCAAATCGATACCGCAATTGATTGTGGAGACTGGGAGTGGCAATAACCAATACTGGGATCTCGTTTTCCATCACTTGCTCTCAAGGTCACCCCAAAGCAAATCTCGTCAATAGTTCGACGTGGGAGTCTCTATATATATGGATCTATCTAAACGGTCCCTCCTGATTGCATTTCCTTTAATAGTTGATTGCTTATTTCTCATACGGTCGTTCTAAAATCCATTCCGATTGTCACGTCATGGACAAAATCACTCGGAAATGCCCCTTACCTCATCATATGGCGGTAACTAAGCAGGGTTGAGACCGGATAGTTCTTGAATGGGCAATCCACCGTACATCACAAATATTATTGGCTGTGAGGTTACGTGGTGGGCAGCAGAGAGGAGCGCAGCAAAATCCCATTGTTGTACTGTGTTTCCATGCTTCCATGTCGAGTTGCCCGGCTTCACCCTTCCTTAGTGACCAGTGTGAAATATGATTGAAGAAGAAAAACAAAAAAAGCATTCGGTACTCTCCAAGCGCAGCACATTTTCACATCTAACAGAGCTAGGCCCTGCGGAAACAGAATCTCTTCGAACTGCATCTGGAATATCTTCATGTGAGCCCTTTTTTTTGTTTAAATCAGCACCGTGTCTCCTGTCAGCTTCGTTAGCCGGGATCCTGTCTGTTTCATTCACGGCCCTGCCTCTTGTTACTGGGAAGCGTTGTTACAGACGGGGCATCATTAAGGAAGCATCCCGTCAGCGGCACACATGTTGCTTTAATGTGTGTTGGATAGCATTGATCCCTCCGCAAAGGGGATTTGGTGAAGCGTCATTATTCGGTCACGATTCGATCAATTGTATTTCGATTTAAAGCTTTCGTGACTGCAGGGATTCATCTTCTTGGTTCTTTCGGTAAAGTCACGCCGAAACGTCGTGAGAATTATTTTATTATGTTTTATTTTTATTATTTTATTATTTCCGTTCTACGTGACTTTACCGAAAGAACCAAGAAGATCGATCAATTATCACAATTTTTTTTGTCCGTTTTCACTGTCTCAGTTGTATCGCCCGCCTTCTGTGTTCTGTCTCATTCATACTCTTATCCTAAAGGTGAGATTTGCATATAAAGTAGACATATAGTATACATATTAGTATACATACGTATACATATTTCATTCCGTGATTATTTCACAAATGCTTCAATTAGCGTTTCGTGATCATAATCGTACATTTTAACGAAGAAACGATCAATTGCTACGTGCCTGGCGTGTATGATGGGAGGTCAACACGTTTTGACAAATGAATACCGTTGTTAAGGGATTTGTACAAATTGGAAGCCCGCGGCTACAAGATGACGGGCATGCCGGTGGACTCATTGGGACACAGAGGCAACAAGTGGTGATGGTGGCGGTGATGATGGTGGCGGTGATGATGGTGGTGGGGATGATGGTGGTTGAGATGCTGAGCCAGTGTTGGGCTCACACCAGACCAGGCGCCAGTCTGTTGGCGAAAGTGCTGATGATGAAGCCACTGCCAGGGGCATTCCAGTCGATGAGTCTCTGCGTGAGTCTATAGGTCGCTGCTATATGTAAATTTATGGGTGTCCATGTGAGCATTCCTGTTTATGGCTTTCTGTGACAATGTATAGATCTATATGCAAGTCGTTGGGGCTTTGTGTCAATCTATGGGGTCTCTTTGTGAGTCTATAGGTCGCTACTATACGTAAATCTATGGGTTTCAATTTGAGCCTCTAGCTCTCTGTGTGAGAAGGCTCTGAAGGTGAAGCCACTGCCAGGGCATTCGAGTTTCTCAATGAAATCCACGTGCACGCGTTTTCACCTGACACCGAAAATACCGGGATGGAGTTTATAGCCTCATCAACCTTGGAGCTAGGACCGCCAGAGAACTGAACCCACAAGTTTTTCCTCTAATGGGCAGGGGTGGGGAACCTTTTTTTCTACCAAGGGCCATTTGGATATTTATAACATCATGCACGGGCCATACAAAATTATCAACTTAAAAATTAGCCCGTTATTGAATTTCGAGTCCCACCTGCGGTTGCCTTGGCAGGGCCAGACTAAATGATTTTGCGGGCCTTATACGGTCCGCAGGCCGGACGTTCCCCACCACTGAATCTAATCCCTCGGTACTTGGGGCCGTTGGGGCATGACCGTGAAAAAAAAGAGCTTTACAACTAATCGGATTCCTGCGGTACAAACAAAAAATTCTGCTTCTGATTTCAAACCGAGAAGACAGCTTCCATCCCCGCCAGAGATTGATGTTTGACGTTTGGTCACATCGCGGTTTTTGTTCTTCCCCCAGCACCTTAGAACGTTCCCTTTGCAGCCAGTCATCATTCACCCTGATTACATGAACAGGAGTGGATGGACAAAGGGCTGTAAGTAATTACTATATATGATTATTAATTCAGTATGTACAGTATATATTTTTAAATCAATTGCCACTGGCAGACTGTTTCAAAGGACTTCTCATTACCATTTTACTCTTTTGTTTTCACAAGAAAATAGATGTTTTCAATTTAAAGCACACGCTATTGTGCTCGGCTGCCTGCAGATTTGTTTTTTTACCTCTTGACCCCCACCCCCCCCCCCTGGGGCCCCCCGCCACCCCCACCATCCCGTGAGTGAATCATTTAATTTGCCACATGGCGCACGGCAGTCTGTTTTGTTTCCTTCGACATTGATGCAGCTGGCTTGTCATGCGTTCGGAATTCGCTAATTGAGTCCTGAGCGAGACTTCCGGCACATGAACGAATAGAGACCCCCGTGTGTCCCCTCCGCCCAGCACCGTGCCCATCGTCTCGTCGATCGTCAACATTTCTCCGCGTCGCAGAAGCACCCAGACAGACGGCGCGCGATCGCAGCGAGCACGCCCACGCGGATCGTGGTGCCCGCAGAGCGTGCGGGGAGGAGATTGAAGACAAACGAGGCCTCGTGAGAGAGAGAAGAGAGAGAGAGACACAGTGCTGGGGCGTAGTTTGCTTTTTTTTCCCACGAACGGTTGTCAAGCGGGCATCATTTGCGCCAGCGTTCGGTGTCTGTGAGGGCTGAGATAGCTTTGAAAATTAATTAAACTTTGTTTTTATTTCGTGTTTTGGTTCGCCCAGACTTCCACTTGCAGAAATGATGAGCCGTAGCGCTTTAACCTTCGCCTTGTCCGAAGCTGTGCCCGTAAATGAGCGGTCAAGTAACTTCTTCCACGCTCACGGTGGTGTGCCACGTAATTGCCTCGCGACGATTGCGCTATTTTCTTCCCCTCCCCCCACCCCCCCACCGAAGCGTTTGTGGTCTGGACGTGGGTCCACTCTCGTTGACCTCTGTGTTGCGCACTGCTGCTTGGAAGCAACAACAAAAAACGACGCACGGGAAATTGGCTTCGGCCGAAGGTGAATGCGTTGGCCATCAAATGACCTTCCCCCTTTGCTGTAGCATGACTCAGCGTTGTGTCACGCTGACGTTTCTCAAACACAGAAGTGGATGTTAAACCGTATGGAACTTACGCATGCCTACGTGAGTGGGTGTGCACGTGTGTGAAGTTCGTGGGCGTATGGTGGTGCGGGTTGAACCGACGAAAGCCGGGTTCCACGTCTGGTGTAGACTTCCATCGTGGTATAGATTTTTTACAGCCCTTCATGACTCACCAATCCATAGTGATATGCATGCTCTGAGAATTACACCGAGAAGGGGACCACATGAATTCGATAACATATGCAAGTTAGAGGCATTAAATTGACTCTGTAACCCTTTCCTGTTCCGAGACGACTGCAAGTTGCAGGGTGGGTCCCATTCACCACTGAATCTCGGAAGGCGCAAGTGGTTCTCGTTAATTTTATTTAGAGGCGTAGCGCCGTTGTTTTAAAAGACATTTTACTCACCAAAGAGAACTGTAGCGACACGACCGCACTGTCTGATAGCCAGCGCCAAACTGTGCAACACGCCTCTCGCGTGGCCTTGTAGGAGCCTCGGTCGTGACAAATTTATTTTAGTTTTTCTTTCAGTTCCGTCCCGTTCCGATGACGTACGTACGTGTACGTCATCGGAACGGGAAGGGGTTGTGCAGGAGAAGTCATTGGAAGGGATGATGGCCGGTGGTTGAGACTAATGTTGGAGTGGCAGACAAAGGAGCAAACACTCACACGAAGACGACTAGAGTGGAGATGGAGTGGTGAGATCAGCTCGTGCACAGGTGCCAGGTGGATTGTTTACATCGCAAGACTGTGAGAACCGGTGGTGGCTTGGGAGGCCCTTATCTAGCAGTGGATAGAACATGGCTACCCATAATCAATTGCTCTTCTTTATCTTTTTCAAATATTGTTATATAACTTCAAATAATGCTATACATCGAAAATAAACCATGAAACGTTGGTTTAATTCGGCATTTTTTTTTGTTATAAAAGAGTTCAGCCTATCATCCCTTGGGGATCATAAAAATGAGTTCCAATTTTTGCGTCAACAATATTTTGTCCCATGGAGAGACTCTCTCCTTCGCCAAATGAATGTGGAATTTCCACCACTATGCTCTCTGCATGAGCAGGGAGTCACGGCACCCTTCGACTTGTGATGTGCAGAGGCGCCGTCGGGTGGCATGGAGGGACCCTGAAGCGTCGACATGCCTCGGAGCAAGAGACGTGACAAAGAAGAATGCTTAAGGCCGTGATACTAATCTCTCGTCTGTGACAATGTTGATGTGTCCTGCGGTTCCGTTGTTGATTTGTTTGTTTATGTTTTTGTTGTGTGTCTCTATGCCGCCGCTGTAGCTGACTGCGCCCACCTTCCCGGTCGTGGTTAAGATTGGCCACGCTCACTCCGGCATGGGCAAGGTGCGTCGTCTGCATCTTACACCGGGCTCCCGCTGATCGACACCGAGTTGGCGCACGCGCTTGTTCGAATTTGCGGCGCGCTTGCAAAATATATAGACACTTTTATATTTTCTAAACGTGCCGCCGAAACCCAACCTGGGAGGGACATTGAAGCTCAACTTCTCCAGCTCCTTTCTTTTTCACATTTCGGGGGGCATAGATCTTGGAATATTTGTCCCTCGAGTTTCTGTGCCCCTCTGTATGGGGCTCTGGTTGAAGAAAAATGTTTAAATAAACATGCCACCGATAAAAATCGGAACAATTTGAAAGGCGTCACTCGACGGCGTCGAGACCGCTATCACCCGCAAAAAAACACTCGACGTCCGGGGAATGTTCGGCGCAAGCGAACGTGGTGTCCCGCCGCGACTACTGGCGTGAGTCATCTTCTTGGTTCTTTCGGTAAAGTCACGTAGAAGGGAAATAATAAAATAATAAAAATAAAACATAATAAAATAATTCTCTCGACGTTTCGGCCACAACGCAAGCAGCCGTCCTCAGATGAAGAACAGGTCTGTCGGAAAGATAGCGTCTGAATTTCAGACGCTATCTTTCCGACAGATCTGAAATTCAGACGCTGTCTTTCCGACAGATCTGAAATTCAGATGCTGTCTTTCCGACAGACCTGTTCTTCACCTGAGGACGGCTGCTTGCGTTGAAATTCAGACGCTGTCTTTCCGACAGACCTGTTCTTCACCTGAGGACGGCTGCTTGCGTTGTGGCCGAAACGTCGTGAGAATTATTTATCATGTTTTATTTTTATTATTTTATTATTTCCCTTCTACGTGACTTTACCGAAAGAACCAAGAAGATGAATCCCTGCAGTCACGAAAGCTTTAAATCGAAATTTTACTGGCTTGAGGTCGATGCCGTCATCGGTCGCAGCACCTGAGGCGGTTGATGGGAACCCCACGCCGGGAGATCTCCACATGTAAGGCAACAAACGGGAGGATTTCCACAAAGTGAAACTCTAAAGTCAACTATTTTTTTCTATTTTACCAGGAAAGGCCCACTGAGCGATATAGCGCTTTTCCAGAAGCGACCTGGCCACAAATGATAGCTGAACGAAGTGGCTTATCAGGTGGACATTTCCAGCAGGCAAATACTCTAAACGCGTGTTGTTTCTAAATGTGGAGGAAAAAAAGCGGAGGCCTCGGAGAAAAATCCGGGGAGAACATGCAAACTTCAAATATACAGCAGCAGGCATCAGGGTCGGGATCAAACCCACAACCTCCTGTATACCAGGCGAGGTAGTTAACATCTCGCCCACGTGGCGCCCCGGTTTTTGCTCTGTATCGGGTTCTCGTTGAAAGAAAAAAGTAACTAATTTACAGACCTCAGAGGGTGGAGTGATAATTATAATTGGGGATATGAACTTGCAGACACCCTATGGACCACTGCGGTGCTCAGCCAAAGCAGGGGACAGGAATAGTGATGTAGCGCTTGATCAAGTGCAGGATATACCTTTCTAATATCAGTGAGCATTAAGATGGATTGCGTTTTATTGAATGAGTCAACATCGTTCGGTCATTGGTCTGAAAACTCCGTGAGTTTCTCTGCTATCCATATTCTGTTACGTGTTTATCTGTGGTACGAATGTCAATTCGTTAGCCAGACATGTGGGAATTAACTGGAATACCTAGGGGGAAAAACCCCGATGTATTCCATGAGATTCACAGTGAAACTCTTGCACAGATGGATTCAATTAAAAAACAGACTCAGTCCAGTGAGTGGACACAAATCTATCAGTGGGCTGCTATCCATTGCCGCAACTGCCCTCTCCACAACACCTGAAAGCCCTTACACCCATAGTATGCCTACAACTCCTGGTGTGCAACAGCACCACAGTGCACTCTTCGAAATTTGGCAATGCCAACGCCCGAAGCAGTGGCCAAGTGCAGGATATTGGGGAAAGATCGTACAGGTTGGACAGAAGGCACGACGGAGACCTGGTGTGCACTGATGATCAGCCGTCCAAGTAATGAACAGGCTTTAATGCTGCCTAGCTTCTGAGATCTGACAAGATTCGGCACATTAAGGGTGACTTAGGTCATCGCAAAGGCATTCCCATTAAAAAAAAGAACTCCTTTGGGATGCAGTCACGAGGAGGCCATAACTGCCATCACATGTTTTATTGCCACGACGCAGAAAAAGCGACGATCGACTCGACAAGCCGAGCCGACAATCGTAGTGATTTGCTGCTCAAATGAGCATTGCGGGGAATCCTTATTTCCAATTTACAGCCCCTGAGCCAGAAGTGGAAAGTCCACGTTCCTATGACGGGGGCGAGTATATCCATGGGAAAACCACTGTTGATAGCCCCACAATGTGGCACTTGTACGTTCGACATCCCCGGAGGGATGATGACGATATGAAAAATATATATCACGTTGTACCTTCACATCCGTGACTTTGAAGATAAAAGATCCCACTCGGAGAACAGAGCGGGCCATTCATTGAAGAGTATCACAGATTCATAACTGAGTGACCAAGACAAACCTTGGACTTTGATTGCAAGAACGCAGGAGCCAGAGGGGGGTTATGTAACACACATTCAAGATGTTCTGCGGGGCAGATTTTATAGGTTTACCCCATCTCGCTCGCCCTCTGGACTCACTCAGCCACTACGCTACCCAATTCTCTCTCCCTCTCTCTCTCGTACTCCCCGTTTGGCTTTCTGCTAACAGTCAGTCAGTCTTAACACACGGCAGCCAATGCGGTCACCGGCTTTTATGTGGGCAAATCTATGGAAGGCGGAAGAGTGTGTCAATATTGTGCCCACGATAACGTTATCCCTTAAGGGCTTGTCCATCTTAGCTGATGTACCACGTGGTATTCTTCACCACCATCGCAGACAGAGCACAGCAACGGATACACAATGAAAAACATACGGGGATGTGGCAGTGGTTAGCGCAGTGCGCCGTGAACCTGGCAATCCGAGTTAGATTCCCCATCGATGGCAAAACGTGAGTGATTAAGTGATTAACGATGTCTGTTCTGGCCCGTAACTTGTCACCCCTCCCCCGTTCACCAATATCTACTGACCAGTGTGGGAAAGTATAGTCAAACAACCCTCGTGACCAACAGCGCATGGGGAGGGCCTTTGCGATATAAAGGGCCCGAAAATTATCGTGATTATTAATGCGTACGCCATGTAGAGTACCAACACAATTCTCGACTCTGAACCTAAGAGAGGTCCACAAATTGGTTAACGAAACATTCCGCTGGCCCTGCGTATGGCCAGGACTTGAGCTCGGTAGCTGTCTGCATAAAATGCCTCCAAAGTGAACGTTTTCCCTTTGTCTTTGATATAAATATAGAGGGTGTTTCAAAAAAATGTGAATTCTTATTATGGGACTATCGTTTTTAATGAAAAAAAACGTATAATACACAGTAACATGATAATAAATGTGTGTTAATAGCTTCAAAAAGTCTCCACTTGTTTGCCATCGTTGTCAACACATGGCTGGAATCTTCTCCAGGTGGTCTCCAGAGCCCGGAGGCACATGTCTTGTGGTGTTGTTGCAAATTCTCAGAAGTGTTAAAAACATTTCTAAGCACCCTGTATATAGAATGTATACTTGTGATGAACACAAGAAATAACTGTGTAGATCTCTATTGACACACACAGAGTGAGAGAACATGAAGCACGCAGCAGGTGACGCAAGTGTCGCGGTGTCGGGAGACGAAGATACTTCCACTCGGATCAAATGCGTGTTTACACCCCCCCCAGAAAATTCCACTTGACCTAATTTTAATTTTAATTTTTTACCTACGTGACTTTACCGAAGAAACCTAAGAATATGAATACTTGCAGTCACGAAAGCTTCAAATCTAGAACTAAGTTGCAAACTTATTAAAATGCCTCTCTACTTTTTGAAACGCCAGATTCACATCGTTTGCCACCTCGGGCGTTTGGTTCTTTGTACGTGCCTCCAGGTGAAGGTGGAGAACCATTACGACTTCCAGGACATGGCCGGCGTGGTCGCCATGGCCCAGACCTACGCCACCTGCGAGCCTTTCATCGACTCCAAGTATGACATCCGCGTCCAGAAGATAGGCGCCAACTACAAGGCCTACATGTGAGTCTCCTGCCACTGGGCTATTTGGCGAGCGGTGTAGCTTTTGAGTGTGCAGGCAATGAAAATTGAAAGGCCCACGGTAGCCTAATGAGGCCCAGGCTTTGGCCTACAAAATAAGGGGGCTGGGGGGGGGGGATTGGACAGGAGGCCATCGCATTTTAATTCCTTGCAGCAGAATCCATGTAAATCACGCTGTGGCACTGGAGTTGGTTTCGGGGAACCTGCCGACACGAACTGTGTTCGCACCAGAAATCCTGATCTGATCAAATGGCCGGTTGATCAGAACACATCTAAGCACTTTGGAACGTTTTTGTAACGTATCATTTTTACGTTAGATTCTTGAGTGCACGTATGGTGCGCCTGATAATTGATATCAATCTGCAGAGAGAGAGAGAGAGGTTGCGCCACCTTTGTTACTGGTGGACTAAACCCAATTGCAGGCGGGCACTGCAAACACCTTTGTGTCGCATGGGGGCAGCTTCCGCTGGGGGTTCCCCTTGGCCAGACTGCAGCGGGGAATCAGAATTTCTGAGATGACATTTGATGCAAGGTGCTTCGAGTTGCTGAAGTATTCGAGCGAGTGCCCTATAAATGCAAGTCATTATCCTTGAGCTCGCTTGGCACGACTCGGTGTCCTAAACGGAACATAACAGTTTAAAAACACACCACAGGCTCCCCCTTTCTCAATGCATAAGGTCACCTTGCAGAGAAGCTGCCACTCCCTGGGCTACAGCGGCAATCATTTTCGGCAACTTGTTGTTTGTTTGTTTGTTTTTGCCATCCGCCCGCGGAGCGGGGCACAGCTGCACTCGGCCTAGCTGTGGACTTTTTTTTCTCTTTCGCACGAGCTGAGTCATGTGCAAAAGCCAGCATGTGTTCGAGGCAACGCGCCTCAGCTCCGCCACCAGGCCGGTCTCGAGCCACGCGGGGAGAGAGATTCTTGCAGAACCATGTTATTGTTGTTCCTGGTGTGAGCGGCGGTTGCAGCCACACTTTGGACGTTTTGAGGTGCGGGGACGTCCAAAGGAGGTGGCAAAAGGGGCGATGAAACCCTGGCACTCGCTGATGGGCCATGGTTTGCTTGTTGCTCGTGAATAAGGAGGCCCCCAAGTGGCGTTCATTGGCGACAGACCAATAGGCTCTAATAAACCCACTTAAGCAAAACTGCCTAAAGATAGTCATTGTTGTTGTGATGATGACGACGATGATGATGCAGATGATGATGATAGCAATAATGAGGATGATAACGATGTGATGGTATCCAAGATTTGGAACATGTAATTACCCACAGGCAATTAAAACTTGTTGGTGAAACACACAGGACACGGTGGCCCGTTGAGCTTCATCGCCGCATTTGCATAATCCTGAGATGCCAAGCTGGGCACTTCAAGCAGCGCAGGCACACTTCAACAGGGGGTGCTTTCAAACATATATAATGAAATGAAGCGTTGCTTTACCATTGCAGTGGTTTAAAATTATCTACCCAATTTCTCTGGGAAATTAGAAACCCATGGTAGACCGGACAATAACAAGGGCGTTTTGGGGACGGGTGGAATCAAACTTCAAGTGCAAATTATCGACGGGTTTCAGAAAAGCAGGAGTGCTGGCCAGAGCTTAACCTCGGATTTTTTTTGTTTTGAAGAGAGGCTTTTATTTTACGGGAGCTTTTACAGCCGTGTCGCTACTGCCAATGGCTTGGTGGTCTTTACGTGCATGCCAAGCAGCCGTTCCTTCTTAAGCGCTTCATTATTTGTGCTTCGAACGATAGCGGCTTCAATCGTGTTTAGATCACACCATTTATTCTTGCAACATAAGTATGCATGTATGTTGAACTTCTTTTGCACCGTTCGTAGTCAACCGTGCTAATTGGAGGTGCAGTGTTGAGTCTATGGGCAGTGTTGAGTCTATGGGCAGTGTTAGTCTATGAGCAGTGTTGAGTCTATGGGTAGTGTTAGTCTATGGGCAGTATGCATGTATGTTGAACTTCTTTTGTACCGTATGTAGCCAACCATGCTAATTGGAGGTGCAGTGTTGAGTCTATGGGCAGTGTTGAGTCTATGGGCAGTATTAGTCTATGGGCAGTGTTGAGTCTATGGGTAGTTTAAGTCTATGGGCAGTATGTATACATGTTGAACTTCTTTCGCACCGCACGTAGCCAACCGTGCTAATTGGAGATGCCGCGGGTTGGATTGATCATTTATCATCATCGTTATTGTTTTGCCTTCACGTACAGCTAATTTAATTAATGTATCCGAAGACATTCCCCCCTCCCCAACATGTGAATGAGTGATGGATAAAGTGACAGACAGGGACTGGTATGGCAGTGCTGTAGAGGAAAAGTTTGAAATGCTGCACCACTGACAATACTTACTAACACTGGCTCAAAATGCAAATATACAGGGTGTTTTTAAAAAAGAAAGACCCGATTTGAAATCGCTATATCTCTGCAACCACGAACCGCCCATGAATGAAACTCTTACCACTTGAAAGGGTGGGGCATAGAGAGGAGGGCGGGGCATAGAGAGGGCGGGGCATAGAGAGGGCGGGGCATAGAGAGGGCGGGGCATAGAGTTTCGAATGATGACCGCTAGATGCCTCTCCCAGCGCACAAACAGCCCCTAGCCTAGTTAAATGCACAAGACGCGCTGCCTCAACTTTGGAAAGGTCGCACAGGACCCCAAGACTTGGCGCTACACTCTTGGCCCTCAAGATCCCCAGACATCACACCCTGCGACTTTTTCTTGTGGTGATACGTCAAAGACCGTGTTTTTGTGCCACCATTAGCGAATAATCTGGATGACCTCAAAAACAGAATCACGGCAGCGGTGACTTCAGTGGAAGAAGACACTTTGAGAGGCGCTTGGGACGAATTCAACTATCGTCTCGATGTTGTCCGTACAGCAGGTGGAGGGCACATAGAGCATTTATAAAATGGATAGTAAAACTTGATAACTCATTAAACCGTTCGTAATTTTTTGTGTAATTGTAACCTGTTGCCATCGTGAAATATACTGCTTTGAAATTGGGTCCAGTATTTTTAAACACCCTTTATATAAACGATAGTGTTTGGAGCAATGGAAGAATAACCAATGGTAAAAAAAATATATAGAGATAGATAAACACAGCAGACACATGTATTTTGTTGGTAATCATAACTGAGTTGTCATCCATATCACCATTATGGGACATTGGCTATCCACTGCTAGATGAAGGCCTACCCATGCCATCAGGCCTCCTTTGCGGTGCTGAGGATGCCACAATCCATCTCAGTCCTGCGCACGAGTTAATATCATCCCTCTATCCCTCTGTGTCAGTCGCTTCTTAATCTGGGGGTTCACGCACCCCCTGGGGGTGAGAGATATGGCCATATGTTTTTTTCAGAAGGTAAATAATCGAAACGCAAATTAAGCACGGTCACATCAGTGCAACTACATGTACTTTTGTTTTCAAATGTTCTTGCTGTGTTGCAGTCGAAACGTCGTGAGAATTATTATTGTTTTATATTTGAATTATTTTATTATTTCTCTTTTGCGTGACTTTACCGAAAGAACCAAGAATATCGATGTACTTTGTTTCATCAAACCCTATGTATGTATGTATGAGTATTGTACATGTGTATGTTTCAATGCTTGAGAACTACCAAAGGGGCGCAAGGCTGCATGCAGTAAAGGTTAAGAACCACTGTTCGATGTCATCCCTTTCACATAACCTCAATGTCATCCCTCCATCTCCGTGGCGGTCATCCACTCGGGACGCATTCTCTCCTTTTGGCCGCCATTCCATCACCCGTTTCGCCCATCGATGCTGCCTCATCCATCTCGTGACGTCGCCAGGCCCAAGCCCGCTTAACTTTTCATAACAGTCAATGTGGTCTCTCTCGCTGGCATTTGTTCACTGGACCAGGTCCGAGTGAAATTCCCAGCGTGCACCTCTCCGTTAACGCTTCCTTTGAGCAGCACTTCTCGACATTTGTTCAACTTTTTCTGTCTCCATGTTTCTGATCGAAACATCATCGCGGGTGTTATGACGCTGATTAGCAACCATCTTCATTGGGCATCTCCCGATTAGCACGGTTGGCTACGTACGGTGCGAAAGAAGTTCAACTTACATACACACATTGGCATTATTACGTCCAGTTTTTCAAAAGCACTTCAGGCTGCTTCAATTTTCCTCATTGTTTCATTTTTGATCCCAGTACGCCTCCAATATAATTGCCCTAAATATACAATTTAAACTGTGGTTTCAATCTATATGTCATCGTGGGAAAATGTTCGTAAACTTCACAGTAATGTGGTTAAATGTGATTTTGCCACACAACAAAAGACTGATACATTTTTCCTCACGACAACATCTTTTGTTCGTGCCAATTTTTTTTACTTCATTTCTACAAGGCCAAACGTGCATTAGTCATCGCGCATGCACGCGGACACATTTTAATTTACACTCTTGAAATGAAACGACGGGAAAACCAGCTTCAGCACAACAGGGCAGCCGTGCCACTGGGCCACGCTTCACCGCAGCAATAAAAGAAAAGCGCATTCTTCCACGCGCATTCCGCCCACCCAAGACCTACACATTGCAAAAATTTTTGTCGGATTGCTGGCAAGCCATTCCACATATTGGAAGGGGAAAAAATGCACTTTACAGTAAGCCAGAGTATTTTTTTTGGTACGTATTGGTATGTGGGATGCTGCCGTGGTGCAATGGTTCACACAATGGCCTTGAAATCCGGAGGTCACGATACAATGGTTCACACACTGGACTTGAAACCCAGAGGTCATGGTACAATGGTTCACACACTGGCCTTAAAACCCAGAGGTCGCCACCGTTTTGAATCCATCGCTCGACACAGCGGTTGAAACAACGGCGTGAGTTCCTCAACCAGCGCCCCTCCCCTGCTGCCTCTGTCCACCCAGAAATGTAAATGGGTTCAACCACAGATAACACTGGTCAACAACAAAAAAACATGTTTTTCTGGCCTGGACTTTTGCAGCTGTTTTAGACTAATTTCAGGGTGCTGATTCCAAATCTGATCTCAGATTTGCTCCATCACATCTCATTTTTATGCTATCGGCATGCCCCATTTTCATTGATTTTACCCGAAATTAACTCTGTCACTTATGATTGCAAGTTGTTGCGAGTCAGTGACTGCTTTAGTGTTAAAATATGGTGCTGTATTTATAGGATAGTGTGTTTATAATATTATTTTATGTAGATATCCACATTTATTTAATATTTTTCTTCGGCAGTTTTTATTGAAAATGCAATATTTGATATCTCAAAAACCCGATGTGATAGACAAAAACTGATGCCAGATTTGGAATCAGCATCCCAAAATTACCTTAAAACAGTTGGAATACCTTATGCCAGAAAAAGTGTGTTGACCAGAGTAATTGATCGGTAGGTCACGTGCGGTGCAGTAACGCGTAGGTAAATTCCACGTCTTCCACGACGCCTGGCCTGCGTGTAAGAGTAGACCAAGCACCTTCTAGAGGGGGGTCTCAAGAGCTCCATCTAGTGGCGGTCCTTCCAACAGCAGTGGTGCGAGCGAGCAATCACAGCGCTGCGCCTTTATCAACAATGTTCCCGTAGATATGCCCCGTGGCGCTTTTTAATGTGCGGGCAAATATTCGTGAAGAATTTGCATATGAACTCAACATCTGCTGTTTGCTGTGTGTAATAAGTGTTAAAAGAGGTTTAGCTGTTGTTTCAAACAAAAATATACCAAATTGCAATACTATATATACTAGATACGGTGTGTAATCGGGGTAGTGTCAACAATAGCAATGCTGCTGTGAAATGCTGGTAGCATAAATGTGACTTATTACATCTGATTTTAAACAAGCAAAGCATCTTTGTATGTATGTGTGCACTTTTAAATCAAGAATTGAAAACTCAATTCTTTAGAACTGCTTTTTGTGCTAAGTTTGTTGTCCCCCCCGCACCTCCAATTCGCACGGTTGGCTACGTACGGTGAGAAAGAAGTTCAACATACATACAGTGCTGTGAGGAGATAGAGGTGGCTTGGGAAGGCCCATTCATTCATCAATGGATTGATCATTATTGACGACGAACTTCTCTTCCAAAGTAATTGTTTTGCAATGTTGCACCATACTGCACTGCCGTCCCTCGTGCTGTGTATGTGAATGTCTGTACAGCATTACTTTGCTTTAGTTTGGCTGTCCGAACCTTCGATGGGGATGGATAACCAGCTGGGGGGGGGGGGGTCACTTACAGAATCCTAAGCAACGATCTGCGTCAACGTCACAGGACAAGTTACCGGCGGTGCTTTTAGAACGCGCGTCACCGTGTTAACGAACTAACGGACGACCTGAGACTTGAATGAGTGAAACCAGCTGACCCCGTGTCTTTTCACCCAGGAGGACCTCCATCTCGGGAAACTGGAAGGCCAACACGGGCTCTGCAATGCTGGAACAAATCGCCATGACGGAGAAGTGAGTGAACTTTGCAAACGCTCGCCGGCGGGGGGACGCGCGGCACGATGAGCTCACTCACGGGGAGTAATCTCGTCCGCTTATTATTTCGCAACCGTTGCCAAAAAACGGCGAGTGAGGGTGGCCGAATTGGCGCTCGCAAAGCATAAAAAACGTAAAACGGCCGCAGGAGCCTGAACAAAAAACACGGCGCCGTCTGTATGTGCGCGGCACTTTCGGAGGTTTTTTTTACTCAAGTCTTTACTTTTTATGTTGTCGCAGATGCTAAACACAGACCCTCAAGATGCGTGATGCGAAGACGCCACCAGCCGCGAGCATTAAATGATAGTTCAGCAGACAAAGAAACTAGCACGCAGTTCATGAATCCAGCAAGGCTATAGGAACGTGTACGTCATCGGAACGGAATCGTGAAGAAAACATAAAATAGAAATAACTTTTTTGGAACCGAGGCTCCCACAAGGCCACGCAGCTGGGCGTGCGGCACAGTTTGGTGCCAGCTATATCATAGAGTGCGGTCGTGTCGCTACGTTTCTCTGCGGCGAGCGAGTACAATGTCTTTTAAAACAACGGCGCTACGTCTCCCTAAATAAAATTAATGCCGAACCGCTTGCGCGTTCCGAGATTCGGCGGCGAACGGGACACCCACCCTGCAACTTGCAGACACCTGGGAACGGGTTAAATTACTCAGCACGTGCCCAACCTCAGAAGCTACGCAGGTTTGTGGCCAGACAGTGCTTGGATGACATGGGACCTTTCTTTCCAGTATCAAAGTATAAGAATAGATTTTACACTTTCTGGCAATAAAACAGTTGTGTTAAGATGTTCAAACACCAAACAGAAACCTTTTGCAAGGAGTCATGTCTGCATTAACCACACGTGCTTGTGTTGAACAGGCAAACAGAAACATGCTCTGGTAGTAGATGATGATGCATTGCCTTTGAAGCTGATTGGTCCACACCAGAGACAGCTTTCTTTAGGGCCTAGTCTCAATCAGTGTTAGACCAGAGGACGCCAAAAGGCGAACACAGCATGAAGACAATGCACTATCAATGGAATGCATAGCTCGGGGCGAGCAGCTACATCATGCTGTAGGTGAATGCAGGCACGACTCCTTGCAACAAGTGTCTGGTGTTTTAACATCTTAACACCTGTTTTATTGCCAGAAAGGGTAAAAAAAACCTATTCTTAAAGTGCGTGGATGGTTGACCAGCCTGTATTAACAAAAGGTGGTATAGGCTGCTACGGCACTATGTTGTCAGCTGAGTGCAGTGCGGAAAAATCTGTTGTTTTACTGTACTTCTATGCGCCAACATCATCTACGCATCCCCATCTTCACCAATCCACGTTCGACCAGCGTCGTGAAGTGTGGTCCACTAACCCCTGCGGCCTGTACGGCATGGGGAGGCCCTCATCAACACAGTGTGTCGAACTTCCTTCGCACCGTACGTAGCCAGCCGTGCTAAATCGTGACGTTGATTTTTTTTGCCTCGGCATGTTATGTCACCCACTTAGGACTGTAATTCCACTTTTTTTGTATTTTGACACCTTTTATTGACAAGGGAGTAAATGCCGATAGAAAACGGCGATTTTTTTACCTACTCACTTGAACCGAATTTATTTTCTTATCCACATTGGGGGATGGCGGAGATTGGCGCATTCAGTTTCACGCGACAGTATTTCTAGATTTGAAGTTTTCGTGACTGCAAGGATTCATACTCGTTGGTTTTTTCGGTAAAGTCACGTAGGTAAAAAAATTAACACAAGCTTCCGTCTTCAGGTGGAACCGTCACAGCAATATTACCTACGTGACTTTACCGAAAAAAACAAAGAGTATGCGACAGTATTTGTCAAGACCATTAACCTGTGCCGCAAATGAGCCGGCCGGTAGCTTCTAAAGCCACGTAGATCATTATCTTCAAAATTACACCTCCCGGTAGGATTTTGAGAAGTTGACGGTGAGGTGGCCCAAATTTTCTGAAATGTCCTTTAGTCTGGCTGCTGTATTCTCGCACGTAACTGCAGATGGGAATCGCGTAGCAAAAAAAAACCCCAACACATCCGCCTTACAAATCACTGCCTCTCTGTCTCTGCTGCTCCGATTGAGCCATTTCCTGTAATCAGTAACCTGCTTTAGATGTGCCGCTACTGTGAGGCTGTTGTTATTGAGGAGTGTGCGTTTTTCACTCTGCACCACTGCCAACAACAGGAGTTCCTCATTTCCATGTTCATTCGCGTAGCCACAGGTGGCCCGTACGCTGGCACTTAAACGTTTAATTGGACAAACCGAGGCACATTTACATGCAAATAGATATCTGAGCAGAGCAATACAATCTGGATTGGTTAACATCTGGGTACGCATCTCCAGAAAGCTGCAGGGCATTCTGAGCGATAGGATGCGTATTTATTCATAAGTGGATTACGTTTTTTCTCTTCTTGGTTCTTTCGGTAAAGTCACGTAGAAGGGAAATAATAAAATAATAAAAATAAAACATAATAAAATAATTCTCACGACGTTTCGGCCACAACGTCTGCATTTGTTAACATCTTCAGACGCTGTCTTTCCGACAGACCTGTTATTCACCTGAGGACAGCTGCTTGCGTTGTGGCCGAAACGTCGTGAGAATTATTTTATAATGTTTACTTTTTATTATTTTATTATTTCCCTTCTACGCGACTTTACCGAAAGAACCAAGAAGATCCCTGCAGTCACGAAAGATTTAAATCGAAATTTGGAATACGTTTCTCTCGCTTCTGTACAATAAAATACAACTGTGTATCCACCGCTGGACAAAGGCATTCCCAAGCCGTCGGCATATCTTGCGGTTTCGCGATGCAACAATCCGCACAGCTCCTGCACACGAGCCGATTCCATCACTCCATCTCCGTCGGTGGACGTACTCACACCGCCGCTCCCATCGAGCGACGCGTCCTGCCCGAAGCCCGCTTTAGTTTTGTTCACGGTCCACGTAATTATTAACATTCCATAAAAATGGAAAAAAAAATGATGATATACAGTTACAATAGAAACACCGCACATTTTTAATATTCCACTTCCACTTTCCTTTTCCTGCAAATCCTTAACATAATTGTGAAATGACACGCGGTACACATTTTTGTACGTCGCTTGGCGCTTGAAAAACTACGAAAATGCCATTGCGCTCATTAGAACGTGTGTCGTACGCGTGGACCGCACTGCCTCAAACGTGCACGTGCGCGTGTTGGCGACCCTAGTTCAATTCCCGCTCATGGCCAACACCGGTGACGATTATCTCAGCCGGTCCTGGGCCTCCTCTAGGTCGACTCAGCCTCAAATGAGCACCTGGTGCGGTGTGTCAACATCGCCACTGGGGAGACAAAGGCGGCCGGGCGCGGTGTTGGCCACCCGCCCCCTCGTTGCGGCGTGCCGGCACTCCATAGGTGCTCGCTAACAGCACTTGCCCCTACAGTCTGCGAAGGCTGCACGGGGGATCTTTTGTCTTGTTTGCTGTAGCATTAGGGGAATGTGAGGGCTTTCCCCTGTGTCAAACAAAGACAGCGTCGCTGCCCCCCACATCGATACGTCCAAGCGCGCGCACGCGTTGAGATTGCAACAACAACAAAAAACACGCAGGTCGGCTCGTTAGCGATGCACGGGTATTTTTTTTTTGCCGGGTCGTTACCGCGATATCAATCGCACGGAGCCGGCCGGCCACTGTTGCTGGTGCAGGCGCGCGCCCCTAATTACAGAATCCCCAGCCAGCAATGTCCACACACTCAATCTCAGTCCTCTGGCAGGCAGATCCGCCAGGTGTGTGAGCCATTATTTAGCACGTCGTTTGTGGGTGTAGACGCAAGTGTGGGGGATGCTTTCGTGGTGTAACCACACGGGACTCGCACGTAAATTATTATTTATTTGACCAGGTAAGGCCCTGCTGAGCTGTTTACTGTAGCTCTTTCTCAGAAGCTAACCCGGTCACGAATGATAGCCCAACAGAGTGGCTTTATCACGTGGACTTTTTTGTTGTTGCACGTTCTCCCCCTTGGTCGCGTGGAGCTTTCCCCGGGTCCTCTGATTTTTTCGTCCACATTTAGAAACACGCGTTTAGAGTATTTGGCTGATATACATTGCCACGTGATAAGCCACTTTGTTACGCTATCATTTGTGGCCAGGTCGCTTCTGAAAATAAACTATATAGCTCAGTGGGCCTTACCTGGTGAAATAAAAAATAAAAATTCCCGGCATGGCAGGTGAAACAACGGTGAGCGTTTTTCTCAAATTCCCCCGTCTCGTCTGTCCACCCAGCAGTTTGAATGGGTTCACCAGAGTGAGTCGATCGGCAGGCGGCATGTGGTGGGGTACACCCGCCTCTTCCAAGATGTTTTTGGCCAGCATGGAAGAGTAGGCCAAAATAACGGTATGGATGTCCTCTCGAGAGCTCTCTCTCTAGCAGAGGTCCTTCCAGCAGCAGTGCCATGAGGAAGTCATTTCAAGGCTGCACCTTTACGTATGTATAATGATATTCTTTCGCACCGTACATAGCCAACTGTGCTCTCATTATTTCTCACTCAAGTGATTGGGTATTTAACTTTTTTTTTGGTGAGGGATTTCCGAATAATCAATGACCTCCCTCTCTCTCTGCTGAATTCCTCTGCCACCGGAGGCAACACAAATCCTCCAGGGCTCTCCGGCTCTCCACCGCGCTACGGCATTCCCCCAGCAAGGCATTAGGAAAATCAATACGAATAAATCTCGCGACACCGCTGCCGTAAAAAAAAACTCTGGCGTATATACGGGGGATATTGCTGGCATTCACACCGCTCTGGAGCGCGGATCAGTATTCATTGCCATGTCCCGTCTTTCCCTCGTGTGGCGATGCAGTGGTGGTGCCGGTCCAATGGGGGCCCGAAACGTAATATATACTTGGGGGTCCCACGTTCAATTTACAAACTCCTGGTGAGATGACAGAAGAGATATAGATATGCGCTTACTGATGCAGTCCTCTTTTTTTTGTGTGGGGAAGGGGGGAAAGGTGGGTGGGGGGAGGGTGGTGGTGGTGATCAGCAACGGGTCGATCTTAATGTCATAAATGTAAGTGAGATTTAAGACATCTACAAAACAAATTGGAAATGAGATGAGAGAAGAGAGATGCAGACGAGAGAGCGCAGAAAGAGATAAATTGGCTTTTGAAGGTTATTGGCTTGTTATATTTATTAGACTTTGAACTTAAGCTGATATTTGATGTTTTCACGAATCACGGGTTTCTTCGTCTGCTTTTGAGACCCTCCACCTTAGCTCATTCTGTTTAATGCCTCACGCAGCCACGGTGGCTGTGCCCCGAGTAGCCTCCCGCCACCAACCTCCCCGCTCCTCCCGCTGTTTATCATTTCGCTCCTTCGCCGAAGCGTCCTCAAAGCCGCCGTAATTTTTTACGCTCGCGGGGGGGGGGGGGGCTACACACGGAGTGGGCACGCTTTGACGGCACCGTGCCATTTTAATTTGGCAGATCGTGGATTTGTCAACGAGCAAAAAAGAAAATCTGGGCAGTTAACGCGACCGTCGCCTGCCCCTTAACTCAGCGAGACATTTAGTTGCCGCCTTCAATGTGAGAAAAGGTTCCCCCTTGCGCTCCCATCGCAGACGCGGCGAGCATTCTGCTCTGACCGCGAGGGCCGAGCAACTTTGATCCCCACGATCTGACGGAGGGAAGCGTGGAGGTCGCTAACGGACTCTGGGATGGGGGAGCGTGGAGGGGAGAGGGTGCTGGGCGTGGGGGCCATAAGGAGGAATGACGGGAAATTCGTGGGTGATGGCAAGCAGCTACAAGGCAGCGTGTCCACATGAAGGTGCCAAAGGGGATAGAAGCTGAGGAAACCTGCGAGCGACGGGGGTTTGAATCTTTGCTTCACGTTTACATGTTTTAGGCCATCCCCTTGGCCGCAACGTCGTTCCACTGGGCGTTTTTACACTTTTTTTACTCGTGGAAAGGCCGTTTACGGGACGAAAGATAGGCAGAAGCGCACATTTGGACGCAACCGTTTGAGACGCTTGAAAGATGTGCGTAATGGTCGGTATAATCAGGATGTGGCAGTCTAATGCGGTAGTACGTCAACCAATTAAGACTGTGATTCAGATATAAATGATTTGTCCACCTTTCACGGTAAGGCAGAAATGCTCGTAACATACTGCTGTGTTAGACTGTTGAACAGATGGCCGTGGTATATTCTGCTTCATGTACGCGTCAAACCACTGACTTATTGCGTAAAAAAGCCATATTTCAAAAGCCATACATCACTGTAGATGGCAGACCTCAACATTGGCATTTAGCTTGTGAACGTATTGCCAAGAATAGGATAGTATACAGCTTCAAATCAAGATAGTATACGGGTAACGAATGACGTGAAAATAACACCTCGTATTTACTTGAAGCATTATTCGTGAAATGTTGCTTGATACGTTGCCTCATTTTCGGAGCTGCCTCGGTATTATTTTAAAGTTCGCATTCATAATACACACGCACATTTTACTGTGAAGACTTAGAACTTAGTAGGGAGGCTAAAGTCGATAGTTGTTGCCCACTAGTTTGCCAAACCACGACGGGGGGAGCAATATCCCTTTTCCCACCCCTCCTGTGGCATCACCGATGTCATATTTGCGTGTGTTTTAGTTTGTTGTCCTTCCCCCGCACCTCCAATTAGCACGGTTGTGGACGTACGGAGCGAGAGAAGTTCAACGTACGTACACACATAGGACGGTGTGGTTTTGCGTTGCTTCCTGGCGCAAAAGAGAAACACCGTGGAACGGTTTTATCGTTCACGAACAAAATGTTGTCGAGAAGCCAGCGGGCAGCTCGAGAAACGTCAGAGAGCAAAAAGTCTCGCAGAGTGGATCATCATTCCCCACGTCCCCACGAGTCACTTTGTCTGTCCCCGCACTCGCGGATGTAGACAGGGTCGGGCTTTGTGTGGTTCCCGCTGAACGAAGCGAAGGGAGAAAAGCAAAAGAGAGAAGAGGAAAAAAAAAACTCCATCGGCGTTCCGGCTTTTTTTGGCTCCCCCTCAAATCACCGTAATCTTTCAAACGTCCTCTGTTACGATTGTGCACGAGACGTTTGCCGAGATTCAGAAGAAAAATGTCAGGAGTGCACAAGAGTTCTGAGCAGTATTTCTTCTTCTTCTTCTTCTAAGAATAGTGGCGTGATGCGATGTGCTCCCATCTGCTCAACAGAAGGCCCACTGTGTAAGGGAGACGTGACGCTCTGCCCCAGTGCTCGTGCGCTACATTTAACCCTTGACACATTACGGCATTCTGTCTTCCCCCTCTTAGCGAGGCGAAAAAGTGCCCCGCGCGCGCCAAGCCGTGCGTTGAAATTTAATAGAGTTGGTACCCACTGCGTGCCAATCTGCGCTGCGTTTCGGGGCCATGCTCCACGTCTTGCTTCACGACCTGGCGACCTTTGAGAAAGGAGCTGAAGAAGTCTCCCAGCACGTGGCGCGAAACGTCGGACACCGTGCCGAACAACACGACCCGCAAAAAAACACATCTGGCATTACAGTGGAGTTTATTAAAATATATATAATAAGAATACTTTCGTTTTGCATAGCGTCAATCGTGCCAACTGTATCCCACAACGATGTACACACATTCCAATATAAGGACCAAATCCCATATAAGCAGTTGGCTACGTACGGCGCGAAAGAAGGCCAACACACACACATGTACACACCAAGCAAGTGAAAACCCTGCTACCAAGCAAAATCTCAAATGAATAAACAAGGGAAGAAATGGCATCATTATAAAGAACACTTAGAATGATTTGAAGATGTGTAAATCACACTAATACTATCCCTGCAGATCCAGTGGCCTTTATAAAGAAGAAAAAGATGTAGTGTTTCATTTTGCGAAATAAACTGCCAACAGTTCATCTTCACAATGCAGGAGGCCTTGTAGTGACGAGGGGCCCCTTACATTTTGATTTGGGGGGAAGCTGTATTCGGACAAAAACGATCCATCACTTGGCAAATTAAAGTACTTTACGTTTGAACTCGTACTTGCACAGTTTGGTAGTTGATTTATCTGCAGCTTTCATTGAAGATGTGAAATTGGGGAATCGCATTTCGTGCCTCTGCGCCCGTGCCAGCAATCAAGACAATGCCTGAATCATTTTACAGCCAAGCGGGGGTTCGAAGGTTACCAAATATAAAGACCCGCTTACTCTTTTCCTAACGTGACATTGAATATTGCCAAATCAATGGCTGTACGTTGCAGAGCAGAGGGGCTAAATGATGCAACGAGTGCATTTTAGATTGGTGGGAGACGTGTAGAGGTTCTGAAATAAAATGATTAATCTGTGTGTGTGTGAATATAGACATGTTTGTGTATTATACATTTCTCCCCGTTAACCAATAGCTGTTGACGCATGTGCAAAGTTGGTCACACAGAGTCGTAGGTTTGGGAATTCGTTAAAAAAAATCAGTTTGTTTTCACCCCCTCTCCCCCCCCCCCCCGATGTGTGTTAAAACAGGCTGTACGCATGCAGAAGCTTTAATTATCCGCAAGATAATTGTATTTTCTATCCCCCCACCCCACCGTTGTTTGCGATGAGATCCACACCGTTGACTCGTGACGCGAAACCAACAATTCGTGCCTGAAGAGCCCAGAACAAATTCGCATTGCGAGTTTCCACCAGACGAGTCGATATCACCCAAGGGGCGTGCCGGGCCCATTCAGCCGCCGAAACTCTTGGGGCAGAAAACGAATCCAAGCATGGGCACGGTTCACGCTCCTCTCCGCCCCGTCTGCTCATGATTTGTGTTTATCATTATTATTATAATTTCATGTGCGGCGTAAGCCGAGGGCCAGCACCTCCGATCAGCACGGTTGGCTACGTACGGTGCGAAGGAATAGCCCGGCAATGCGGGCGGTCTCGTCACATCTCGAGAAGCTGAAAGCCTGGATAGAGTTCTGCCCCGTAGCCTCCGACAGTGCCGTTAGCGAGCACCTGTGAAGGCCGGAAACGGCACACGTGGCGGTGGTGTGGCCAGCAGTGTGCCCCGGCCACCGTTGTCTCCCCAATACCAATATTTACACATCACGTAAGGTGCCCATATTTAAGGCTATGTCAACCTTGAGCAGGCCAGGACCAGTTCATTTATTCACCACGGGGGGTGAGTCGCGGCTGGGAATCGAACTGAGGTGGCAAGAATCATAGCGCAGTGCGCGAATGAACCATTGCGCCACCAGTTCCCACGAGCCTTCGTCTTTAGATGTGTGACGCCGAAAGACAAAGATCTCCCGGATAGCCCTGAACAGACTGTTGGAGCAGGTGCTGTTAGCGAGTACCTAATGAGGTCAGCATGGCACACAAGGGGATGAGTGGCCAACACCAGGGCCTGACCGCCTTTGTCTGCCTAGTGCTGAAGTTTACACATCACACCAGGTACTTATTTTAAGGCTGAGTCGACCTAGGGGAGGCCGAAGAACGGTTCAGATATTCGTCACCAATGTTGGCCGGGTTCGTTGCAGTGTTTATGTTGAACTTCTTTCGCACCATACGTGGCCAACCCTGATAATCGAAGGTGCGGGGACAGGACAACAAACTAAACACACAAATAATTTCTACAGAAATGAGTTTTCAAGAAATATTTAAAAGTGCATCGCTCCAGTGGCTTCCTAATATCGGAAGGCAGACCATTCCAGACGGCCGCAGAAGCGCACACACAAGCGACATGATTCCTGGCTCAAAAACACAGCTAAAAATAAGAAAAGGTACTTCTACAAACACACATGGGCAGGGTGAACACCTCCACACATTGTACCCCCTCTCGTAATTCTAAAACGCCATCTGCTCCCGCTCCGCAGGTACCAGCTGTGGGTGGACGCGTGCGCCGAGATGTTTGGCGGCCTGGACATCTGCGCGGTGAAGGCCGTCCACGGGAAAGACGGGCAGGACTACATCATTGAGGTACGGCGTCCCCCAACATACACCGGCCACCACCACCGCGACGGTGGTGCCCAGCACGTGATTGATCGCGAAGGCAATCTGTGTTGACATCACCTGTGCACCGCGCGGCGTGATGGAGAGGGAGAGTCGGATGGAGGTAGGGGGGGGTGCAAACGAGGTCCACGGATGATTATAACATCAACATTGCTTTATTTATTTCGCTTCGGCGTGCATTTGTCAAACTTACCCTTTGCATTCGCGCGAGTCCCGAGTCGTGGGTTCAGTTCCGGTGGGGGGGGGGGGGGACACAGCTGCCTCTTTGCTTCTCTCGTTCCTTACCTACTACGTTGAGTGCGGCCAGCTGTCGTGGAGGACAGAGGCTCGGAGATCAGAACCGGCCCTAGACTTTTGGGGGCCCTAAGCAAAATTTGGTTGGAGGCTCCTTTGATGTATGATTTTTTTCACCCACTAGCTAGCAGTGACTCTAGGGGGTCCTCTGCTGGCCACGGGGCCCTTTGCAATTGCAAGGGTCGCTTAGTGGCTGGGCCGGCTCTGCTCGGAGTGATCAGCTGGCAAGGCTGAGATCCTGGGTTCGAGCCGAGGTGGCAGCCAGTGATTGAACCAGGTTCTCAAGTGGAGTGAGTTCATGGTCTCAGCCCAGACAGCAATAATACTGGTCAACACACTTTTTCTGGCATAAGGTATTCTGGCATAAGGTGCTGATTCCAAATCTGGCATCAGTTTTTGTCTATCACATCACGTTTTTGAGATATCAAATTTTGCATTTTCAATAAAAACTGCAGAAGAAAAATATTAAATAAATGTGGATATCTACATAAAATTATATTATAAACACACTATACTAAAAATACAGCACCATATTTTAACACTAAAGCAGTCACTGACTCGCAACAACTTGCAATCATAAGTGACAGAGTTAATTTCGGGTAAAATCAATGAAAATGGGGTATGCCGATAGCATACAAATGATTTGATAGAGCAAATCTGAGATCAGATTTGGAATCAGCACCCTGAAATTAGTCTAAAACAGCTGCAAAAGTCCAGGCCAGAATTTTTTTTTTTGTTGACCAGTAAAATTAGCCCACCCCCCCCCCAAAAAAAAAGCCATCGCATTAAAACATGTTTCTGTACTTAATTTGGCTAAATTCCAACTCTGGGAATGAAAATTATCAGTGTGACTGTCATACGACAAAACATTATTCTCACGTGGCAGGGCCGGTGGGAACATGCTCCCGCCTGCTGTGTAAATCAGAGGCCACTTGAAGTGTTCTCGGAGGCAGCTCTGTAATAGCCACTTCTGTGGGCCGTTCTCTAACAAGAAGGGCTCTGCAAGAGATCCAGTTGTGTGTTTCACCTCGGGACACGACACCGATGGCACAATCTGGATCAAATCGTGGAAAATTACAACAGAGGTATGTATGTATGTTGAACTTCTTTCGCACCGTACGCAGCCAACCCTGCTAATCAGAGGTGCAGGTGAAAGACAACAAACTAAACAAAAAAAAGCAGGTAACAGGAGGCTGTGTGGGCCAAGTGATGAGTGCAATAATTCAGACTCCACTGTCGCCCAGGAATATGTGCGTGAGGAATTATGACGGCGCTTCACCTGCCGGAAAGGCGACGTTGAAGGTCCCCTGATGACACTGGTTGTATATTCATGCCATCAAGTGACTCAACGAAAATTATCGAAGTTGGGGCATGAGTTGTAAATTGTGCAAAATAGAAGTTTGTTTTTATGATGATGATAATGATTATGATGTTATCCCTACACATTGAACAACTTAAACAATCCACAACCCGAAATTTTGATGTAAAGCTTTCGTAACTGCAGGGATTCATTATCTTGGTTCTTTCGGTAAAGTCACGTAGAAGGGAAATAATAAAATAATAAAAATAAACCAATTAAATTATCACGAATTTCGACTGCGACACAAGCAATCATCATCAGGTGTGAAAACCACAGCAAGACATTTTAAAAAAAAGTGCTTTTCACACCTGATGATGATTGCTTGTGTTGCAATAGAAACGTCGTGAGAATTTTATTGTTTGATTTTTATTATTTTATTATTTCCCTTCCGCGTGACTTTACCGAAAGAACCGAGAATATGAATCCACAACCCCGTGACAAACATTTTTTGCAGAAAGTGGTCAACATCTCATTTGTTAGAGATGCAACCAGTGTTACATTGGGATGTGCGGGTGCAGTTATGACGTAAGCACGTGGCTGCGTTAAACTGGATGACGATGATGCCAAGAAATGATCACGTGATATGAGTCATTCCTGTAGGCCACGCACGGTGGAAATTAAATTATCTGCGTTAAATGTGTACATTCCCACTCTGGTGCATGCATATACTGGACATATATGTGTTCAAATAATAATACTAAAATAGTAATCATTTACAGCACTTTGTCAATCCATTTCTGTACAACGCCCCTCCCCACACCATGTTGGTCATAGGGTTTGTTTGATCAAAAATTATTGAACTTTTAAAATATTTTTGGTCTGTCAAAATTATTTATGCTTAAAAGTGTTTTAGACCACAAAGCCCCAACACCATGTCTCAACATGCCTTCCACGTGAATATGAGGAGACAATATGCAAAAAATCCTGGGAATGCCTGTCGTATTTGTGATATAATATACCTTACTCAAATGAAGATAATATACCTTCTTGCACATACATACATACATATGTAATAACTATCATTCGTTTCTGGCCTGCACACATTTCACATTCGCCTACAGAAGACGCTTGAAATGTATTTTTTAACTTACGTGAACAAATGTTATTTTGCCCCCAGTTACGGGGGTTCAAACCCAGGCTCACAAAGATGTCTGACTGCGTTCGATTGTCATGCGTTGCCACCTCCTGCCCCGCCGAGTCAGCCAAGCAGCTCGGCGGTATCGCGACGTTCGCTTATCCTGTCCGTCTCAATGACAGCGCGAGAAAAGCAAAAACATAAGTTTGGCCCATCCAATTCTGCGTGTCACAAATGATGAATGGCAGTAATCAAGCCAAGTGTAGGTTAAACCGGGGCAGGGCTTAAATTTTGATTAATGCTCTGCTGCCTCGTCTGGTTAGGAAGAGCTATTAAGTTGTGACGGTTGCACGTCCTGGGAATCTAATAAATACCGCACATTTATCAAAAGGCATTACGGATCAACCGTGTGAATGCCGTACAGGCGCGCACGTTATGTTACGTGCATGGAGAATGTACGGCATATTACAACGCGTGGGTGATTGCGGGGGTTAGCACACTGGCGCTTATGCACCTGACGAACCCGAGTTCGAGTCGTGGACATGGCGAATATTAGTGGTGAGTGATGCCTACATATGTAGCTACGGGCCCCGCTCTTTCAAGAGCCCCGCGCTAAATGATTTCATGCTATCAATTCTGGTTCAGTAATTCTGCACTTGCTCTATTACTATAGTACTATTCCGCCTTCAACTTTTATGAACGACTTGGTGTTTAAGGTTAGCGATTTGTCGTATTATCTGGCTGTATAGCAAATTAAAAAATACAATTACTTTACTATGCAAGTAAAAAATGTTGGTGTTTTTATATTGACGTGTTTTTTTTTATTTGGGCACCTTTACAATAAAATGTGCTACAGGCCCCGCACTAGCTTAATCCGACACTGCTCTTGGTAATAGCGTCATCCGGAAGGTCGGTGGCTCAAGCGAGTCGTTACGAAGGCCACTGTTGTCTCCACCCTGACCGCCCTCGCCGCGTCCTCGGATTACTTTGTTTGACAAGAGGGCACGGGGCTCTGCCCGTTCATTTGCCGCGCGACGTTTTTTTTTGTCTATATTCTGGTGGCATCGTCGCTGACCCGGAGCGCACAGGGGCCAATTTAAGGGGGGCGGTTGGTGGATGGGATTTCGTTGGTTTCGGACCTTCAGTAACAAACGAAGCAGCAACTATAGGGGGGTGGGCGGAACAGCGGTAACGATCGTACCTCGCAGCAAAAATCACATGGGTTTCGATTCCAGACTAGGGTGCCTTTCTGCGTGTTCTTTCATGCGTTTCTAGATTTGAAGCTTTCGTGACTGCAAGGATTCATATCATGGGATCTCCTTTGCCAGTACCAAAATATACTAATAGGGGTTTTCCCCTTTTTTCTGGCAACAAAACTGACACCTTTTGCAAGGAATCATGCTTACATTAACCACAATACCTGCAGTCAAATGCAAACAAAAAACAATACTCTGATAATTTATGCATTGTCTTTGAAACTGATTGGACCACACCAGAGACAGCTTTCTTTGGAGCCTAGTCTCATATGGTGTTCGACCAGATGACGCCAAAAGGCGCACAGTTCAAAGACAACGCACTACCAGAGTAATGAGAGCTCGGCGTGAGCAGCTACATCATGGGATCTCCTTTGCCAGTACCAAAATATACATACTCTTAGTTTTTTTCGGTAAAGTCACATAGGTGAAAAATGAAATTAAAATGTATTTCTATTATTACTTTTATTAATTTTAATTTCATTTTTTACCTACGTGACTTTACTGAAAAAACTAAGAGTATATTTCATGCGTTTCCTTCAGGTTCTCGGTTTTTTTCCCTCCCATAGCTAAATAAAAACTTCAGAATTGTAAGTGGTGTAAATGTCCATTTGTGGCCAGGTCGCTTCTGAAAAATAAGTTAAAACCTCAGTGGGATTTGCCGGGTAGAATGGGGATGCTTTAGTTTCATTTGTATGTTTTTGGATAATTTGTTTACCTTTATTGTACTTTGCACTTCTATTGTGTGTTTGTACTGTTTGTCGTGGTAACGTTCTTACCCACCCCTAGTGGCCATCTGTGAAAGAGCTTTACAGCTCATCGGATTCCTCCAGTGTAAATATATATCCTGTTTCTGATTTTGGCTAATACATCCTAATGCAGACAGACTACTTGCAAATTACTAACTTGGGATTACGTGTGAGAATGTCAAACCCCACTGAGGAAATTTGGCAGGACCCTCCTGAAAATTAGAATTGACCCTTTCCTGGGAAAACAATTGTCGTAATAATAACAATGAAAAGCATTGCTGCGATATCATTATTCGTGGTGAGGTACGGTATGATGATAATAACAATAATTTTCACGATGTGACAATTATCGCAATATGAGTTTCCCGTAATGTAACCGTCTTTCACATTTTTATCGCATCGCTTTTGTGCTTTCCTGTACTTTTAGTTGGCCTTCTACTGCAGTTCACTCAATGGCAAGTCTGCCATTCGTCTTATAATCATCGCAACTTTACAATGCTTATAACGCACGAGCTGTTGGTTACACGTGGAACAAAACCAATTGATCAAATAAAAAACGAAGACGATTTTAACTGCCATGCATTTTGTAAAAGCCCCGATGTGATGGGTAACAGGTGTTTGTTTGAAACTTTAACCATTGTGTTTCTTCTTGCATTGGAAATAAAAGAAACATTTAAAATGAACAATGATAACTATATTATACTTGGGCGTTCATGACCAATGCTGTATTATAGTCCTAATTATTTTATGTTGGGTTAGATCGTGTCGGTATAATGCCAACTCTTTAACTATATTTGACACTATACCTGTGTAGAGAAGTCCCCACGGACGTACTCGGAGACGGAGGTATGTTATAAGCTTTCGCCAGGGTTCATTAAAGCTGTTACAATAACACACAAGGGTACACAACTCCCAGGGGCTAGGGGTCCTACTCTGAGTCTGGGTCCCTGCCGGCTAGCTCCGGTCTCTCTCTCTCTCGTGTCGGATCGTGGACTCTGCCGACTCCACCGAGCGGAGAGAGAAGCACCTCTACGGCTACCACCGGCTTCTCCCCAGACTCACCACTCGATCCCTCTCTCTACCCCTGGTTCCCTCTTCACCCTGCTAACTTTACCCGTTCCCACAGTGACCCCGCTTACGTCACGGGGTCTCCCTTAAGTACCCTAGGAGACGTGACGTCATCGCACTGAACGGCACACCTGACGTCACGTCCCCATTTTACTCCTCTACACCTGCATCATGTAACCCAAGAGAAACCAATTCCCAAGCGTAGCGAGCTGATGGTCAACAGTAGCCCACGGGTTCGACTGTGGACACCAGTCTCAAAGTGCTGACCACGGGGCAGCTTCGATCCTTCGCCGGCAGCCATTTCAGATGTTCACCAGGCTCCTTCTGAAACCACCCACTGGGCTCAACCCGCCAACCTCGGTGTGAACCTGGAAAACTCCTGCTCATCAACTCTCCCCTGCCCCAGCCATACGAGAAAGGAACTCAACGAAAAATAATTGGGAAAACAAATTCCAGCTCTGAGAGTTTAGAATATATCAAGAGGTTTCACCGTCACGTGATACAAATTTCTCCGCAGCGGGGCGCGTGGGAAGGTGCAGCCATCGTGAGTGTACAGATTAAACAAAAAAGGTTCTCTTGAAGAGATACATCGATTAGATTTTGTGTTCAGCTATACATTTCCACGTGATAAGCCACTTCGTTGAGCCATCATTTGTGGCCAGGTCACTTCTGAAAAAAGAGCTACGCAGATCGGTGGTCCTCACCTAGTAAAATAAAAATATATAGATCTCAGAAGTAGCTCTGTGATAAATCCTTCAATTGATCATTGGCTAACGGGGTGGGGGGGGTGCACTGCTGTCTGGGACAGAGAGCACGAGATGGACGTCCTCTTCATCACGTGACAAAAAACGACGAGAGCGCAAACGGGAAGAAAAAAAACACACATTTCTAAAAAGGACAAAAAAACTACAACAACAACAAAAAAACGCGCCACAGACGAGAGGGTATATTTTTGTAGATTAACAGCAGTTTAACTTGGATGGGATCCAGAGGGGGATTGGTTCAGTAGCAATGAAAACAACGTGTTCCAACGCGCGTTAGCCGTCGTAGCCCGGCGGTGGTGTCTGTGTGTGTGAGTGTGTGTGCGCCGCACGCCACAGAGTCTCAAGAATTCTAGCAATGCCTGGGAGCTAAGGGTGGCCGATGTCAAGTCTACAGATGTTTGAGTTCGGGCTTTTCTCCCCGAACAAAGCGATCTTGTTCCAATAATCAAGATCAGCCCGACTGCGGCTGTGTGCCAGCGGGCGCTCAAGCAGACGGGCGACCTTGGCACAGGTGGCACACGTGGTCGTGATAGGTTTGTTCATTGTGTTAACGACAAATCGCAAAAAAGAAAAAGGAGAAATAATTTCGTAACCCTTTTTTTTCAATCCACTGCTGGATGAAGGCCTCCCCCGTGCTGTGCCGGTCGTGGCGGTTGTTTGATTCATCTCGCTGAGTCTCAGGAATCTTTTTCAGGGGACTCCTGCATTGGGATGTTTGGTCAATTCCATCACCGGGGTGCAATGGTGGCAATTTGTTAACTGCTTCGCCTGGTATACAGGAGGTCGTGGGTTCAATTCTGACCCTGATGTCTGTATATTTGGAGTTTACATCAGGTCGCAACTGGGTACCCGATACCCGTACCCTACCCGATACCCGGCTACCCGGCCGGGTACGGGTACGGGTACCTGTTTGCGACCCTGGTGCGGCCGGGTATGGGTACGGGTTGGCCGTGAGTCACTGGTGAGTAACTGTTTGTCACTAATTTCCCAACGTCTTGTCTCTTCTCACAATTCAAGTTCCTAGAATCAACCCACCCGCGCCTGCAACATGGCTTCATCCCAGAGGTCGTAATCAGCTACCCGATACCCGTACCCTACCCGTACCCGGCCGGGTATGGGTAGGGTACAGGTACGGCCGGGTACGGGTACCCGTTTGCGACCCTGGTGCGGCCGGGTACGGGTAAGGAATCAAACCCCGTTTGCGACCTCTGGTTTACATGTCCTCCCCGTGGCCGCGTGGATTTCTCTCTGGGTTTTCCCTCCACATTTAGGAACACGCTTTACGAGAAGAGTATTTGGTTGTTCTAAATGTTCACATGTAAGCAACTTCGTTGAGCAATAATTTGTGGCTAGGTCGCTTCTGAAAAACAGCTATATATCTCAGTCGGCCTTACCTGGTAAAATAAACAGGAGTTTGGCTTTAGTTTAGTTTGGCTTACATGGGAGGAAAATGGAGAAAATCCAACTCACATACTAGGAGATAACACTAAAAGCTCTGCACATACAGATTCACTACTAATCCTTCACTGTACCGACATCTCCTGGCTACCTCACAAACCAAGCCTACACTATCTGGTATCTCCTGGTCCGTCTCATATCCAACTATCGATTAACCAAGTCCAACCCGGCAAAATGTCTGAGATCGGGTACATTCAGGGTGGTTTGCTCGCGAGAGAGCTACTCGCACATTCAAAGTGCTTGTCTACTCAAACTAGCAGGGCAGGGGGGGAACCGCTCATGTGATGGAAATTCCACGTTACTTTATAGTTGGGATCGTATGCACGTATGTACGTTGAACTGCTTTAGCACCGCACGTAGCCAACCGTGCTAATGGGAGTTACGGTATTGATTCTAGATTTGAAGCTTTCGTGACTGCAAGGATTCATATTCTTGGGTTTTTTCGGTAAAGTCACGTAGGTAAAAATTTTAATTAATAAAAGTAAAATAAAATGTAATAATATAATATAATAAAATTAAATATTATAATATAATAAAATAAATTAATTAATTCAATTTTTTTACCTACGTGACTTTACCGAAAAAACCTAAGATTTTCGGTATTGAGTCTATCCAGGGGATAGCTACTGGTGATTTGTGCCAAAGCGGTCGACATTTTATCGTACAATGGGGAAATGAAGGAGCGAGTTGACCCCTGACCAGGAATTGAACTCGTGACCTTCTGACCACTGGGTCACCTGGCCAGACAGCGGGGAGAGACTTGAACGTTGTAGTTATTTTACGACTCATCACATTCACGACACCTCGCCGACATTTTGCGAGGAAATTGGAATCTGTTTTTGGTTTATTTTGTTGTGTTTTGCTCGCCATTTGTTTTCTTTTTACAATCTCTGTTTAATTACTCTAATTGTTTAATTCTTATTTGTAATTGTTTAATTGTTATTTTTACATATAATTTGTTCTTTTTTCCTTCTTGGAGTGTAATTTTTTGTTCTTCAGATTTGCCATTCCCTCCCGGTTAAGGCCGCAGAATCTTCCCTTTATGTGTTACCTCGGTTTATTTGTCGAATGCTTTTAGACGGGATTCGAGAAATTCCAACAGGCTTTGCTTGTTTGCACAGATTACTGCTTATTTTAATACGAGACGGCTAATTTAGCTGTGACAGCTGCATGCTGTGACCTGGCGTTTCAAAGGCAAGTCGTGGGATCCGCAGTGGCTGGATGTGCATATGTATCTACACACGCACAGTGCAATGTCAGTCCACCGCCGGGCGAAGGCCTCCGCCCGTAACCACGTGGGTCGTAGGGGTCATTTATCTGACCATACGTCACCACGGCTGACCGGTGCAGGTGGGCGACAGTGGGGAGCATGGACGTGGATGTGAACAGGACGAGGTGCGCTGGAGCCGTTTGACCGAAACTGCCGGGTTCAAACCGGTGAACTCATTGAACTCAAGTTTAAAGCTTGCAGACCCGAGAGGTTAAACATTTTACGGCATGACTCGCCCACGCCAAAGCAACGATGGTGGGGGCAATTTAAAATTTCCGTCATTTTGCTGTCCATTAGTCATCCGTTCTGTTCCAGTATAACCGGGCCCCTTTATTTTTTACTATAAAGGCTGGATGGCATCCAACTTTGTGAATTTGCGAAGGAACACAACAAGTTACTAAGACTACGCGAGACTTCTGGGCATGCTGCTGGCTCACGCCACTTCAAACCTCCCCCTCCCTGGCCTTCCCCCTGGGGTCTCACAACCACGGGGTAGCTCGTGTGTCTGGAATTGACATTCGGATACAATTTTTTCCACTAAGCCGCTCCAGATAAAATAGAATGGGTAATGGTGGGGGGTGGCGGTGGTATGTATCTGTACGTATGTTGAACTTCTTTGGCACCATACATAGTCAACCGTGCTAATCGGAGATGCAGGGGAAGGACAACGAACTAAAACACAAGAAATTGTCAAGAAATTAGTTTTTCGATCTAGATTTAAAAGTGCGTAGCTCCAGCAGCTTCGCAATGTCGGAAGGAAGAGCATTCCAGACGGCCGCAGAAACGAATATGAAAGCGTGCGATGCGGTGACCGCCTTTGTTCATTGGCCAAGCCAAAATCCGCTGTTGCGAGGATGACCGGAGTTCACGTGATGGTGGTTTACGGTGGTGGTCGTCAGAGGAGAAGGAAGATTTTAAAACAAAAAACCTTAGAGGAGATTGTAACCCTGAATGTCCTCTTCACCTGTGGAGGACGCCAGTGTTATGAATGACATATCATGGGGGGTGGGGGCTTTATCCAGCAGTGGATTGACAAAAGCCTGTGAAATAACTCTATTAGCCAGGCACGGTGGCTTGCAGCTGAGATCCAGCACTTGGAGGCAATTGTTGGTGGACTGTGCCAAAGTTTCACATTCAGGAGGTGACATTGCATTTATCCTCTCCCGAGTACTTCAGACTCCTCAAAAGGATGCGCGACAGATATCCCAAGGCAGGCTCCTCCTGAAGGAGTCTCGAGACCCATGGAGGAGGCTTTCCTGCAGCGATACATAATTACTACTACTACTACTTGTGTTATCTACCCAGGATTGTCGTTTAGTCTAATTCATGATGCGCACACTGGGTTCTAATTAGGCAGCTCCCCTCGCTCGTGGGTAACGATCGCCAGGATTGAATTGCACAGTTTCTCCATGACCCAAATTGCCTGCCGGTGGCTGATGTATTCTAAATATAATATGTTAGGCCAGTGTTCTTCACTAGTTTTCACAGGGGTGGACACTTTCGCCGATAAGACATCAATGTGAGGTCCGCGACACCGCCTGCAAGGGGTGGCCCCCAGGCCTTGCAATGAAGTACACCAAGTTAGACCCTCAAGGCCGCCTGGCACCTTGCGTTCCGAGATCCTCTGGATCGGCACTGCTCTCCATCCCTAGACGTCGGCTCGAAAGGGAACCGGGGGTCGTGACCTTCTCAGTGGCAATACCCGAGGACTCTGGCGGCTGAGATGCGTCACTATTCCACTTCGTAGGGCTTTAGGCAACAACGAAATAGTTTTCTGTTTACCCATTGCCTTAGGCTTAAAGGTCGAATGTCTGGGAACTCAACATTGTTATGCTATAACTTATGTGTGGCACTTCGAGAAATGGGCGTCGTAAAAATATATAAATAATAAATGAATAATGTTTTCGTTCATTGATTCCTCGCCGAATCTGGAGACCGTTTTTGGGTGAGGTCTTGTCTAGGATGTGTGGGACAATCCCTCGTTGGGCATTTTTTGGCACGTGGGAGGAAACCAGCGTGGGAAGAGGACGAAGAAATATATCCACGCGAGAGGCGCAGCAGTCAAAACGAACCGATGACGACCAACAGCAACGCACTTCGCACCTACGTGGCCATGAACTTCGTGCGTCCGCCTGTGAGCGAGTCCGCCCACAGCGGCCCTTACTTGAGCAATGTTGAAGATCTCGATTTAAAGCTTTCGTGACTGCAGGGATTCATCTTCTTGCTTCTTTCTGTAAAGTAACGTAGAAGGGAAATAATAAAATAATAAAAATAAAACATAATAAAATAATGCTCACGACGTTTCGGCCACAACGCAAGCAGCCGTCCTCAGGTGAAGAACAGGTCAGACGCTGTCTTTCCGACAGTTGGTGGTGGCCGTACGCGTCGTCTGTTGATCCAGCATGGGCGGAGGCGCGAGGGTTGGCGGATTTGCGCAAATGTTGTGAAACTCTCTTCCCGTGGGCGTCGATGTGATTCCAATACCCTGGCTCACCAGGAGAAAGCAGAACAGCAACATACGTGGCGTCTCTACTTATTTCGCCCGATTGGTATAGGGGGTTGCCCCCTAACACATGTGAACACTCGTTAATTGGCCGATAACAATCTTAATTTGAAGCTTCCGTGACTGCAGGAATACATTCTCTTTGGTTCTTTCGGTAAAGTCACGTGGGAAAGCTGTCCCACCTGATGACGGACGCTTGTGTTGCGCCCGAAACGTCGTGATTTATTTGATTTTATACCTACGTGACTTTACCGAAAGAACCAAAGAGTATGGCCGAGAACACCTTGATATATAGAGGACCGCGGAGATTGGACGATTGTTGGCTGCCGCTCACCGCGTGGCCGCTTGTCTGTGGTTTCTCGCACCTCTCCCGAGTCATTCTCTTTGAGATTTTCGAACACACGCGACGAATCAAAACGTCGCGACAAATATGATGGCCATTGTATCTGTTGACTTCAGAATCGGAATCTTTATGGGGGAGAAATCCGATGAGGTATGAAGCTCTTTTCTTCACAGACTCAACCATCCCCCAGAATAATTGGGGCTTGAGTCGACAATCTACGGCTCGTTCAATGACTGCCTCGTGACGTTGTTATTATTACATACTCTCTGCTTCATATTCTTGCATCTTTCGGTCAATACACGTAGAAGGGAAATAATAAAATTAAATTAAAAAAATACAATTCTCAGGACGTTTCGGCCACAACACAAGCAGTCGACAGCTTTGCTCTTCACGTGAGGACGGCTGCTTGTGTTGTGGCCGAAACGTCGTGAGAATGTTATTATGTTTTATTTTTATGATTTCTCTTATACGTGACTTTACCGAACGATCCAAGAATATGAATTCCTGCAGTCACGAAAGCTTCAAATCAACGTTATTATTATTATTCACGTACTTTGCGCCTCTTGAAACATTGCTGGGTGTTTTTATTTTATTTTCTACCCCTGAGCTTAGGGGGGATGTTTTGAAACATCGAGCTGTGGATGGAGCGCCACCTCGTGGCCACAAACAGCATCGCGGTTTGAGTGATCGCATCAAACCTCAGTCGGACACCGCTTGGCAGCGATAGATTATACTGGTAGGAACCTCCTGGTTACACCAGCCCACAAGGGATTATTGTGTCCGTCCGTCAGTCGTGCATCCAAAAATGGGAGGGGTGGGGCTGGGTGGGGAGGGGCTGGTCACCCCGTGGTGCTCTTGTAAAACTCAACGTTTAACCTACTCACGCCGGCTTGTGCCCGCCCTCACATTCGAGCATATTTGCGGAATACACCACGCCGCCGTTGACCCTGGCCATTGACCGAGCAACCCAACGTTCCTACCAGCTCCCTCCGCAGGAATGTGTTAACCAGTTCAGCTTCAACATTTTAGCTACGTATCTTTTACGAGCTTATAACGATTAAATTTCACGTCCAACAGATGTTTACAGCAAAGCATAAACTCGGCTGTACATTTTTTTGTAAAATTGTATCTTTCTAGCCCTTCTAAAACATTACAATATCCACCAATGAGTCGTACTGCTATACGTAATTTATTTCAACAGGTAATGTAATATACATTACAATTATAATTCGTGTACAAGGGTATTTTGTCACAGTCCCGAGGATATGGTTATAGGCAAAGTCGTGTTCATTTACTCCCAACGCCTCGTACGTACGTAAGTATATTGAACTTCTTTCGCACCGTACCTAGCCAACCGTGCTAATCGGAGGTGCGGGGGGGGGGGGAAGGTATGGACTCGAAATGCGGCACTTCTTGGATACAGTCGATTGTCCTCAACAACAACGTCCAGTGCCCACTACCAGCCAAACACAACTCCCTTCGTTAAAAAAAACCCCCTTACATTGTGTATGATGTTGTTTGCGAGAGCCGACGTGTTAAACTGACAGCTCTCTTGCTTTCCCCATGACCCCTTCCCTTTTATCCTCTTCTCTCTTCCCCCTCTACCATCTCCGCACGTCTCTTTCCTTCTAATCCCCCCCCCCCCCACTGCTCCCCTTCTAAGAGCCTCCAACGGAGCCCCCCCCCCTCCCCAGTCTTGCCCCTTTCAAATATCCCCGCCTTCGCCCCTTTCGAACCTTCCAACCAATCGCCCATCACACCTATCCTTGTGCAGTGGCGCCCCCTCGTGGCGATGATGGTGTTCACGATATCCGCGTCAACCCCCCCTCCCCCCTCCCGTGTCCTTCAAAGACGCAATCTAGATCAAGTTCATTTATTAGGTATAGCCCTGTGAGCCATTCGGCTCTTGAATCGGGTGCAACCGCAACAAACACAAAACAAAAACATGAACAAAAAACATCTTAAAGTGAATATGTGGCTGAGTGCAAACAGAAAATCCAAGAAAAGACAGCAAAATATTGCAGAAAAAACACCGTGTACAACAACGCTGTGTGCAAAAATCCCAGTGGGATGCAAGTCAAACAACCAACAACAACCACAAGACAACTTAGATTAAGGCCATCAGTCTAACTGTACTACAACAAACAAACATGGCTAAACCAATACACTTTTCGAAATCACCAAAATAAAGCCATGAAACCAATGAAACAGTGGTCATAGGAACTGTGACGGAATTTTCACAATAAATGGCATAAACAACATGTACTACCAAAACCCTGCAGTCTGACATCCTTCGACCTGCTACCTTGGCCCATGAACGACCTCTCAGCGCTGCCGCTGCCGCTACCGCTGCTGCTGCTGCACGCTCCTCGTGTCTCCCACTAGGCGATGGACAGCACCATGCCGCTGATTGGCGAGCACCAGGACGAGGACCGGCAGCTGGTGACCGAGCTGGTGGCCACTCGCATGGACCTGCTGCTGCCCAAGCCCGAGGAGCTCGCCGCTCAGAAGGCGGCGCAGGCAAGGGTCCCTCAGTCCGCGGCCTCCGCTGTTTGTTGGCCTCCGTTTCGATTGTGCCGCGCGGTCAGGCCAAAGGACGTTTTCTCACGTCTCGATCTTGACCTCTGGAGGTGTGGCCTTTGGGTGTCCGAGGACTTCAAGGACTTGGGTCATGTTTTCAAACTTACCCCCTTTCCCCCGTCGTGAAGCTTTTCACGATTATAACTTTCTTCAAATGTCTAAATATTGACCGATTGCGATTTTTTTTTTCTGGACGGCATAAAAAAATTTCACCCGACATTTAATCGACAGGAGGATAATGCTTCAAAGTGTTTTGGAAGTTTTCATACTTCAACACAAACTTTGTTCACTCAAGGCTGGCTGATCAAGCAAGCCTTGAGGATCGGGCCATGATTAGACTTGTGACCTTGACCTAAAAGGCTCTTGGCCTCACCCGTGGCGTAATCCTTGACCTTGTGGAGTCCCGAGCCTTCAATACAAGACTGTAGTCGTGATGTCCTCCCTCTGGCAGTCCACACTGACGATTGTCTTGCCCTCGTTGAAGTCCAGCCTCAAATTCCCACCTCTTTTTCCTTTTGACTGACGTTCTCCCCACGAAGTGCGTTCATTCTCAACGCTATCGTTGCTGTCATCTCGTCTGTCTCAAGACTTCATCTTGAGATACGCCCACATTGGATGGCATTTCCCATTCTGACCCGTCCTCTGAAAATCTAAAACTTGAGGAAATTCCGATCATTAAATGTCCTCTCACTCGTACAATCTCTTGAGATGAATTACACGTAGATGCTCTTTATACGTCTAAATTGTTTTGTCTAGGTTATGAATAATATATATATCCCTGGTATTAACATGCTCTTCTGTTGGGATCCCCAAAATTGGGTTCTTAGTTCTTGACACGACCACGTGAACAAAAATATATTAAAAATACAATTTGGATGCACGGAGCGTGCATGTACATTTGCAACCACGTCTTTAAGAATCCGATCCAAGTCCAGTTCTGCGTGGATCACACGGTGCATTCGTTTTTCAAAAGCAGGCGCAATCACTTCACCAAATCCACACACGGCTTCGCCGCGCGTGCGCTTCTCCTCTGTCGAGCTTGTCATTTTTTCATTTTATTTTGTCACCTTCTTAGGCAAGCGGAGCTCCGTGTCTTCCACCGCAGCAGGGATGTCTGCAGTATATTCTCGACTGCAATGGCAGCACGCCAGGTACTGTGCTCCGTGGTTGTGGCTGCAAGGAGTGACCGTGCGAACGTGCGTCGCCTGTACAGGACGATACACTCACTCCGCTGGCACCTCCGCGGAACCCCGTAAGCTGCCCCCATGTAAGCCCTGGACATCCCGAGACCACATTCGCAGCTGTCCCCTTGCAGCGGGAGTGAAATATCCCGTATCCACCATCCTATTTATACGCTTGCCCCTATTGTCGGCACCAGGGTTTGTTGCGACATAATTTATCACGTGATAGCGCGAAACTAAAACGATTTTTTTTTATTTCATGAAGGTTATCGCCATATCAGTTTCACCGAAATGTGTAATTGTACATCGCACGTATCTTGTGATATTGTTTCGTTTTTGTGCCGCTCTCTAAGATTTCTGAATGTTCGTCTAATGACACGGCACCAGTGGCACAGTTGGAATGAAATGTGGCGGAGGGAATAAATAAACGACGGAGTGATAAGACGACGCTTCCTCGTCGAAACAAAGCATCGCTCCAGGTGGCCTGCTGCCTTTTCCTGCTCGTGTCTGAGAGCTCATCGCCAGCATTCCTCCGCCACTAAAATGTCACCTCCTCCCCTCCCCGCGTCGCTCACAGGCAGTCCCCAGCAGCCAGCACCGAGCCCGAGTGTCGCTCAGAAACAGCCGACGCCGACAGTTCCACAGCGCAGCGCGTCCACCGACAAGGCCCCCGCGGGTTTGTCTTCTTTCACGTCGAAGCCAAAACGGCAGGCCGAACAAGACTTAAATTTCGATTTAAAGCTTTCGTGACTGCAGGGATTCATCTTCTTGGTTCTTTCGGTAAAGGCACGTAGAATGGAAATAATAAAATAATAAAAAATAAACATAGAAACGTCGCGAGAATTATTTTATTATGTTTTATTTTTATTATTTTATTATTTCCATTCTACGTGACTTTACCGAAAGAAACAAGAAGACGAACAAGACTTGTCAAAAAAACGATCAGGTGCACTTTGACACGTCGTGGGCTTTCGCGACCGATATCGTCCACGATGGAGGGTTTTTTTTGGGGGGGTTAGAGAGCGTAAATAGAAATGTGTTGTGAAACCCGCCACCGCCCAACATCATCCAATTAGAGAGCTTTGTCGCGTAAACAAAAATATGGCAATTAGTTACTGGTTCAGCACACCGTTGTGTTGGAGAGTAAACCCACAACATTTACAATTCAGGTACCGTGACGTTTTGCCGTCGATTACAACCAGCCTCATCAGGTGACAACCAGAATTGTGGAGAATTCCTCCCGTTTCGGTCTTAAATACAGCGACGGCTCTCCGGTGTGTCTTCGGCTCGCACCGCGTGTTGGTTGACATTTCGTCCCACGTGCTGGAAGTTTCTTCAAATTCAGCCTTTGAAGAACCGCCCAGCGCGCGTGGGGTGAATCGCGCCGAACAGCGACGCGGTGCGACCCGAAAAACGAGAGACGTACGGCACGGCGGTGGAAACCTACGCAGCAGCGAGTGCAGATAACCGCTCCATCACCCATGGGGAGGGTTATCCGGGTAGCAAATTAACCGTGATTGCGAAAAATATGCAATCATACATCTTTACACCTGCCGGTTCAAATGGGTAGCTGCTACTCGTAGAGGCGTTGGTGACTCGGTGCTCATGTGACCGCGATCGTGTCGGCAAACTAACCGATTACTTATTCATTGGGTTTTTCGGTAAAGTCACGGGGATAGGTTCACAGAAAATAACAAAAAATTACAGAAAACTCTTTTCTTCGAACCTATCTACGTGACTTTACCGAAAGACCCAAAGAATATTAATTGCTGCAGTCACGGAAGCTTTAAGTCAAGATTTAACCGATTACTTTGCGAAGCATTTTATGCTGATTCTGCATAGGTTACAAATGAATCCGAATATTTATTTATACTGCAGGAGGAATCCGATGAGCAATGAAGCTCTTTTTCACAGATGTCCAGTAGGGGTGGGTCAGACCTTTACAAAAACAATACATAAACTGATAGGAGTGCAAAGTATAGGAAAGGTAAGTCACTAAAAATATGCTTTTTCTATCGCCTAACCTCCGGGTGTTTTGCATCCTCCGTTTTTGTGCTTTTATCCGGGCCACCCCTCGCTCTCAATACCCCAGATAATCGAAAGTTGACAGTACTGCCCCATTGCGTTGTGCACAGGGAGTAGGCAGGTAACGACGTATCGATTCGTCTATTCGCATCAACTCTTACCCTCAGAATATATATGTGTGAAAGCTTATGCGTGTGAAACTAACACATGTGAATTATATGCAACAAAAATATATAATTAAGCAAAGGAGCAAACGCAGCTGTACATACGAGAAGGAAAAAAAGAAGATGCGACACAAACTAGATGGTAACAAGACAAATAATAAATAAATAAAATTGCATTGTGACCTCGAGGGGAGTGAATCATAATACGCTGAAGGAGACATCCTAACTGCTTTGCGGAGCAGTTTCTGCCATGGTACCCACAGGTGCCTTATTGGCCACTGAGAAGGTTGTTATAGTTTGCAATGAAATTCCCAAATGTTAGACGTCACCCTGACAGTCTAGACAAGTCTCACATTGCTGACTGCTGCTGGATTATTATTATAATACATTTTTATTAGATTTTATTTCACTTGCTGTTTTGATTTGCTAAATTAATAGAGCTCAATTTTCCAGGCACAATTGCCTTTTGTTTTTGCTCAAATTCTTGGAATAGGAATATGAATTAAAGTTTAAAATAAATAAAAATCACTCAGCAGTGTCTCAGTCGAAACTTTCGTCTCTAAAAGTTCGGTTTGTTTTTTTTTTGGTTGACCAATGCTATGCATCAACAACACTGACCAAGAATGTTATCACATTTAAAGAAAATGACGACGACGATGATGATGATGATAATGGTGATGTTGGTGATGTTCACCACTCTACCCCAATTAGCAAGACAAATATCCCACCGACTAGCAGGAAGTACCCGGCGTTGCCCGGGTTTTAAAAATATTTGAAAACTACTCTTAATAATGTAACTGCAGTGCGTACTGGGCTACAGTCTACATTATAGACTGCCAGTACACCCACCCAGCTTAATAACCAGGCTACAGTCTACATTATAGACTGGCAGTACGCTCACCCAGCTTAATGACTATTTGTACAGTCAACATTTAAAAAATGGATTTTTGGCGCGTCCGGTTTTAAAGTAATTACACAGTTGTTTTTTCATCACAAATGGTAATTCTTGTGGTTTAACGCTTGAACACACCGGTGGGCTAAAGCAGTGAACTATTAGTCTTTTATGAACGTCACACTTTTTTACTGATTGGCCGTGTCGGGTGGTGGAGGGTTACAACACATTAATAAATAAGGTGATCTAAACCCAATAACATTGTTTATGAATAATGGTCGCGAAAGCCTACGTGTTACAAATTGACTAACTTTACTTAATAACCAGGCTACAGTCTACATTATAGACTGCCAGTACGCTCACCCAGCTTAATAACCAGGCTACAGTCAACATTATAGACTGGCAGTACGCTCACCCAGCTTAATAACCAGGCTACAGTCAACATTATAGACTGGCAGTACACTCACCCAATTTAATAAGCAGGCTACAGTCTACATTATAGACTGCCAGTACGCTCACCCAGCTTAATGACTATTTGTACAGTCAACATTTAAAGAATCGATTCTTGGCGCGTCGGGTTTAACAGTAGTACCCGGCGTTGCCCAGGTGAAAAATATATTTCTTAATAACCTTACATATATACACACCCTCACCATTCACCACTCACCCTCACTATTCACCCTCACCACTCTCCCTCACCACTCTCCCTCACCACTCATCCTCACCAATCACACCCTCACCAATCACCACTCACCACTCACCCTCAACACTCACCCTCAGCACTCACCACTCACCCTCACCATTCACCCTCACCACTCTCCCTCACCACTCATCCTCAGCAATCACACCCTCACGAATCACCACTCCCCACTCACCCTCAACACTCACCACTCACCCTCACCATTCACCCTCACCACTCTCCCTCACCACTCTCCCTCACCACTCATCCTCACGAATCACACCCTCACCACTCACCAATCACACCCTCACCATTCACCCTCACCACTCTCCCTCACCACTCATCCTCACCACTCACCCTCACCACTCAACCTCCCCTCACCACTCACTAATCACCACTCACAATCGCCACTCACAACCGCCCTCACCATTATATTTTTGCCCCAGTCAACGCCGGATATTTCCCATTCGTAGCAGTTTATATCAACTCTATAAACAACTTATATTAAACAGGAAGCGCGATCCTAAAGTAATTACAACCTTCGATTAGTCCTTTGTGCGATTCAAAGAATCGATTCCTGGCATGTTGGGGGTTTACATTTTGAATGATAGAGTTTCATTTTCATTGTTATTTTATTTTTTTATTTTTTCAGGAGTTTTTAATTACATTTTTGCCCCGGTCAACGCCGGATATTTCCCGTTCGTAGCAGTTTATATCGACTTTAAGCAACTTATAGTAAACGGGAATCGTCCGAATCTAAAGGAATCTACAACTTTCGATTCCTTTGCGCGATTCAGAGAATCGATTCTTGGCGCGTCGGGTTTAAAAGTAATTACACAGTTGACCGACCCTATAATAGTAATTGCACACATTGTGGTGGGGGGGAGTGAAGAGGACGTGAAACTTTGATGAATTTACCTCAGAGTCGCGTGTTAATGCGTGCGCATATTTTTAACGGGAATTAAAAATGGCGTCCACCCGGCAGCGAATGCGTCGCTACCCGTTGCCAGGGGCAACCGCCGTCCAATGAAACTGCGTATGGTCCGGCGACACACAGACACACACACAGACAGACAGACAGATTTGCGATTTTATATATATAGATAGCCTCAACAGAATCTTGGGGCAAGTGCAGTTAGCGAGGGGGTGGGTGGCCAGCACCACGCCCGGGCACTTTTGTCTCCCTAGTGACGATACTTAACTACTCATTTGAGGCTCAGCCGACCTAGGGGAAGCTCAGGACCACTTAAAATAATCGTCACTGGTATTGGCCTTGGAATCGAAACTCGGGTCGCCAGGCTCCCACCGCATCACGCTAACCGCTGCACCTCCGCTCCCCACTGACACACACTAAAACAAATGCACCCTACAGCTCTGCAGCAGCAAAAGTCTGGTCCAGCAGCAGCAGCGGCGGCGGCGGCGGTGAGCGGAGGAGCCAAGCCAAAGTCTGGAGGAAACCCTCAGACCCAGCAACCGCGGCCCAGCGCTCCGGGACAGCCAGTGCCGCCCGACAGACAGGGGTCGTCAGGGGCCACAGGGAGCACGACGAAACACTCGCAGCAGCGGACGTCGGCGTCGTCGGCGTCGTCGGCATCGTCGTCCTCTGCCAGCAGTCCCGCTGATGCCGCCGCTGCAGCAGCAGCATCTGCAGCTGCCACCCCCGCTGCATCGACTAAGCCGGAGCAGAAGCCGCACCCGCAGCTCAAGTAGGTGCCCGGCCCCCTTTCTGTCTCGCTCGCAAACATGGGAGCAGCTTCGGTCTCGCTTCGAGTCACCGTGGCATTCGATCGCTACCTTTTTGTGTTCAGTTTGTTGTCATTTCCCCCGCACTTACGATTAGCACGGTTGGCTACGTACGGTGCGAAAGAAGTTCAACATACATACGCACGTACGTACATTTTGTGGAATTATTTCCGAGTAAGCTTCACCGACGTCTGTTTTGCAGCGCGTCCTCGAAGCTCGATATACCGCGTCCCGCACGTCGATTCGATCGATCGTTCCGTTTCTAGCCTTTCCTCGATCCGAGAGCTGGCCACGTGATGGACTATCCTACACCAGTTTTTGCGAATTTTCCCACACTGAGTTTTAGGTTGACCTCAACCTCACTTTCCTGGCAGTCTCCGGGTTTCCTTATATTTTTTTGCTTTTTTCCCCAATTCTTACCACGTCATGCTTGAATAGGTCACACTTGGGGTGCCGCCTTTCATATGCCCTACAAAAACAGTGTCCATTGGGCATCAAACCAAATTACTTATTTCTCAGAGCTGGAGTAAAGCCAACTTCGGTGAGATTTTGACTTCATGATGATTGTTTTTTTCGTGGTAACCGGGCTCCACTTGAAGCCCTGCTTTAATGACCGATGACGACCCGGATTCGAACACAGGCTTCTCTACGGTGACGGCTCGCTGCTCCGACCCGCGAGACAAATGCTGACCTGGCCACCACTTAGGCAGCCCCACACTGAACCCAAAACACTCTTAATTCTGTTCGGTTATTAAAATAGCGACAGAGATGCACATAAAGAGTACACACACCCCGCTCGCTGTCCCCACTCGCTGGGGCAGCGAGAAAAATCTCCTCCCTCCTCTAAATTCAGGAGCAGAGCATTCGGGACTAAGGTCTGCGGAGTTTATGTACCAACCCCCCCTCACTCCCCCACGTCGCGGTTTGTGCTCTGTACGGGACTCCTACTGGAATATAATTAAACATATTTTTTAAATAGCAACACAAAAAATGTGGATGACATTGACATTGTCGCGACATTATCGTTGTCATCCACATTTCTTGTGTTGCCATTTTTTTCCAACCAAGACTTAGTCGACCGAGACGTAGGTGACTGCTCTGTCGCAGCCTTGCGTGTTTTTGTTTGTACGTCTCAGCAATTCGTTGGGCCAAACCAACCGCATCACTTTTTAAAAATCCTTTATATTAAGTTCGCTTGCTTGCTTGCGTGCTTGCTTGCGTGCTTGCTTGCAGGCTTACGACCGTGCAAATCTTTCGGTCGTTTTTTAACCCACTTCTCGTGATCCAATCGAGCTGACATTTTCCACACAGACTCGTTGTGCGAGACAATTAATGTTCGTAAAAAAATTCCCAAAATTTTACACTGTTTAGGGAAAACAAATTAAATATTTAATTACCAATAGCTTAATACTGGCAGACAATCATCTCACCCATAGGTGGCAGCCATCTCAAGCCAGAGGACGAGAAGATTCTAGCCGCCACGCATATAAAGGATTTATAGTGAAAAACTTTGTTTTTACGGGTTTACTTGTTTCCCCCCCGCCCGCCCCCGCGTGTCCCTAACCAACAGCAAGTCGCGGTCGGTGTCGGGCACGATGGGCGGCGGGGACGGCGCCGGCAAGGCCGGTTCCGGCGAGGAGGAGGCCAAAGCCGAGACGATCCGGACCCTGCGCAAGTCGTTCGCAAGCCTCTTCTCCGACTAAGGCCCCCACGGTCGATGACGCGCGCTCCGCGGCACGCGAACTTGTCGCTGCGTCGCCGGCGCGGGTGGCTCGCTCGCATGACTCGCTGAATGTCTCAACATTCAAGCGAACTTCCACTTAAGTTTCCATCGGTTAACGGATATTGTCTTAGGCGTGAACCAGGTTTAAAGTAGGGCTCGGATATTCAATTGTTTCATAAACGGATCACTCTAATGATCAATTGCTTGACTGTATGGATAAGATGGAAATAGTTGGGGGGAGGGAGGAAGTCTCATCTACGTTCCCACGTGTGCCGCTGGACGGGAGGTGATAGGCGAGACTTTGGTGACGTCATTGGCATCAACAGCTGCGTCACGCTGGGCGTGGCTTATGAGGGGTTTCCCTCCTTCAGGAAACAGAACGTGGGGGGCAGCCGCCATTTTTTTCACGGGCCCAAGTGACTGACTGTGTAAATGAGTTGATTGCAATATTTAATTGGTTCATCGGCTAATCGTCCCAACTCTGGTTTAAAATCTCGTTCACGGTGTGGCTGGTTCTAAACTGAAAAAAATTACTCAACACGTTGGTCAATAATACTGCCTTTAAGGGGAAAAAACAGGCAATGTTTAGGGCAATGACCCCTCGTCCTAGCACATTAATAGAGCAGAACCATTTCCAAAAAACATCGACGAGTATATATATTTATTTTTAAGGCCAAAGTATCATTGACATACATGTTGAGTTGTTGTTGTTAACTGTGCGTTTGCACCACTGCCAACGCAGCAACAGCGTCACCAACATAATCTGGTTCTCGAATCAGTTCTGGAGCACAACGCGATTCCGTTGAAGGTCGGCCTCTGCCCATATAATCGGCTAGCCCAAGTGAAATACTATTCACAACGGGAACGAGACGCAGCCAAAGACACAACCAGATCACTTGCTTAAACGAATGCTGCCAGGACGCGTTAATCTGGAAGGCCTATCAGCAGAATGGCAAAATATTCTCTTATACTGCAAATTACTTGGCGCACACTTAACATTTATTTTACAATTCACAGCTGAAGGCGAGGGTGGGTTTTTTTCTTTCAGTAGCAAACCGATGATACTTCGAAGTAGGGCTTCAGTTCACATGGAGCTGTCCGGGGCTGAGCTCTGATAAATATTTCTAGGGGTGAGGGGGTTAAGAGCCCCGGGGAGAATATTTCATGAGAAATGAAGCCCTGCTTTTAAGCGTTAAGTGTGAGTGAAGGACAAATCTGTGCTGGTCCTGCACATGCCTCATCCCAGCCCTCGCCTCCTATTCCTTTGCCGCCCTCTCAAACGTGACCACAAACCGTGGCTCAGACCGAGTGCATTTCGCTTAAATTAACTTAAAGCCACCGAAACGGTTCAATACTCTTACTATTCAATGCTTTTTCGTCCTATAATCTCTCTCAGATATCGTATGGACTCGATGAAGCTAAAGGCATACTGCTACAATCAAGAGTTATGTGCAGATTGTGGTTTGCCTGTCGATTTCTTTTCAAATAATATACTCGGTAACATCAGGACCCGAGTCTATACATGTTTGCTAAGTAGAAATAAGTAAACACGCGGCAATCGATAACCTGACATGCAGTTTCAGTTCGTTGCTACATAAATCCTAATTATATCGCATGCTAAGGGTATTATCCGCAATTGTGTGGAGGGTTACGGTATTTGATTTGCACGAGGTTTTGGCTATAGAATAATCTGCGTCATTTTAACATCATACTATTCCAATGAGAATGAATTCCGTGGGTTCAAATAAATAATGATTTAGAGGGGTCCAAACACTGAGTAGAATTCGATAGTCGGAGGCGTTATCCTGGGGTATTTTAACATTGAGATTTCTGCTTGCAGTGCGTTTTTACGACAGCAGACATTGCAGACCCCCCACCCCCCACATGAGCAACTTGAACGCGTTCGCTTTTAGAGCCCCTCCAGTTTGACAAAACCCTTCCCTCCCACCAATGTCCAAACGGTTCCCCGAGCATGACGGACGTGTGAATGGTGCGGCGTGAAAAAACAACAACAACAAAAACCCCACCACTCGTTCTTTGCCGACCCATTTGTTTTGTGTGCAGCCTGAGCAATGCGAGTCGAGGAGGAGGGCGGACGTTTCATTCCCTCTGTGCCCCGCGCTTCTCCCTGCATGGGTCACATTCGTCGTGTTGGATCCACCACATCGGCTGCACGTGCGGTCGTCCTCGTTCCAGAGAGGGCGGGGGTGGGTGGGGGGGCAGAGACCAAGAGCATGTCATTTGGAAATTGTGCACGCCAATGGCAAACTCGGGTTGCCACGTGACCCGGTTTTCCCAGGATCTCCTTTTTGAGATAGCTATTCTGGGTAACCTGTAAGTCTACGTCAGTGCACAACAAAAGTAATAATATTCTTAGGTTTTTTCGGTAAAGTCACGTAGGTAAAACATGTAAATTAATAAAAGTAAAATAAAATTTACTTGATACAGCTATCGTGCTGTGACGGTTCCACCTGAAGACGGAAGCTTGTGTTGCCTCCGAAACGTCGTGATTTTTATTATTTTATTTTATTATTTTATTTTATTTTACTTTTATTAGTTTTAATTAAAAAAATTTACCTACTTGACTTTACCGAAAAAACCTAAGAATATGAATCCTTGCAAGTCACGAAAGCTTCAAATCTAAAAGTAATAATAATAATAATACACCACTCGAGACAATTCGTACACACGTAGTTCTCGCATCTTGCCAATATTGGCGAGATATTATTCTCCCCCCGTGATGTGTCCAGGTGTTTGCGTACCCCAAGAGGCAGGCAAACACCGACAGCTGCAGGCGCATTCCAATTTCTTCCAACTTGTGTTGTCGCTCTCGGGACGGAGCGGTGGTGCAGCGGTGCGGTTGCTCGCAGTGGCCGTAGCGTGATCGGCATGAGCCCCCAGAACCAAATGGGGGCCCCTTTCCCACCCCCCCCCCCCTGCACTGACCTCTACGTCATTGACCTCTCCTCTCGCGATTTTCCTTCCCGTATTTTTCCGCATGAGCCAGCGCCGTCCCCTCCCAGCATCGTCGTCCCCATTGCCAAGTCGCTTGCATGTCGGAGGTGCCCCGCTTTGCGCCCAGCCCTGCGTTCATCCCGCGCGTCGGGACGATGGCCTCGATCGAATCAGCCGACCTACGCCCCGGGGTGGCCACTCAACCTCGCTCGCTGTTTTGAACGAATCGACACCCACGCGCAAAGGTTAAGAATGATAAGTAGATGGAAAGTATTTATACTCCTGTGTGTCGTTTAAAAAAAAATTGGGGATGGGGGGGGGGTATGTGCAATCTTGGCTTGAATTTGATCGAATTTCAAGTAGCTTCGATTTGCATTTCACTTGTCGTCGTAAATCTCTATCGGCTGTCGGCGACCTTTCCAGGCAGTTGTTTTGGCTCGGCGGTATTTGTCTTCCTTAGGGGGGGGGGGGGTGCGCACACGTGAAGCCAGTTGTCTCGACCGCTCCACGCAGGATGTGTTAAAGGAGAGCCCAGCGACACCTTCCCGGAGAGGCTTGGCTGTGAGTGAGTGCAGCGGGATCGGTTCAGGTGCTCAGCGCGGTCCCGCGAGGGATCTTTATCACTTTCTCCGCTGGCAACCCAAGAACGAGGATGAGCACTGCGCGCAAAATCGGAACAGGAAAAGTTGTCTTTTCAAAACGCAAGTCAGTGTTTTTTAGAGGATGCAACCTGACCTGGGGAGTGGACAAAAGCGTTTAACAGATAATCTGTTTGGTTTTGATTGCTCGCTTTTAACGGGTGGCTCAATTCCAATCTCCTACAAGCCATCATTATCATCATATTATTAGGAATGTATGGAAAGATGTGTGTTTTCGTCACCATCATCATCTGCCACCATCACCATTGTCATACTTTTACTCTTCACAATTGATTTTTCGCTTTAGGCCACGTTGCTATCTGGCCAGAGTTTCTCGTAAATATCTCTACACCATGATATTGCTGTTCACCACGGTGGCGAGATATTAACTCTCTCGCCTGATATGCAGAGGACGTGGGTTCGACCCCGACCCTGATGCCTGTATATGTGGAGTTTGCATGCTCTCCCCGTGGTCACGTGGATTTTTCTCCAGGTCCTCCTGTTTTTCCCCTCGACGTTCAGAATCAACGTGTTTTGCTGATTCTAAATATGGAACACGCGTTAAGAGTGCATTATCCGCCTGCTGTTAATGTCCACGTGATAAGCCACCTCGTTGAGCCATCATTTGTGATCGCCAGGTCGCTTCTGAAAGAGAGCGACACAGCTCAGTAATTGTTTTCTTGGTTCTTTCGGTAAAGTCACGTAGAAGGGAAATAATAAAATAATAAAAATAAAACATAATAAAATACAATTCTCACGACGTTTCGGCCACAACGCAAGCAGCCGTTCTCAGGTGAAAAACAGAGCTGTCGGAAAGAGAGCGTCTGAATGAGTTGTCTTTCCGACAGGCCTGTTCTTCACCTGAGGACGGCTGCTTACGTTGTGGCCGAAACGTCGTGAGAATTTTATCTTATTATGTTTTCTTTTTATTATTTTATTATTTCCCTTCGACGTGACTTTACCGAAAGAACCAATAATATGAATCCCTGCAGTCACGAAAGCTTTAAATCGAAAAGTAATTGTTCGTAGTGTATAGATATATATCAATCGTTCCAGTTCTAACTCAACAACCGAGCGGAACACAATGACGAGCCCCGCTGTGCACGTGGCCACTCGACAATTGAGAATTTCGATCATCTCGGCACCGCAACGACGAAAACAAGTCGTTGGCATTGCACCGCACCCCGTGGGCCTGAACTCTTCCCTACACTGCCGAGGCAAAGGCTTTCCCGTCAAAGGTGTCGTCGATGAGTCCATCGCTAATTGTGCTACAAAAGAGCGCGCTCCTTTTTACTGACATCAGTTGCGGGGTTGTCGTTCCGGCGGTCAGCCAACCTCTTTCATTTGCGAGTAAAGTCTGTAAGTTATTCGTGTTTTTTGCTGCTTGCTAAATTACCGAGAGGAGGAGGAGAAGGAGGAGAAAGCATTTGATTCAAATGTCCACCGTTTTTAATTCGGTGAATATTTTCACGATATTCATGGTGGTGGCGGCGGGGGGAGGGCTAAGAGGAAAATCCCGCGTTTGATTTCGGGAGGACGCGGAGTGAGCGGAAAGACGACGTGTGTTTAGTTTGCCGTGCGTTTCAAATGGACAGTCATTGCTTGCCGTCTCGTAAACGTGTGGGCTGCCAGTGTTTGTAAATGTGAAGTCGATGCGTTTGAACAACAACAAACAAACAAAAAACATAATAAAAATGAAAGTGTCTGTGTTCGCTGAGTTTTTTGTTCCCGTTGTGAATAGTATGTATGTTAAAAGTGTAACAGGTATTCAACGTCACGTGCGGGCTCTATTAATTCGTTTCAATTCTACGCAGAGCTGAGATTAAAACTTTCTTCTCCACTCTCATGCCACATTTTTGAGGATCAGAATCACAAAATGTATTTATCCCGGAGGAATCCGATGAGCTATAAAGCTCTTTTTCACATATGTCCAGTAGGGGCGGGTAAGAACGTTACAACAACAAGCAGTATAAAAAGCATGATAGTCGTGCAAAGTAAGGAAAAGTAAACAAGCCATTAATGCCACGTTTCTGCAACCATTAAATAAGTGCACCCAGCGACTCAGAAACAGCCCTGGGCCGTTGCTGCAGAGCTCAGATTTTGTCCAAACACTCCACAAAGCACACGGATCCATGTGCTCGACCCATCCCACTTCATCTTCCCTGCAAGCTTACCCTGCCCTGACCGAAGAAAGCCATTTTAAAAAAACACAATTCCTGCGGAGGGAGCTGGTAGGAACGTTGGGTTGCTCGGTCAATGGCCAGGGTCAACGGCGGCGTGGTGTATTCCGAGTTTTATAAGGGCACCACGGGGTGACCAACCCCTCCCCACCCAGCCCCACCCTCCCCACCCAGCCCCTCCCCACCCAACCCCACCCTCCCCACCCAGCCCCTCCCTGCACGACGGACGGACACAATAATCCCCTGTGGGCTGGTGGAACCAGTGGGTTCTTACCAGTAAAATGTTGTTTATAACAGGAATAGCTTTTATCGCAGACTTCGGCTAAGTTAGCCCAGGGGTAGTGCTACATGCGGCTCCAGCGCCGCATGCGGCTCTTTAAAGGCTGCTTCGTGAGGTTATTAAGCAACCATCGTCTCGTTTTCACATGCTTTGCGGCTCTTGGTATGTTGAAATTTTTTTACCGAATTAAAAAAAATGTCTCTTGATGTTTTGCTTACCGACCCCTGCGTTAGCCAATTCCCAGAAAAAATATCTTTATACGATTGTCTTTAAAAAAAATTCAAACGTCCCTGGATCTGAGCCTATGTGAAGGACGCAAACGACATCATATTGCCACGTGACCCACGTGAAGGCACGCACCTCGATTCTGAGAGGGCGCCATGCGGCCCGCTGAAGGGAGCAACCACGTGGCACCGAGTCGGCCCAGTCAGGCTAAAACTATTTACACTAAATTTCGATTTAAAGCTTTCGTGACTGCAGGGATTCATCTTCTTGGTTCTTTCGGTAAAGTCACCAAAAGAACCAAGAAGATATTTACACTAAATTAGTTTTTTAATCAGGTTAAGCCCACTGAGCTATGTAGCTCTTTTTCAGAAACCATCTGCCCACAAATGATAGTTCAACGAAGTGGCTTATCACGTGGGAATTTATTGCGGCCAAATACTCAAAACGCATGTTTCTAAATGTTGAGCGAACCATCAGAGGACCCGGAGAAAAATCCACGCAACCACGGGGAAAACGTGAGAACTCTAAATATGTGTTCTGATCATGGTCATGCATTTGATAGCCAAATTATGTATTTATTTAAGGTAACTTCTTTTTAAAAGGACAATATCGTTATCCGCGAAATTTTGCTATTTTACGAGCATCTCCGGAACGTATCCCGCACGAATAACGAGTCGACCCTGTAAACATGTTATCAACAACTCGTCCATTGGTGATCGCTGGCGGCAGTCGCCGGCACGCGTTCGATGGAGGGCACGCGCGCGCACAACGCAAGCGCCGTGCGGTGATAATCGTTACACGAAACCCCCACGTTGCAACACAACGTAGCGGGCTCATCTTCCCAAAGCCCGGCGCGTTAATATCGGAGCCGGGGGGTGTACGGTGACGGATTTCACGAAACCCTCGGGAAAGTTACAAACAGCGCCATCGGTGTGGTTGCGACGATGCATGCGGTGCGGTGTGGTTACGTGCGGTGCAATCGAGTTGGGTTGAGTGGCTGGATGAGTAACCGGGCTGCGTGACCCTTGGCACATTTGGCTCATTGTGAACTCCGCGAGCCAGCCACAGCCCCCCCCCGCCCCCCTAGGATCGAGCGAAACAGTTTTTCGTGAGTTATTTATGAACACAACGTGCCCACCACGCAGACACACCCTGTGTCTGCGTGAGTCTCGAACACCTTCCCCCACCCGGTGCTTGCGAACGCCAGCAACTAAAAAGTTGAATAGAAAATTGAGTGGAGGCTTGGGGAAGAGGTTAAAGTGGGGTTACGGGCAGGGTCGATGGGAAAACCGGTACTAAGGTGGTGAATGTGATAACGGTAACTGCTTTGAATAATAGTGGAATGGTGCGCTATTTGTTTTATGCCGTAAATAGTTAATTGTTGTACCAGGTGAGGCCCACTGACCTATCTAGATATTTTTCATAAGCGACCTGGCTATCACAAATGATAGCTCGACGAAGTGTCAAATCGCGTGGAAATTCTAAATGTGGAGGGAAAAGCCGGAAGATTCGGAGAAAAATCCACACGACTACAGGAAGAACATACGAACTCTAAATATACACCAGGTGTCAGGATCGGGGTCAAACCCACGACCTCCTGCATACCAGGCGAGGTAATTAACATTTCACCGTGGCGTCTCTGCCCCGGCTTGCACAAATCTGCACCGACCAGCGTGGTGAAGTATGGTCAAATGACCCCCACGACCTGTACGGCACGGGGAGGCGTTCGTCAGAAGTGTATTTACAAAGGGATGTAAGTTTTGTCACTATTACAGATAATTCCAGTTTGTTTCGATGTTCTGTGTTATCCATTTATTTATGTTTAAAGGTTTATATTTCTGTTATTTACAGTGTTGTATTTAGAGTATGCTGTTATTCTTGATCATGGAGTAAAACAAATGCCATCAAATGTTTACGTGATCAGCATGCAGTCACACAGGTCCACCAAGGAAACTGGAAGAATAACTCCAAGGTCTGAAGCCTGGCTAATTGTAAACGTATGAGATAAATATAATTAGATAATAATGCAGTCCTTTTATCAATCCATTACTGGATGAAGAGGGCCTCTCCCCACCTTGTCAGTCATGGGGGTTATGTGACCATACTTCACCACCCTGGTCAGTGCAATTCTAGATTTGAAGCTTTCGTGACTGCAAGGATTCATACTCTTAGTTCTTTCGGTAAATCACGTAGGTAAAACATGAAATTAAAATTAATAAAAAATAAATAAATAAATAAAATCACGACGTTTCGGAGGCAACACAAGTCTCCGTCATCTGGCTGTGACGGTCCCACCTGATGACGGAGACTTGTGTTGCCTCCGAAACGTCGTGATTTTATTATTTTATTTTTTATTAATTTTACTTTCATTTTTTACCTACGTGACTTTACCGAAAGAACTAAGAGTATGGTCAGTGCAAGTCCGTGAAGGGTGCGGCTGTGTCCAGGTCCTGGTATCACTCACCACGAGGGTTGCCACCTGTCCTGGTTTTCCTAGGATTGTCATCTTGTTGAAGTACAATAGCTGTCCTTAGTCGAAATGTGTAAACCTTCCCGAGACATTAATAGTCCCAGTTTGTCAGTTACCTCGTAGATAATAATACACCACCATTGGAACCTCATTTGCCAGTCAAAAATATGATAATTGGTTTTTTACCCTTCCATCTGGCAACAAAACTGACACCTTTTTTTACAAGGAGTCATGTTTGCATAGACCACAATACCTGCAGTCATAATGCAAAAAAAACATAACTCTGATAATGCGCCTTTTGGCGTCATCTGGTCCAACCCATGTGAAAATAGGCTCTAAGGAAAGCTGTCTCGGGTGTGGACCAATCAACTTCAAGGACAGTGCATACATTATCAGAGTTATGTTTTTGTTTGCATTATGACTGCAGGTATTGTGGTCTATGCAAACATGACTCCTTGTAAAAAAAGGTGTCAGTTTTGTTGCCAGATGGAAGGGTAAAAAACAATTATCACAATAATGCACCACTCAAGACGATGCATTTAAAATACAAGAACTTCACTATTCCTACATTATGAGATCTTCCGATATATTTTTTGTACTTCAGAGGTGGCATCCCTGCCTCGCCGCTGCTGTTAGCCGTGGCCGGAAGTCAAACTCATGTGGCCCCGGGTTCATGGCCTAGTGCGTGAATCACTCCACTGCGCCTCCCCACCCTCCATATTGTGGCAACAACAAAAAAAATCTGTAAATATTAAAACGAACACTCATCATCCGCGACAAACATTCCACTATTTCCGTGCAATGTCCATACTTGGGTGATGAAAAAAAACAACAAAGGCTGGGCTTGTCACCAGCTTGCGAAGAAGGTTCTAGCTCAATTTCCCCGCCACGTGCAAGTTAGTTGTGCTGCCGTCAGCAATTTATTTTTAATTTCCATTCATCAATGGCACCTTGTCAACAAGGAAACAGCCTGAACCTCCGTCACAGCGAGTCAGAGCCACGGCACCTGAGAGACGCGCTCACGCTCAAGACCGAGTCAACCTAAGGGGTGGTGGTGGGGGTGGTTGCCACAAACCAAGAAATCTGACGCCCCACCACGATTTCCAGGTTGCCGTCCGTGCATGGACCTCGGCATTGAACCCGCGCCGTGGCCGTGAGTGGGCGGGCGGGCGGGCGGTTGGGTGGGCGGGTGGGTGATGGGGTGCCGGGTTGGGTGACCCTTGCCCCACTTGGCTAAACGAACGAGAAACGTGGGCCGACGTGGCCCCAGCTTCTTGTGTTTTCGCGAGTTATTTATGAACACAACGTGCCCCGAGAGACCCCCCACCCCTCCCACCCCGAGTGTGTGTATGGCCGGGCGTGGTTGCTGGCCACACAACCACCCCTCGTGTGCCATTGGCGACCTTCACAAGTGATGCTGCTGCTGATGCTCGCGAACAGCCCATGCCCCAACAGTCTGTTGAGACTACACCGTGGGGATGGGGGGGGGGGTCTTTGTTGTACGGGTGTATCGGTGCGGGTTGTCACCTCTCGGCTGTTGAAAGTGACACACACAACCCATCTCACGCGTGTTTGACACACCAGGCGTGCATCACCGCACTTCGCTCCGGTAGAGGGTGTCTCTCACTCGCACTCCTGCTCGGGTCCATGTATATAGTAACAACATGGTATTATATACATAGTCCCACTGAGGTGTGAACTTCTTTTTCAGAAGCGACCTGGCCACAAATGATAGCTTCAACAATTGTGGCTTATAGTGTGGAAATTTATTGCAGTAGAATAATACTGGTAGGAACCTCCTGGTTACACCAGCCCACAGGGCATTATTGTGTCCGTCCGTCCGTCGTGCATCCAAAAATGGGAGGGGTGGGGCTGGGTAGAGAGGGGAGGGTGGGGAGGGGCTGGGTGGGGAGGGGAAGGTGGGGAAGGGCTGGGTGGGGAGGGTGGGGAGGGGCTGGGTGGGGGGTGGGAGGGGTGGGGCTGGGTGGGGAGGGGCTGGTCACCCCGTGGTGCCCTTAATAAACTCAACGTTTAACCTACTCACGCCGGCTTGTGCCCGCCCTCACAGTCGGGCATATTTGCGGAATACACCACGCCGCCATTGACCCTGGCCATTGACCGAGCAACCCAACGTTCCTACCAGCTCCCTCCGCAGGAATGTGTTCTAAATGCACGATTTAGAGGCGACCTGGCCACACATAATAGCTCGTCGCAGTGGCTAACATTATCACGTGGGAATTTATAATAGCAGAATAAATTAATCTCAACGCGCGTTGTTGCTAAATGTTCAGGGCAAAACCTGAGAACACAGAGAAAGAAATCCACGCGATCACGGGGAGAACGGTGCGCACTCCAAATATACCAGGGGTCAGGTTTGGGATCGAACCCACGACCCTCCGTATCTCACCTGCGTTCATGCCTCTCTACATTGGCTTCCAGTTCAAATTCACATTGAGTTTAACATTCTCATACTTGTGTTCAAGGCTTTAACATGGGCCTGCTCCGCCAAACATCCAGGAGTTGATTCAGCAACACATTTATTTCTATAAATGTGTTGCTGAATCTGAGTTCTTGACCTTGGAGGTCCTTGGAGGTCAATAACTCAGTTGATGGGAGACGTTTAAATCCCAGCTGAAGATCCCATCACCGGTTTAAAAAAACCTCTCTCTATCTCTCCCGAGTTCTCTATATGATGTTCGCTTTAGTATTTCTCTCCCCGGTTACTTCTCGCTTATTTTCCTTGTTTAAATGCCTGGCGCTCCGTGATCCATTGTTTAAGGGCTCCATTGTTTAATTTGCCACGCCTGGAGATGGGATCGAACCGGTGCCCTGTGTGTGTTGACCATACATTACACGGTAGCAGCACGGACTGGGCGGATCATGCAGTACAGGATATTCAGTTCAGTATAAACAGTACAGTATGTGCAGTACAGTATGTTGAGTTCAGTATATACAGTGCAGTATATGCAGTACAGTATATGCAGTACCAAAAACCACACTGCCGGTGTATGACTGTGCAGCGCACTTCTAAATATTAACTCGAAGACAAAATAGAACAGTAAACATACGACGTAATGTTTTCTCTTAAAAGCAGGCATGTTTGATTGTTACCCCCCCACCCGCATCAATCCTCTAATACGCCTCCAAAAATTAAAACATCGCTGGGATTCCATGAGGAAATGGGTTGAAATAATTCAAGTTATCCAAATAAACATTGCATTTTTTTTATCCGAATAAGCAGGGTAACTCTGGTTTTGTTCTCTCTTTAATGGGACCTCGTGGTGTCAATTACTCGTATTAATGCATTTTTTGGTCTTGAATATAACTGGACAAAAGCCATCGCATTTGGCTTAGTGCTGACTCGATGCCACAGTAATATCCTCTTGGCCTGTGCATGATTCACCGCAACGTTCGTCAATCACCCGATACAGCGGCACTAACAAAACACACGACTCCAGGACTGTATGAGCAGTCACCGATTCCGACTCTAAACTCATGTGATTTTCAAGTTGGCCTACCGCAACCGCTAGAGGCTCTAATTATTAGATGGCGCTCATTACACACGCGAAGTGCTTGCCACAAATTCAACAAAAATACCTCGCTTATCTCGTCAAAGGCCATAAACCATCATCACCGCGAACATCGAACAAAGACGGCGTTCACCGCATCGCGCGCTTTCAGATGCGCATCTGCGGCCGTCTGGAATGCTCGCTGCCTTCCGATATTAGGAAGCCACTGGAGCTATGCACTCTTAAGTAATCTAGATTGAAAACTCAGTTTTTTTTTTAGAACTGCTTTTTGTGTTTTAGTTTGTTTTTTACTTAAAACTTTCGTGAATGCAGGAATTCATTTTCTTGGTTCTTTCGGTAAAGTAACGTAGATAGAAAATAAAAAGTAAAAATAATAAAATAAAATGTAAAGTACTTAATTAATCATGTTTTTTTTTCATTTTATTTTATTTCGTTGTTTTTTCCCCAGCACCTCCGACTAGCACGGTTGGCTACTTGGGAAAAAGGTTTAACATACAATCACACCACCGCTATCCCTGCCCTTAACAAATAACCATGTCCCAAAGTGGAAACAGAATCTCACAACATTTCAGTCTCGCGCAGTACAAAACAGATGTTCCCTCTTTGTTTAATGTCTTTTTAATTCCAGCTTTTCTCGCTGCCATAAGTCAAGTCCGGATCGCCGCTACGCCCACTACGACCACGACGACGACGACGATGATGATGTTGTTGATGATGACGGGGATGTTCTGGATCCAATTCCCACCCACACGCAGGGTACCCTCCTCCCTCCCTCCCAACTCCAACAACTCAGCTTCAACACAGCCCCCGTGGGATAATAGCAGTAATAAACCAACAACAAAAAAAGGTGGGTGGGTGTATGCTCACGCAGAGCTGTTGTCTGTCGCGAGTCCAGTCCGCCTGCCTGCCGTCTCCCTCGTCGCAGTCGTTTTTAATCGTCAACAGCACGAGCGGAGATCCGCGGCTTCCACAACTCGCTGGGAGGAGGCGTTTGGTTTTGCTTTGTGCGTTGATTCGCCTGCCCAAAACAACTTTCCTCCGACTGCCGAGTCTTCACGTCGTCTCCACGTCGTCTCCACGAAGGCGAGAGAGAGAGAGAGAAAGTAAAGTGACGGCGAGAGAGAGTCGGGCGAGCGCGATCAGGCAAGGGGTTGGATGGGGAATCACTTTTACGCACATTTTGCGGTTGTGTTTGTCGTATGGACTGTGTCTGCTTATCTGCCTGATTAACACAGACTTCCTGCTTCCCTTTATTCGCAAAGTATCTGTGAACTTGTCTCAGTAATCTAACGGCAGTTTAACGCGTTACATGTTAGTTTCGCATGGTTAGTTTTCTGTCAAAGAGGTAAGAAAATTCGCAAGGTTTCTGCCGACTGACTTTCAATATACACAGGGTGTGCCAAACGTCTGGACACATAGTGTATTATATTTATTATAACAAATCGCATAGGGTGATTTAATTTACTTTATTTAAAAATGTCCAAACTGACTTCCAATAACATGAATGCATGCATTAATTATCTTTTGAATTAAATTTAGGACTTTTTTAATATTACAGCTGCCTTCGTGAGCATACATAAAAACGAGTCATTGAATTTCTTTTTCAGTCACATTTTGTTCCAGTAGTAAATTTAATCTGAAAAGGGAGAAAAAATGATAGTATTCGTAATGATAAAAGAGTAAATCTTTTCTTTAATAAAACTCAATTATGTTTGAATGCCAGTGTTAAAAGAAATAAAATAACCCGATGTGTCCTGACTTTTGGGCCACGCTGTTAATACTGAAATAGTTATACTGGGAAGTATAAGGTTGCCATGTGCCTTAGAGGCAAGAGCGCTGAGGCATGATCTGCCGACACCCTGGGTTGGCATCCAGGCAGCTATATGTAACTGAACTGAGTTCTCAAATGGCAGTGAATTAGTTTATGGTCTCAACCGAGTCACCAACGACTAACTGCACGCACAAAACAAACGTTACACATACTACGAGACCTCCTTTACCAGTGGCAAAATATAGTAATAGGTTTTTACCTTTTCAACTGGTACAAAAACTGACACCTTTATACAAGGCATCATGTTTGCAACACAAGGCATCATGTTTGCAATAACCACAACACAAGCAGTCAAAATTCAAACAAAAAGAAACAACTCTGATGATGATAATGCTTACCCCGAGCTCTCAATACTCTGATAGTGCGCTGTCTTTGAGTTGTACGCCTTTTGGCGTCATCTGGTCCAACACCAATGGAGACTAGGCTCTAAGAAAAGCTGTCTCGGGTGTGGACCAATCAACTTCAAGGACAGTGCATATCATTATCATCATCAGAGTTGTTTCTTTTTGTTTGCATTTTGACTGCTTGTGTTGTGGTTATTGCAAACATGATGCCTTGTATAAAGGTGTCAGTTTTTGTACCAGTTGAAAGGGTAAAAACCTATTACTAAACGTTACACATGTTGATTGCCACTTAAGCCTGGTACCAGCTATGAGAATTGTAAATATAATATCCGTCGACTGGCAGGCGACACTCTCATAGCCAGAGTGTTCGGGGAAGTGGGTTGCCCCCTAAGCGTTTGTTGTTTTTGTATAAAAGAGGTCACTTGAAGGATTTGTCTAAAGTCCCGTGAAGGTTGATTCTGCGGGACGTTCTCGGAGACATGGGGCTCACTGCTCTTGAGAGATTTCCGAATGAATCTTACATCGATTGACGTGACGCCGATGGCACTATTAGGATACAAAGTGCGGAGGGAAATACAAGACGTTTCCAAGTGATCCTGGGAACAATGGGGCATGGACTTGGGGTGATGCTGTTGATGTTTAAGACTCAAAATATACTCCTCAGGGTGGTAGAGAAGTGGTAGAACATGAACCCAGCCACCTGAGTTGGATTCTTGGCCAGGGCTAACATATGTTTGTGAGTGATAAATAAAGTCAGACCCCGCTCCCTCTCTCTTCACCAAGCCGCACTGACCAGCATGGTGAAGTATGGGTCAAACAGCCTCCGAGGCCTAAACGGATGTGGGGGGAGAGCCTTCATCCAGCAGTGGATTGACAACGGGCAATATCTTATCGTTTCTCAACCTCATTAATTCGAGTGAATGTGAAAATAACAGAGATACGGTAGTTTAGAAGGAGCCTTTTATTTTTTACTAAGTATATTTGAAAAATATAAAAAAAAATGCCTATCGTCTTATGGCTGCTCAAATATAAATGTTCTCAATGTTTATGGAGCTGCAACTGACTTCAACGGTGCCAGAGTTTGCCAAGCGTGTGCACGCTCAAGTACAACAGTGTTGTTACAATAACGTGCGGGGCGATGATATAAGCATAGTTTCATAATCCCCGGCATAGCCAACCGCATTCACATGAGCCATTATTTGCGGCGTCGCGTGTGTTGTGTGTTTGTGGTGGAATGTTTCATGGAGCTTTGACTCTAAAATTACACACGAGAGATAAATCACGGGCATGTGTCTGTCGGGCGCTGTGTGGGCATTATTGCTGGCTATAAGTGCAGACTTAAACTGCTCTATCAACAACATCATTCACAAGCCTGCCTTGTGAACTAACACATTTAACATTGCATTACATTCCTAGTGTAAAGGTTACTAACATAAATAAGTGAGCCTTTTTACATGACTGTACAATGATAGAAACAGATGTAATCCTTTTTAATTAAATCCACTGCTGGATGAATGCCTCCTCGTGTTGTGTCGGCCATGGGGGGTTGTTTGACCATACTTCGCCACGCTGGTCCGTGCTGGTCGGTGAAAGGGCAGAGGAGAGACCCAGGGAACCGCTTCAGATATCACTAGGCACAGATGTGGGTTGTAGCCGAATATCGAACTCAGGTCGCCGCGGTTCGTGGCACAGTACCACTGATCAACCACTAACTTTAGCAGCACTCTATAAATCTCTCTGTCAATGTCAGGTTGGATAAAAGGCGGTGTTTGTCAACATTGGAGAGATTACATTGGGCACACGAGTGATGAGTCTGTGGGGACACACCGTGCCAACCGCATACTCGCAGAAAATGTGGGCGCGAATTTGGATACGCTGGAGCGCCAAGAGAGGAGAAGCTGATTGACTCACGTGCTCCTGCGTTAGGGTTGGCGAGAAACGTCGGAAGACATCGTTCCGAACAACACGCGGAACAAACGCGATGCCACGTGAGAGATGGATTGAAAGCAAATTTCCGCTTAGGATTATTTGGGTCTTTTGGTAAAGTCACTGAGATAGGTTCAAATAAGTCCAACATGTGTACTGTACGTACAGAGAACAGCAAACTATTTATTTTCAAGGTTGAAATAAGGGTTCCTTACAAAGGACATATTACATAGTAGTTTTGTGACTTTTGGTCTAATACTCCCAAAACCGCGGGGCGAACACTGGACCAATGTTCTGTTTGTTCTATTGAGTGAGTTGTGCTCGTGATTTATCAGCGATACGACAATAGCCGCGATAACAGACGCGGTGTTTGCAATGCTTCGTGTTTACCGCTCAAAAAATGGCAAAAACAGATCGATCCGTGGCAGATGTCCCCATGTCTGCGGGCGTGTTTACGCGCCCCATGCTGTCGGAGCAGAAGCAGCGAGCGAGCCAGCGAGCGGATGGCCCGTCCGTAACGTCCGTTCCTGTGGCCTAATTAAATTTCTCCGCAGGACAAATTAACCAGCGTCGTGAAACTAGGCGTGGGTAGGACTCGGTTCGTTGTAAGTACGAGGCTCGGGTAGGACACATTGCTCACACTATCAACGGTGATGGCCGGTGGTCGAGGCTAACCAAGGAGCAGCATCATCCAATGGAGTGGATCCCCATCTGGGTAGATCCGTGTCACTGGTTCTTCAAGTTCTGCAGATGGAGATGCCGCTGGTTCTTCGTGTTCTCCAGTGGTAGATCCCACTGGTTCTTCATGTTCTGCAGATGTAGATGCCACTGGTTCTTCAAGTTCAGCAGATGTAGATGCCACTGGTCTTCACGTTCTACAGATGTAGATGTCACTGGTTCTTCATGTTCTGCAGACGTAGATGTCACTGGTTCTTCACGTTCTGCAGATGTAGATGCCACTGGTCTTCACGTTATACAGATGTAGATGTCACTGGTTCTTCATGTTCTGCAGATGTAGATGTCACTGGTTCTTCACGTTCTGCAGATGTAGATGTTACTGGTTCTTCACGTTATGCAGATGTAGATGCCACTGGTCTTCGCGTTCTACAGATGTAGATGTCACTGGTTCTTCACGTTCTGCAGATGGAGATGCCACTGGTTTTTCACGTTCTGCTGAAGTAGATGCCACCACCGCCATCTATTGCACGGCGGTTGAACTTTGAACTCTCGATCCGAACAGGCAACTGGACATACGGACGGGTTTGTTCGTACCTCTGAAAGTTCTTAAGTAGATGAGTCCTTGTACATACATGCATACAAGTCCGTGAGAGCCGGCGACGACTTTGAATCAGAAGGCTCAGAAGTTTATTTCCCTTCGAGTAAAGCCCATTGAGCTGAAAAGCTCTTTTTCAACGGCAACTCAGCAGCAAAGCTTTCCATCTCAACTTGGGGGAGCCTTCATCCAGCAGTGGATAGATCAGGGCTGATGATGATGATAAGGACAATGTTCATGATTAACGGGGTGTGTGGGGGGGAGGTTAGATTATTATAATTACTTGTCCTTGTGCACATTGCCAATGCAGTGCCCTTATGTCTTTGGCGAGAGTTTGGTAGCCTCTTGTGCCAAACTCCAACATGGTTTTTTGTTCCCTCCCCGCTCCCCATCAACAAGTATGACCTTCTCTCTTTGTCACTTTCCTCTTCTGACATTCACGGCACCCGTTTGCAGTAGGGAGGTGCATCTTTGCAGAACAGCTCAGTCTTACAAAATCGCCTGTGTGAACTCACCTACCCCCCTTTACGAATGAGACACTCTCCCACATAATAGGTGATTTTTGTTTGGGGGTTAGATCGCGTAAATATAAATGTGTCGTTAAACCCGCCACCACCCGACACGGCCAATTTAGTAAAGGTTTGTCACGTAAAACAAAACGTGCCAATTCGTGACGAGTTCAGCACGCCGGTTGTGTGTTGGAGAGTGAACCCACAACATTTACCATTCGAGCACCGTGACGTTACGCCAGTAATTACAACCGACCTCATCAGGCAATAAGCGATCTATAGGTCCACCTCCAGAATTGTCACTCACATCTGGAAACAAAGATCACATCACCCACAATGATAACATCCCTCCACTGGCTCCCAATCCAGTTCCGGATCAACTGCAAGAGCCTCCGTGGACCTGTTAACGTCTCCCCTCTCATCTCACTCTTCTCCCCACCGACTCAAGTAACTAAAATGTGGTTATTCATTCAAGAAATCGACACTCAAGTCGTAGGACTCTCTCTTTAAAGGCAGATCCTGCGTTAGGTTTTTTTATTTTAAGATGTTTTCAGCAAATTAATTATTAGTGTTGAAACAACTCATTCCACTCCTAGTCTTGTTAGCATTGTGTTTTCAGTTACAACTTAACGCAGCTTTGATTGCTCATGGCTGGTGATGATGGCACACGACCCTACCCAGTGGCGTAGTGACGACATTATCAGCTCAGGGGGTGAGGCAATCGGTGAAGTGGGGCCACAATATTTGATTTATCTCGCTCGGTTGCACCCAAGCGATTTATTTATTGCCTAATCACATCGTTGCTCTCACGGTCTCGAACATTTAACGCTGTAGGGACGGTCTGTCGCCGCAAAATGCAGCCACGACAGCTTCGTAGTACCTCTTTGCAATATAATTGACGTGTATCTAATACAATAAATGTCCCAGAAATGAAGATCTATGTCCAATGTTCTTGAACTCAAGTTACGGTCATTCAAAGCAGAGTACGCTTCGTTACGTTACATTACGTTTCATTAAGGTACAACAAAACTGTGTCACTTACAATACTAAACTGTTGAAAACAAATCTGACTGTGGTTGTCAAGGGGGGCTCAAACTCGTAGCTTTGGCCACCGGGGGGACCAAGCCCCCCCCCTACCCCCATGCTCGTTACGCAACTTCCCCAACTCCCCATGACGAGACCCCAAAAATTATATTCCACTCACGTAGGGCCGGACAGAGAGGAAGACCTAAGAGAGGATGGCTTGCCGACGATATAAGATATTGGTGCCAGAAAGCTGTGGCACACTACTTGAGCATGTTGGCAACAGGACAGAGGAACGTGGAAACAAATTACAGAACGTGCAGTGGACACCAACGGGCAATCTGCCCGTGGATCGTGATGACGATGAGGGCCGTCTTAAAAATCTTGACATTTTGGGACTTCCCACTCCCCCCCCCATCATTCATGGCTGGATTGGTGCCACCCATAACTGCCTCAACTTCTGTACCACCAGGGCAAGCAGGCGGGGAGCGTTTGCGGCGATCATCACGACGATGCCCGTGGTCCCGCCGTGCGACGACGCGGCCCTGCGGGAGCTGCCCTCTGCGCCCCCGACCGCTGCCACCACCGCGGCGGCGGCGACGACGGCGACGTCCTCGGTCCCCGTGGAGGCGCCCCTCTCCATGGAGTGCCGCGTGTGCGGGGACCGCGCCTCGGGCTTCCACTACGGGGTGCACGCGTGCGAAGGCTGCAAGGTTGCTTGTTCACCACAAAAACAAAGATTACCCCCCCCCCCCCGCGTAGCATTAACAAGCTGTTGAGATTTACACCATTGGAACCTCATTTGCCAGTAAAAAATATGATAATTGGTTTTTTACCCTTTTATCTGGCAAACAAAACTGACACCTTTTTTACAAGGAGTCATGTTTACATAGACCACAATACCTGCGGTCATAATGCAAACAAAAAACATAACTCTGATAATGTGCACTGTCCTTCAAGTTGATTGGTCCACACCCGAGACAGCTTTCCTTAGAGCCTTTTTTGTTTGTTTGCATTATGACCGCAGGTATTGTGGTCTATGTAAACATGACTCCTTGTAAAAAAAAGTGTCAGTTTTGTTTGCCAGATAGAAGGGTAAAAAACCAATTATCAAGCTGTTGAGAGGCAAGCGCCGTTAGCGAGCAGCACCCTGTGAAGGAAGGGCCGGCACAGCAACGCGAGCGGGGTGAGTGGGTTGGTGGCCAGTACCGCGCCCCGGCCGTCGTTGTCTCCCCAGTGGCGATGTTTACACGCCGCACCAGGTACCCATTTGAGGCCGGGCGTCGACCTATTTTTTCATCCCGGCCACTCGCTCACCTCCGGCGTGGTCAGTCGCCTCCAGGTCATTGAGTGACACAAAGCTTGAAACGGAATGCCCATCGGCTACAATGGTTTTAACGGAATGCCCATCGGCTACAATGGTGTTAACGGAATGCCCATCGGCTACAATTGGAATAACGGAATCCAAATAGGCTACAATGGGGATAACGGAATGCCCATCGGCTCCAATTAGAATAACGGAATCCAAAGAGGCTACAATGGGGATAACGGAATGCCCATCGGTTACCAGATGAGCCTTTTTCTGTCATTAATTTCCGTCGTGGCCTTCGTCCTATCGCTACAGCCATGGGGTAATTTTCCCATAGACGCGAACTCGGCCTACCACACTGTTCCATCTCATCCGCACGCTCTCTGACTATTGCGCTGTAGGTCAAGAAACTGTACAGTGGTCCATATGTCTTGTGACCCCCCCCCCCCGCCCATTGAATTATCTAACATCATAACGATCCATGGGCAGATGATAGACGTAGGTGTCCACTGCACATCTTGTAAATTGTTGACACTTTCCTGTGTATTGTGCCCGTATGCTCAAGTCGTGGCCACATCTTTCGGGCACCGATCTCTCAATTCTCTGTTAACAGTCTTCCTGTCTTTCCGGCTCCTTCCATTTTTCCAAACAGCACACTTTACATTATCCTGTTGTTGTCCATCCTACATACGTGTCAAAAAAAGTCCCAGTTTCCTTCCAACCACTACCTGCATCGTCAGCACTTCTTCTATGTGCAACCTTTTGTTTTTAGACGAATATGCAAAGGAAAAAAACAATTTCTAGTGGTCAATTAATTTTGGGGGGGGGGGTCACAAGACATCTGGACCCTCGTGATGTCATTACGCGTGAACTTCATCTCTTGACATCCGTGCCACGCGTCGTCGGGCGACATCATCTCGTTGCGCGTAATTGGCAAACGAACTCCCGTGCGCGTGCGTGATTCTATTTTTCTCTCCCTCGTTGCTTTTTTGTCTTCGCGTTATCGGCAGGGGTTCTTCAGGCGCACGGTCCGCATGAAGCTCGAGTACGGGAACTGCGGCCTCAACTGCAAGATTCAGAAGAAGAACCGTAACAAGTGCCAGTTCTGTCGCTTCCAGAAGTGCCTGCGCGTGGGGATGTCGCACAGCGGTACGGGGCCTCGCAGTGCACCACACGGTCCTGGAGACAAACGCCGAGAAGCCACACTCATCACACGTCGCGCACGCTTAGATGGGGTGGACGAGCGGTGGTGGAGTGGTTACCGCACTGCGTGATGGACCTACCCTGCCCACTTGAGTTTCACTTGCCTGCCAGCCACGGCTGACTACAGTGGTCTCAGCCCGGTCGCCAAGGACAGCATCAACATTCAAACGATTGGCTAAATTTCCTCTCTGAGAATTTTAGAACAAAAATGTTGGTTTTTTTTTCTGTCACGTGGTGAACATGTCTATCAGGTGCAGGAGTGGGTGAGAAAGTGCTGTGTGGGGAACGGAAGTGTAATGGTTAGCACGTTGAGAATAGGTTTTCCCCTTTTTTCTGGCAACAAAACAGGCTTTAAGATGTTAAAGTACCAAACTGAAACCTTTTACAAGGAATCATGTCTACATTAACCACAATACTTGTGGTCAGAATGCAAACAAAAGACAAACTGATAATATATGCATTGTCTTTGAAACTGATTGGTCCACACCAGAGACAACTTTTTTTTTAGCCTCGTCTCAACGGTGTTAGACCAGAGGACGCCAAAAGGCCAGAAAAACAGGGAAAACCTATTCTCATATTATAAAGGACTCGATCACTGGGTCTGTCTCCGTTGTCCTTTATTTGGGTTCTTTACACTTGTCCCACACGGCCCTCGCTCAGAGCCTCCCCGCTTGGCAGCTCCACAGCTGCCTTCGCTCCCGTAGCCCTCTCGCTCCTGCAGCTCCGCTGCAGGTCCCCTGTGCAGTCCTCCGGCTGCTCTCACTGCAGCTCCACCGCTGCTCCCCGTTCCTCCGTGCTCGGTCACCGCTGGCCGACGGTGCCGAGTCTTACTGCGTGTGTGTGGCGATCTCGCCACTCTCCAACCTCCGCCCTGCGTGGCCTCACTCTATCTCTATCTCCAACACTTCCCCGTCTCTTCCGGTATCTCTCCCTTAAGACCTCACCCCTCTCTCACACGTGACCTAACTCCTCCCCCCCGTGACGTCATATCCGCGAGGCCGTTTACGCCCGCATTACACCGGCAAAGGAGGTCCCATGGGATTGGCACGCTGCGCTACGAACCCGGCGACCCGAGTTCCATTTCCTCTCACGGTCAACACAAACACCAGTGACAATTATCTGAACCGGTCCTGGGCCTCCCCTAGGTCGACTTAGCCTCAAATGAGTACCTCGCCACTGGGGAGACAAAGGTGGCCGGGCGTGGTGGTGGCCACCCACCCCCTTGTGTGCTGTGCCGGCCTTCATAGGTGCAGCTTGCTAACAGCACTTGCCTCAACAGCCTAAGGCTATACGGGGGATCTTTTTCCTTTATTTGCGCAACAGAAATTGCACGGTCGTTTTTGCCCACTGCACTACGAACCTGGCAAACCAGAGTTGTATTCCCAGCCGTGAGTAACATCGGTAGTAAGTGATCTCTGAACCGATCCCTTGTTCACGGCGACTTTAAAAGTACAACCACCGTAAACTAAAATCAACAGCACCTGTGACGAGCACAGCGTGGGGTTTGGCCTTAATCCCACAGAGCGATTGAATAACGGCTGTAAATTGTAACGTGGGGGGGGGGAGTTAATGCTGACGTTGGCATCATTGCTTACATTAGGTAATTTCACAGTCGTTCAGGTTAATTTGCTTATGATAGCGCTGAAAAAGCGACATTTAGTGGGCCAATCTGCGTACGATCGTCGTCAACCGGCATAATTTGCTTCATAAAAAAAACGGAACGACTGCCATGTGGACTAAAGTGCACGGTTGTCTTGCAGAGATAATTAAGTTGCAATAATCGCTATACGACCTCTATTTATAGACTGTAGTGGATGTTGCCTCGGAGATACGTAAACATTGATTATTGCGTAACACCGTAGGGTTTTTTTGCAGCCAATGGGTTAGGCCACGTAACGATCAGACCCACGTAGGCTGTTGCCTACGCAAAGCTGTCAACCCGTACGGTTTACCCCGTATTCATGTAGCGGGAAATTGAGTTGTCAGGTCCATACGGCGTACAGCCGTTTCAACACGGGGCAAAAACTATTTTTTGTCCATTCGTTTGTGTTTCTCCCTTGTGATGGGACTTTTTAGGATGAACGTTCAGATGTATAAGGGGCACGGGGTGACCAATAATGTCTGAATTGGTCTGTAGTAATGGTGGGCACTGATAAGGGGTTGACAGGTGTGCCCACTTGTTACTCTCGAACACAGCGGTGTGCTCAGGTAGTAACAAATTTGGACATTTCGTTTACATGGCAAACCTCACTAATTGGCTCTGCCGGGTGGTGCTGGGTTAACGATACATTTATATTTACGTGATCTAACCACGATAATAAAAAAAAACCTTTATTATGAAACCCCATTGTGTCAGATTTAGTTTTCAATTTATTTTGGCGTATTCCAACTCTGAGAATGAAACGTTGGGTTTTTCATGACGTGTGACAAGGCGATTAAATTGTTTAAATATTAATGTCTCGTTAAACCCGCCACCACCTGACACAGCCAATTAGTAAGGTTTGTCACGTAAACAGAACGTGCCAATTTGTTACTAGTGCAGCACACCGGTGTGTTGGAGAGCAAATTCACAACATCTACAATCTGAGTACGACGTTTCTCCAGTAATTACAGCCGGCATCATCCGGCGACAGCCACATTTGCGGACAAATCCTCCTCCTGTTTCAGAGCGATAGATGTGGTGACGTCACTCGCGAGCCCTTCACGTTGTAGTCGTCAAATAATAAATGCATCACGTGCCCTGCCATCGCTCCGCTGTCGTCTCTCTTCCCGCGCAGCAATCCGCTTTGGCCGAATGCCCGCGGCCGAGAAGGAGAGGCTCAAGGCGGAGCTGGGCGCGGCGCCGGCCGGCGGAGAGCGGAGCCCACACGACACGACGCTGCTGGGGCTCGCTCACCTCGTGTACGCCGCATACCTGCGCAACTTCACGCTCACCAAGGAGAAGGCCCGGACCGTCCTCACGGGAAGGTCCGTGCATTCGGTGAGGGACCGTCTTACCGCCCAGTTTCGGGGGGGAGGGGGAGGCCAAGGTCACGCCAACGCCACCACCGCCGTCTGTCCAGCTCTACCCCTTTTCCACCGCGCAAAGCAAACTGCGCAGGTGCCGTGCTGAGCTGGCCCGGCACGGCTCAAGAGATGCCTTTTTTTTTTCCCCACTGCAGACGTCACGCTCAACGAACCGGTCGAGACGCACGCAAACGGCACGGTGGTGACACTGCTTCCTCCTCACAATGAACGCGTCATTAGCCCCGCCCCTGGCCCTGCTTGGCCCCGAGCGAAATTCACGCATCTTGCGAGGCCAACGCACCACGATTTATATAGCCAGTGGAAAACCACCATAGCTTGAAGGGTCCCGTGCTGGCCGGTTTCGGTTGTGCCATTGGAGCGTATGTATGTATGTATGTTGAACTACTCTTGCACCGTACGTAGCCAAGCGTGCTAATCGGAGGAATGGAGGTTGTCGTGTCTTTTCTTCTCGCATCGTAGAGAGAGGGGGAAAGTGGCGTTGTTGGCCGCGTGTCATCTAAATAGGTCCTCGCCAATCACAATTGTTGGACAAAAATGCTTTGACAAAAGGCCGTTTGATGAACCCTTTCCCATTCCGGTGACAGACGTGTCCGTCATCAAAATGAATTCAGAAGTAAAACTAAAATAAAATAACTTCATCGGTACCAAGGCTCAGTTTGCCGGCAGCTGTCATTGAGTGCGGCGGTCGTGTCGCTACGGTTCTCCGCGGTGAGTGCAACGTCTTTAAAAACAGCGGCGCTACTACGCCTCTCTAAATCAAATTAACGCCGAGCCGCTTGCGCGACATTCAAAGGCGAACGGAGACACCCACGTACGTAACGACCACGCGATGCTTCCCCACCTGCCCCCACCCCCTCCAACGCACGCTCGTTGAGAAAAAAAAACGCGAAACGTCTCGAACGGCAAAGCCGGCCGCGTGTGACCTGCGGTTGTGTGCCGGCGCCGGCAGCCCGTGGTGATCCACGACATGGAGTCGCTGCAGAGCGCGCAGTCCACGCTGCACGGCCGCGCGCGGGACGGCCGCGCCGCCGAGGTGCTCGTGTTCAACCGCTACCAGCACCGCTCGGTCGAGGCCATTCGTGAGGTCACCGAGTTCGCCAAGTGCATCCCGGGCTTCCTGGCGCTCAACCTCAATGACCAGGTGGGGTTAGGTCGTGACGCTCGGTCGGTGAAGATGTGTGGTGCCCGTAGCCAAGCGGCAACGTTAAACCCTAACCGCTTCTATATATTTCTAGATTTGAAGCTTTCGTGACTGCAAGGATTCATACTCTTAGGTTTGTTCGGTAAAGTCACGTAGGTAAAAAATAAAATTAAAAGTTAATAAAAGTAATAATGGAAATAAAAAAAAATAATAAATCACGACGTTTCGGAGGCAACACAAGTCTCCGTTATCAGGTGGGACCGTCACAGCTAAAATTACTGCATCAAGTGAGGAAAATTCCAAAAGACCAGCCCTTAAATACAAGTTAAGGGGGGAGGGGCTTATCTGAATGTGGTAACCAGGGAATGGAACGTGGGGGTGGTGGGCGGGGCTACAAGAGAAATTGTTCAACGTCGACCTGTGCAAGACAACAATCGGTATATATATGTCCATAATAGAGGGTTTTTTTGTTAGGTCGCGTAAATATAAATGTGTCGTTAAAACCAGCACCACGTGACACAGCCAGCTAGTGAGGTTTGTCACGTAAACAAAAAGTGCCGGTTAGTTACTACTTCAGCACACCGCGACATTTACAATTGGAGTACAACGTTTCGCCGGCGATTACAACCAGCCTCATCAGGCGACAGCCAGAATTTGTGGAGAAAACCTCCTGTTTCCGTCTTAAATAGAAGTGTGATGTCGTCACTGTGAAACAATCGGGTGCAAAGACCAGAGGGGGGTTAATGTGGTCATATACATGAAAAGAAAAAAAAACTTTTCTGCAATTTTAGCACCTCCGATTTAGCACGGTTATCTATGTACGGTGCGAAAAAAGTTCAACCGACGTACGTACAATCGTGCGGATCGGATTAATATATCTGTAATTGCAGCTGTTGGCATTTAAATACTACCCATAATAAGACCACACAAATATGACCGTGTCGTCATAATTCTAATCTTAGCCAGCGCGCTCATAATGGCTTGCCATGCTACGGTACTGAGGAAATTGAAATTGTTATTCAATATAGCTATAACCGCGCCTATGAACATGCTTGAGTTATAAAATCTATTCTGATTGGCCTATATTTAAGCCAATATTTGTTCAAGGTTGCGAACAGGTGTTATTATACAGGTTGTTCTTCCAATACAAATATTAAGTAGGCCACAATACCCGGCTTCCTAGGAGCTCATTCTACTCTATACCCCTTCACCAGAAGTGTTGTGAGCCAGCAATTGAAGGGCTGCACCTCTACCTTTTACACAGCATTGTATTATAAGGATGATTGTGTAATTTTTCACCTTGACGTGGGTGCATTGTCAGAGCTGCCGATTTCCGAATTCATATAGGATCAAATGTTTTTTGTCATTTTACCAGGTAAGGCCTAATGAGTTCTATAGCTCTTTTTCAGAAGCGACCTGGCCACAAATAATAGCTCGACGAAGTGGCTTATCGCGTGGAAATTTACAGCAGCGAAATACTCTAAACGCGTGTTGATTCTAAATGTGAAGGGGAAAAACCGGAGGATCCGGAGACAAATCCACATGACCACCACGGGGAGAGAGAGAACACGCAAACTCCAAATATACCGCATGCGTCAGGGTAGGAAATGAACCCAAGACCTTCTGTATACCAGGCGAGGGAATTACCATCTCGCCACCGTAGGATAGTCTTCTTCTTGTTCTACGTAGGCCTGATGTTGACTTAAAGTCTTAGAGCAACAACTTTACTTTTACAGCAAGGTGGTCGAGCCACCTTGCTGTAGATGGGCATCTCTTGCCTTTGACCTGAGCGCATTCAACCAGGTGCTGGATTAAAGGATGCTCAACCACCACACCCTGTCCACTGATTAGGGAACATCTCGCCACCGCGACCCCCCAAGTCGGTGAACTTTAGCATTCATTTAAAAAGGAGTTTCCTTTCCGGTGGCTGGGAGTTCAAATTGGGCAATCACCGGCACACGCGCGCGGCACCTCCACCGTTCACCACGGGCACCCCTCCCCCCGGACCGCTGCAGGTGACGCTGCTCAAGTACGGCGTGCACGAGGCCATGTTCACGCTGTGGTCGGCCTACATGAACAAGGACGGCATCCTGGTGGCGCACAGCAACAGCTTCGTGACGCGCGAGTTCCTCAAGTCGCTGCGGCAGCCGTACAGCGGCGTCATCGAGCCCAAGTTCCAGTTCGCGATGCGGTTCAACACGCTCGACCTGGACGACGCCGACCTCGCGCTCTTCGTCGCCGCGATCGTCCTGTGTGGTGGTGAGCAGGGGGTTGGGACGGTGTGTGCGGGTGGATTCTTGGTTCGTCGCTTCATTCGATTTGTTCACGCCGCCCGGGTTTGTTGACACGGCCCAGCGGCAGGGAGCGGCGTTCGCCGCTTGTTGTCGCGGAGGTTCGCGGTTCGACTCCACTCGCCGCCCTGATTAACACCGGACATCTACATCCCTGAAATAGAGCTTCCTAGCTCATTGAATTCCTCCAGTATGAATGCATTTTCTGATTTTGAATACGACGGGCAAGTTAACCGTACTGAAGGCGCGCCGTCCACTTCGCAGTGGACGTCGTTTAAAGTCCCCTCGACGTCATTCGCGAGAGAAAACCATCGCGTCGGCTCGCCACACTTACAAATTTGAGACATTACACCCGCAAATTACTCAATTCGATCGATCGAGCTTTATCTTACGTGCCAAATGGCGCGGAACGGGAGGCGGTACAGGGTGCACGGAGCAACAGGAATAAAAAAAAAATCCCGTCACAACCTCAGTGGCTCACACCGACTGAGCAGAGTAAATTTGCAAACTGCGCGCAAAATAAAGTGCAACGTCGCGCAACGAACTGGGATCAATGTACAGCAACCATCGCCCCTTACTCGCGCATATTTGGCAGGACCCTCCTGAAAGAGAGTTCGCGACCTGAGTTCGATTCCCGCTCACGGCCAACACCGGTGACGATTATCTGAACCGGTTCTGGGCCTCCCCTAGGTCGACTCGGTCTCAAATGAGTGTAAACATCGCCACTAGGGAGACAAAGGTGGCCGGGTGTGGTGCTGGCCACCCACCCCCTCGTGTGCTGTGCCGGCCTTCATAGGCGCTCGCTAACAGCACTTGCCTCAACAGTCTGTTCAGCCTATAAGGGGGATCTTCGTCTTTCTGCATGCGCGTGCGTGCGTGCGCACGTGCACGTACATACGTTTTACTTCTTTGGCACCGTATATCGCCAACCGTGCTAATCGGAGGTGCGCGCGGGGTGGTGGGGGGGGGGGAGGACAACAACAAACTAAAACACAACAAAAAGCAGCTCGAAAGAAACGCGTTCCGTTCGGTCGACGTGCGCCCGGTAGACCGCCCGGGGCTGTCGGACGCCCGCAGCGTGGAGGACCTGCAGGACCACGTGCTGCAGGCGTTCGCGCTGCAGCTGCGCCTGGGCCACCCGCACGCTCCACGCCTCTTCGCGCGCAGCCTCCAGAAGATGGCCGATCTGCGGCAGCTGGTGACGGAGCACGCCGACGTGGTGCAGGCCATCCGCCGAGACGACGCCGGCATGGCCCTGCACCCGCTCCTCCAGGAGATCTACGAGGACATGTACTGATGGAGCGGAAGGGCCCAGCGGGCCGTGGAGGACGGACAGGTGGACAGACGGAGGGGAAGGTCGGTCCGACGGTCGGGCGGTAGGGCGGCAGGCCCGTCCGGTCTGGATTTTTTCGCCCTCTCCTGGAGGTAGTTGTGGGTTTTTTTAATATATTCGCGACTCTCGGTGTTCAAACTGTTTGGAAAAGTTTAGTGGGATTTGGGGAGAATGTGTCGCTCCAAGGGATGGTTGGGGATGGTCAAGAATAACGATTGAAGTGGCGGCAGATACACGGAATGCGTTCGAGAGGACGTTCGACAGGTGGAGATGGAGCGATGAAATCAGCTCGTATGCAGGCGTTGGGTGGACTGTTGCATCCCAGGATCATGAGAGATGGCGGCGGGTTTGGCAAGGCCTTCATCCAGTAGTGTGTTGACCAAGGCTGATAATGAAGATGTTTGTGAGTAGAATACGTTTTTTGGAAGAGAAATACACAAAAGACAAATAGTTCACTACTTTGTCTTTTATCAACGTGACACTTTTTTTGCTGATTGGCCGTGGCGGGTGGTGGAGGGTTACGACACATTTTTTAATAACGTAAAGCTGCTTTTCTTTTTTCTCACCGCAAGTTTTCTAACGGCCAGTAGGACTTTGCATGCAGGATTGAGATTCGCAGACCCCCTGTGTGCATGGGTACTGAACGGCATCTCACGGGCCCAAAGTTCCAGCGCGTGAAACCCATTCCAGAGCCAAGAGTTTGGTCCTATTTTGTTTCCATTTGTGTTGCATATTTACAGCTCTTGTCAAATCCATACTGCTGGATGAAGAGGTGCCCTGGTGGCTAGGAGATGTTAACTGCCTCGCCTGGTATACAGGAGGTCGTGGGTTCGATCCTGATCCTGCCGCCGACTGTATATTTGGAGTTTGCATGTTCTCTCTCCCCGTGGTTGCGTGGATTTTTCTCCGGGTTCTCCGGTTTTTCCCACCACATTTAGAAACATGCATTTAGAGTTTTTGGCTGCTATAAATGTTCACATGATAAGCCACTAAGTTGAGCTATCATTTGTGGCCAGGTCGCCTCTGAAAAAGAGCTAAGTAACTCAGTGGGTCTTAGCTGATAAAATAAAAATCGTTTAGTTTTGAAGGCCTCTGCCACCTTGTCTCAGTCATGGGGGTTATTCTAACCATCCTTCACCACGCTGCATGTAATCAGAAAGACGGTGGATACTGACAAAGAAGATAGCAAAATGCTGAAAAGCGCACAGAGAAGCATGCAGCAGATGTGTGCTGGGAACTGCACTGAGAGACAGAAAGAGCAGCGTACGGATCAGGAAACAAACACAATCGTCACTGACTCTTAATAAAAGCAAGTCGGGTTGGGCAAGGCACGTGCCACTGGAAGGGATGACAGCAGATGGACAAGACCGGCGGCGCAATGGCATCCAAAGGGGTGAATATGCCTCAAGGTGAGACCACTGCAACATTGAGCAATGAGATGAAGTTCATGTGCAGCAGGGGCGAGAGATGGACTGTGGCATCGCAGGACCTTGAGGGATGGTGGTGAAACGTGGAGGACCTTCGTCCAGCAGTGGATTTGACAATGCCCCTTGACGACGATGAGTGTGTGTGTGTATATATCCACAATACGTCTTACTATACAACACGCACTTGCTGACACTAGGTTTAGTAAAACCTCGATAGAATGCTTTTCAGATGATTGGCCAAGGTGAATGTGAGTTGTGGGGAAATCATAAAACCTGGGAACATTGACTGCAATTGAGTCAATGGGGAATGCTTTTGGGGCGTCCTTTGCAAACGTTATGTTAGATGCAGGAATATGCAAAAAGCTTTTTTTGTTTTCTATAAACTATTTTTACTGCGCGTCAGACCGCAGGTTCTGGATGCCGAGTATTAAAAATCGTAGCCATTACGTAACGTTAATAAAACACACACAATGGCTTATTGTTTTTTTTTACGCAGCCATGCTGCATTCGTAATAAGCAGTTTGGCTACGTTACTCGTGTTTACATATATCAAGCGGATACACAGAAAGCGTAAAAGTGAGAAATTTTAAAAAGGTAACAATGCGATGACTTCGTGCAGGGGCTGAGGAAGCCTTTCCCGAGCGAGAGCCAAACGGGAATCTCGCCTTCGTTTCGCGGGGACACCCGTTTATGATGTGAACAATCATAATAACGAGACAACTTGTAACGCACGCACGTTCGAAAATGTACTCAAGTTCGAGCGTGACCCGGAGGCGTTTACGTCGCTGCAAGAGGCCCTTCAGTTTCACAGCAGCGGTTGAGCGCGTGGAATTTACCACCAAATGTTGTTTCCAGCTCGAACAAAGATATATATTTCCCTCTGGTACACGATTAGTGCAGCCCGATCTCACAAAAACGGAGACATCACGGCGATTATACACATCACTGCTCCTGACGCGGTTGTCTGGCTTGACCACCTTGAATGTGAAATTGTCGTCGTTGCTCCGAATCTACATCAGCAGCCATACGAAAGGATAAGAAGTGCAGCTAAGATGCTTCCAGTGATGGATAAATATCACTTGTGGATCGCTACAAAGTGGTAGGCCCTCATGTTGTGGATACATCTGGCACCCGTGGTCCATTCTCGAGGTTACCCAGCCCTGGCTTAGTTCGGCACTGCAGGCCGGTTCCGTGTCCTGGCAAATTTGAAGGGGGTTGGAAAGTGACCGAGAGGGATTTCAGAAGCAGGGCTGAGCAATTGGTTAAAACACATGGCAAGATTTCTCCGAAGGATGCGCTTTGCTGTATCTCCACCGTCAAGGGAATTAAACGTCCAAACAAAAAAAAATCCACAACGTTCGTGAGATTTTAACCGACTACCGTTGAAGTTAATCTAGCCCTGTTCAAGCAGGCAAACATAGCATTTTAACACGTAGGCTTTCGCGACCAATATTATTCATAATCAACGTTTTGGGTTTACATCGCGTTATTTATAAATGTGTCGTTACTGATTGGCCGTGTCGGGTGGTGGAGGGTTACGACACATTTATAAATAACGCGATGTAAACCCAAAAACGTTGATTATGAAACATAGCATTCTATTATTTTGCTTCGATTGCAGTGACTGAACTCGTAACTGTAACTCCTGAACTTTGGAGCTCTGGTAAATGCAATATGTAAATATATATGAAGAATGCTTCTCACTGTTGGCAATGTAAAGATTTATCCCACCATCTCACAATTAAGATTTTTTTTTGGGGGGGGGGGGTCATGATTGGATTTAAACGTATACTGTCTGGTTGTGTCCCGTGCGTTCTGTTAGCCTAAATGCACATTCGCATACAATGTGCGAATATTGCGCATTACGTTGAGGCGACCGCTTGTCAGACACACGGTTTCATTTGGATGCGCCATGATCGTGAGAATCCATTTGAATGAATCCCTGTAGCGCGCAGCGATTGATTGCACTAAAACGTCACAGGGAGGATTCTGAATACGCACTCGAGGATAAGACGCACACGGGGCCGATGAAATACGAGTGTTACATTTGAGTTTATTGGGAGCGAATTAAAAAGTGGACAGACGAGACGGACGAAACGAGAAACTACTGCAAACCGAGACGGTAAAACAAGTATAACCCGTAAAAACAATCTTTTTCACTATAAATCCTTTATATGCGTGGCGGCTAGAGTCCTCTCGTCCTCTGGCTTGAGATCGCTGCCACCTATGGGTCAGATGATTGCATTGCACCATTAAGCAATTGGTAATTAAATATAATTTTTATGTCCTAAAAAGTGTAAAATTTTGGAAAAAAAATTTCACGAACATTAATTGTCACGCACAACGAGTCTGTGTGGAAAATGTCAGCTCGATTGGATCACGGGAAGTGGGTTAAAAAACGACCGAAAGATTTGCACGGTCCTAAGCAAGCAAGTGAACTTAATATAAAGGATTTAATAATAAAAAAAAGACGATAATTCATCCATTCTGGAATCGAATTCCCACCCTGAATGGTGCAGATTCGTGGGATCTCGGGGACAGCGGGGAGGCGGAGCGGGGGGAGGGATAAATAAAATAGTTTATCTCAGTTAACGCGAATGGTTACCGCTGTAAGAGCCGTGTGACAAAGTGAAATCGATTGACGTCAAATGGACGACCGCAGTTTTTGCCACCTTCCCAGTGAGCCCCCCCCCCACCAGCCCTGCTCTTGTCAACAATGTGTGCGCCGGACCTGTGAGTGTTCCACGTGTTTATTTTGCTCTCTCTCTCTCTCCGAATAACGCTGTGAAAGTTTTGTCTGGGGATAGTTGCGCGTAAATGTCAACGCGCTGTCTCGCTTTGTACTTATCGCGAGCCAAATCATTAAAGTTGAGATTACTACCAAATCGTTTACATTAAATTGCACTGATTTTCATTTGTTTGTGTAAATGTGCCCGAATTCGCACGCGCACAAATGGCTCGATTTTATAGAATGCGGTTCCGTGTTATGCATAAATATGTTTCTATTAAAATAAAATAAACATACAATAATCTCGATTCGGGCGTGCATCGGGCTCTTTATTTTCGTAAGCATTTGTGTGGCTTCATTGTGATGCCAACGCAGAGGTGTCGCCATGGGGATGTACGGGACCCCGAGACTCAACCCTGGAGACCCTGGATTGCGAGAGCATCTGTCCGGCCAGAGCAACGCACCTTACGTCTGAAAAGACGTCACCCAAGAAATAAATAACCGTTATCTTGTAGATACCTACACGAAAATTTTGCCTTAAAACGTTCGTGACTGCAGGAATTCATATTCTTGGTTCTTTCGGTAAAGTCACGTAGATAGAAAATAAAATAAAAATATAAACGTCGTGGGTTTTTTGCTCAATGTATTATTTTTAATTTAAATATTTGTTTTTAAATTGTACGTGACTTTACCGAAAGAACCAAGAATATGAATACCTACATAGGTTTGTGAATGTTGTGGGTTTACTTTCGAAGACACTGGTGTACTGAAGTAGTCACTAATTATCATGTTTTGTTTACGTGGCAGAGCTTACTAATTGGCTGCGGCGAGTTTAACGACACAGTTAGATTTACGCGATCTAACCCAAAAAAGCATTATGGCTAATATTGGTCGTAAAGTCCGACGTGTTAAACCTAACAATGTTGTGTGTCCTCAGCTGTTCCAACAGAAGATTTTAAGTTCTAATAACAATATAAATTTATATAGCGTCTAAATGTGACTGTACCTCACGGTACTGTTTTGAAACAGTAAAAAAATATATATTTCACTTAAGAGAGAGAGACCATAAAAAAAGTTTATATAAGTCCTGTGCACACGAGTCATTCCAAGGCACTTTATAATCTCAACTGAAAACAAAACTCAAAATCATAAACTTACACGCACCGTTGAGAAAATAACATTAAATAAAAAAATAACTCGAGCTATGCAGGAAACCAAAACGCAAGTTTCTCAAGGTCTGGGCAAGCACAACGGCGCACGTTTTGGCTCGCCGTGTAAGACGGAGGTAACCGAGCGGTCAGCGTTATATCTGGCTGCCAGTCGCCTTTCTGCCTTCTCAGTGCCATCGCAAGCACTGGCCAAGGCCCGCGTCTGAGGTCAGCGTGACATGAAAGAGGGTTTTGCACACGGCCATCTGCTTATCTGCTTTGAAATTTTAAGTGTATTTGCCCCACTCGCTCCCAAGATTTCACGGGCAGCGAAGTTGCAAAGGGGGAGGGGGGGTCCCGTTGGACGTCAATACGACCACCGCATCGCCGTTCAACTCCCAACGCAAGCACACCGGAGCGCGAGCGATAAATTTTGCATTTTTTTTTCTAGTTGGACAAAGGCGGCGTTTTGGGAATAATACATCGCGCGTAAAAGCTACGTCTCTCGGTGGTGGACATTTTTCATCAGTCTAACGCGTGGTGCCTTCCACAGTCACGTGTCCGATCGGATGATTTGTGATGCTGGCACCCACGGGGAGAACGATGAGAGAGTGCGAATGCAAGAGTTGACTGTCAAGGGCCGCAAATTGCAGGACATTTTGGGGCTTAGTTAAGATGCATTTTGTGCAAAGATCAAAGCTCACCTCTTTTAATAAATATAGATATAAAAAGCCAAATGGAAACAAACAAAGACAGGTTAACAAAGAACGATTTATGTATTTCTGAAAAAGGGTGTAGATACATTTAACGCACACGCCCCTTTAAATCCAACGTTGGATAAAGGCCTCTCACCACAACGTGTCGATGATGGAGTTTGTTTGACCACTCTTTGTGACGCTGATCATTGCATGTTGGTGAAGGCGGGCGGGAGGGGTCGGAAAGGACTTGTTCAGATCACTCCCTGCTGACGTGAGCTATGGTTGGGAATAAAACCCAGGCCACTACGTTCGTAACGCAGTGCGATAACCACTGCGCCACCGCTCCGCGTACACGTGGGACAAATCTTCTTGGTTCTTTCGGTAAAGTCACGTAGAATGGAAATAATAAAATAATAAAAATAAAACATAATAAAATAATTCTCACGACGTTTCTATGTTTTGTTTTTATTATTTTATTATTTCCATTCTACATGACTTTACCGAAAGAACCAAGAAGATGAATCCCTGCAGTCACGAAAGCTTTACATCGAAACGTGGGGCAAAATCAATCCCATGGCTCCACTGCCACATTGGGCGACCTTTTTGCTTCACCCAACCAACTCCGCCGACGGCCGCCTTGCCTCTCAAGGTTGAACAATGCTTTCCCAGGCTCACGAGTTCATTCCACGCTGCTGCCTACGGGCCCTGCCGTGTTGGTGCTAGGCCTCGGCAAGGTAAGGTAAATTACCTTTATTACCGGGTAAAAGGGCTAAAGGTAAAGGGTAAAGGTTTCGACATGCCAAGGGGTAAGGTAAAGAGTAGGGTAAAGGTAGCTCAGAAGAATTACCCGGTAAATACAGTACCTTGTTTACCGCTAAAAGTTCCGTGGCGCAGTGACGCAGTCCGTGGCCTCCATTTTAAAGTGATGGCGGAGCACATGGAGACGGTCCACGTTCTTGAGGTCGAGGTACTAGAGGACGAGGATGCCAGCAACGGCTTTTTGGGGTTGCTGCGAACAGCAATCGAAAGAGGCAGCGGTATGCGTTCCCGTGGGAGCACACACACGATTGGATGGAGGGTGATCCGCATGTACAGCAAGGGAAGTGGCAGTGCGTGCACTGCCGCAAGTGGTTTTCCACCCACACGAACGCGTCGGGGTGGAAAGCCCACCTCAAGAAACACAACGTGCTCGCCCCAGGCAGCAAGGTCGGGACGTCGGCGTCGGCGAGCCGCCTAATACAGCAAACGCTGAGCCGGCCAGCAATCCCGGATCGCCTCCTGGTAAAGTTTGAGAACGCGGTGGTGTATTTTGTTATCAAAGGTGCAATCTCTTTGCGAGCCGCCGGCAGCGACAAGTTCAAGACCTTGGTCAACACATTGACGCAGGGATACGAGGGCCCATCGACCCGCACCATCATCCGCAGGATTGTCGAGCATCACGCCATCATGCTGCCCATCGTCGGGGCATTCTTCTCCAACCTGGACGTCGCCATCTCGATCACCATCGACGGGTGGTCGAACCGCAACCTGAAGGGATTTTGGATGGTCACGGTGCACTGGATCGACAGCAAATCTGGTGCGTCAAAATCCATGCTGCTGACAATCCTCGATGTGCAGTCCGGAAGGGGTGTCGACAAGCGCATTGGGGCCGCTCTGTTTGAGCACCTCCAAAGCCTCGGGCACAATATCTCGACCAAGCTGCTCGCTGTCACCAGCGACAATGGCTCCAATGCGAACAGTGCTGTCAAGACGTTGTTCGCCCTGGTCAACGTGGACGCCGGATATGAGCAGTTGCGGGCTTGCCACCATATTCGATGTGCGGATCATTCCGTCCAGATCGGTGTCGTCCAAGTTCTAAAACTTATCAAGTCAACAAATGCCGAACTGCGCAAGGCGCTCGTCAATATCAGGTGCAGCAAGGTCGTCCGGCAGTCGTACCGCCGCGAGGCTGAGATCGCCAAGCTCGCCAGCAAGGAGCCGACGCACCAGGACTCGCCGACCAGGTGGCATTCGACGTTTGACATGGGCGACGACGCCATCAAGAAGCGTGTCCCATTGGACATTATCATGGCGCGCTTCCAGGATGTGATCGGTGTCGGTGCTTTATCTGAACTGCAGTGGGCAAACATCGAGGGCGTGACAGCATTCCTGCGAATGCCGCGCCAGGTCATGGCCTCGTTGTCGGTGGACCACAATTCGACATTGGATCTCGTGCCGGTGACGATGGAGCACCTCGTCCGTCATTGCGATCATGGTGAAGCCGCCCTTAGAGCGATCGATGAGCCCTTGACTGCGACGGGGATGAAGGCCGAACTGGTGCGGTACCGCCACCTACTGGTTCAGGAACCCGCCATTGTGGCATCCTACTTGAATCCACAGCTGCCGAAAACGACAGACCAAGACGAGCTGGATACACTGAAGGCCACGATCCGCTCTGTCCTGCAGCAGCGCTACTCGGACGTGCTCACGATCTCGCCGACGGCAGTTGCTGCCCATATGGAGGAGCGGTCGCTGTTCAGCACCCTGTTCAGCAACGTCGGCAACTCCATAGACGACGGCGATGAAGTCGATCGTTTTCTGAGCCTGGGCATCACGACCGCCAGCGCCTTCATTGACGTAATGCAGTGGTGGTTTCTCCGCAAAGAGCTGCTCCCCGCCCACTACAAGATGGCCTGCGACTACTAGGGAGCGCCGGCGACGTCAACTCCCTGTGAACGTGTGTATAGTGGAGCCGGGCGGGAGTTCACATGTGTTCGCCAGTCGCTCATGGATCACGGCCGGCTGCCTGAAGGTTCCGTCTAACTGGGCTGGTGCGGCGCAGGATTTTATTGCCTGTCGTCCGTCCAAGGATGATGGCAATGACGAACTTGATCAGGTTGTTGATGAGATCGCCATCAACCAAGACGACTGGGACGAGGAGGTTATGGTTCTTTCGGTAAAGTCACGTAGAATGGAAATAATAAAATAAAAAAATAAAAAAAAAAATAAAATAATTCTCACGACGTTTCGGCCACAACGCAAGCAGCCGTCCTCAGGTGAAGCCCAGGTCTGTTGGGGAGACAGCGTCTGAATGAAACAGCACCATGCTTGGAGCGTATATTTAATCTGGGTTGGAAGGGGGGGAAAGGGCGCCTTGACAAAATAATTTGCATATCAAGAGGAATTTAGCATATTTATGGGAAATGCAGATATGTGATTAGTACTACTTATGCCCGTGCATTATGCAGGATTAGCAGCATCAAAGGGAGGGGATATGGGAAATGCAGGTATGTGATTAGTACTACTCATGCCCGTGCATTATGCAGGATTAGCAGCATCAAAGGGAGGGGATATGGGAAATGCAGGTATGTGATTAGTGCTACTTATGCCCTGCATTATGCAGGATTAGCAGCATCAAAGGGAGGGGATATGGGAAATGCAGGTATGTGATTAGTACTACTTATGCCCGTGCATTATGCAGGATTAGCAGCATCAAAAGGAGGGGATATGGGAAATGCAGGTATGTGATTAGTACTACTTATGCCCTGCATTATGCAGGATTAACAGCATCAAAGAGAGGGGATATGGGAAATGCAGGTATGTGATTAGTACTACTTATGCCCATGCATTATGCAGGATTAGCAGCATCAAAAGGAGGGGATAGGGGTAGCATTAATAAAGGGAAGGAGTGTTAATAGTATGTAGCTGCAGTAACTAAAACCACCACGTAAACAACTAAAGCATAAACTACATAGTATCATCAGTATACTAAATATACTCTACAATAAGCTGAGTTACTAACAGTAAGTAATACATTACAATTCTACGTCGTAAAACATATAATATGCTTCCATCTAAACTGTTTTCTCTTACATCACACGAGTCTACACCATACTATATACTGCCATAGACAAACCCAACATTAAATTATATACTGTATTGCTATAAACCAGACAAACTCCACACTACATCCTGGCACCAGACAAACTCCACTCTACATCCTGGCACCAGACAAACTCCACTCTACATCCTGGCACCATACAAACTCCACTCTACATCCTGGCACTAGACAAAGTCCACTCTACATCCTGGCCCCAGACAAACTCCACACTACATCCTGACACGAGACAAACTCCACTCAACATCCTGGCACCAGACAAACTCCACTCAACATCCTGGCACCAGACAAACTCCACTCTACATCCTGGCACCAGACAAACTCCACTCTACATCCTGGCACCAGACAAACTCCACTCTACATCCTGGCACCAGACAAACTCCACTCTACATCCTGGCACCAGACAAACTCCACTCTACATCCTGGCACCAGACAAACTCCACTCTACATCCTGGCACCAGACAAACTCCACTCTACATCCTGGCACCAGACAAACTCCATACTACATCCTGGCACCAGACAAACTCCACTCTACATCCTGGCACCAGACAAACTCCACTCTACATCCTGGCACCAGACAACCTCCACTCTACATCCTTCACTATACAATTACGATACTATATATTACTTTGTACATTGTATTAATCATATACATTTTATACTATTTGTTATTATACACTGTACCATATACAGCAGTGTGATATACAATAGGGTGTGTAGAATAATACATAGTGTAATATTACAATGTGGTTTATAGCAATACAGTATATCATTTAATGTTGGGTTTGTCTATGGCCGTATATAGTACAGTGTAGACTCGTGTGATGTAAAGAATAAAGTTTAGATGGAAGCATATTAAATTTTTTACGACGTAGAATTGTAATGTATTACTTACTGTTAGTAACTCAGCTTATTGTAGAGTATATTTAGTATACTGATGATACTATGTAGTTTATACTTTAGTTGTTTACATGGTGGTTTTAGTTACTGCAGCTACATACTATTAACACTCCTTCCCTTTATTAATGCTACCCGTATCCCCTCCTTTTGATGCTGTTAATCCTGCATAATGCACGGGCATAAGTAGTACTAATCACATACCTGCATTTCCCATATCCCCTCCCTTTGATGCTGCTAATCCTGCATAATGCACGGGCATAAGTAGTACTAATCACATACCTGCATTTCCCATATCCCCTCCCGTTAATGCTGCTAATCCTGCATAATGCACGGGCATAAGTAGTACTAATCACATACCTGCATTTCCCATATCCCCTCCCGTTAATGCTGCTAATCCTGCATAATGCACGGGCATAAGTAGTACTAATCACATACCTGCATTTCCCATATCCCCTCCCGTTAATGCTGCTAATCCTGCATAATGCACGGGCATAAGTAGTACTAATCACATACCTGCATTTCCCATATCCCCTCCCGTTAATGCTGCTAATCCTGCATAATGCACGGGCATAAGTAGTACTAATCACATACCTGCATTTCCCATAAATATGCTAAATTCCTCTTGATATGCAAAATCTTTTGTCAAGGCGCTCTTTCCCCCCCTTCCAACCCAGATTAAATATACTCTACAAGCATGGTGCTGTTTCATTCAGACGCTGTCTCCCCGACAGACCTGGTCTTCACCTGAGGACGGCTGCTTGCGTTGTGGCCGAAACGTCGTGAGAATTATTTTATTATGTTTTATTTTTATTATTTTATTATTTCCATTCTACGTGACTTTACCGAAAGAACCAAGAAGATGAATCCCTGCAGTCACGAAAGCTTTAAATCGAAAAATGAATAAAGCGCTCTAACTAGCATTTATCGTTTTAAAAAATTCCATGTTTTTTACCCCAGTAATTACCCTGTAATCGCGAAATTTGTATGGGATAAGGGTAAAAGGTAACGTAAAGGTAGGCTCGCTATTTTTTTACCTTTTACCTTACCTGCTAAAGGGTAAAAGGTAGGGTAGCGCGAATGTATTGTGGTAAGGTAAAAGGTAGGGTAAAGTTTCTCTTGTGTTTTTTTACCGTTTAACTTATACCTTACCTTGCCGAGGCCTAGTTAGTGCCATGGACCACAAAGGGCCCCTTCGAAGCTAGGGCTTGAACGATGAATCGATTTCAAATCGAAATCGCAATTTGAAACAATGCGATTAGCAAATCGCAAAGGCTGCGATTTTTTTGCGGTTTGAAAAGTCCCGTTACTTTCTTATTGGAATTGTTTTATTTTTTATTATTATAACTTAATTTATTTAACTGAACAATTGTTCTATGTCAATGAAAACATTTTAATAAATACATGTTGGAAGCGATTAATATCTTTTAAGTTCTCATCCTTGCATTAGAATATATAGAGCAGCTCATATTTTGATGGTATCATGTGGTAATGCTCCATCACATGTTTTAAATATATTACACAGTGAATATTGAACTGAAGCTTGATTTAATTTTAATCACAAATCGCAATATCTGTCAGAAAAGTCACAATTAGATATTTTCCCCAAATCGTTCAGCTCTACTTCGAACGAGGCAAGGCGGCGGTCGGGGCGGGGGGGGGGCTCGCGAGTTGTCGCCTTTTGGCTGTTGCTTGGCAGAGACTCAAAAGGCCCCAGACCCCGTGAGAGTTGCTCTTTTTTTTATTACACGCTTCTTAACACATTCCTGCGGAGGGAGCTGGTAGAAACGTTGGGTTGCTCGGTCAATGGCCAGGGTCAACGGCGGCGTGGTGTATTCCGCAAATATGCCCGACTGTGAGGGCGGGCACAAGCCGGCGTGAGTAGGTGAAACGTTGAGTTTTATAAGGGCACCACGGGGTGACCAGCCCCTCCCAACCCAACCCCTCCCCACCCAGCCCCTCCCCACCCAGCCCCTTCCCACCTAGCCCCTCCCCACCCTCCCCACCCTCCTCTCTCCACCCAGCCCCACCCATTTTTGGATGCACGACGGACGGACACAATAATCCCCTGTGGGCTGGTGTAACCAGGTTCCTACCAGTATTAACTCACTGTCTGTTGTATCCTCAAATCTTGCAACTCTATTTTTACCCACTTCCCAATGTGGTATCGACTGCAAACTTGGTATACTTATGTCATACTGATGACAATACTATATTCTATCATTAAAAAAATATATTTTTTTAAACTTTTTTTTTATCTGTTATGTTTCGGCTTGGGTCTAATTGTCCACGCTCAACTGACGTTGGCTGTAAATCACCACGGTCCCTTACGTTATGGCAAGCTTCGGGGCCACTTCCTGGAGTTTTTCCATTACTAGTACGGTACATTTCATGAAAGCGTGTTTTTAAAATAGTTTTTGTTAAATATTACTTATTAATGTGGGAGAAGCTTGAGGGGGTTCCCATCATTTTTCTCTCCCATACAATTCCTTCCAAATGTTTTTTTCTTAATATGACACCAATGCCGATTTTTTTATTGATGTTTGTTACCCGTGCTTTACGACAATAACCCGAGCTAGAATGCAATGGATCTCAACAAGATTTGGAATGTCTTAACCATGCCCTTGATTCGTTGTGCACGATTGACACGCTCTGAACAAGGGCGCGGACCGACTGTGGTGGATAATAATTTCGTGACACCAGAGTACGACAATCAATGCACGAATGTTCAATTAACCCCCCTCCCCCCCCATTATCACAACTTATATATAACTAGCTTTTTTGCCCGTCCATGGACGGGTGTATATTGCAGTAAATCTGAAATATTCAAGAGAAAAATTGTTCAGCTCATAATCATGAGCGGGTGACGTCACTCCACATGCCGCACCCCTCCCCAATAACCATTAGCACGTCACTCCACATGGGGCAACCACCCCCTCATTAATAATCATGAGCTGAACAATTTTTCTATTGAATATTTCAGATTTACTGCAATATACACCCGTCATTGTACGGGCAAAAAAAGCTGGTGAGGATATAATCTCGGCAGCGCACCAAGAAAACAGGAGGCTCGTGTAACGTATCGCCTTGCCAGCTGCTTAAAGAGCTGCAACACTGCGACTTTGATAAGGAGCGCCCCCGACCGGAGCAGCCACTTGATTTATGTTTAGATGGCAGTCTTTGTTTACAAATGGATTTATTACAACCCGAGCTCGTTGAAAAAGTATCGTCGTCTTATTTTTGCGCCCACCATGGTGTCAAAAAATAACTTGGGGCATTAACTAAAGAAATCCTTCTGTAGTAGTAGTCGTTTATGTATTCGTCATCATCAACCATGATCAATCCACTGCTGGATGAAGGCCTCCCCACAACGGTCAATGCGCACGATCCTGCGATGTAAGAATGCACTTGGCACCAACACGAGTTGATTTCATCTCCCCCCCCTCCTCGCCCCCGCCGCCGGATATCCCTTCTTTGAATTGATCGTACACGAATTTGACAACATGGGGTGCGACAACGGATTCGGGCTGCATCCCTATGCACCTAAAGAGGACCGGACCCTTCCCCCCCCCACCACGTAGCGTCGCAAGTCAAGACGACGCGTGTGTCACGCTACCAAAGATAGGGTAATTGATGGCAAGAACACATCCGGTCCTTGAGGAACGTGCAAGGAGGATGTGGTGGGATCGTGCGTTCCAAGGACTTCTTCCGGGAGAATGTCATCTCCCCGAGGAGGCGTTAAGGAAATAGAAGCGCCGAGGTCGGGTTCGAGACACCGCCGCGTGACCTGTTTCACCTCCCGATGAGGTTTGTGCTTCTGCCGTAAAGAATCGGTGGTTCTGTCAAAACAGGAATAATTTTTTTTCTTCTTCCTTTATTGTTTCTGGGTGGAGTAGCCAGGGGTTGACTGCGAGAGAACAGCGCGTTTCTTTGCACAATGTTATGCTAAGAATATAACGGTGTGTGAATTTGAAAACAAATGTTACGCACATATTTCGGTTCGCTTTTTTTGGCCACGTTGCCGGGACACAATGGACGGTTTGAGAATCGTCGTGGGACGCTTCACTTTTTTGTATGCCTCAAATCGCCGGGGGATGTTGAGACGGGACACTCGAGTTGATGAACTCTGACAAAACAAGGCCAGGAAAAGTGTGGAGCACGCCAACACCGCGCTTGATGGGGGCTGTGCTGAACACAAAACACACGGTCATATTTGCCTGTTTAAATCGTTGCAATTCAATACAACCCGAAATGCACGTGAGTTCTCCTTTGGCCAGACGAACCAAGCGCGACGCCTTCGATGCACCCAATTTTGTTCGATTTCCAAAGCTAAGGTTTGAGCTTCCATAGCACCTCTGATTCGCACGGTTGGCGACTTACGCACGGTGCCGAAAGGAGTTCAACAGTGTACGCACGCTATAAACTACGGAGGTTATTTCGTCAGCAGATGGCAGAGCAGCAACACCCACAGCTGCAACGTGCGTGGTATGACCGAATGGTACTGGTAGGAACCTCCTGGTTACACCAGCCCACAGGAGATTATTGTGTCCGTCCGTCGTGCAGGGGGGGGCTGGGTGGGGCTGGGTGAGGAGGGGCTGGTCACCCCGCGGTGCCCTGATAAAACTCAACGTTTAACCTACTCACGCCGGCTTGTGCCCGCCCTCAGTCGGGCATATTTGCGGAATACACCACGCCGCCGTTGACCCTGGCCATTGAGCGAGCAACCCAACGTTCCTACCAGCTCCCTCCGCAGGAATGTGTTGTAATGGTCCTCACCTTCAGATGTTAACTGCCTCGCCTAGTATACCGGTCGTGGGTTGGATCCCCACGCTGCTGATGCCTGGAAATTTGGAGTTTGCATGTTCACGTGGATTTTTGGGGCCGTCCACAAATGACGTCACGCGACTTTGGACGATTTTTGACCCCCCCCCCCCTTCGTCACACGGCGTCACAAAAAATCAGACCCCCCCCCCTCAAATATAAAAAACATGCTTCAAATTGCTTTAAACTATTGTCATTGTAGTGCGTATTTAATCTGTAGAAGAAAACATTAAAAAGTCTATTTAACTAAGTATAACGTGTTGTCTGTATTTATTTAAAGTTGCGCATTTTTACGTGACGTCACATTTCTCAAACCCCCCCCCCTCCCCATCGTCACAAATGTCTGACGCCCCCCCCCCCCCCCTAGGTGCGTGACGTCATTTATGGACGGCCCCTTTATGCGGATCCTCCAATTTTCCCCTCCACATATAGAATCAACGTGCGTTTAGAGCAACTTGGCCAAGATCAATTTCCACACGATGAACCACTCCCCGTTGAGCTGTCATGTGGCCAGGTCGCCTCTGAAAAAGAGCTCTACCAAGTCAGTGGGCCTTACCTGGTAAAATACAAAGTTTAGTTTAGGATTGATAGAGAGGGCTATGAATGTACATTTATCGGCCGAGCATTAGCCGCGTGAAGTGGCCGCAGTGTGTTTCAATCATCTTCAGGTAACACGCAAAGGTCGTCGCATTCACAACCTCCTTCTCATGAACGCTGAACACAAGGGAAGGGGGGGGAGGAGCAGCAGTCAGCAATACATGCATCTCTTTTATTGAAGCATGTTTCCAATAAATCTTCGCTAACACATCCAAGGTCTCCGTTTTAAATCAAATGTACAGTACACACAGTATGTATGCATTACATTGCTCGTCACAGCTATCAAAAACCTCTGCGTTGTGCACGCACAAATTGTACAACTACATACAGCCCAGAGAGAACCCAAGAGAAAGGAGGAAATGGATTGTTGGTGTACCGCGTGTGTGGTTAACGGGAGAAACCAAACGTAAAGCCGACAAAACGACGAGTGAGCACAGCAGTTGGATTAAATCGTACGTGCTTGCCATTTGGACGGTGTTTTAATAGGAAAGAGGGTGGATTCGTTTCCCATGCGTTACACAAGAGAGGTTTGCGTGACTCCGTAAAGTGTGCAGGAATTACATGTACGATCGGAGAACAGCGATGCATGGCTACAGACGTGGCCAAAGCGTTAAGTTAACTGGGCACTGCGATGTAGGGATTTAGTTAACATGGATGCTAAATCTTGACTTAAAGCTTTCGTGACTGCAGGAATTCATATTTTTGGGGTCTTTCGGTAAAAATAATAAAATTATTATTATTTTTCTATCTACGTGGCTTTACCAAAAGACCCAAATAATTTGGATGCTAAAGTACGCACCCAAAACACATTTTTTAAATGTTCTAATTTTGTTTCAAGTAAACTCAAACGTACAGGTTATATCAACCGTCCGTAGCATGCGCCAGTGTATGGTATCACAAAGAAATAAAAACGAAATCAGATCAACATTAAAAATTTTACGAACCTGAAATGATAAAACATCACACTGTATTCTTTCAAAATACAAAACGCGAACATGATACAAATGTAAAAAATAGATATCAAATGCTCAAATAAGTGTATTATTAATTTAAGTTTAAGAAGCACAGTGAAAACAAATCACGTGATGTAAACTATCTTAGCAAAAAAGCTTCTCACTTCCCGACTCCCAACCCCCCCCAATAAAAGATTACTGCAGAAGGCATCTCAAATGACAAGTGCCTGTGGCCAGAACCAGAACAGTTGAAGAGATGAGCGCGAGGTGGACAGGAGGAGCAAACACGTCGCCACATTGCCAGAAACTTGGCTCCAGGAGACCGCATGGGGCTCGACAAGTCATGTGATCACAGTCATGTGATCACAGTTGTGTTAACATGTTCCCCCATTGTCTTCGTAATCTCGGCAAGGGTGGAACGTTTTTAGTTTCTTATTTAGTCACAATGGTTAAATGATGAACAATTCTTAATGAGGTCATTTACTGAAGTTTTGCCTGCAGTGAGACCCAGTGCTGTAAGATATACAAACGTGCTGTTGAAACGAAAATGGTTGTTGTGGGCCAAAATTGTCTTCTTGGTTGACAGAAGAAATCCTTGACTGGTAGTAGCGGATTCATGTGCCAAAGTTATCTAATGTGTGATCTTCCCCATTCACACTTGACCTGCAGTAGTAATGCCTCACCATTGGTTAAATTTAAATTATTAAATAAACGGTCTTATATTAAACTACAGATATGTAAAACGATCAACAACATTTAATGACCGAAATCTGGTCTCATTTGAATGAAAACCAAAACTTTAAAACAACAACAGTAAAGCACCAACTATTTCAGTAAGAGCCCATGATTGACTTGATCAACATCCATATTTCCTTCGTCAAAATTGCCAATGATTTGCCTTGTTGATATTTTCCACCTCGGGAGGGTGATACCCGTGTAGATTTGTAACACACTCCCGAGCTGCTTGCGACAAATATTCTTTGACGTCAGGTCTACACTGCGGTCGTATCACAAGGGCCGTTCCAAAGATCTGCATGCCAAATTGGGCTCAACAACGACCATTAAGGAACGTGAGCACAAGATGCCCCCAACTACGCTCGAAGCGAAATCCATGATCCATAACTTTTGAGATTTTTTTTTTTTGGTAAAATATCGATGACATCCTTTCCTGTTATGAGCTGATCATAATTTACAAGACATTAAATATTTTAAAAAGTGAGCGATAACTTAAATACGTATAGACTGCAAATAAAAATACTTAAAAGGCATTTATGAACAACACAATCATCATGAAATGCTCGCAAGCAAACCTGGATTCTCGAACATTACATATAAAATAATTTCAATTTCCATTACATGGTAAACCAAGGCATGGACATGTAATTAAATTGTGCAGATATAACTATGTATATGAAATGTTTATCTTATAGTTACAGTAAATTGTTTGCATTGTACACGAAGTGGCTATATTTACTTTTTTTTTTAATCCGTCTCTATTCAATAATGTTAGCTCATAAAATATGACCCATCGAATAGACGATGCCCTCCCATCCGCATCGTCTACATATCGGCAATCTGGCACAGGCCTGCTTAGCTATACACAATGACCTTAAAAACACACACAGACTGCAAAAAAATATAAAATAAACATTCTTAAAATAAAAAAAGCTAAATAAATACATATATAATTTATTAAAGAATAGAGATAGTAGCTACTTTTGTGTATTCAAACAAAATAAGATTTTTCTGATGTAAAAATTGTGCAAACCACAACCTACTCCCTCTTCTTCCATTCGCGAAGTATATATTTTTTCTTTTTTTTTTGCGTTCCAGCAAGATAAAGGTTAAGATAATAACACAAGACAACTTCACATTATTGTCATGTAGCGGAACAAGCGACGATGCAGACTATGGCTGTAAATAAAGTGCTTGGAATATTTACAGGCGCTCCAATAGGGTTTTAGGGAAACTGGCGATCAGAAACTCCACGCACGTTTCTTGTTGAACAAAGTGCCTTTTTTGACGAAGCATATGCTTACATGTGCGCGAAAGTTCACACTCTTATCTTACCTTATTTTTAAGTGAAATTATCACGCCGAATTTGTCACGACATTTGTTTTTTGAAATACTCTACTATAAAATAACGTTGCTTTGAGTCACATTACGGGGAAACTTTTCCGAAACATGCCAAATAAATTGGTTACATATTGGGGAGTACAAAATAAATGTCATTATTTTCTTACCGAGTTGGATGCCGAATCGTTGCCGATCATCAGCAACGATTATGATCATCGTACATTGTCGATCATCATGTGACTGAACGTGATACTGCAAAGGCAGGACAGTTCACAAGCCCAACATCCACATGTTGCATTGGATAGGAAGAGTTCCACATCCAGTGAACCTCACAATTTCAACCTTTGCTCATCCCGATCCCAACATTGGGCTTAAGTCACCAGGAATCTAGGACATGTCGAGAGCAATCCTCCACGTCGGGGGAAGACTGCGGCCGACATTAAATCGGGACATTAACACACCGAGGCTACGTAGAACTGACTGCATGTATAGGATTGAATGTAAACAAAACTGCACGGAAAATAAACTCTAAAGGCTAAGTTATGTTTTTCCTTTTTAACAATGAAAACAAAAAATATTGCCTTATCTGACTTTTAAATACATTCATCCCAGACACCCACACATCATCGTCACTAGCACAATAAGCTTCCGACATGCATTTTTTTTTGCTACAGTTAGGAAATTTACAGAAAAAAATGTGAAGAAACTATAGGCTAGGTGCAAAGTGCAGTTAAATCACTAGTCCAATCTCCCTGTAAGTTTGACAACATTGACCTATACATAATTTATATATATTTTTTTAATATACTATCTTTAAATTAAACCTTTTTTTAAAGTTATTAAAGACATCTATGGCAGAAATAAAATAAAAACCCTGTTAATTATTGCATTAACTAAGTGAATGGAAATTAATGTACCATTACTTAAAGACCTCACTGAACACGTCACCTTAAATAAATATATAAAAATATCACCTGTGACTAAATCGCTGATAAACATGCTATCCATTTCCAGGATGCACTAGGTTATAAAAACAAAACAGAAATGATAACTCCCAACATTCATAAATATGTAACAGTGACATCATTGGGATATTGGACATCTGGACCCATACCACACTTTACACAGCCTAGAGACCACCCACTAGCAACTAAAAACCTCACGTAGCTTCAGATGATGTGGTCTGCTTTAGCCGAGCTGAGACTCGGTGGGTTGTTAATCGTGCCGGCTCTCCTGAGCCCCGTTTCCCGTCTTCGATTGACGGCCCTCACCTCCGGCCCCTGACCTCCGGTCCCATGACCCTTGCCCTCCCTCCCCTGCTCGACACACCAGTCCCAGGGCAGCAGAGCGGGGGAGCGCTGCGTGCGGTGGCGGTGCCTCTCCGTCTGCCGGCGAAGGGGCCATTCACTTGAAAGCCGCAAACTCTCCTGTGGAGGTTTTAGCGAACAGAACAGGGGGGAAGGAAGGAAAAGCGGTAATTTTAGATGGCGCAAGAATGCATAGATTAAAATCGACTACATAGGCTGGATCGTGCGAGTGAGAATCGACGCTTCTCTAATCATGTCATATTTTGTAAACGGTTCAATACGACCGCTGCTGCCACTAGAACTAGCTACGTTCCCCACAATGAAAAAATATTCTTCAAATCGAAGTTTAACCTCAAATCATAATTCAATTAATTGGAAAGGGGTAAAATGTTCAAAGATTATAACCAACTTTAATTACAAGCGCACAGTGAGTTGCTGTGACAACAAGACTTTTGGTGCCAGGACCTCAGATTATTGAGCTCCTGGCCACTTGAGCCGTTTGCTGCAATAACTGTAATGTCAGAGCATTACCAATGTGTAGGGTAGGAGGATATGCAATCGTAAAAAATCAGGTGGGGGAGGGGGCACAACAAGGCATGAAAATAGAGCTGGTGATTTTACTTATCGGCACAAACAGGAGCTGTTAAAATGTTATTTACATTTGGATCTTGTTAGTGTTTTAAATCCACATTCGATAAACATTAGAATCATCTTCACTTAACACAGCTTTAAAATATGACTCCTTTATTCAAATCACACAAAACTTTACTTCCATTGCGCTTGCCAAACCTGATTACGCGCGTGTTCGCTCACTGCAAAGAGTAAAATAAAAGGACGGGGAGAGAATTAATAACGCCAAGGCAACAGTTGGTCCCGTGTGCGAAAGCGGCGCAAGCAGAGGGGGTCGCTGCGGTGAGCGCGCAGACAGGGAAGCCAGGGCAGCGCCTATTGGCCACCGAGGCCTCCCGCAGGCCCCGTTGCGGCCCCAGCCGTAGAAGCTGAGGCCGAGGGGGCACTGCGGCACGAGTGTACGACTGCGCTGACCGTATCCGCCCGCCTGGATCGGGGTCCTCGGAGAAGCGCACGTGTAGGAGCTGAAGTCGTCCGTCTGGAAGCCGGCGCGGTTGAGCGACGGCTCCGACGCGCTGCGGTGGATCTTGGGCAGCGACCGTGCCAGCTGTTCGATGGATGCCAAAATCTGCGACGGTGGGAGAAAAAGTTGGGGGGGGTAGTTTTGGGTGAAGGCGGACCAGTTGTGGGGTCAAGGATGATAGTTCAAGTCAAGTTTGTCAGCAGGGCAGTCTGTCAGGGTCACTGCATGAGTACTGCCTGGTGCAAAACCACACATCGCAAAGCCAACGTAGATTTTTCTTTCCAAGAATAAACTAGGCCACGTCATCATGTGTATAAAAATAATAATAGCGCTTAGATGGTTGGAGATTGAGAGTAAAAATGGAGTGGTAGCCAGAGGAAGGAACTCGCTGGAGAGAATGTCCACCGACATGGGGCTACGGCATCAGACATGAAGAGCTCTCCTCTATGTGAACCACCGAAACTTGCCTCCAAGGCCCCGGATTACTGGCGTGTGTGTGCCACTACAAAACGCACCTGTGGGAAGAGCGGGCGGTCTTCGCGCTTCTTCTTCAAGCAGTCGATCATGAGCCGCTTCATCGTTTTGGGGCAGTTGCTGCGCACCTTGCTGAGGTCGGGCGAGAGGTATCCGCGCCCCACCATGAAGATGATCTGGTCACGGTTGTTGATGCTGCAGTAGGGCAGCTGGCAGGACATGAGCTCGAACAGGACGATGCCGAATGCATACACATCCGACTGGAAGCTGTAAGGATTCCGTTCCTTCATTCGTATCACCTCCGGTGCCTGCCAGGTGGGGATTATAGTGAATAATGTTGTTTATATTCAATGACGAATGCAATGACGATTCAATTGTTACTAGTGAAATGGGGTGCGGCGGAGGTGCAGTGGTTAATGCACTGCACCAAACTTCAGTGGTGAGTTATACATGATCCAATCCTGGGTACCCCCCCATCACCAGCCAGAATAGACAAGTGTGGTAAAGTATGGTGAAACCCCATGACCAAAAGGTGTGTGGGGAGGCATTCATCCAGCAGTGCATTGATACAGGGATAAACATTACATTACTCGTGAAGTTATGGTGATGAAACTGATGTGTACAGGAAAATAATCAAATTACATCGGCAAATTTACGGTGCTGTACTCACAGCAGTGCAGACTTGTGCATGCTATTGTGAATTATGATCTTGTGCTGTTTGACAAATTGGGAGCATTGTGCAGTGGTAAAGTGTGCGCTGTACACACTGTATGTGCAGTGGTGCGGTGTGTGAAGTCTTGTTGCATGGTGACACGCTACATGTGGTGGTTCCCCATATAATATTGCACTTTATTCGTGCGACACTGCGTGTTTGTACAACGTGATCGGAAGTGCAGGTGGTGATATCAGCCTCGTGTGTAGCTGATAGTGCGGGTTTTATTGGGGCTGCTGGTGCTTCTGGTGGTGGTATTATGGGGAGCGGTAGTGTGGTGATTAGGGCACTGCTCTATGAACCCAGCGGCCCGAGTTCGATTCTCGCTCACGGCCAACACCAGTGACGATTATCTGAACCGGTTCTGGGCCTCCCCTAGGTCGACTCGGTCTCAAATGAGTACCTGGTGTGGTGTGTAAACAAAGGCGGCCGGGCGTGTAGCTGGCCACCCACTGCCTCGTGTGCCGTTGCCAGCCTTCAGGAGTTGCTCGCTAACAGCACTTACCCCAGCAGCCTACTCGGACTATACGGGGGATTTTTGTCTTTTTGTTTGGTATAGGTGGTGCCAGTGGTGCTGGTAGTGAAGTAGTGCTACCATCCAAAGGATGGACCCAGACGGCTGCTCCAGTTGGTGAGAGCCGCTCCACCGAGCTTTCACTGTGGCCAGGCCAAAGTCTCCAATCTTCACCGTCAAGTCGTCGTGCAGGAAGATGTCTGTTCGGCAGCACATCATGGAAAAGTCCACTATTTTGCGACAGTGGGGAGTGTCAACACCACGTACTCATCCATCTACTCACTAACTCACCCAGCCGGGCACCTACTCACTCACCCACTTTCAGATCAACTTACCCTGCCACTAACTCAATTTATAACCCACCTACTCACCCACCCAACCACCCGCCGACTCCCTCAGCCACTCAGCCACTACCCACATTATTACTGACCCACCCACTAATTTAATCACCTACTAACGTAACCACCCACTAACTCAACCACTGAGTCACTCGAACTTACCCACTAACCAAGCCACCCACTAAATCTCAAATCCACACTCATGCACGCACCCACCCGCACACTCACCAACACCCTTAACTAAATCTAAATTATGTTTTTTTTCCCAGGTAAGGCCCACTGAGCTATATAGATTGTTTTGAGAAGCAGGGTTTGGATCGAACCTACGAACTTAAAAATACCAGGCAAGGTAGTTAACAATTTGCCAACATGGCACTCCACTTTCTGACTCTCCCACCCACGAACCCACACACTCAAAACACCCACCCACTAACTCAACCATCCATTCATTTCAACCACTCTTCTTCTTAAACGGTCACACCGGCAAAAGTGGCAACAGCAACTCTCGCGACTCTTTTGCAGCTGGCTGGTGTGACCCAGAAATATCCAATACCCATTTAAAATGTGTGCATTGTAAGAGGTGGCAGGTGGCTTCGAGGTCAGTCAGATGAGGGGACCCCACCGAGATCCTGGACTAAAATCTGGGCAGACACCCATTGCGCACCTCCGATTAGCACGGTTGGCTACATACGGTGCGAAAGAAGTTCAACATGACACGTACATACACTGTATTCTCATGCGTGGTTTGTTGATGGTCTCAAACATCACATTACATGTAATTTTGAACTTCATTTGATAAAGTTTAAGCTCTGGGAATTAAACATATCCGTTTGGCTGTCATGCGATGAACATTTCCGTGTAGCGTGGTGTGGCGGAACGTGCTGCCCCCCTAGGTCTGTGGATAAGAGGTCACCTGCATAATTCCGAAGCAGTTCTGACATCTCGTTCTGCGAACCGCTGTGCAACACGGCGTTAAGTACCGCTCTCCAAGCGTTCCGATTGGCTATTCGCGTCATGCCACCATTACGACTGAATAGGAATAAAATTGGTAAAAAAAAGACAAACTAAATATGTAAATGTGTGTATTACATCCTGTCCTCTATATTGCATACAACGTGCAAATTTGTTACATTCGTAGAAAAAATAAAACTTTGCCACTTAACCTACTACCACCACCTGCTGGCAAAACCCTCGCACAAACAAATATAACAAACTAGCTGTACTACCCGGCTTCGCCCGGGACTTGGATTCACCACACCCGGCCGCCTTTGTCTCCCCAGTGGCGATGTTCACACACCACACCAGTTACTCGTTTGTGGCTGAGTCGACCTAGGGGAGGCCCAAGACCGGTTAAAATAATCGTCACCGGTGGTGGCCGTGAGCGGGAATCGAACTCGGGTCGCCGGGTTCGTAGCGCAGCGCACTAACCACTACACTACAATGTGTTACGCTTCCACATGCGCGGGTCACGTGACAGATTTTACGTCACAGCTCACTTGCCATGCAAAAAATATATGCATTATTGAGTTCCCACCTCCCCCCCCAAAAAAAATAAAGTGTATTTTTATAATTTTTGCATGGTGTACAGTCTGGAAAGTACCCACATGGCAAATTTCCAGTTTGTTGCATGTCGGGAAGTACGTTAAACATTTTGAACAGACACATAATCACAACTTTGCCTTTTATATATATGGAGATGACACACATTTGCATTAACAAACCAGATTTCTTGTAGTGCAGGTTAAACAGTGACTGTCTGGTTTACTCGGTAACTGGTTAAAATAAAAAAATGTCTTGAGTCCAGCCTCAAAGGTCCACACCGTCAGTAAGTTCACATGACCTTTAAAGTGTCCAGCAAGGTCCCCGCTTAAACACAAATTCAGACTTAAATCAGTTATTAATGTTCATCTTGCGAGTACATAGATCCCTAATATGCAATGCATCATCGCAGAAAGGATACTATTCGACTTCAAATCTCGGTGGATGATGGATTTTGCGTGCAAATAACTGGGAAAAGAGAACACACGCACATAAGTATTACCATTCCAAAACAAGCATTCATATAAAATCCTTTTCAAGGACTTATTTAAGTTCATAACTAATAATTGGGACATTATTTCAAAAACGATAGAATAAGCCACACTCGATAGCTCGTGTGCAGGTGTCAGTTACATCGCAGGATGGTGAGAGATGGCACTTGCTGGGGAATGATGCCTTCATCAATTGATTGTGATCAATGCATGATGGTGATCACGATACAGCAGCTCAGTTACAATGTTATAGCAAGGCTTCGATTGTGCATTGCTATCAGCAAGTCTTTTATTTAAAGCCTTGCAGCTCGCTCCTCCATGAAGAGGATGAAAACAACGTTGCTGATTCTGAACGATTGTTCACTGCCGCCAAGCGTAACCCAATGTGTGGTTTTACGGCGAGTCCTCGCTTTACGCGTGGCGTTCACACAACGCGTTGTCGCTATAATGCGGTTCCTTCCCTTGGGGAACACTTTACGCACAATGCGGAAAGCGCACCGTTATAACGCGTATTCTGCGCGGTCGGCGATTAACTACTTTCGTGAGCTACACGGCCGAGTGGTGCGATACAGTACGCGGCGATGCACATTCAAACGAGTTCTCTGTCCCTCCATGGGATGACCGCAAAGGCTGATTTTATTGCGCAAATGTGACTACAAATTTTATTTATGCCCCGTAATGTATGTGCAGTAATTCCTCGCGTAATGTGGCACTTTGCAGGAATGCATCTAGGGTGTAAAAACGAGGAATAACTGTACGTGTGGCGAGATGTTAACTACCTCGCCTGGTATACAAGAGGTCGTGGATCCCCACCCTGACACCTGTATATCTGGAGTTAGCATATCCTCCCTGTGGTTGTGTGGATTTGTCTCCAAGTCCTCCGGTTTTTCCCTTCACGTTTAAAAACATACGTTCAGAGTATATGGCTGCTATAAATGTCCACATGATAAGCCACTTCGTTGGGCAATCTTTTGTGGCCAGGTCGCTTCTGAAAAAGAGCTATATAGCTCAGTGGGCCTTACCTGGTAAAATAAAAAGTGTATTATTTTATTTTAGTATCATATGTACAAGGCCATTTCCCCCCCACCCCGCCACTTTCCCCAACACGTCGCACTTACTCCATGCCCTGGGCCGTCTGGCGAGCGATGTCAATGAGCTGGAAGATCTCAAACTTGGTCTCGAGGATGTGCAGGTGGCGGTAGAGGCTTGAGCCCTCGCACCACTGCGTCACGATGGCCAGCTGTGGCTTGGTGGTATAGCCCATGAAGAGCAGAATGTTGACGTGGCGAGTTTTTCTGCCATTGGAACAACAACAACAATGTACGCATGCTGGGCTTCTTTTCCACCGTACGTAGCCAATAGTGCTAATCGGAGGGTGCAGAGGAAGAACACACTAAACACAAAAAGCAGTGGTAAAGAAATGAGTTTTCAATCGTGATCAATCGACGAAAGTCATTGCGGCATTCTGTCTCGCGATTGTAAGGTATTTTAGATGTAACAATGGCAACAATTAATCATTGAAATTGATTTGTAAGCTTGTGATAAATCATAAATGTAATAAGGGATTATGCTATTTGTAGTTGTATTTCATTTGTTTATATTAACCATGCAACCAATAGTAGAGGAAATACATTCACCACAATGAATATAAATAATCAGTTCTGGAATTCAATAGTGGTTAACCCCAAATGGTTATTTGCCAACATTTAAAAAAGTTTTTTCTTAAAAAATATTTCTGCACCACATTCCTACATTTGAAATAAATGTATCTGAATTTTCTGCAAAACAGCTCCAGATGTTGATCTGAAATAAAGCTAAGCTACAATTCAAGTGACACACGTTTTTATTACCAGCGAAATAGACGGGAATGTATGTATTTATGTTGAACATCTTTCGCAGCGTACGTAGCCAAACGTGCTAATCGTTTGGCTACGTACGTAAGGTGTGGGGGGGGGGGGAACAACAAAACTGTTTAACACGTAGTCGGCATTCGCGACCAAATATTATCCGTAAGTTTTTTTTGGATTAGATGGCGTCAACTCAACAAAAAACCTCTATTATGGACAACCAAGCAAACGTAAACAATCAGGGAAACAAATCCAATGCATCTTCTTGGTTCTTTTGGTAAAGTCACGTAGAAGGGAAATAATAAAATAATACAATTTCAACATAATAAAATACAATTCTCACGACGTTTCGGCCACAACGCAAGCAGCCGTCCTCAGGTGAAGAACAGGGATGCTGTCTTTCCGACAGCTCTGTTCTTCACCTGAGGACGGCTGCTTGTGTTGTAGCCGAAACGTCGTGAGAATTGTATTTTATTATGTTTTATTTTTATTATTTCCCTTCTACGTGACTTTACCGAAAGAACCAAGAAGATGAATCCCTGCAGTCGCGAAAGCTTTAAATCGTAATCCAATGCACACGTGCGCAAACTCTTAATTGGGCACGCTCACGACGTGTGATGGCACGTAACTCTCCAGCGAGCGACGGCGGTGCGTTTTATGCATTCCGCGGGAGACCCACCGGAGCACGCCGACCTCGTTCTTGAAGGCCTGAAGCTGCTGCGGGGTCGGGTCGGTGACGTTGAGCATCTTCACCGCGACGTCTCCTGCAAGCGCGGCACAACCACGGCACAGCGCACGGTTGCTTCCCCGTTTACCCCCAAGTTTCGCTCTTCCATCCTTAAAAATATTGATCGTAAAATTTACGTGCTGTGCCAAACCGATGCGAGCCAGTACTCGATGCCGACAGCAATGAAGATAGTGTGGATAAAGATACGATAAGGGTTGTCCTTCATGAACCTAGGTGCGACCTCAAAAAGATGTATCATCACGTTTGCCAAGGTCCTGGCTCATATAGAAGTAATTTAACTTTTGCACGTGGCTTTTGTAGGCAAATTCTAGTCAAAGAAGTTACTTTGTGGTTCTTGTCACACCTACTTTGCAGAAGGCACTTTGGATAATTCCCCACAATAAAATACCGACCCGACACGGGAATCGAAACTGCTGACCGTGTACAAATTGGCTTTGGGGAGGGGGATGGAAATGTTTTGAACCGCTGAGGCCATCCAGATTTTACCGTTACGACATTACATCGTCTCACCGTGCCACTTTCCCTTGTAGACCGTTCCAAAGGAGCCGGAGCCTATCCTTTGCCCAGCAGTGATCTGTCCCTCTGGGATCTCCCAGTCGTCGCTGGAGTCACGCCGCCCTATCTGTTTCTGTGGGGCCCCAAAGCAAAAGTGGAGGACAAAAAGAGTAGAGCACACTCCCAAGGTCAGCGACAAAAAACAACGCGTTCCCTCGCTGAACATTCGCGCGCACAATCGCACATCTAACGTTGGTGCCACGACAAAATCTTATTGTAAGGAAATCTATTTAAAAAATTCTGTATTTTTTTATTGAAACCGACTCCGCGAAACTTGCCCTGGCTGAGAAGGCACACATTAACAATAGAACAATAGTAAAATAATATCTATGTTAAAGAGTTGCCTGCTACACATTATTTTGTTTTCTTTATAAAAACCACAAGGTTGAGTTACCTGTAATGTGATGAGCTGCACGGCCTTATTCAGAGGCCAATGACCTTAGTCAAGTAAAACAGCCAATGCAATTCATGATTTCTAAATCAAAATCAAAATCTAAAATAAATACTTCAGAAGTATATCTTAAGAAAATGAACTTTATTAAATAAACTAAATGCAAAAAAAAAATACAAAATTATTCAACATCTTTTATGAAAAAAATTACTTTTGCTGGCACCAGCTAAGGTTAACATTTTTATCGTACAAACAATGGGAGCGCCGAGGGTCACTAACGACGCCAGCTCGTACCATCCTGGCTCGGTCCTCCGAGGACGCCGAGGGCTTCCTCTCTCGAGGTAGTGACTTGGAGGGGGGCTTGGTCATGGCGATGGTGCCGGGGAGCGTGGCAGGAGGGGTGGCAGACAAGCCTGCGTGCGCTGGCGAGGGAGTGCAGTATGGCAGGTGGGGGTAGGTACAGAGAGGCGTGTGAGGGCGGTAAGAGTCCTATTATTTACATGGGGGTCGGCTGCTCAGATTTTACTTTTCCAGTGCGATTCTATTTTGTGCTTCACATTCACTGTCCGTACAAAGGGACCCATACACTTACTGACCTACAAACTTGCACACACGTACATGATCCGTATATTTACATAAATAAACCATAGGTTTGCATAGAAACCCACCATAAGTCCAAATTATTGAATTGGGTCGGCTGCTCGGATTTTATCTCTCCATGCCCTTCTATTCTGCGCCTCTTCTACAATATTCACATCAACTATCCTCTCATCTCACCCCCGGTCTCCCTCTACTCCTTCCCTGCAGCAGCAGCATCTTTGGTAATCATGAGTGGGGTAATGTCACCGTTTTGAAACATCCGCACACTTGCGCCACCGACACCGTGTGTGGGTATTTCAGAAAGTCAATCTAGATCGAGGCAGGCCGCAAATCATACTGATTCACACACATTTCATTTGACACTACCTCTGTTTAATCCACTTCTATGGGCCGTTCTATCAGACTAAGGGCCGTACTGCTCTGCAAGTAATCTCAAATTGAAATCCATTTGTTTAATCTGTTTAATCAGGTGAGAAATCAAGAGACTACCAGGGAAGTCTAATTTACAAGAGTGACCTGGGTTAGCAAAATGCAAAAAAAAACAATAGTATGTACAGTCACTCCATCACGTGACATAACATCAATAGAGCACATGGGATATTGGTGAAAAAGACAAAAACTAAACAAATTAAAATTTAGCATCAGTTGAGTCCCACCAAAGAGGCAGACTTGTGAGGCGCGCATGTTTCACCTGAGCCAGTGCCTTGTGGTGCGTTCTGGCCCCTCCGCAGGTCCTAGGGTGAGGCACAACATCGGCTTAGCAAAACAACAACCAACGTGCAACCTGCTAGAACGGTCAAAGTTGGAAGCAAGAGCTTCAAGGTGACCAGGATATGGCAGGAAAGTAAATGGTTACACGAACGAGTGGTATCCGTTTTTATTCATGGGTATTTACAAATGTAAAAACTCTCCTTAAAATAGAATAACCCAAACACCCCAATGTGGAGCACTCATACGAAAAAGTCTGGAATCTCAGCAATGATTTACTGATTAAATTATACATTATGAGAAATTCTCTGCCACAATTCTAAACTTGGCATACATAGTGCGTGATGATGAAGTTGATGATGAAATGGCAAACAAGTTTTAGAAAACCATGCATGCATTTGTCTTTGTATTTACTCTGCAGAACGGGAGCTGACCTGTAAGCTAGACACAAATGCATTTGAACTTTTCCAAATAGTTTCTGTTTGCTCTGGTTTGCACCTCCAAAGTCTTGGGCAACCTTTTGATACATTTGGCGGTTTTCAAAAGGAAAAGTTCCCATTGACGACACAACTTTATCCCACGGGATATTTCATATTGAATAATTTTTACAAGCGTTTAGGTCCCACTCATTATGGGAAAAAACAAAACGAAAAACAGATGTAATGCATAAACACTTTCAACCTTAGTTGGAAAGTGTTAGAAACTACAAAATTAGTCTGCAAATTATAAAATGCTCCGGAAATAAAGATGCACGCAAACTTATAAAATTATACAAATCTGGTCACACATACAAACCTACCGGATTATAAAATCTAACCCAAACCTTTGTTTTAAATATACAGGGAAAGAGTATGCTTGATAATCTAGAGAATAAGGGTGTCCTTTTTGTTCTGGTTTGTGTCTCACGCATTGAAGGCAACATCAATTTGGCACCATTAGCAACAAAAAATAATCCCAAAGTTTCATCCATATTGAATCATCTTTACAAGAGTTACAGTGCCCCCCTCCCATTATGGTAAGGCAAACGAGTGGACAGATGGAGAGGTGGACGGAGCCGATGCATAAACCTTCGTTGGAAAGCTATAAAATATGATACTGCTCTATGTATGCATGTTTAACGTCTTCTTGGTTCTTTCGGTAAAGTCACGTAGAAGGGAAGTAATAAAATAATAAAAATAAAACACAATAAAATAATTCTCACGACGTTTCGGCCACAACGCAAGCAGCCGTCCTCAGGTGAAGACCAGGTCTGTTTAACGTCCTTTCGCACTTGACGTGCGGGGGAAGGAGAACAAACTAAACTCAAAAATCAGTTCGAAAGAAATGAGTTTTCAATTTAAAAGTGCATAGCTCCAGAGGCTTCCTAATACCGGAAGGAAGAGCTATCCAGACGGCCGCAGAAGCGCATCTGAAAGCGCGCGATGCGGTGACCGTCTTTGTTTGATGGTTTAGCAAAAGTGGCTGCTGTGACAATGACCGGAGTTTTGCGTGATGGCTTATGCTCCTTCACGAGATCAAGCAAGGTATCACAGTTCACTTGTGGCAAGCATCTTCTTGGTTCTTTCGGTAAGGTCACGTAGAAGAAAAGTAATAAAATAATAAAAATAAAACATAATAAAATAATTCTCACTATTATTTTATTATGTTTTTTTTTTATTATTTTATTACTTCCCTTCTACGTGACTTTACCGAAAGAACCAAGAAGATGAATCCCTGCAGTCACGAAAGCTTTAAATCGAAATTGTGGCAAGCACTTTATGTGTGTAACGAGCACGACCTCATTTCGCCACTGATTGCGTGCCCCACCTCGATGAGGCTGCTGTCGACGGGCCCGACCGTGCTGTTGATGTGCACGTTGGGTGCGGAGGTGGAGCGCTCGCGTGGGGTGAACTGGCCACGGTGGTCCTCCTCCCCGGCTGGCCGGCATGGCTGCGGGATCGGGATGGAGTGCGACGGCGACAATGGTGGCTTTGCCACGGGACTGCGGGACGAGATCGTGGCAAGGTGGGTGGGTGGGGGGAGTGGGGGGCGGGTTACGAAAAGGAAAGGGGACGTAAAACAATGACAGTGGTGGAAAGAGCACAGCAGTAAAGCGAGTAGGTTTGTAGACCCACCTGAAACGAGTTAAGGGCAATAGAGTTTGAAATGCATGAAATGTACACTACAGCCCTTTTGCTGCCCATTTACTGGGCATCTGGGAAAAAAGCTTCATAGCTCGTCAGATTCCTCCAGTCTAAATCAGAATTAAGACCTCCCAACGCCGTGTGGGTCGTGGTAGTTTGTTGGACAATACTTGACCATGCTGGTCAGTGCATATTGATGAAGTCATGGAGCATACATGTGGGAACTTAGCACAGTACAACATTAACTGGTGGCCCGCGGGCCAAGTGCAGGCTGCAAAGACAAGCTATGGCTCACGAAGAGCTATGGATCAGCGAGACATAACGAGCTCAACATAGTTATCCTCTGTAAAGATAAGAATTGGACTGTGGGATTCTGCATGTACGTATGTTGGAACTTCTTTCGCACCGTACGTAGCCAACTGTGCTCATCGGAGGTGTGGTGGAAGGACAAACTAAACACAAAAAGCAGTTCTAAAGAAATAATTTTTCAATTTAGATTTAAAAGTAGATAGCTACAATGGCCTCCTAATATCGGAACAGTGTTCCAGACCGCCACAGAAGCGTACCTGAAAGCAGACAATGCAGCGACTGTCTTCATTCCATGGTCGGCCAAAACCCACTGCTAGCGAGGATGACCGGAGTTCGCGTGATGATGGTTTATGCTCCTTGACAAGCGCTTTGTGTGTTTAATGAGCGCGACCTTACAGGTTGACAGTGGAGCAAGAGGAGAGGGGAAGGGGACAAGTACGAGGGAAGGCCGCCACCTTGTAGACGTCGCCGGAGCAGAGCTGGGCGCTGCCCCGGACGCAACGTGGTGGGGCGACACGGGTGTGGCGCTACCAGATGAGCCCTCTTCCGGAGCCACCGGCACAGTCTCCAAGAACCTGGGAAACAGCACGTGGGTACCCCGGTGAGACGACACCATCACTGATGAGTTACCCTTTACATAAACTAGGGGGTGTTCGAGTGGTAGCCCATGGGTCAGACGAATCTATGTAAGCCACCGAGGTCGTTACAGGTTTCTTTTATCATTCCTGTTTGCTCCGTGCCTCCTGTACCGTTCCTGTCCTGCTGTAATGTAAACCATTTTTTATTTTACCAGGTAAGGCCCACTTAGCTATATAGCTCTTTTTCAGAAGTGACCTGGCCATAAATGATAGCTCAAGATGTGGCTTATCAATGTGGAAATTTATACCAGCCAAATACTCTAAATACATGTTTCTAAAGGAGGGAAAAACCGAAGAATCTGGAAAAAGATCCATGCGACTGGAGAGAACATGCACACTCCAAATATACAAGCGTCAGTCGGGATCAAAGTGTAGTGATGCCTACTTTATTGAGAGTGATATTAGCAAATTACATAAAGATTGATTGATTGAAAGGCTCTTTAAATGGCCAGCTGTGATATTAAACTATACAGGTTTGTAAGATGAAAGATACATAAGGGATAGATATGAGTGAGCTGGAGATAAGCAATAACAATTAGTTAGTTGAAAGAGCTAAATAGAATCTGAATCTTTATTTACACTGAAGAATGAGCTCTACAGCTATTTTCACCGATGTCCAAGAGATGATAGACCTGGAGACAATAAATATAAATTATTTGCGGTTGGTAGATCCATCCCCTCTGCTATTCTCTCACCTCGGTAACCCAGCCCCGAGATCATAGCAGAGGATCTATACAGGAAAAACAATGTAAACAAACGGGCAAAACACTTATCACCGTGAAAACCTGGTACCAATGCGAGCGTTGAAAAGTGAACCCTGAAACAACTCACTCGAGGCGGTCGATGTTAACGCACATCATGGGCACCTCGGTGCTGCAGCGCTGGTGGAACTTGTAGCCACACGTTTGGCAGCGGAAACCTTGGAACAGCAGCTTCCGGCAGAAATCACAGAAGGCCAGCGTGAAGTAGGTCTTGCGTACCTAAGTGCACGACAATCGCAGCGGACAGGAAAACGATAACGATCACATCGATATTTTTCGTGCTTTCAATCAGGTCACGTGACATAATTGTCCGGTGTACAGACGTCATGACGGCTGTACGTGTGACCGCTAATCAGTACCTCTCCTCTATAGATCTTTTGTTTATCTTACTTTCATCTTAGCCATCTTTATCTCAAGTGTACAGCTATACTCTCTCTTGTTTATCTCTCATCTGACTAATCTGTTTCACCTTGTCGTTTGACAATCCATGTTTCTAGGTGGGCTATATATCCGGCAGCCGACTGCAAGAGTCTTACATGGGTCAGATGTGGCCTTGCGGATGTGGACAAGAGAAAAAAACACGTGGACGTGTGAGCTCACAGTCAACATTGCAGTGCTCGCAGAATGCGGAATATGCACCAAACAGACGGTGAATAAGCATGCTCGGCATGGGAATAAATGACCTCACGTGAGCCACTTGACATCAATGGTGGGTCGAGTTATTTGAGCAGCTGGCACACTGTAACCCTGTGCTACAAAAAGTCTCGTTCATAATGATAAATTATACACTACTCTTAATTGCACAAATAATATTATACTAATGATATAACACATATCTGCATGCTACTCTCCCACTTTTAATATCACAATGCTAACTAAACACGGCACCACAAATATTCCCTTACATGATATACTTTCCAACAATGGACACCAATTAAATATACGACCAAATATAAATATATGCATTTGTGTAAACGATATTACCACGACAAAGCATTGCAAAGGAGTAGAAGGGACGTTACTTTGTTACCGTAGACCGGGGATGGGAACCCATGACCCATGGCTGGATATGACCAAAGACTTCATTTCTTACGGTTCCGGCAACATACGGACAAGGCCTACCACTTCGGGAACGGCCTGCAAAAACGGCGTTTATCCACCACTCCGTGCATCTTAGCCACACTGATCGGGTAACTAGAGGGGAAAATATTGGACCCGGCGACACCGTTTTCCTAATACTCCTGCCTCGATGTTAAAAAGCGGCCCGCAAAAAAAGGTATTTCAAAGTCTTATTCGGCTCGGTCTGGAAAAAGGTTCCTTCATCCCTGGCGTAGACAGACGGGGCATCGCCATAACTCCATCCCACGTGGAGACCCGCAGTGACAGAGATGTGGGGGGGGGGGGCTCCGCACTTACGAAATTGTGTGTGGTCAGTGGCACGTGTTCCAGGACCTCCACGGTGAGCTCCTCCCCGATGAGCCACGACATGTCGGTGTTCCAATCTATGAGCAGCTTCTGGCTGCAGGAGGGCACAGCACAAGAAGGCAACGATGTGAGTCTCGCAACGTCTGCAGGGGTGGTAATATTTTTGAACGCTCGTCGACGCATTCCATCGGCCTGAAATGGCAGTCTGTACGTTGTCTGCGACGCTTAGGCTCGTTTGGAACAGGCAATGAGCAGGCACGTGCAGCTGACGAAGAGTGACGTGTGGGTAGGGAGAGCCGCTGAATCTCAGCGGGATTCCCAGGTGATAGTCAAGCGGGTTGATGACTTGTGAGTGGTGAATGTCTGACAAGGGTCAGTTGAGTGCCATGTGCCGTAAGACAGGCTGCCCACTCGTATAAAATAAAGCAATGAGAGTGCAATTTGTCAATAGCACAGAGGGATAGTTTGTAAATATCCCCACTGACTTTCTAACGACCATCTTAACAACAGGTGAGGGCTCTATGTCCTAGAGAAGAGTGATAAAGGATTGAATGGGTGTATTGAGATCTGCGCAAGACAGAGTTTTGAAATAAAATGTTGTTTTTCCACGTAATTTTTCTCTATTATTTTAGTGGGTGTCTTAACATGGATCATCTTGAATGTCTACTTTACAGTGGGGAAAATAAGGTGACGTAACCTGTGGGATAACCCTTGTACATCTGTATGTCACATACGCTATATATTTGTTGTAAAATAAGCTACAGCTCAATACCTGAACACGTAATCGCACACACGCATTTAGAGCATGCTCACGTCCACTTGGGACACAAAGGTGACGGGCGTGTCGTCCCCCGCAGTTTGGCCGAAGCATGAAAGCGGACGGCCGCATCAGTATCAAGCGCACACTCGGGAGATCCCCACTGAGGAGCAGCGGGCAGCGTTTCATCCCGCTGGGAGGAATACTGCGCTCCATACAACCGGGCAAACCAGCTCGCAACATTGAGAGACAGTCTATCCACTTTGTGAGCCATTGGTTACGGTCAGAATGTAACGTTCAGCCCTGTTGTCAATCCACCTGCTGTATAAAGACCTACCCATGCCGTGCGCGTCATACTAGCGATTGGACGCCGCTCAAAGTGGGTTTACTGAAACTGGAAAGCTAAGAAATGGTAGTATGGCAGTGCAGTACAACAATGTATTTTGCTGCCATTGCCCTCTGCTGACCACCCTGTAAGCACAACCCAGCAGCTACCTATAACAACCAAGTGTGCATGGTAGTCACCTACCCACTATTCAGGCACAACCGTGCTTAGCTTCTGATATCGCTGGAGACTGAGAGCATTCCAGGTGATTTAGTGGTAGGCTCTTACCTGCTATTAATTAAATGAATTTTATTATATTGCATTGTTAGTGTTGAATTGGAACAAGGTTTAGAAGCTGCACAAGATATTGGCTAAAGGTTATAAAAAATTCTATGGTTGTCATGCAACTTTTAATAAAGATAAGGTTTTTGAAATTACATTTTGAGGCCAACAACATCTGACTGCTAAAAACAAAATGAATGCTGCAAATTTACAGATATCGGGGGCGGGGGGGGGGGATGAAACGTTATTTTAAATTTGTTCATAAACAGCTTTGAAATAAAATGAACCCTGTTTGTACACTTGTGTAACGCAATGCATTAATAGCAACAATGGCATTTGAGTTATCTGAGCACATTGCTGCCCTAACAATGTGCTGAATTGAAGGACATTCTGTGAATATGCGTATACTGTTCTTTAGAGCTGTGCCAACATTACACCTACGGGTGGTCTGGAGCTTTTTTTTGTGCTGTACGTTGGAAACGTGCCAAAGTCGGGCAATTAAACGGGGCAATAACTCCGCATCGTGTTCTAGCATCAAACAGATGACGGAGCCGTCTGTAGTGAGACTCAAGTCTGCGCTGTATCATCACTCAAAATCCACTCAGAGGAAGACACAGGCATTATCAAGTTTGCATTGGAGTATAAGCATGTCACGCTTGGCGTTGGAACTAAACACCATTTAATACAAACATAAATAATTTAACAGATACTGGGAGGGGCACATCGAGCAATTTGCTCAACATAATTAACATATTAAAATACTTTATTGAGTGTCTGGTTTAAAGGTAGCATGGAACAAAATCATGATCAATACGTCGAGGGAAATCAAAAATGCCATCCTCAGTTCTAAAGTTGGTTTTAAAGGTAGCAGGGAACAAAATCATGATCAATACGTCGAGGGAAATCAAAAATGCCATCCTCAGTTCTAAAGTTGGTTTAAAGGTAGCAGGGAACAAAATCATGATCAATACGTCGAGGGAAATAAAAAATGCCATCCTCAGTTCTAAAGTTATGTGCTTTCACAAAGAATTTTATAAATTTTAAATATGCCATAAAATGAGGAAACGTGCGCAAGTTTTCCAACATTTACATTTCAAGGTTGACATCTACATTCTGTTCATACTTTTGTATTTCATCATGAAAATGTTGCTAACATTTCTTCAGGAACTTGTAAACCCTCAATTGTTATCTCTTTCTTATCCATTTTTTTACATTATTTCAAATGTCTTGACTTACATTTTTTACAATAAACTTTGAAAAATAACACCCATTTCAGACTGTTACCTTAATCTCATGACCCTTAAAGTCTACCAGAAACATTTGGACCACACACACTCGTGGTTTCTTTAGATTCATATTGTCTTCTCAGATGGTGCCTCATCTCCCACCAAATAACACATTTTGGACTACAGTGAGCATTTGTATTGAAAGAACTGGAAACACATCTGTGAGGAACAGCGTAGCAGTAGTTAGTGCACAGAACAATACACCTGGCAAACCTGTGTTTGATTTCTGGCCACGGCTCACACTAGTGGCGAGCGATATCTAAACCAGTCCCGTTCCACCAGCATAACACCCACCCATCTTCACCAACTCAACCGTCACAGCCTTCACCAACCAACACTGACCAATGTGGTAAAGTATGGTCAAACAACCCCAAATGACCTAACAACTGGAGGAGGCCTTGATCCAGCAATGGAATGACAAAGGGCCTGCATGTGTATAGATATATATGCATTTGTTTCCCCACATACATCACTTTCAAATCAAGGGACTTTCTTGTGAGTATATTTGGCACGCAAGCACATTTGCGTATGCCAGTAAACCGGTGGTCACAGGGTGCCTTATTAATCACCCTGTACGTGCTTTCAGCCTGGATGCTTCAGGCATCGTCTAAAAGTTTTCGCTTGGCGCGAGCGAGACATACTTCCCCTGCATGCGATGCACGGCGCAGCACTCTGCCGTGAGACCTCGCATCTTCAGCGCCTTGGCCAGGCTGTTCAGCACCGTCACGCCATTACGGGCAGGCACCTTCGCGATTAAACAAAAAACATTTTTTTAGCAACACGCGCAAACGCAAAAACACGACACACCGGCATGTATTATTACACGTGTTTAAAGACAGCGCTCATGTCGCCACACTTTAATTTTCGCTTTTGGCGACAACCATCTCGGTTTACGGTCAGCCCATGGTGGAAATTAGACATCCCATGGTCGGGACCAGTCTTTTCTTGGGAAAACTACTGCCGAGTTGCCACAAAGGAGTACATATTTTTTCAGACCCAGCAAAGATTTTGGGACCCACTCCACCCCCCAATCAGGATGTAAAGTTGTGACGTTCTGCTTTAATTTATACCTGTGCCATCGTCATATTTTGTTTTACATTAACAGGCATATAAGCTAATGAAGCTTAATGCATCTTAATGGTTCTTCTGTTTCATCATACAACGTGGTAAAGTCCTGCCAACAAATTGTGCAACGATGCCGCTACACTATGCGGTCGCGACGCACGACCCGTCCAGGCAAGCCGCGCTACCTGGTATGCATGCCATCCCATACAGGGCAACATGGCCTTTGTATAGTCTTCTTTGCAGAAAAATAATTAAGCTCTTCATTCTGGTGAGCAGAAATTCCTTTCTCTTACATTCTGGTGAAGAAAAAGGATCGAGGTTTCACGAAGCAGTAATAGTGGGCCAAATGAAGGAAACCTCGGCAGAAATTAATTCAGCCCCATCGACACCAATGGGCTGACGGACGGGAGAGATGATGATAGCAGTGATGGTCACATGGAAGTACTCGGAGTATCCACACTTTAATCCAACCACATGACCTATCAACCGAAAATAAACCTTGTACTTTTCAGCTTGGAACTGTAAAACTTTACTACCGCAAAGTAACTCTGCTTACTCGTGCAGGAGGCCTGCCCAGTCACGAGCGTCACGAGCATAGGCGCGTTTCATAATTTTACACCTTATTTAATTATTACCGTTACACAACCAATTTGGGCGTGGAGCGGTGACGCAGATGTAAATGCAATGCGCTATGAAACTAGCAACCTGAGCTTGACTCCCGCCCATGGCCAACATCAGTGGCATGTAACACATGAACTAGTCACCAAAACGCGATGACCAACACGCTGAGGACATTATCAAAGAACACCGATGACAAACAGCACGCAGAGGCCTTTATACAGTAGTTGACTGACAAATGGTGGTAGATAACGCGAAATCAAAGTCAAGCATAGGCATGAATAATGTAATGATGCATTTCTCCTCAAAAATATTTAATCAAACGATGATAATGGCAGCGCCGAAACCAGTACATCTGTAGGACACGGTGAGACAGTGGACTCGCAAAACTGCTCTGCCGGGGCAGGAGCGCGTAACTATATTATACATTTGGCAGGTTTTCTCGAATAACAGCGACACAACTTTATTATAAAGTTTCGTTCCATACTGGATGATAGTATAAAAGAGTTAGCATGCCACACCATTTTATAGATGGACGGACGGACAATCAGAAGGACAGAGCTAATGCAACACAATGCTTGAGATCGAAAGTCAGAAAGTGCACGCGCAAGCAAAAAAAGACACTAGTGGGACAAACCTACCACGGTCCTCTGCTTGTTTGGGAGAAACACGCGCACCACATGTCGTTGCGGGGACCTGGGCCCGGAACCCGAAGCCCCCTCGGGGTGGCCGGCGGACTGCCCGAATCCTTGCGACTGCGAGGAGGACAGCGACGGGTCGCCCGCCGAGACGGGGGTCTGCTGTTCCTCGGAGCAAATGCTCTCGGGTCGGCTGTTGCCCATGGACTCGAGCAGCTCTTGTTCCCGCTGCTGCAGCGCGTCCAGCTTGTTAGTGTACTCCTCGTACGCCTGCCACGCACGGGTGGGGAGGTATGTAAAGAACTCCAACTCGTTCCAACTCCGCCATGGTAGCAAGTAGCACCTTCAGTGTGGAGCCGGTAGTTGGAACTACAGTACTCTAGTGAGACACCATACGATGATCTAGCGTACAACTAAATCACCCTGAACAATCTCAATCGAACTCAGAGGCTACGCGGGGGTTAGTACTTTAGTAAGAGGCTGCCTGAGCTGCAAGGTGGTCAGGAGTTATCAGTATAGCAATGTATTTCTGAATCTGTCTATCTGTCCGTACAAACGAGAGATTCCACGTTGTTTAGCGAACGCAGTGCACGCTTTACAGACACGCCGCTCGTCTGGATATCACAAGCACGAGACAGCGGCAGCAAGGGGGAAATCACACACCTCGAGGTAGATCGACGGAGGATTGTGCTCGCCGCCAAACTTGTCCAGCAGAGCCGTCAGGTGCTCCTGCGTGAGCTTGATCATCTGTTGCAGGTTCCATACCTGGAAAAGGTAAACATCGATGCACCAACGTCAGCCACATTACAGGCCAGCTCAAACATTTTAACGAAATCCAAAATAAATGTATGTAGGTATGTGGAACTTCTTTCGCACAGTACGTAGCCAACCGTGCTAATCGGAGGTACAGGGGAAGGACAATAAACTAAACACAAAGAGCAGTTCTAAAGAAATTAGTTTTCAATCTAGATTTAAAAGTACATAGCTCCAGTGGCCTCCTAATATCGTGATACATTTTATAATTCTAAATTATGCTAAACCTGTTAAAGAAAAAAAAGCAAGCTTCTACGTCTCGTTCACTCTCACACCATAATGCGATTGAGCATGTAAATCCCCGACAAATCTGCTTTGCCGCGCGTGCTACAGCGATGCGTGCACAAGTCGGCCCGCAAGCCGCACTCCATTTGACAGAAGCAGATGGGAATTCATAATCCGCTTGCTCTCTTGGTGTACCAAAAACCGGACGGGCACTGCCCTCCAGACCTGGAACAAAATCGAATACAGCCAAACAAAACAGACAAATATAATCAACTCTTAAGCCCTCCCTCCCCCCGCTCCATGGAAATGAGATCAAACGACGCGGCCGGCAGCCAACTGATTACCATGAGCTTATCCAATTACTACAGACACAAAATGTTGCTATTTATAACGAAGCTGCACACAATTCAAGCTGGCATACAAGTTGGATGGTTGTCTCAACGGCGGCGTGCGACCTAATTTGTAACATAACTTCACAATAACTCAAACACGACTCCCAGTGTAAACACAGCAGCTTTGTTTATACAAATATAAATAAAGTGTTGCACATGCTGTATGTGGCATTTGTGTAAGTGTATAGAGAATTGAACACGTCGGTTTAAATATAAAGAACGTTTAAAAATGTATAACTGGCTGCGCACACACAGGTGGTGGATGTGTAATTGTGAAAAAAACATGTGCAACCTGCGCCTCGGGCACGTAACGACTCGTCAATCAGAATCGACTTGTTGCCTTCACGGCATATTCATCAAATAAAGCGTGCAATAAACGATTATTGATTAACCATGCAGATTTTGCGCAGATTTTTTTTCCGATTAGCTCGGTTGGCTACGTACGGTGCGAAAGAAGTGCAATGTATATACATACGTACAAATGATGGAATTATAAGGGCTATAGAGGCGTCACCGGTGCACAGCAGAAAGGTGTAAAGTGAAACCGAGGGTGAAACGGAAGAATGTGGTGGATCGAGGACACGATGAAGATAGTGGATGTAAACAAACTTGTAAGAAAGATGCACTATATTAAATTAAAGTACAGTGCACATTTCTATTGAGATGAGCTATGAATATCAATTTCAAAAAAAATTTTGTTTAATCATGCGAAACCTCAAAGAGAAAAAAAAAGTTTAGTTTTATTTGCATCTTTTTTGGTAATTTCTTTACCTTTCCTATACTTTTCACTCCTATCGTGAATTTGTATTGGTGTTGTTTTACGTTCTGACCCACCCCTCCTGGACACCTGTAAAAAAAAAGCTGTATATCTCACCATTCCTAAAGTAAAGAAAATATTCTAATTCAGATATGCAAGAGTTAGCGTGTTGCATTCGTATACCAGTAGGGGGCATTTGATTGCGACGTATCTCAATTGAGTCATTTGCGGTGTCACATTTATAATTTGCCCAAATTTTGACCCTCACGGCAGCACACGAACGAACTGTGCGAGATCTTTAATGCATTACAGTGATTACACACGCGGTCGTAATCAGGGTGGCCCTTGGAATCGAACCGTGAACCTCTGCAATATAGCGGCGAATATTAACTACCGATTCCCTTAAGAGATGTATGTGAAAACTTTAAGAGCTCGACTCTTCTTCATCTAACATATTCACGCGGAATGCTTTCGAAAAAAATATAACTCCGTATTAATGCTAGATATCTTGTTACATAATGTACGATGGAAATTCTTAATAAAGAAAAATACATAGGTTATGAACTGCGTAAATAAGCCAAACAAAATCAGGTTAATTTTATTTTATGCGAAAATCGCAGTCTAATTAAGAACCGACATTTACAACCCACTCACATTGTCCCACATCCATCAGCATTAGCCATGATCTACACACTGCTGAAGGAAGACCTCCCCACACCACCATCATCTTAAACAGAAATGTGATGTAACAATGCACCCAGCTTATTGCTCCTTCTCCACAGAATACATCTTGGGGTGTGTTTCCTCATTTGGCTGCTGCTCCATCGTTAGCCTCAACCACCGGATATCATCCCTTCTATGTCTGGCACAAGCCCACTTACATTTTTTAAGTCACTACGTCTCCGACTTACATATCTTCTCTAATCCACGTGTTGCTTTTTTCGCCTCTCAGTTTAATTTCTGCATGAACTTCTCTATGCTTTTTTGCGTGGACTTTTTAACTCGCACAAATATGTACACACACACAGACTTCAGGTGATTTTTTTTTGATGAGCCGCCCCATGCAGTCTTGCAGGCCTGAAGTCCAATCTCACACACACAGCTATTCAACATGCTATCCAAATTCTTCAACGCTACCCAAAAGAGCACCGTCACATTTTTAATGTAACATTTATAATTCCTGCACATTTATGGCAATAATTATCAAATGAGTCACACTGCATTACACCATGGATGCAGAAGCTAACATTTACTTACAACACTTAACTATGCAAATAAAAGCAATTACAGTACCCTACAATAAACAGCTGCACTTAATATATAGACTCAAATGAAAAATAGGTTTATGTTGAGTTTGTGGTGGAGTAGTGGTACAGTGGTTCACGCAACTTCGTTATGAACCTGGCAACCTGAGCCATGACTAACATCAGTGGCTGCTCCATCGTTAGCCTTGCTATATACCAATATAAATCCTGGGCCTCCCTTCATTCAACAGTGCATTGACATTGAATAATTATTTTACTCACTGTTGAGTTCATTTTAGTAGCATGTGAATGGATAAATGGCAATGTTAATACCTGATGTAAAAAAAAAATCACTTTATTTTATTTCAGCATCAAGGCAACAAGCCACAAGTGTGCCTACAGTGGTTAGGAACACATCACTTCACCGCTTGTGTCTTGGAATAAACAGCGAGCTGTATACCAAGTTGTAAGACAAGCAATGCACACACAATTCACAGGTAAAGGTGACACGGTGAGAATACATTTTGTCGAGCGACTTTACCAATGCAGGTTACTCACATTAATGCCTTCTGCCGGCGGTTTCCTTCACGGAACAATTTGAATAATGTTGTACTTGCAGTTGTCGTGGTTTGTTTTAAAATATTCTCACGGTTAAAAGATGTGCGTGAAAACAATTACAATTTCTCACACAAGACTAATTACCTGCATGCTACCTCGCAGACAATTTGAGAGAAACCTGTTCAAACATCTGTTCAACGTGTGGACTCGTTAAGTCATTTGCGGTGAAAGCAATCCTTTCTGATCCAACTACTTCCTCACACAATTGATCTGGATTACGCTGTGAAGTGCATACATTGTTCCTCAACAACTTTCAAGACAATGGTTGACTTGCATCCCCGATGCGGATTACATTTGCGTATTACAGGTGAGGGCATTAGATCAAATTCTGAATCTGCTTTTGTAAGACTATTACACAGTGGTACTGACGCTGAACATGAGCTCAATTTACTTCTCAATGGCAATACCGTTCCCTCGACTCCATTATGCACAGTGGCCTGTTTTGTTTTATGTGAGGAATAATGAAACTGGAAAATGAAATAATATAGTTGCAGACCAGGAATTAATCTGGGCCTCTATGGCAAAGCGATACACAATGTGTGCAGTGGTTTGCGTAGTGATAAAATATTATTATTGTTGGTTTAACTCCCTGCGAATGGTCAAAGATATTTGCAGTTAAAGAGGGGTCGCTCAACTCCGCTTCACCGATCATTCAAAAATAATTATCAAAATATGATATATAATGATATACAGTATATAGAATGTACAAGCCTATGCGTTGGCCATAATTTCAAGATCAACAAAGTGTCCCACGCATGTTACCGCACTGCTGTAACCTTTAGAATCAGGCCTGTAGCGGAACATCGCAAGAGGTATTCGCAGCACGCAAGGGAAAGGTGTCAATCATATTGGCCGACGTTAATGCAAACATCTCCTGCGGTAAGGATTGCAAGCCCCTGGTGCACGTCGTGCCTGCATGCGTATTTATGTATATGCTCATGTGTTTATGCGCGTATATAAGCGTGTATATTTGTGCACACGAGTACGTGTGTGTGAAGATGTGTATGTGCAGATGTGCGTGTGCGGGAGCAGTAGTGAAGTGGTTAGCGCGCTGCGCTACGAACCCGGCGACCCGAGTTCAATTTCCGTTCACGGTCAACACCGGTGACGGTTCATCTGAACCGGTCGTGGGCCTCCCCTAGGTCGACTCAGTCTTAAAATCAGTACCCGGTGCGGGGCGTAGTGAACATCGTCACTGGGGAGACAAAGGCGGTCGGGCGTGGTGTTGGCCACCCACCCCCTCGTGTGCCGTGCCGGCCTTCATAGGTGCTCGCTAACAGCACTTGCCCCTACAGTCTGTTGCAGGCTATACGGGGGATCTTTGTCTTTGTATGTTTGTGAAGATGTATGTGTGTACGTGCAGATGTGTGTGTGTACGTGCAGATGTATGTGTGTACGTGCAGATGTGTATGTGTATGTGCAGATGTGTGTGTGAAGATGTGTGTGTGAAGATGTGTGTGTGAAGATGTGTATGTGTGTACGTGCAGATGTTGTGTCCCCCCCCCCCTTGTGTGCGTATGCGTATGTATTGCAGATTTGTGTATGCGTGTGTACGTGTGCAGATGCGTTTGTGTATGCGTGTAGATGTGGTTACGTATGTGCATACGTGCACGCATATGTGAGTGCATGCATACGCGCGTGTGAGGTGCAATCCAAATGACAGCATTGCATAACTATAATTATACAAGAATATTGATAACCGTTGCAATCGCATTGGTTGTTATAAACAAAAACAGGAGCAACCATAAGATTGCCTCGCATAAACAAAAGCCCACAGAGCAGCGTCTGACAATCGCGTCTCATGAGGTAGCCGCAACGCTGTCTTTAAAAAAACAACAACACCCAAGACCAACACCTTTCGCGTGCAAACGTTTTAAAAATAACAACAAAAACAACACACAGCGACACGATTTAAGCGTGACCCCCCCCCCCCCGTTGAAGACCGACTAGGCCGCACGGAAGCCTACGGTCTTGCTTGAACGCTCAGCGGGGTCGAGTAAGCCAAGGGACGGGGGGGCCCGAGGGAGCCCGGGGGGGGGGGTGATGGTGGTAGGTGGTCACCTTGTACTGCGACCCGGCGTCGGGGGCCCTCGGAAGGGCGCCCGCCGGTTCGGGTCATCGTTACCGTGGGTGTTTATCGTTAGCATAGCGGCGGTCGTGCCTCACCTCCTCGGTGATCTGCGAGTCCTGCAGACCGCCGTTCCCGTTCACTCCAGCTTGCGGTATGGCTGTCGCCATTTTTTCGCCTCCAGCCCCCTTGGTCACGTGGGTCTTGGTGGAGGAGAGTGGTGGGCGAGGCGGGGCGGGGAGGGCAGTGGACCACGAGCTTCTGTTTGTGGTGGTGGTGGCGCGCGTGCGTTAAATGCACCCTAAACCCCAGCCGCCGAGAATCTTTGCAGACAGTGGTGATGATGATGGGCGCATGTCAATAGGCGTTGCGTTGGGGAGGCTTGGACGTTGAAAAGGCATACAGGTGTTGTTGATTACAAAGAGTCGACGAGGGTTTGGTTCTTCATCACGTGGGTGTCGTGCAAACGCGATATCGACGTTGATGCAACGGCCAATCGATTTTTAACGCTCACGACCCCGAGCGTGAATTTGAAGGGATAACAAACGATTGTTCCGCGTTGCGTTGAAAGTTAGCAAAGTGGACGTCGATAATAAAACAAATCAGGTTAATTTGTCGAACAGTAACGGAGACGATCCTAACGAGATGCGAAAAACAATACAAATCGATCGATCCGTGGAGCACGATTGCAACGCGAACCGTTGCATTTCGTCGAATCGCGTGGGTCAAATGCATCGTTGCGTGGCGACTGTTCCATACGAGCCGTGCACTAATGCAACGGTTCATAGATTATCTTGGAATCTTACACTCACAATGCACTCATTGTGCGACAACCGATTGACAACGGATGCAAATTGCATGTTAAAAGAAATACGCAATTTGCAGAAAGCAAAACGAGCAACGATTCTTTAATGGGACCGTACCCTTACAATTGCGATAATTCGGCTAATCGCTGAGTTGGTGGAAGGCTGCAATGTTTCGTTTAGAGCAGGGGTCGGCAACCAAAATAACAAGAAGAGCCATTTCTTTCCAATTCGGTACAAAATTCAGTATTTCAAGAGCCGCAATGCATCTGAGTACATACTGTACATACGTACATATCGTCAAGAAGCAGCCCGTAAAGAGCCGCATGCGGCTCCGGAGCCGTAGGTTGCCGACCCCTGGTTTAGAGTATTGGCTGCGACAATACATTTCCACGTGATAAGCCACATTTCGTGGAGCTATAATTTCTAACAACCAGGTAGGTGGCTTCTGAAAAGTAGCTAAATAGCGCAGTGAGCTTTACCTGGTAAAACAATCATACGTTTGAGTTTCCCTTACGATAAATTATCCATTCACCTTCATGCTGGTAGGTACAAGTCTGCAACTAAACTTCACCCTGCCATCCAATGCTGTCGATTTCTTGCTCATGGTTCGGGCTACTTTCTCCCCTCTGCATGACCGATTGCCTCGCTCAACAAAATAAATGTCCACCGGTTTCTGTTGAGTCTTGAGATGAGGTCACGGTTGCCGTGTTGTTGGTCTAGATAGGACACAGGCACTCACTGTTCGTTTTTTCACCCAGTGGTCCATCTTCACTCAAGTTGCTGCTGGTGCCAATGACCCCAAGCAGGGAGGTCGCCAGATGGCTCAAGACCCTGCCCGAGTTTGAATTCTGGCAGCTGCCCGCGATTAAACCCGGATTCTCAAGTGCAGTTCGCTGGGCCCTTGGCCAGTCACCGATGACTGCAAATAAATATCGCTTTTCATTTGGTGTTGAACTTGGTCTGGCTCAATTTGCTGCTCTGAGAATGATGAATATTTTGACAAAGAACACGGTTTCAGCTAAGAGGTCGCTTAAAAGAAGTAGCTCTCTTGGTATCTGCTTTCGTGGACATTAACATAAAGGGAAGCACTGTTGCGAGGAATCCAAAATGATAACTTCGTATCATGACTTAACACCAATAGCGGTGCAATGGGGTTAGACAACATGAACATTATTTACCCCAAAATGAGGGCGTGTTGTTGGAAGGGATCCTGAGCACGATTTAAAACAAAACTCTTTGAAGAGTGCTGTTGTTCCACTAACCAATCTGTATCCTGGGTAAAGACCATTTTAAAACACAATAATTAAACAGTGCTCGGCTCTATTGGTGGTCTCGAGTTTAGCGGCGTAACCTGTCATTTATCCAAAAGCGTTGCGCAGGAGACGGGGTGTCCCGTCTGCTGAGGAACTGCAGCCTCATCATGATACTCGAATAAGGTTCTGGATGGGGAAGGAGCTGAACCACAGGTCCACCAGGGAAAGCCAACCCGCATCAATAGGTTTGGATGGATACTAAGTTTTAATATTAAAAACAACACCGCACACACACTATTTTGTAATTTCAGGCATCATCATACCTAACCATGCAAGAGAAATGTGAAAACTGGGAACGGGGCAAGAGGCAATGACTGTACGGCACCGATAATTCCGAATAAGGGATAACACCGTTATGCATTCCTTTTGTGTCATTGCCCTGCTGCTGTCAAATAATGTGCACAAACTTGGGAAGTCCAAAACAGGACTGTGTAAATGACACATGCAATGCGGTGAGACCACGTGATACACAATGCACGATGAGAGTAAGGACTTTCATTTATCAAGCACTTAAATGCCCCTGAATTTCAGAGAACCTTCTATCAACATCTCAAAATGACAATGGCTATTGTTTTATTTTATCCGAGGTGATCCTCTGCCACTCAACAATGCATCGGAAAGTCTGTTCTCCTATGTCGAGTGTTTTCAGAACACAAATTGAATATAACACAATGTATTAGGGATTTTTTTATATATCGCAGATGCAAACTGTATATAACGCGATTGAATGAAAATCTAATGTCGCGCGAGTAGACAAATGGTTGTACGGCTGCCTTTGAGCAGCATCACAAGGCACCTCAGTCTTTGGTCAGCCTGCATATGCATCTGACGTGTTATCGCCAACTGCTTTACCCTATTTTATATAATTTATTATAACGCAATTTTTCCATAACATGGTGTTCTTCAGGAGCGCAACTACCGCGTAATAGAACAGACTGTTCTTGCAATGTGCCCTGTCCCCTACTACGACTGTTACACACCTCTTACCAATCTCTCCACGCATAAAACAGAAACAAAGGCCACTTGTTATTTACCTTTATTTACATGTTCACAGCCATTTTTTCCCCGCCACAGTGGCTTTTATTTACACAACACAGGTGGCTTGTGTCTTTAAAATAAAATCAACAAGTTCAATAAGTAAATTCGTACACCAGTTCGCTAAGCTACAGCTTAGGGGGCAAAAAAACCCTGCACAATGCATCTCCATTTGCAGCACTGAAACACACTTCTTCAAACGTGGTTAAACATTAAAGCACGCAAGTGTGTGGTTTATAAAAGTCTGTTATTTCAGGCTACCTCTCCATTTTACTTAGTCCTGATATTGCACTTGCTTGGCTAAACATACTTGAGACTACCTTTAAAGACTTGGCAACTTATCCGTCCAGTGACAGTGAAATTATTAGCTTTGCAACTCATCTTACAGTATGGTAACAATAGGGCTGTTAAGACAACACTGATAAGAAAAAAATTATTCCGCTCATTTACACAGGAAAACGTCACCCAGTCTCAATTATTTCTCAGGAGGGCCATGCCAAGTTTTCGCAGTAGACGCCAATGACTGCGATTTATATAATACAATGGGCCTACTCTTACAATCAACGATATGGGGATCTTTAACGTAAACTGTAAAAACGGCAAGTATTTCTACGGTTGATCCACCCGTACTTTTAATCAGGGGGACCTGCTGGATTCGAACCGTGACCCCTTCTGCAACACAAACGGCGAACGTGCTCACGCTACGCCATGTCCCCCCCCCCCCCCCCACAAATTTGGATTGACGCACATCGGATCGTTTAAACGCTGACTTGTACATGGTTGGCAGCATCGCTGTGATATTCCTATTAGTCTTGCGAACACTGCTGCGTCAGGAACCCTGTTGAAATGTGATATGCACCAGCCCCCCCACGCACGCGCACACACGCACACACACATACACGCGTGGACGCGCAACGGCTATTTCTCACGCAGGACACAGACGCCAGCGTCACAACGCTGGGTCCCCATGGAGGACACCACCTCCCAGGTGTCGATGATGGGGTCGTAGCACTCGATGCTGCTTAGCAGCGAGTTTCCATCGTAACTGCCGTGAAAAGTGGAAAGAGGTGTCAGCAACGTCTGGGTTTACAAATAAAAAATACCAATGCATACAAATTCATGTAGATCTTTTTTTTTTATGGAAACGCAATTTGAAATGGTCATTGATGTAGGGCACACAAATTTATATCGGAAATATTTGGAAGAGCCCATTGTGATCATTTTCCTACAATATTTTGAAACAAATACCTGTGACCAAAGTTCCATAGGGACAGTTACTTGTATTTTTATTTAGGGGTATTTTTTTTTACATTACACATACATCTCGATCCAATGCTGGATGAGGGTATCCCTGGGCCATGTGAGTCATAGGGATTATGTGACCATACTTCGCTAAACTGGTCAGTGTAGGTTGATGAGGAGGCAGGGTGGAGGTGGGTACGGACATAACTAGTTCAGATATCACTCCCCACTTACGTCAACTATGGCCAAGCTGAGGTCGCCAGGTTGAGGGCACAGTGCACTAACCACTCTAGTGACCGGTCAAAATAAAGGATTACTTGCTCTCGCTAAAGCTGGCGGAAGGACACCCACTAGCGGGGGGGGGGGGGAGTGTATCAAGAGCCCTCCTCAAGAAGGTATTTTTCGGCCTACTCTTCACAATGGGCAGACATTTTACAAAGAAGTGGGCATACCCCACTCTTTGCGCCACCACACGCGGACATGCCGATCGACTCAATGCCGTGTACCCATTTACACTGCGCATTGTTTTCAACGGTCGTGCCGCGAGATCGATTCGGGGACCTCTGGATACGCGCTAACAATTTCAGCACGGCAGCATCCACCGGTTAAAGTTTGCACAATTCATACACGGATAATACTTTTTTCACAGCGCGCTGTAGTGAAGCAATTTCCAAAAACGCAAAAAGGTTCGTGCCGTAAGCAGCGCGCGCGTCATCACCCGGCGATGGCGTAAAGGCGTCCGCGCAGCACGGCAGCGCCCACGTAGCAGCGCGGCGTGGTCATGCTCGTGATGCTGCTCCACGTGTCCGTGCGGATGTTGTACGACTCGACGGAGGCGAGGTGCGCGGCGCCGTCAAACCCCCCCACCACGTACACGTGGTCGTTCAGCAGTGCCACGCCAGCGCCTGCGTCGTCGCACACCGCCAGGCGGGGGGGGGGGGTGTCATTCGCGTAGCTTTTGTAAAAATAAAAAAGCAATGGATAAATCAGGAGCGAAATATGACGAGCTGTTCCATAAATGGCGAAATCGATGTGGGTTAATTTTAGGGGTGGGGTGCCCGGGTATATCCGATTTATGAACAAAACCCCATTAATTCTGCGAAGATCAAATTTAGCCCACCTAGAACTGGTCATGTTGTTTCTATCGATTTTTATATTATTATAAATATATTTTTGGTTATAAAAAACACCACACAAAAGTCACAAACAAATCCTATGCTACATTACTTACTGTAACATACAGTACTAAACCGTGACTGCCAAGAGCAGGACACTTATGCTCAGTGTGGAGACACACCACATAACAAGTGAGTATTACTTTGAACCTTTGGAGATTTTGACATTTCAGGAGTGATATTTTATATTTTTTCCGTTTAACATATAATGCACACTCTATTTTTATTTTTTTATTTTATTTAAAATAGAAAATCTAATTTTAGAGATCCCCCCCCCCCAAACTCCCCGTTATACGCAAATAATATCCTCAGGAAACACTATCTGGCCATGTTATTGAGGACAGACTGTGCTTGGAAGTGTTCAAGCAACACACATAACCTAAAAAAACTAGTATCTTTAATCTCATAGCTACACATAGGATGTGTTACTAGGCAGTGCAATGTGATTTGAAGCTTCATTAACAATATACTTTGGCAGTTATAGTCACGTATGACACTTTGGCACTTTAGTGATGTCATGCATATGCATTTCAATGCAACACCAATGCCTTCACATCCCGAGAGTTCTCTGGTAGCACATGTTCTTTTAATGTATTTTGTTTCTCTGATTAATGACTGTCATAACTCTTGTTTGGTGTTTGGGTTGCATCGACATTAAGAATTCCATCCTGGTTACGAGGCCACTTAGAGGAAATCATATTGCGTAAATTTACGTCAATTGTTTGAGTTCTGTCCCAGATCCTACATATTTTAAATTGGATATTTTTTTGGTGGACAAACTGAATACAAAGCGACATTGAAAGACAACTCGTCACTTACTCTAATTCTTATTTTGGTGGCCATTTTCTGTTAACATCTTACCGTGTCGTGGCAATTCTGACATGGATTTCGTCAAAGCTGTTGATGCCAAAACACCTTGCCAACACTTTCTACCTTCCGCCAGATCCCGCAGTGCTGCACAGTGACCTCCAAGATGTAATCTAATAATACCCATCACCTCATCTTAGGTCTTCCTCCCGGTCACCCCACACTCATGGAGACCACTCCACTGCCTAACTCAATAACCGACTCTCCGCCATCTTCCACACGTGCTCTATCCATAGAAAATGTTTTTCACCTAATTATAACTAGAACACTTACCAGCCATGTTACGTTCTCTTCTGGACTTATTCATAATTTCCTGTCTTGCCGTGAAATTCCTAGCATCTATCTCGGAAAATCAGTGCTCAAACAGCAACTTATTTTGAACTTCTAAGTTAGAGTGCAGCTCTCATGACCCATATTCACTCTGGATTTACACAGTGAATAATGCTCATTGTGACCTCACCACAAATCGCACACCTGAACATGCGGAGACCCCACTCCATACCTGCCTCGGTAACCTACCCCCCACCAACCCTGCACACGTCCTACCCAAAGAGGAAACGAGATGCCCCTGCATTCGCCACAATGTTTTAAACACCATTGTTGAATCCAGCTACGCGGCCAATAACCACTGTGCCTTATTTATAGAGTGAATTTTTGTCATCGCGACCTCGCCGTACGTCGCACCCCACGTGCGGCGAGTGTCATGGGAAAGCGGCGCTGGCATCGCTCCCACTGTGTTGCGTGCTCACCCGAGCGCTTCGTGGACATGGGGGAGACGTGCGACCAGTGGCCTGTGTGCGGGTCGAATCTCTCCACCGAGTTGAGGATGTTGATGCCGTCGTACCCTCCTGTTGCATCGTGCATGCGCACACACACCCCGCATTCCACATTAGCGGGCTGTTGGAAGCTTATGCCAGATGTAAATGTGTAAAGCCTTATTGCGAACTAAATTATGGAAACAAGAGGAAGGTAACGATCCATCCATTAAAATGGAGTCGCAAGATTGTGACACTTGAACTGCATCGAGTGTGGAGTAATCATTTATGAGTTACGGAAATTGTAGATAAATACCCTCTGACCATATCATCCAGAATCTGCCCGATTTATTCAGATGTCAGAAACTAAGAAAGATTGCGCCTGGATAGCACTTTGAAGGGTGACTACCAAGCATAAATCAGGTGTTGTAGGCTGCGGGGCTACGTCGTAGACAGCAGAGGCCATTGCAGCAAAATCCATTGCTATACTGTACAAACGTCCCACATCTATGCCCCACGCCTTCACCAAACCACCGACCAGCATGGTGAAGTATGTTTAACACGTAGGCTTTCGCGACCAATATTATTCATAATATAGGTTTTTGGGTCAGATTGCGTTATTTATAAATGTGTCGTAACCCTCTACCATCCGACAAGGCCAAACAGTAAAACATGTGTCACGTTTTTCAAAGGCTAAAGAAGTGAATTATTTTGTCCTTTGAAAAACGGACACATTTTTTACTGTTTGGCCGTGTCGGGTGGTGGAGGGTTACGACACATTTATAAATAACGCGATTTGACCCAAAAACCTATATTATGAATGGTGAAGTATGGTCAACGAACACTCACATCCCACACAGCATTGGGAGCTCCTCATCCAGCAGTGGATTGACAAGGGCTGTACATGTGCATGAACACGTAAGCAATATGCACGTAAAGTCATATTAAAATTTAGTATCACGTGCAGGATATGTGAATTGAATTTGCATAAAATAATCATATTTCACATTTGGAAATTATACATCAATATAACCCTGCAGACAATGGAAAGAATGATAGACCAAATGAGACAAGATAAGACAATACAAACAAGACAGTAGAAATTAGTAAAACAAAAATTACAGCTTGTTTAATTCAACGTGTAACCTTAAGTCATGACAATTCGTATCACAAACAACAATAATTCATTATGTGCCTAATACACAAACCGTAATATTCTACAACATCCAGCTCATAAGAAATAGCCACGTTCCATATGGAAAAATTACCATCATGAGGGACTTAAACAGTGCAGGTATAAGTAAGCCTTTGGTACATTTTATTGTAGCGCGGCAAGAAATTCGAAGCGAAAGGCACCTTTTTTTAAAGGCCTCGTAAGTGAGGGATGCCTCAAGTAATCAAGAGGTTGAATTCAAAGTGGAGACATAAGGATGATAATGCAACGAAGGCTGCTTTTGTGGTCACTACGCCTTCCCGACTCAACACCGACCTACGCAGAAGATGACGCCGTTGGCGACAACCAAGCCGGCGCCCTCACGTGCCGTGGCCATGTCTCCCAGCATGCTCCACTGGTCGATGTTGGGGTCGTACCGTTCCATGCTCGTGTGCCGCCGGCTGCCGTCGAACCCGCCTGCCACGTATATCATGTCTGCCCGCAGTCGCACAAGACGAACACGCATGGGGGGGAAAACATTTAGAAATGCTTTCCAACCAAGGTTGAGAGCGTTTTATGCATTATAGCTGTGCGTCCGGCCATCCCTCCGTTCGTAATGGGGGGCGGGGGGGGTGCTGTAACTCTCTTCAAGATGATCCAAAATTAATTAAGCTTTTGTTGCATTGTTATTAGGGACTCACCCGAAAAAAAGGCACCAAATCTAAGGGATTTTTTTCGTATGAAAACAAATATTTTTGGAGATGCAAACCTATTTGCAAATATGCAACACTGAATTTTGCCAGCTTATCTCATAGGGCTATCGTTTTGAAAATACGTCTGAGGACAAAACGTATGTTGGGGAGCGTTACATTTTCCAAGCATTTTCATGACTTGTTTGAATGAAGTTTGCTTGATTCCAAACGCAATGACAGTAATCATCCTTGGCCAAATCATTATATAGGACTGCCTTTATTTTGAAAAGAGAAAAAGGCCAAAACATGAAAAAGCCTCTAAAACACCGCTATCCTTTTTTAAAGTTACACAAAAGATTCTCAATGATAAAACTCTTTTTGCTGAAATGTTACACCTACATATCAACATACGTCACATTATTTCCACCAAATTGTCAAAATGCCTACTTTAAATTGCCAAACAATAATATATGGAAGACTGCGCTGGCTCCAGATCCTCATTTGGCATGGTTTTTGGGAATCCACCGGAAATTTTACAACTATTATTATTATCTTCTTGGTTCTTTCGGTAAAGTCACGTAGAAGGGAAATAATAAAATAATAAAAATAAAACATCGTACAATTATTTTATTATATTATTATGTTTTATTTTTATTATTTTATTACTTCCCTTCTACGTGACTTTACCGAAAGAACCAAGAAGATGAATCTCTGCAGTCACGAAAGCTTTAAATCGAAAAATATTATTATTATTTTACCATCACAAGCCCTCCAGGTTTTTCCCAATGGAGACCAGGGAAACAAAGAGCTGAAAAGGCAAATTAGCACTCCACAGGCATAGTCCCATGTTAATACAATCGGATAACGAGCAAATATGTTGATAAGCGCGATAGTCTTGACAGCAGTGCTGGCCAGGTTGTCATTCCTTTTTGCACAGCAACAAATAAATGGCTCTTAATTTATTTCTTAAAGGTCACTCTGCAATAGATCAGTTTGGTTTGAAATTTGACAATGATCACTGCGCAATTATGTGCAAGGGTGAGTTAATGTGTCTATATCTTAGCTAGAACCAAAGCCAAAATAATTAAGATTGCAGAAGCAAAATAAATGTATCAAACCCAAGTATGTGACAACAAGTGTCTTTCCGTGCACATCTAATGGAGAGTGGTGGTACAGTGAGTTGTGAAAGTGCTCCCCGCAGCCAGCAACCTGGGTCTGATTACCGGTAATGAATACGTCAGTGGTGTCCGAACATATCCTGGGACTCTTAATCGGTCAACTCAGCATTAACGAAGCACTCATTAATGCTGTACTCATCAGCGCAAGAGATAAACAAAGGCCGCTGGACGTGGTGCTAGCCACCCCACCCTCAATGGCCACGGACATGCCACAACAATTCCAGGGCATTGACTGCTAGTAATCGGTATCGGAAATGGCTTCTACAACATCGTCCATTGTGAAGCACTTCGTTTGCCCAAATTTGGAAATCTGATCGCTGCTCCCGATCACAGAGGGTCCCATGACTACCAAGGGTTGTGTGCTCTGTAAAAACCCAGAAAAGTTCAAAACACATTGTTTTCAGACAAACTCTGTTATCATTGGCTAAGGAGACTTCAGTAAGTCTATACCAGTGGGTTGGAAACCAAAATAGCAAGAGCAGCCTTTTTTTAATTCGGTAATAAAGTCAATATTTCAAGAGCCGCAATGCATGTGAATAACATCACAAAGTGGTACTTAAAAGAGCCGCAAGCGGCTCAGGAGCCGCAGGGTGCCGTCCCCTGGTCTTTACCATCGCAGTAAAGAGTTGTCATAGTTGCTCTCTGTAAACAAGTTGCTCATTACAATTCTTGGTAATGATTGCATTTCATTTGTCCCTTTTTCTTCCCTCCATTCTCTGGAGGTAGCCATTTACAAAGTAAACCTTTTTTTTACAATCACTTGTACACAATGCCCATCGTGTGAGCTCAACACATGTCATGAATACATCAGGGGTTGAGCGGTGTCCGAACCTGTACAGGCCCTCTTCTGTGTCAACTCAACTTTGATAAAGTACCTACTGCAGTGACCCAAAAGAGTAATTTTGCCGGCCAGGCAATTTCACACCTTCAGAAATCACGGTTGGACGCATGACGGCCTTAACAGCACTTGTGCGGACAGCACACGAGGATGAACGGTTGGAGGAACTTCTCTGCATTTTATCTCGTTGCAACGCATCTCAATGGGGCCCCCCCGTACCTCCGAGAGTCGTCGCCCCGGCCAGGCCGCGGCGCACGTTCATCGGCGCCACAGAGTACCAGACGCCGTCCTCGTCCGCCCCGTAGTCCAGGCACTCCACTGAGCTGAGGCGCGAGCGCCCATCATAGCCGCCCATCACGTACACGCGCTCGTTCAGGGACACCGTCGCCACGTAGCGCCGCTTGCGCGTGATGCTCTGAGGGCAGGCAGCAGAGGGGGATTAGCTCGAGCAAAGTAAGCGGGCATAAGCAGTGTGTTGCCTTACCATTGTGAGGGGCCAATTTAGGCCCTTGGGAGGCAGGAGTTTGCAGCACAGTGGAAGCTGTGCTTTTGGATAAACCATCAGGTCATGGTGCGTTATGTCAATGAATCATCATACAAACGGTGTTAGACCAGAGGACGCCTCTGTCGAAAGAAAGCTGTCTCTGGTGTGGACCAATCAGTTTCAAAGACAATGCAAATATTATCAGAGTATGTTTTTTTTGTTTCCATTCTGACCACAAGTATTGTGGTTAATGCAGACATGATTCCTTGTAAAAGATTTCAGTTTGTTGTTTTAACATCTTAACACCTTTTTTTGGTTGCCAGAAAAAAGGGGAAACCCTATTCTCATATTGTGATTCTAGTTTAGCAGCGAATTGGTTTATAGGGTTAGTTCATTTGTATTAGCACTGCAGAATTAGTGAAGATACATTGAAAAAATCCCCGTGACCCGAACGTTCTGGGGAGGCCCTCATCCAGCAGTGGATTAACGAAAAGGGCTGTACACGTACGTGCACCAGACCTGACAAGGAGCACTCACGGGCAGAAGACTCCAGTCTTGCGATTTAGGGTCGTATTTTTCCACCACGTCAATGGGAGACTGCTGGCTCCCAAAGCCCCCGATCACAAGCAGCACCTCGTTAGCCCCTGCGAGACCAGGCATCGGAAGCACTGTGTTAGTAAACACCAAAACGTCTGGAACGATGGCGTCTGTTATTATTGTTGTTGACATTGTAAGGATTAATTAGATATAAAATTTCGATTTAAAGCTTTCGTGACTGCAGGGATTCATCTTCTTGGTTCTTTCGGTAAAGTCACGTAGAAGGGAAATAATAAAATAATAAAAATAAAACATAATACAATTATTCTCACGACGTTTAGGCCACAACGCAAGCAGCCGTCCTCAGGTGAAAAACAGGTCTGTCGAGAAGACGGCCACAACGCAAGCAGCCGTCTGACCTGATTTTCACCTGAGGACGGCTGCTTGCGTTGTGGCCGAAACGTCGTGAGAATTATTTTATTATGTTTTATTTTTATTATTTTATTATTTCCCTTCTACATGACTTTACTGAAAGAACCAAGAAGATAGATATAAAATATTCAGCTGTGTACAAAACAACCGTTTTTTAATAAGCTTAACATCACTTTTCATTCCCCCTCTAAGATCTGTGCCATACAATTGTCACATCAGGCACATAAAGATTAAATGCATTATCAAGTATCATTTGATACTTATAATCACATGTGACATGCATCTAATTATGTAATAATTATTTAGTTTACAGGGTTATTTGACCAGATTTTAAATTGTCATTTGTTTATTACAGAAAAATAATCATGGATTTTGCTGCCCTCTATTGCTCACCACGTGGCCCCACAGCCGAATGACAAACGTGTGCATGGTGGCCAACCATCTATGCAGGCTCAAACTTGCTTAGCTTCAAATATCTGACAAGATCGGGCACATTCTTGATGATTTGGTCATGCAGGTGTCACGAACATTAAAAAAAACAAATAAAACCAATGAATCTCAGTCTTATTGTGCTCAGCATGAAGGAATGTCAACGCAATCTCAGCCCTCCTTTAGTCATCCAAACTGCTGCGTGTCACAGCCACAGCAGCACTCAATGTGCCAAAACACGCGGCGCGTCTCCATGGGCGCGATGCCAACTAAACTCTCAGCACTACCATGGAAAAGCAGCCTGTGTCTGTTCAAGATGTTTTTGTTTGAGAAATAATTAAATAAAGAAAAACAGTTGCGTTAAAAGTTATCAAGAGCCAAGATCAATGCCACAAGCACTCCACACCCATGAAAAACATTGCCTTTCAACTCAACTTTGGCACTTCATGGTACAGTGCAGGAGCAGTTGAGTCATTCTCATTGTGCATTTTGTCAAGCAAATACATTTTTAAATATATCTTTTGGGGAAGGGGGGTTATCAACATCTGTGCAAAGAACAATATTATTTCATGTTACTGGCCTTTAGGCAAACAAAAATGTATTTCCCATCATACGACTGTCAGGGAATCACTGGTCTTATTACTGAATGCATAAATATAACAGCACGGGCAATTTGCTGAATATCCTACAACAGGTCTACCAAACATTACACACTTATGTGGTTGTGCTGAATAACTTTCTCATTGCATATCTACCAATTAAGTAATCAGAGCTGGGAACTGAGTGACTTTGCAGAGACCATAAACTCACTAGGTTGAAAACCCCAGTTTTATGTTAGGTAACGTCCCAGGATTACAGCGGCACAGTTAGTGTGCAAGCAGTGCAAATTCACCAGGGCCCATTGGCCAGAGGTGCCAGGGTATGAAGAGGGGAAGAAATTGGATAGGGGCTCCCCATCTCATTTCTTTGACCAGGATGGGCCCATGTCAAACACGCTTTACCACTGCAGGATTCTAAACCGAGAGCTTGGCGGAGCTGGCTTAAGCTAAGTTAAAATGGCGCAACTTTCCTTGGCGTACATTCTGTTAGGTTTTTTTGTATAGTTGTGCAGAACCCTATACTGAATACGACAAGTTCCCTTTAATTTTGCAATACTGTTATACAATACCGTGCCAATATAGTCAATCACCGCCCCATTGTGTTAAGAGCACAGGCCTGGACAGTCAGCCCCCTAAGGAGCTCAATAACGCAAAGAAGATATCTAAGAATAAAAATATGCCCACGTGGGAAATGAAAAAAGGGGGAGTTTAGCATGTTAAATTAGTTAATGTGTGAAGAACTAAAGTGAGCATGACATGCACCTCCATAGACATCAATTCTGTTCTCCTATTCAGCATATTAATCCTGTTGTATATGAATATTCGTGTTCAATATGTGCTTCCTGTTTGCATTGACAACTCATTTGACCTTATCCAGCCAATCACAGATATGTTGCGAATTCAATAGGTTGCATGGTTAAGGCCGGCCATGCAATGATGTTTCTAAAATGTTGCAGTTCATAATAAACTGAGCAACGTTCACAAAAAAAACATCTTTGTCATCAACAACGCTGGAAAAATTTGTTGCACCACTAAAATTATCCTCTAGTCTTCTGACCTACCAGCACAGTATTATTCAAATTCAGCAGGCATCCCGAGTTAAGATCATTATTAAGCAAACGGATGCTATTTCCAATGCATTCACACTTTGCAACAGAAACATGTTGTTAACACTTAACAACCATATAACAATAGGGTTTACCCTTTCTGGCAAAAAAAAACAGGTGTCAGGATGTTAAAACACAAAACAGAATCCTTATTCAAGGAATCCTGTGTGCATTAACCACACGTACTTGTGGTGAACATGCAAACAGAAAACATGCTCTAATAATATATGCATTGTCCTTGAAACGGATTGGTCCACACCAGAGACAGCTTTCTTTAGTCTCAGTGTGAGATCTGAGAACGCCAAACGGCGAACAGCACAGAGACAATGCACTTAGGGCATTTACAAGCTCGGGGTGCACAGCTAAATAATGGGACAGAGCATGGTTTTGTTTGCATGTTCACCACAAGTACGTGTGGTTAATGCAGACAGGATTCCTGACACGTGTTTTATTGCAAGAAAGGGTAAAACCTATTGTCATATTTAATACTGGCAGCTGCTCACCCCGACTTAACAACCAACTTCTTCTTGGTTCTTTCGGTAAAGTCACGTAGATGGGAAATAATAAAATAATAAAAATAAAACATACAATATTATTTTATTATATTCATTTATTCTGGTTTACTTTTTTATTTTATTATTTCCCATCTACGTGACTTTACCGAAAGAACCAAGCAGATGAATCCCTGCAGTCACGAAATCTTTAAATCGAAATTTAACAACCAACTGTTGGTAAATGTGTGTTTGTGTGTTGTTGTTGTTGTTGTTGTTGTTTTGCAACCGACCCAGCCGGGGCTTCGTTCGTGGGCCCTGCATCTGTGCTCGGATCTCCGGCCGCAAGTGGAACTTCTTCGCTTCGTCTACGAGGTCTCTGCACTCCAGGCTCTTGTGAACGAGCGGCTGGAGACGAACACAAATGGCAGTGAAATTGTGGACGAGTTACGAGAAAGTGCAGAAGTAAACGTGAACATATACAGCCCCATTTGTCAATTAATTGACCATACCGCATCGCGATGGTCAGCACAGGTTGGTCAAAGTGCCGGACATTGACATGGCGGCATACAAGTACAACAGAAACATTTACTTTGCCCTCTGCCAGCTGCTGCATAGCACGGCCCAGCGGCTGCCTATAACAGCCTTGCGTGCATTGGTGATCAACCCTTCAGGCTCAACCGTGTCCGGCTTCCGATATCGGACGAGATCGGACGCATTGTGCTTGATTTGGTCAAATGAGGCATTAAGTAAATGCAATGGATATCCACGCTATCAAAAGTCCTGGAATGCATTTTTCTGTTTAATCACGCAATTCATAGTCACGTATTCAAGGGGTAAATTTTACATTGGCAAAAGTACACAATGTCACCCAAATTCCTTTCATCATCACTTTTTATTCATCAACACATCGTACGTGAAACCAAAGAGTCTGCGGAGATGGTACAAGGTGGGGCAAAAGGAGGTATAACCAAACAGTACTTAATTACATTTACCCACGTGATTACCTAGTCGGACCATGTGGTCACATACAGCAATCTCCGATTGAATAACCGTAAAGCCGGCCAATAATACTGTGTCGGCCAATACAATTCAACAAAAATTTAATTGGGTTCATGTATGTACTGTACGCAACCAACCGTGCAAATCGGAGGTGCGGGGGAAGGACAACAAACTAAACACTGTTAACAACGGGGCAGTTTCCCCACCTCGGTGTCGATGACGTCGGTGATGAAGCGAGGCGTGAGCAGTGGCATGCGCACATACTGCAGCAGCTCGGGCAGGAAGCGGCTGCGCACCGGCTCGTCGTACTTCACCCAGTTTATCACCGCCTCAAACACCGGCTCCTCCGAGTCCACCTGTCGAGCACAAACACACACGACATAGAGAGAGAGGATGCCGTTGCCAAAACGGGGGCCCCCCCAAAGGGGAACAATGCACCCAAGAGGATGACCACCGTGGAGCGATGAGACCAGCTGAAGTGTGAGAGTGCGATTCACAGAGGCAATCGCAAGACAATAAAGAACGATTAAATTAAGGAGAGGCCTTCAACTAGCAGTAGAGGTAACAGATGACGATGAATTTCATAGGATGTGCCACACCAACCAAATAACCACATACTACATGGCTCTAGGACAGTGGTTCTTAACCTGGGGTGCACACACCCCCTGGGAGTGCGAGATGCAGCACGTAAGTACAACTACTTTGTTTCATCAAACCTATTTATTAACATTATACATTTGTTAACTATTGGGAACCAAAGGGGTGCATGGCTGCAGTAATGGTTAAGAACCACTGCTCTTGGATAAGTGTGGAAATGGCGGCACTTAACTTTGACGTTGTTCTCCATCCAGTGGACAAACAAGGAATTGTATGGCACGGATATTTTTTTCATTATTAATTCATCGGCCAGTCGGCCTTTGTGATGACAGAAATTCCAGTCGCACGTCTAACAAGGACACTTTAAATGTCTTTACATACAGCAAGGTCTCTCACATATAACTTGATGTTGCTGCTGATGTGCAATGTGTGAATCTCGTGATCATCAGCCATGGTCAATCCACTGCTGGATAAAGGTATCCGCAAGCCGCCACAACCTGACACAATCCTGCGATGTAACAATCTGCCAGGCACCTCCAGATGAACTGATTTCATCGTTACATCTCTATGGTCTGTCAGACGCATTTGGGGTGCATGTGTTGTACATAGCGATGGTGAGAACAAGCTGTCCTGTCTGTCCCAATTATTCTTAGCACCCGCCTGCTCTCTGCCCTGACATCACAGTTGGTGGCTTCAGAGCGACCCGTAAAATATTCCTTGACCCCGGGACACATCAAAAGGTCACCTCTCGCTACAACTGTGGCTCGGAGTAGTCATCTGCTCCAGGTAGACCTCGGCAAGGTAAGGTAAAAGTTAAAAGGTAAAAACAACGAGCCTACCTTTACCCTCCCTTTTACCTTACCACAATACAATCACTCTACCCTACCTTTTACCCTTTAGCAGGTAAGGTAAAAGGTAAAAAGCAACGAGTCTACCTTTACCCTACCTTTTACCCTTACCCCATACAAATTACTTGATTACAGGGTAATTACTGGGGTACTACACATGAAAAGGTTTATAACGGTAAATGCTAGGTAGAGCGCTTCATTCATATAGAATACTCTCGATTATTACAATTTTACACGAACTCACTGTTTGTTGTTGTTGTTGTGTCCTCAAATTTTGTAACTCAAGTTTAACCCACTTCCCAATGTGGTATCGACTGCAAACTTGGTATACTTATGTCATAGTGATGACAATACTATATTCTATCATAAAAAATAGAAAACATATATTTTAAAACATTATTTTTTATGTTATGTTTCGGCTTGGCTCTAATTGTCCACGCTCAACTGACGTTGGCTGTAATTGGCCATGGTCCCTTACGTTATGGCAAGCTTCGGGGCCACTTCCTGGAGTCGTGGAGTTCTGCCATTACTAGTACATTTAATAAAAGCGTGTTAAAAAAAAGCTTTTTTTAAATATTACTTATTAAATGGAGGCCACGGACTGCGCCACGGAGCTTTTAGTGGTAAAGGTACCGTATTTACCGGGTAAATCTTCACGCTACCTTTACCCTACCGGGTAATTCTTCCGAGCTACCTTTACCCTACCCTTTACCTTACCCCTTGGCATGTCCACACCTTTACCCTTTTACCCGGTAAAAAGGGTAAATTACCTTACCTTGCCGAGGCCTAGCTCCAGGCTCGCCACGACCCGGGAAAATATTCATCATTGTCGTCGTCATCACCTGTATCTCGTCGCACTTGATGAGCTTCTGCACCTCGGGCTGGGGCAGCAGGCGGAACTCTTCGTTGTACACAACGTCGGGAAAGTGCTTGAGGCTGAAGAGCTCGGCCGCCTGCTGCAGATCCATGCAGCTGTGAGCCTCGGCAAACTCACGGATGCCGAGGCAGTTGGAAGGGTCCAGCTGGCTCTCCAGGAACTCGCAGCATGCCTGCTTCACGCCTGCGACGACGTGCGAGCGGTGCAGCGCAACAGTGGTGGGCGAGAGAAAATGTAATCGGTATTTATTGATTATAGAATACTTGTATGTACGTAGAACTTCTTTCGCAACGTAGGTAGCCACTCGTGCTAATCAGAGGTGCGGGAAAGGACAACAGAACACAAAATGCAAAACTAAAGAAAATAGTTTTCACTTCACGTGAATCAAGGTGTCTCAGAAAATTTAGCTTAAACTAAACCATTTTTATTTTACCAGGTAAGGCCCAGAAGAGATAAAAAGCTCTTTTTCAGAAGCAACCTGGCCACAAATTATATCCCAATGAAGTGGCTTATTACGTGGAAATTTATAGCAGCCAAATACTCTAAAAGCATGTTTCCAAATGTGGAGGGAAAAAAATCGGAGGAAGCAGAGAAAAACCCACACGACCATGGGGAAAACATACAAACTCCAAATATACAGGCATTAGGATCAGGATGGAACTTAGGACCTCCTGCATACCAGGCAAGGTAATTAACACATCTTGCCAAGAATGTATTGAATGAGACATTTATGTTAAAATAACAAAGGGAGGACGGAGAGGAAAACTACTATGTGGTCAAACGAGAAAAAGTGACGAAGTGAACATCAACCTAGGAGATGGAGCGATAAATTTAATTCACGTGCAGGTGCTATCTGGATTAATACATCACAGGATTGTGAGAGGTGGTGCCAACTTTGGACAGGCCTTCATCCAGAAGTAGATTGATCATGATAAGATGAAAGGAAATTCATCGGAGGTATATAAATATTTCTACCTCGGAGATGTACCAATGTGATTGGCTGGTGTGCAGGTCCTGGGGTGGGGATTGGTGCATCGCTGGACTGAAAGATTGGAGCAACTTTGGGAAGGCCTTTATCCAGCAGTGGATTGATCATGGCCAATGCTGACAATGACGCAGGAGAAAAACAGTGACATTGAGAGAATCGTATATTTTCAAGTGAAATTGATAATATAATAATTCACCCTTTAGCTGTAAAAGGCAGGCAGCCGGGAGCAGCTCCTGGACATTTTCCACCGTCACGTGAACGGTCTCCGTGTAGACAAAGTCCAGCAGAATTTCCATGGTGGCAGCTGTCAACCCTTGCAGGTCCACGCAAGGTTTGTCCTTCTCCGACAGCTGACAAACATACAGAGGACATGGCACAATTTTGGATTTGAAAATCTGCACATATTTATCACAACTCCCAAGTATTTAAACGGTCGCCAGAATAGATGTACACATCACACACTGAATCTTAGTTTTTGTATGGATATAATAAATTCACAGCATTTTTCAATCCACCAGTGGCTTAAGGCCTCCCCCCCATGCCGCGTCGGCCACAGCTGTCCATACTTCACCGTGCCGGTCATTGAGAATTGGTAAACAGGAGGACCCAAGACAAGTTCAGATATCACTCAGCACTAATGTTAGCCGTGGCCAGAATAGAAACCAAGTCGCAGAGTTCACAGCACAGGGTGTTAAGAACTCTGTCAGTACTTCACTTACACTTATTGACAAATGCACATCCCCAAATAATCTAAATACACAGCATATTCAAGTTAAAAAAAAAGGATTCATTCAAATAAACTTCAAAGCACATATCGATGAATCTATATGTACAGCATTTCAGATGTTGCTTGTACAGGCATTAATATAATTTTATCACGCTTTTCTATTTATTAGCATTTTATAAAACAACATAGGCCCATAACGCTCTAAATGACATAAAACCGGATGGGGACAAACTCGGGGCCCTCAGACCCGACCAGTCTATCCAAGTCGGGGGAATTGAACTGCGGGTGTAGGAAGGTGGGTAAACATCAATCCCTTCTTTCACACAAGGTAATCGCGGATGGTAAGGTAAAGAAGGGGTGGGGGTACATTCAACTTGTGGAGGGGTAGTCCCAGGCCTGCAGGGAAAGGAGGTGAGGGGGCCCAGGGGGAATTTGATCTCTCTTAACCAGGCCGAGCACGAACTCCACTCAGATAGCCTTACCAGTAGTAGAGCTGTTGTGTGGGTCACGATAGTAGTGATAAACCGCTAAACAGAATAAACTTGTGGCCTTGAGGGACATTTGGTGGTGCGGGGCCCATCCCAGCATCCTGCCCTCCCCTGACGCCAGCCCTGCTCTTAGAACTTTTGTTATCTCTTCATCGCTCACAACTACCATGGCCGTGAAATTCATGTCTCGATAACGACACCAATGTCAAGAACTCGCTCTATCAGATTGACCATTTCCTTTCATCCGTGCAGTGTTCAACTGAAATGATGCAGAACACAAAATTTCCCTTCCTCCTCCTTTCCTCACACTGCACAAACTGTGGACTTTCCCCCCTTCCTGTAACCTCATTCAACACAATACATGTACGAGTTATTATCTGCTATACTATCAGCAGTTGTCAGTTTCTGGTAGCTGCACATTATAGGACATTTGTTCTTTGCTTAGAAACTGCAATTATATAAATGTAATCCAGAATAAAATTGATACAATCATTCGAAGAGCTTATTTAATGGACATTGCACCGCACTGTCTCTGACGAAATCATGCAGAATACGCCAAATCTCTTCAGGTCTCAAGAGCAAGGTAGGCTTGAGCATGGTTAGTGCTTGAAATGGTGGCCATGCACCATGCATGGCAGGTCGTCAAAAGTACAGTAAAGCCTTGGATTGCGAGTAACTTGGTCTGCGAGTGTTTTGCAAGACGAGCAATTTTTTTTTATAAATATTAATTTGATAAACGAGCGAGGTCTTGCAATACGAGTAGTACGTGTATATGCTTTGTTTGCTGAACGTCACATGATCACAACTGATATACGAGTGGTTTGGATTACAAACACGTTTCCGGAACGAATTATGCTCGCAATCCAAGGTTTTACTGTAGTTGGTGGGTGGCAGTGGGCAGTGAGGAAAATTTATTATATTGCTCTATTATTTTCTAGAATCTCTGGTTCCCACCTACGCTAACTCGTGTTGACCAGCTCTGCACAGGCTGGTAAAACAACCACCACAAACCAAAGAGCCATGGGGATGCCCTCATCCAGTAGTGAATTGACGAAAGGCACTGCACACAACAAAAACCGCCATTCACCACGAAGTGGCGGTGACGTCACCACGCCACTTATGCCAGGGCTAGGTGCCCTTTGAGGTCACGTGAAACGTCCAAGGCAGGCAGTCACGGAACAGCCCCAGATGCCACAGGTTGCCCAACTGAGATGACTGGCAGATGCACACATTCAAAAGGTACCTCATTGGTGAACATGGCGCAGAAGTAGTCGCTGCAGGCGGCGAGGACGATCCGGTGAGCAGGGAAATCCATCTCGTCAACGCGGAGCGTCACGTCGCACAGCGTGTTGCTCTTGCGCAGTGCGTTCATGGCGTTCAAGATGGACTTGGCGTGCGAGTTGGTCATGATGTCTCGTGGGGCGATGCCGCCCGTCTTGCAGGTCGGCGGCTCTCCTTCACCAACCTGTGAGCGGGAAATTAGTTCAGTGGTGGCCGAAACATTTTTTTTATGTTTTACTATATTTGAAATCATTTGGCGAGAGACAATTCACGCATGTTATCTTGATGTGGTCTGGTACTGTCTTTGCTGTTGTTTTGATGCCTTGCCCAAGATTGGAATTTGGTGTACTTATGCAATTTGAACTTATATACTTTATCGAATTCATATATTTCATTTATAGTGATTTGCTTACCTTTCCCATACCTTGCGCTCCTATAGTTTTTTGTATCGTTTGTTGTTATAACTTTCCGACCAACTACAACTGAAAATCTGTGAAAAAGTGCTTCAAAGCTCATCGGATTTCTCCAAGATAAATAAAGCCTCTGATCATACTTAGACATGTATGCAAATTTACACATACAGTATAAACGACACTGGTGGAGTGCTATGAACCCAACCACCTGAGTTTCATTCCCTACCACAACTAACATCAATGGCGAGTAATATTCGAATCGGTCCTGGCCTCCCCCTTCACCAACCTGCACTGACCAGTGTTTTGATGTATGATCAAACAGCCCATATGACCAATATGATGTGTGCAGGCACCAGTGATTTGAAATAGGGCTGTACATATTGACATGTGCCTGTGACCAAATCACCCAGAATGCAGCCGATCCCTACAGATGTCATAAGTTGCACCTGGATAGTGCTCAAAACGGTGACCACCCTGCGTACCAGGTGTTATAGGCTTGCAGGGCTATATGATGGGCATCAAGTGGCAGAACAGATCATTAATTACCTATTGTTGTACTGTACTTCTATGCTTGAATCTATATGCTTCCCGTCATCAAACCACACAGGCTTGCTTGGTGAAGTTTGACAAAAAATTACCCCCACGAATGGCGCGAGGTGAGGAGTTCCCCACCCAGCATTGTATTGACGTCGGCTTGTACCAGTATTTAAAATCCATATTTATTACCCAACAGTCAAATGAAGAGGCATTTTAAAGGACATTTTTAAAAAACTCAAGCGCCACATACCTAAAATTATACTGTGTACTCAAATCTTTAAGTTAAATGTGCTCTTCCGTTTTCATCACAGCATTTAAATACTATACATCCTTTCCAGATGTTTATATATGCATGCTACGATTTAAAATGGCAATACCATTCATACTTGAGTGCAGACTTTGCACATCACGGAAATGGGGACAAGGTGGATCTCAGGGTTTACAAGACTTGATTGGGTGCATAATGAAGAGACGTGGAAGAAGACAAGAATACGACCCATCTCAGGCAAGCTCAAAGTCGGCTCGGATGGCTATAGGGCCTAAAAGAGTTGGTTTTGGAGTGGTGAATCAGGCTAAGAAGGAATGCGGAGTGGACATGGAGATGGCCCAGGCCTGATATGAGCGGTGGTGGACCAGGATGGCAGGGCCTCAAAAGTAGGGAAAGTAACAACATAAATGTACTGTAGTTCACATTGTGATCCTGGAGAAATTAATAAACATAGGACCATAATGTGATTCGCCAAACACAAGCGGGAAAGAGGTTTAACGTTTCATAACAATAATGTTTAGTCGAAAACTTTTAGTCATTACCCCGATTATAACAGGCCCAATTGTGACCTCTGTTGAAATGGTGGAACGAAATCAGCTCTTGTGCAGATGCTAGATTGTTACATTACAGGCCTCTGAAAGATACTGATGGCATGAAGGCCTTCATCAATCATATGAGGGGCAACTGCCAGTTTGATAAAACGTCGGACATAAATTTGACGAGCTTGTAATTCTCAAATTGAGAAACTATGTAAAAAAAAAGTCCACTTAAAAGTGTTTCTTGGCTATATGTTAAAGTCCCACATGTTTTCAAGTTGGGCATCACCGTGTCTCTAAAATATGGTTAAGTGTCCCACGTAGTTCAGCTCAAAAGCCCACGAAGCAAATTTCAGAGAAAGTTCATGACACTTGTATTTGCTCTATAAAAGTATACCCTACTGTAATACTTAATGTAATGTACAGTCATGTATTAATCCACTTAAATTCAGGCCTGCCAATAGCCAGCACCAACTGGCGTAAATTATAATTAAAACCTTTATTATTATATCTTAACTTGACCAAACGTCTCAATATATGACCTTCCTGGAAGTGTTCAGACTCGACTCTCGTGGTTAAATAAATGCTTTCATCAATAAACATGAAAATATTACTAAACTTGGCGTTGACCTGTCTCTTTACTGTATCGACTGTTAAAGCCCCCTTTTGTCACCCAAGGAAGAGTGTGTGTCCAGACCGTGCGGGTGGGTCGTGGGGGGGTTTTAACCATATTTGACCATACTTCACCAACGGTGGTGAGTGCGGGTTGAAGGCGGGGAGCATAGACGTGGGATGAGAGTACAACATAACAATTGAAGATTCTGCAATGACCCTCTGCTGCCCACGTATTTGTGTTACTACAGGAGGCATTTAAATTTCGATTTAAAGCTTTCGTGACTGCAGGGATTCATCTTCTTGGTTCTTTCGGTAAAGTCACGTAGAATGGAAATAATGAAATAAAAAAAATACTACATTATAAAAAAAATATAATAAAGTAATATAATATTATATAATATTGTTTTATTTTTATTATTTTATTATTTCCATTCTACGTGACTTTACCGAAAGAACCAAGAAGAGGAGGCATTTAATTCCTTTCCACAAACACGTGGGTTGTTATCCTTACCGCAAACACCGTGCATGGTCTAACAAAAGCACACGCAATCACGTGAATATCTCCCTACGAGGTATATCATCGCATTACGTTCAACCACGAAATTTACTTATAACAAGTATAAAAATAACACGCCCAATAATAACCATCATGCTCCTTAACACCACACGCAGCCACGTGGCGGGGTTCGGTATTGCGTCTCAGGCACAATCACCAACCCATTCCCATCGTGACTACCGTCACCTGCTTTCTCTGGGAAACATTAACAATGCATCTTAATAACTCAGACATTTAGCAAATCCACTGCTGGATGACCGGGCCCTATCCCCTCCTCTCCCACGTGGATCTTAGGGGTTATTTAACCATACTTCACCACGTTAGGTCAGGGCGAGGCTGGTGAAAGGGAGTCCATCTATGAAATTGAGATATCTCTGGCCACAGACGTTAACCGGCGGCCGAGATGGAATAGACCCGTGGTCTCCACGTCCATAGCTAACCGCTGCACCACCGCTCTACTAAACATACAAAAACCCGAACAAATCGCGCGTGTTGATAAGAGGCGACATTGGTAAATGGTACAACATCGCAGGGACGGCGAGAGACGGTGATGGCGATGGAATACAGCCGTGAGGAGTGGAGAGGGGGGCCCTCATCCAGCAGTCTGGCACGGCCACAGCTGACGAATTCCGACGACGACGATCATGATGGTAGCGGTAAAGAAACTTTACCGCCACCCACAACGATGGACTGTTTGACATTTACCGTGGCCTCTGCCATCGTCGAGGCCGCTGCTTGACGTCTCAGAACAACCCCATGAGGAGGAGGAGGAGGCAGGAGGTGGTGGTGGTGGTCGATGGGTCAAGGCCCTCTCCTCTCGGCGGCCCGCGGCCCTACTGGGAGGGGGGGGCCGAAGCGGTCCCCAGATTCCAAGTGGCCGGCACGGGATCCGGATCCCTGTAATGCGGAATGGAGTCGGCAGGGGGGGGGGTGGAGTCTGATCTCATTGGTTAACGCCCACTTTTCTCACCGCCCCGCCCTCTGCACCGCCCGTTTCGATTGGCCCCGCACGTGACCTTTAAACTCGTTATTGAACAGGCAAATGCAAAGCTTCTTCTTGGTTCTTTCGGTAAAGTCACGTAGAAGGGAAATAATAAAATAATAAAAATAAAACATTATAAAATAATTCTCACGACGTTTCGGCCACAACGCAAGCAGCCGTCCTCAGGTGACGAACAGGTCTGTCGGGAAAACAGCGTCTGAATGAAACACCCCAGGCTTGGAGCGTATATTTAAGCTGGGTTGGAGGGGGAAAAGAGCCTTGACAAAAGAATTTGCATATCAAGAGGAATTTAGCATATTTATGGGAAATGCAGATATGGGATTAGTCACTACTTGTGAAATGCGTAGGAGGTGGGCGGGGGGTTTCAAAGTCATATTATGCCCGTACATTATGCATCTGGTTATAAGCTCAGAGCTTCACTGGTACATCTCCAGGCTCACCCTTGCCAGGGATTCGGCTTTGCCCAGAGGGCTCTTCTCTTCAGGGCTCCAGGTTGTTCTTCAGTCTTCAGCCGGACGATACTGAGCTGAGGCGTTCAGGGCCCTGGCTTATACTGGTAGGAACCTCCTGGTTACACCAACCCACAGGGGATTATTGTGTCCGTCCGTCGTGCATCCAAAAATTGGAGGGGTGGGGCTGGGTGGAGAGGGGAGGGTGGGGAGGAGCTGGGTGGGGAGGGTGGGGCTGGGTGGGAGGGGTGGGGCTGGGTGGGGAGGGGTTGGTCACCCCGTGGTGCCCATATCAAACTCAACGTTTAACCTACTCACGCCGGCTTGTGCCCGCCCTCACAGTCGGTCATATTTGCAGGATACACCACGCTGCCGTTGACCCTGACCATTGGCCGAGCAACCCAACGTTCCTACCAGCTCCCTCCGCAGGACAATGTGTTTTACAGGGTCCCGGGCTCACTCCGCCCCTGACCACGCCTCCCTTCCAGAACCTTCGAAGGCCCTGGAGAATGACCTCATCCCCCAGCCCCCTTCCGGGCCCCTTGGGTCCCAACCGTTGGTCCCGATGCTTCTCCCCAGGGATTGCCTCGGGCCAACTGCCACTCATCATCACTCTTGGGCAGGTCCCGCCTCCCTTCTGCTCTCTACTGGCCTGAGCTAGTACTGCCGGCTATGAGTAGGCGATCGTGGCCAACCATGCCACGACATGTACGTTGAACTTCTTTCTCACCGTACACAGCGAACCGTGCTAATCAGAGGTCCAGGGGGGGGGGGGGCAACAAATGTTTTGTTACACGGAAAATCCCGTTCAGCCCCTTTTAGTGGCAACGGAGCCGCAACCACTTCAACAATAGACTCATTGTTGGGCTGGAGAGGAGCCCAGCCAGCAACCAGCCAGTAAACTCGAGGGAGATATTTGTTGTATTGTTACAAACTATTAGTGTGGTGTGTACGTCTTTAAAATTAAAATAAATTATTTTCTGGTGCTTGCTTTGACAGTGTGGTTGTGCACAAGATCAATTAAGAAAAAAAACACTAAACACGTCCCATCAAAAACAACACTGGCCTTAAATATATATAATAAGTGACGTTTCAGGTAAAAGCCCTTCTTACTAACAGAGAAACCAGAGCGTTGATAATAAGAGTTGGAGACTGCACTATACACTATGGGGCCTGAAAAGAATTGAAAAATCAGTTTTGACTGCACGATGTATATATTCTTTGGTTAATATTTTAAAGGTATTTATTTGTATGAAATATAATTTACATAGGCTCCGCCTATCCCTCCATGGTATTGCCCTATCTTATCCATACCTGTCAACCCCTTATCAGTGCCCTACCTTATTACAGACCAATTCAGACCTTATTGGTTACGCCGTGCCCTTATACATCTCAACGTTCATCCTACAAAGTTCCATCACAAAGGAGAAACACAAACAAATAGACAACATATTTTTTCTTGCCCGTATTTAAACGGCTGTTGGCCGTATGGGCCTGAAAACTCAATTTCCCTGTACAAAAATACGGGGTAAACCGTATGGGTTGACATGTATGCTTAGCTCGCTTCTCCTATTTCTGACTACTCTGTCCCATTCCGTGCCCCAACACTCCCAATCTCTACCCTCGCTCTCCGTGCCTCCCCAGCCCTGCGCCCAGTCGCTTCTTCGTACCTTTTCCCTTCTTGACCCCCTTCGCTTGAACCAACTTCCCACTGCACATGAAGAAATAATCTCCACAAACCTGCTTCCGATCCTCCCTTAAAACAACCCCCATCTTTTCTCCCCTTGCCTCTGTTGCAATGCTTCCCCTACCCCCCAGCTACGACCAGGCTTACCCCAACCCCTATCACTACCCCAACCCCTATCACTACCTCTATCACTACCCCAACCCCTATCACTACCCCAACCCCTATCACTACCTCTATCACTACCCCAACCCCTATCACTACCCCAACCTCTATCACTACCCCAACCCCTATCACTACCTCTATCACTACCCCAACCCCTATCACTACCCCAACCCCTATCACTACCTCTATCACTACCCCAACCACTATCACTACCCCAACCTCGATCACTACCCCAACCCCTATCACAACCTCTATCACTACCCATAACCCTACCCCTATCACTACCCCAACCCCTATCACAACCTCTATCACTACCCATAGCCCTAGCCCAACCCCTATCACTACCCCAACCCCTATCACAACCTCTATCACTACACATAACCCTACCCCTATCACTACCCCAACCCCTATCACTTCCCCTATCACTACCCATAACCCTACCCCAACCCATATCACTACCCCAACCCTTATCACTAGCCCAAACCTTGCATAACCACTTCCACCTATCCTAACTGTCATCGTAACTACACCACCACTTTAAATAAACCCACTCTTTATATCAAACACTATAATCTCATGTGCAATTGTATTATTTCTGTAATTCACCATGGAATAAGACGCTCAATAAATCTATATGAGATAGATAACTCAAGGACCGTCCCATCTTCCGTTCCTCTCTGCCTGAGCAAGCACGAAGTTACCAGCTGGAGTCACCAATAGGGGCGCTATTGACAAGTGCATGGCCGATACCATGCCTCGGTACGTGCGCTTTTAACAATTACTGTTCTAACAAAGATGCTGTGTCGTTAAACCCGCCACCACCCGACACAGCCAATTAGTAAGGTTTGTCACGTAAACAGAACATGCCGATTCATTCCTGGTACAGGACACCGGTGTGTTGGAGAGCAAATCCACAACATTTACAATCTGAGTACTACGTTTCGTCAGTAATTACAATTAGCATTATCAGGTGGACAGCCAGATTTGTGGGGGAAAACCCCCATATTATGGATGATTTTGGTCGCGAAAGTCTATGTGTTAAACGAACAAAGATGTTGTTCAATCATATTTAGTATCTAAATTGCAAAAAGGTATTTAAGCAAAGTCGTAGTAGATTTATTTTAGTGAAATGTAAAAAATAACTTACTCTGATATGTTTGATAGAATATTACATACAAAAAAACCTAGAAACTATATTTTTTATTTTACCAGCTAAGGCCCACTGAGCTATTTAGCTATTTTTCATCAGCCACCTGGCCACAATTGATAGATCAACGAAGTGGCTTATCACGTGGAAATGTATAGCGGCCAAATCATCTAAACGCTCGTTGATTTTAAATGTGGTGGGAAAAAATATGCAAACTCTAAATATACAGCAGGCGCCAGGGTCGGCATCGAACCCAGGACATCCTGTATACCAGGCGAGGTAATTAACATCTGACGCCCTAATATATTTTATATATTTTCGTGAAGAAAAAAAACGACGGTACTGTAAGTGAAGTATTCAAAATCTATGAAATAAATAAATAGGATGTGGTAGAAACACGAAGCTCCCCCCCCCCCATGGTAAATAATGCCTAAGGTGGACATTGTTCGTGGTAGACTCATCCCATGGTGAACACGGCGCTTAGGGGCCGTCCATAAATGACGTCACGCACCTAGGGGGGCGGGGAGTTCAGACATTTGTGACGATGTGTGACGAGGGGGGGGGGTTTGAGAAATCTGACGTCACGTGAAAATGCGCAACTTTAAATAAATATAGACAACACGTTCTACTTAATTAAATAGACTTTTAATAAATGTGTTCTCCTACAACATCAGAGTGCAGCGCCACATTAAATACGCACTACAATGACAATAATTGAAAGCGATTTTAAGCATGTTTTATTTTCTTTTTGGGGGGGGGGGGGGGCAGAGCGTTGTGACGTCATATTTGAAGGGGGGGTCTGACTTTTTGTGACACCGTGTGACGAGGGGGGGGGGGGTCAAAAATCGTCCAAAATCGCGTGACGTCATTTATGGACGGCCCCGTAATTGATTCTTCAGTGGATGGGGGTGTGCGTTTTACGTTATTTCTCTCTGAAGGGTGACTGGTGCGGTGTGCAGTTGGTTGCTATGTCCACTAGGGGGATGAATAGCAAATTCTTAGGATTTTTCGGTAAAGTGACGTAGGTAAAACATTTAAATTAATAGAAAGTACTTTAATTTTAATTTTTTACCTACGTGACTTTACCGAAAAAACCTAAGAATATGAATCCTTGCAGTCACGAAAGCTTCAAATCTAGGATGAATAGCAGACAGTTTCATGGGAGTACAACGTGGTCCAGATGTCTTGTGACCTCCAATGAATTGAACCCTGACATTTTTTCTCCTTTACTTATTCATTTTTGTTTTCACACCCATTGGTATGCAAACAAATATTAAGTTTCACAGAATGAAATGGGGGTGTCACAAGACCTCTGGATCACCATTTACAGTATTTATGCATATGTAGTGACGTTAAGCGTGTCACTGTGGTGTTAGCGCCAGGCACTGTCACAAGAATGCTACTGTGCGTCTGGAACCTCTCTCTGGGGCCAGAGTGAGGACTAAATGCAAGTGGGCCCTAGGGGGCATAGTCCTGGTGGCGGCCTGAGAGAGGGCAAGTGAGGACATGGTAGTCTGCGTGAACCCGAGAGGGCACGTGACCGGACAGGGTAGTGAGGTAGGCCTCGGCAAGGTAAGGTAATTTACCCTTTTTACCGGGTAAAAGGGTAAAGGTGAAGGGTAAAGGTGTCGACATGCCAAGGGGTAAGGTAAAGGTAAAGGTAGCTCGGAAGAATTACCCGGTAGGGTAAAGGTAGGCTCGTTGTTTTTACATTTGAACTTTTACCTTACCTTGCCGAGGCCTATAGTGAGGGGGTGCCCGAGGGGGGGGGGGGCTTGAGGGACACGTGACGCTCCGTCCAGATCCTTCGAGAAAGGTCTTGAAGGGGGCGTGGCCGAAGGCGGAGCGAGAGCGTTCTTGGCTGTTCTCTGGAATACATTTTGGCTCCACGTCTCTCCAGTCTTCGGTCTCCGCTCGGCATCGTGGGTCAGTCAGGTCGTTACTGACTGACCCAGTTATGTAGTTACCCAGTTAAAGTAGCGCCGTTACCCTGTTAGGGTCTAGAGTGTACGTTTATGTATTCTAGATTTGAAGCTTTCGTGACTGCAAGGATTCATACTCTTACCGAAAAAACCTAAGAGTACGTTTATGTAGTTAGCCCAGTTGGGCTGTGTAATAAACGTGTTGCCTCCAAGTCAAGTGTGTGCATCCGTGTTGAGCACTAGACATACATTACATTCAACTTGCGACAGCAGCGAGAGGCAGAACCATTCAATGCTGTGCATGATCTTGCAAAAGGCAACCTGCGACCTCAGAGATGTGCTTGCCACTGGAAGGACATTTGGCTTTGGTGGACGGACACGAAAATAAGAATTGGGGCTACCTTGAAGGGCGGCTCTCGGGCAGTTGGACGACCCATGGACACGCCGTTTCTCTGTTATAAACAGAGCCCTCTGCTGCACTTATTCTGATAGGGGGGCAAACTTTACGCCGATAAGACATCGTCAGTGTGAGGGCCGCCACACATTTGAAACCATTGGGTTTGACATCACGATGGGGTGTTTTCGCATTTGCGTGTTGTCGGGGGTCGCACGTCAGGTGCTGCACTAAAGGTTACCAGGAGCCGCCAGTGGCCCGTGGGCCTTGCAATGAAGAACGCTGCTCTGCTGGTATCATGAAGGCCTTTCTGCTGGATCTACGAATGCCAACATGTATTCGGGACAAGTGCCAGGTTGAATTCAACACAGAAGATGAGGAAGCTGAACACGACGAATTTTATAACAACCTCAGTTCCCCGAAATGTCTAACTCGGGCCCCTACCTTTCACAATTGATCCCAGGCCAGGAGGAAAGTCAGGGCTGACCCTTGTTACACAAACTTATTACATCGTTCCATATCTCTGGTTGACATCAACTCAGGCACGTTCCATCCCATGGATACCATTCAATCGCTATTCTTGACCAACGGTCACCATCCCTTGTAGTGACGGCATAACCCGCCCAGACAAATTTGGGTTTTTGTCTTTGCGTATGAACAAATAGCAAAAGTATCGTAAACTGGTAGGTTTACATGTGAACAAAGAGAAGGCCCATTTGGTGCAGTTCTCTTTTGACAGGTTGGTTGGTGAGCTGGTAGGTACGTGAGCTTTGTTTAAACAATTAATACAATAAAGTAGACCTGGGTAAATGCAGAGAGAATTAGAGGTACAGGACAATGCTTGTCATATTTTGGACAAACCGCATTGAAAGGTGTACAGTACATGTCTACAATATCTACCTTTAACGAAATCACCTGAAATGTACCCAATCCCATCAAATCTCAAAAGCTAATCAGCAATTTGAGCCTGGGTAATTCTTGGATTGGTGACCACCATACACACCGGTGCGAAATAAGTTCAACACAAAACATTTACAATAGAGAATTGATCAGTGATCGCTCCACTGTCGGATCAATCTCAAATAGCAAGCATCCCCCTACAGTCCTGCAATGCAAAAAAATACACTCGGCATCGACACAGGAGCCTATCCCTATGGCTCTATCTGCACGATGAACATCATCGGGTACTTTAGCTCCTGTGGCTGCCGTAGCAATATTTATTCGTCAACAATATTGCAACACAATCGCACCATTTCGCTTTGGACCACGATGTAAAGTCAAATATTTAATTTGCCGCACAGCTTCTGACACAGACGAGTCGTCGCAGTAAGAACACCACGCCACGTAATACAGACAGCATGGCCAACGGTGAATAATTCAGTGGAACTACGATATTATGTGAGCCGGCAAAGTGGCTGCCTGTCACACGAACAATCGCTCGAAGGGAAAAGATGCATTAGAGTATTTGTTCTGTCGTCATGCGCTTACATGCCCTGCCTCTGCCACGACTGTGGAGCAAAACGAATGCAGCACAAAGGACTGGAAGGTGTATCTCAGTGTTTATACTGGTAGGAACCTCCTGGTTATACCAGCCCACAGGGGATTATTGTGTCCGTCCGTCCGTCGTGCAGGGAGGGGCTGGGTGGGGAGGGAGGGGCTGGGTGGGGAGGGTGGGTGGGGCTGGGTGGGGAGGGAGGGGCTGGGTGGGAGGTGGGAGGGGTGGGGCTGGGTGGGGAGGGGCTGGTCACCCCGTGGTGCCCTTATAAACTCAACGTTTAACCTACTCACGCCGGTTTGTGCCCGCCCTCACAGTCGGGCATATTTGCGGAATACACCACGCCGCCGTTGACCCTGGCCATTGACTGAGCAACCCAACGTTCCTACTAGCTCCCTCCGCAGGAATTTGTTGTGTTACAGGTTCATCTCATACATCACCCAAATTAATCATTATGGTTAGTGGCTCTTTGTTAATCCACGGCTGGATAAAGGCCTCCCCATGTCATGTCGATCACTACTGGGGGTTGTTCAACCACGCTTTATGCTGATAAGCTTGGGTTAATAGAGGGGTTATAGAGGTGCATGATTGTTTGAGACGTAACTCGCCACTGATATTAGCCCTGGCTGGGAATAAAACTCTCGTCACTGGCTTTGTAGAGCAGTACATGAGATACTAGGCCACTGCTCCCACTCATAAAAAAATAATTGTACAAATCTTAAGCAACAGGGTAGTTTTTGGCAACGGTATACTCCACTCTACGTATTCTATCGGATAACTAGTTTCAGTACAGTATAATAAAGATGTGGTTTCTTGTTTTCAGTTTGCGATGGCAACCGGTGCACGAAAGATATAAAAGAGGAAGACTTAGAAGCAGGTGGGAAGACAGTAGACAGAGACTTGGCACAATTGTATCAAATAATTTATACAGTGAGTAACATGGCGAAAGCTTGAAAGAAATAGAGGGAACTCGTATCGACAGTATAATGCTACCTGATGATGATACCTTTACAATTTTTTATTTAAAAAATTTCGACGTTCATTATTTTTTGCTGTTTATTAAAAATGAAAAATATTCAATACTGTACATTCTTTCTTTTTTATAATAACATTGATTTCAAAAAACATAATGGACACACAAAATTAAATGCAGGAAGTACCCAAATACATATTGAAATAGGAGTCCGTTTTCGCCACGAAAAAACTTGCTGTGCTTGAAACATATCATTTTTTCCCATGGGGCAGCTTTCGAAATTTTCTGAAAATAAACCATTTTAAATATGATGTGTGAATTCAAAATCTGTTCCGATACAAATGTAGCAATTCATGTTGTGTGTTTCATCTCCACAGAAGTGCAGAAACACTTAACGGCTTATCTCACATTCCCATTAATAATGTATAAGAGGCTGTTTCAATCTAGGCAAACATCCAATGGAATAGCTGGTCAAAGGAATTTGTTAAATGTGAAATGTTTTGTATATTCCGCACGTATCACTGCAGCATCTTTTCCACAGATTAGTCAAATGTTGTATATGTGTGTGTGCAATCATTATTTCACAGAAGGCCACAAAGGAGATTAAAACTTTAATAGACCTGCCTGTGTTTCATTTTAAAGCCGAAAAAGAAATGTCTTATTTGACGATTTGCTCCATGTGCTTTGGCTGGCAGGGTTGTGGCACTGAGATACTGTAAATCCTTGTAGCATTGGTTTGAATATCAAAGTATTCGGAAACCTTTTGATACATTTTGGTCGATTTTCTAAAGGGGGTAAGTTCCTAATAGCAACACAACTTATATAATACAGTTTTGTTCGTATTGGATTATCTTTTTGCGAGAGTTATCATGCTCCCACGTTTTGTTATTTCTTCTATGGTTTGAAATGTGGTGAACACTCGTGCCTGGGTTTCCCTCTTCATCAACCCGCACTGATTTGCATGGTGAAATATGGTAAAACAAAAACATAACTGAAAGGACATGGGTTGGCCTTCATACAACAGTGCAGTGACAAAGGGCTCTAGATGAAAATAAATAATCACTCTTTGTTGGGCGATTAAAAGGTGGCCATGCGAAGTGACTTCATAACTATTCCTGAGGTCATCTTCAGGGGCCATTCTCTAACACACCTTGGTGCACTGCTCACTGAAAATGTTTCACATGGATGTCTTCAAATGATAACAAGCTGCTACCAAGCACAATTATAATTGAGTTGTAAAAGCGAGGACACTTTTAAACTCAGTACCTCAGGTAGCAGAAATGCATGTCCGCAGAGGTGCAAGAGTGTTATTTACAAACCATTTAATGTCTAAAGGGCCAACTTCGTTACACTAAAAGCATTACCTCTACATATGTCGTGTGCATAAATAAACGCGATGTAAAATTCCAGAGTTGGCGTCCCTTCGTTTGTAGGACATCTGAAGAGTTGTGAAGCCAAACACGCTTGTCCAAACAAGTGGACACAGACACGTTTTATACTCTTTGGTTCTTTCGGTAAAGTCACGTAGTTAGAAATAAAATAAAACGAATCACGACATTTCGATCGCAACACCGCTTGTGTGACTTTACCGAAAGAACCAAAAAGTATGGATTCCTGCAGTCACGAAAGCTTCAAATCAAGACAAGTTTTACGTTTTATTTTAATACGCTTTCATGCTAACAATAATCAACATAACATTCTCTGACATTTGCTGGCAAAGCGTTTAAGGAATGATGGATCTTGCTCCGCGTTGATTTGGTGTTCCTGTGAAAAGTTTAAAATATATACTACAACTTTACACTACTGCTTTTTTTTACTAAATTTCCAAACAGTTCCCCAAAGAGACAACAGGCTCGCGTAAATGTTCCAGTAAACTCAGCACTGTACAATAAAGTTTTTTTTTTAATGTAGGCAAGATATTAATGTGGAATGGACCTTGCTGGACAACCTAGTTTAACCTTCAAGCCTTAATCATTGGAAACCTTAACATCTGCCTGTGGTTTGTGTGGATGGGCTTTGCCATAGAGATCCCCTATTTTAATTTCTTGGGAACTTAATGAGCCCCCTTCATTTGGAACCCTAGTGAAACTAAAATAACCCTGATCCCGAATGATACCAAAATAACCCTTGGGGTCCAATGATCCCTAAGTTGAAACCACTGAGGTAAAGGATAATCCAAGCCTGTTTAATGTACAGTACTGTATACAGCAATCCATTTCACGTGGGTTACTTGAATGTGCCGTAGCACACTGCTTGGATATTACTGGTAGGAACCCACTGGTTCCGCCAGCCCACAGGGGATTATTGTGTCCGTCCGTCCGTCGTGCAGGAGGGGGCTGGGTGGGAAGGGGAGTGTGGGGAGGGTGGGGCTGGGTGGGGAGGGGAGGAGAGGGGCTGGGTGGGGAGGGGCTCGGTGGGAATGGTGGGGCTAGGTGGGGGGTGGGAGGGGTGGTGCTGGGTGGGGAGGGGCTGGTCACCCCGTGGTGCCCTTATAAAACTCAACGTTTAACCTACTCACGCCGGCTTGTGCCCGCCCTCACAGTCGGCCATATTTGCGGAATACACCACGCCGCCGTTGACCCTGGCCATTGACCGAGCAACTCAACGTTCCTACCAGCTCCCTCCGCAGGAATGTGTTTGACCATATTTCACCGCGTTTGTCAGTACGGATCAGTAAAGGTGGGCAGCATAAATGTGGAAGCCTAGTACTGTACAGCAATAGCAATGGATTTTATAGCACTTCCGTCTGTTGACAACGACGCCACGTAACAGCCTGTAACACCTGCACCCATGCAAGCACAATCCAGACTCCTACCTGCTTAGCTTTGGAGGTCTGATGAGATTGGGTGCACCAAGCGGGAGTTGCTAACACATTCCACATTGGGTTGGTTACAGGAAGAAGAAAAAATATGTTTTTACAAGATCCTGTAAAGTGCTTTAGCATTGTAATAAACGACCATCCAGACATTTTACTGCCATGCCATTAAGTAGCTCCAAGATATACGTTATTATTCCATGCAATTTATTTATGAACTTTAATGTTTCAATATTTTAGTCCAAATTGTCGAGTCATTATGGCCGTTTATGAACGCCTTTTTCAATCTACTGGTGGATGAAGGCCTCCCCATGGCCTTTCAGTTATGGAGGCTGTTTGACCATACTTCGCCATGCTGGTCAGTGTGGGTTGGTGAATGGGAACCCCAGTACCAGGTCAAACTTGCCATTCATGTTAGCCGTTGCTGGGAAACTGACTCAGGTCACAGGTTCATCGGGCAGTGCACAAATCGCTGCACCACAGCTCGAGTTGAAACTTTTATCCAGTTGAAACTTTTCACGGAATGTGAGGATGTATTTCACAAAGATGTCTCACATTGCAAGCCTTATTTTCATGTTTAAATCAGATTCCTCTTTTCACATCCTCAAAATATATATATTTTTTAAATGTGCGTGTGCAATAACTGGCCAAAGCAGAAATGTAAACGAACAAATATTTGTTTAAAGAGCGGATGTTTACGCGATACTACCCAAATAAATAACGTGCTGACTGAAATCCCTGGACAGTACATACGTGTACACAAAATAATCTCTGAATTTTGCATCAAACTAAATCTGTAACAATTACTACAGCTCTCCTGCACTCTAACACATTAGATATATTGCTTCTATAGGACATTTTTTATGCCAGTAGAGTATCAAAATAATGACGAGAATATGTTTTACCCTTTCTGGTAATGAAACAGGAGATATTAATGAGCCCAAACACCAAATAGATACATCTTGCAAGGCATCAAGTCTGCATTAACCACACGTACTTGTGGCAAAGCATGCAAACAAACATCCTCTGATATAGACAATCCATGATAGAGATTATTGGGTTAGATCACTTAATAAAAATGTGTCGTTAAACACGCCACCACCCGACACAGCCAATTAGTAAGGGTTGTCACGTTAACAGGAACATGCCAATTCGTTACTAGTGCAGCACACCGGTGTGTTGGAGAGTAAATGCACAACATTTGCAATTTGAGTACGACGTTTCGGCAGTAATTACAACCGGCATCATCAGGCGACAGCCAGATTTGTGGAGAAATCCTCCTGTTTCGTTCTTGAATAGAGGGATAGATGTGATGTCCTCACTTGTGAGCCTATGTGTTAAACATTCCGGTAAGGGTTGGGGTTGTGACAAGGTTTGTTTAACTTTATTGTTGTAACGGTCTGACCTGCCTCGACTGGACATCTGTGAAAAGAGCTTTATAGCTCATCCTCTGGTATAAATAAATATTCGTATTATTATTATTGACACCGGGAACAAGTTTGTGGTGCGTCTTCCCTGAACGTCAAATAATCTGGATTATACAATACAGTACATTTAAACATCGATCCTCACACGAGTTTCAAAGCATGTGTCATGAGTTTAAGGATCGGTGTGCGTTATTACACACTGCTGCTGTCACAAGATTTTCCAAACCTCCAGTCCTCGCGGCCCCACTGATGACCAACACCGACCGATCCGCTCGGATATGAAAGATACGAATCCTTAAGCCGTTACACGCCGCACGCGCCTGGGTGGCTGTAAGATCAGAAGTTGATCAGGATTGACTCTTGAAAGCCTTACTCTGCTGATGAGATGTGCATGTCGAAACTGGTCCAGAGTTTTGCTTCTATTTGAATAAATTCAACCACAGAAGGCCCGGCGGCTGATGGGTTGTCAAATATAAAACAAAAATTACAGTGTATTTTTGTGGAGACAGATGTGCAATATTGCGTATTTTGCAGCGAAGGACCATTGGCCGAAACGTCGCCTGTTAAATTCTTACATTTAACGCAGTGTTATTTGTTTCGTGCTTGAGCACCACTGCCAACACATCACCAAATGTCACGTTAAAACCGGTTTCCCGTGATCGAGGGCTTCATTGTACAAATGGTAGCACGGATTACTTTTTATTTTAAAATGCTCTGGTAAAATGTGTCAAGGTATACCACTAGGGCATGTATACGCAGAACCGGACACATATACATGCTTTAGTCCATTAGCCTTTAACTGCCAGACTAATATTATCAGCATAAATATAAATGCGTCGTTAAACCCGCCACCACCCGACAAAGCCAATTAGTAAGGTTTGTCACGTAAAAAAAATATGCCAATTCGTTACCAGTTCAGCACACCAATGTGTTGCAGAGTAAACCCAATTTCAATTTAAAATTGTTTTGTTTAAGTGACAAACATAAATAATTGTTCTGTGATCTAACCCAAAAACCTCTATTACGGATAACATTTGTCATGAAAACCGACGTGTTAAAATGCCCTGAAAATGTGTTGTCTTTGAAACTGAGTCAGCCTTCTTTGAAATACTTTATACAGATATGCTCACAATTCTCATCACCACTATAGGATCCTGTGCAAAAACTCGCCACTCTCTCTTCAACCTCCATCCCACAACTGAGACTCCTCCACAGTGGATATATGATCCTCTCATATCTATTTTCCACTATACGTACAACCGAGCTGCGTTGGGACTGTGCCAGGTCAGGAAGCTCCAAATAATGTTTTCCACTGCAAAAACCGAGCCGTGCCACTTACGGTCACATTAATAAGTTGATATGCAAGCAGATGGCAAGTTACGTGTGGCTAGGCTCTGTGAAATGACTCATAATCCTATGGTGTTAAAATGTACATCTTCCGGTAACTCTGCACATGTCCCAAACCAGGCTGTGGCCAGCACACATTGCAAGAGGTGGGAGTACGCAGATTTTACCTCACTACACTCGATCTGCCAATCAACAAACTGTAAGCAATTCATCATTGGACCTCCTTTGCCAGTACCACAATATAATAATATGGTTTTCCCCTTTTTTCTGGCAACAAAACTGAAACCTTTTTTACGAGGATTCATATCTGCATTAACCACAATACTTGCAGTCAAAATGCAAACAAAAATATATACAGTGTGTTTTTCATTTGCATTTTGACTGCAAATATTGTGGTTAATGCAGACATGAATCTTTGTAAAAAAAGGTTTCAGTTTTGTTGCCAGAAAAAAGGGGAAAACCCCCTATTATTGTAAGCACTTCATCACATCTTTCACGACAGTGGCGACTGGTACAGACCCACACAGATCACGACCCACCGCAATCCATTGAATTTGGACGAGCACACAAAGTTCAATAAATTCATGTTTAAATGCTAAACGCCGAGGAACGTTTGAGTTAATGGAAGGGCACGCCCAGACGAAAAGGTTAAGTTCCAGTCACAAGAGGACACATTTAGGCGGTTTTTCGGTTTGGCATTAACAGCAACTGAACTGCCCCATGTTAAAAATTAACATTTCCTAGCGACAGTCGCCGTGTTATTTTAAGTTGTGTTTATGGCCAGTTGAGCTTGTGCATTGATCATTCATTTCTTGTTAGTACAGAACAGTATAAAACGTTATACTGGTAGGAACCTCCTGGTTCCACCAGCTAACAGGGGATTATTGTGTCCGTCGTGCAGGGAGGGGCTGGGTGGGGAGGGTGGGGCTGGGTGGGAAGGGTGGGGAGAGGCTGGGTGGGAAGGGTGGGGCTGGGTGGGGAGGGGAGGGTGGGGAGGGGAGGGAGGGGAGGGGCTCGGTGGGGAGGGTGGGGCTGGGTGGGGAGGGGAGGGTGTGGAGGGACTGGGTGGGGAGGGTGGGGCTGGGTGTGGAGGGGAAGGTAGGGAGGGGCTGGGTGGGGAGGGGAGGGTGGGGCTGGGTGGGGAGGGTGGGCTGGGTGGGGAGGGGCTGGGTGGGGAGGGGCTGGGTGGGGAGGGGTTGGTCACCCCGTGGTGCCCTTATAAAACTCAACGTTTAACCTACTCACGCCGGCTTGTGCCCGCCCTCACAGTCGGGCATATTTGCGGAATACACCACGCCGCCGTTGACCCTGGCCATTGACCGCGCAACCCAACATTCCTACCAGCTCCCTCCGCAGGAATGTGTTATGTGATAAACATGATAGTGTGGTGTTTGTTGGTAAGTGGTGCACAAGCACAAATAACAAAAAGGCATCATCATCAGATGTTGGCAAGAGTTCACGTCTCTAGAATAGCTCTAATTGACACTATACCACCTCTTACAACTATCTTGCCCAAACCAATTCTGAAATCGAATTGGTCGTGAAAGCCTCCATACGAAATTGACAAAACTTAACACATTGTCAATAACACTGCCCTAAGATGAAAAAGATAACATGCCAAAGCAGAAATAGATCAGCAAGATTGAGTTGCTAAATGCAATTACGTGTAGTTGGAGACTGTTAGTGCAGCCTCTGCAGTATCCAAGTAAAGTATATTTGTCGTCGCATCGCAGGATCGCCATAGTGTCTCGACAGCTTGCGGGAGGCCTCCATCCAGCAGTGGATTGATCATGGCTGATGGTAATTATGCTAACCGCCACCCTGGGCCTGAGTGTATGGTGCAAGTGTCTAACTATTATTATTCTTCTTCACTTTTATTATTCTCTCTCGTCTCCCTGGCATCTCTCTGCTGTCACGTTCTTACCCGCCCCAAATGGACATCTGTGAAAAAGAGCTTGACAGCTTTTCGGATTCCTCCGGTATAAATAAACATTCTGATTCTGAATGTCCAGGAAAACCTGACACATTATATATTTGTTTCCTGTTTGGTGCAAGGATTGCTGACGAATATGTTGAGGAGGGATGGTGGGGGGGGGTATTGGTCTCGTTTCATCGGATCAATAATTGATTCATCAGAGTGGTGGGCGCGCCGGGCGCACTGCCCAACTTCGTTTAGTTTCCTTGGGGGGGGCGGCGGGGGTGGGTTGGTTTAGGTGGGGTGGGGGGGGCGGCGGGGGATGGGTAGGTGGGGTGGGGGGAGTGGTAGGTGGGGTGGGGGGGGGTGGCAGGGTGGGGCTGGTGGAGGGGCGGGGCCAGTTAACGGCTCCGCGCAGAATTCGTTAAACCCAGTTTCAAATTCGATGCGGCCAACCAGCGTCGGCTTACGATGTCACGTGGGGGTGAGGGGCGCGGGGGACAAGGTCGACCAATGGCAGCGCGGCTCGTGCTCAAGCCGCTGCGCATGACGTCACCGGCATCATATATAAGCGGCGCGCCGCGCAGGCCACGTCAGATGCTGTGTTGGCGAGACCCGTAGCGCGTCGGAGTCAACGTAGCAAGACTTGTTACTTTTCCCCATTCCTTTTTCCGCCGTCTGCTTTAGCTTAACCAAAAAACAAACTCAATCAAAATGGTAAGTGCACTTACGCGGTTTAGATACAGTGCCTGTATGTGCGTACGTGTTTTTTTTGGGAAAATTATATTGAAAGCGACGGTTGGAATGGTGTAAAGAAAGAAAACGCATGAACACACCAATGGCATTCTTAATTAAGTGTTACTAAAAGGTAAAGGTTGACTTTTAAAAAATGACTCTAAGTGTAAATGGGAGGTACGTGCGGTACTTTTTTTTAATTAAAGCGGCGATTCAATTAAAAAAATACGCGTTCCTTGAGTTTTCCCGCGAAAAAAATCTGCATTAGAAAGACGCCGTGAACTCGTTAAACTAAATTATCCCGTCGCGTAAACTATCGTCGGAATGCGGTTGTGCCAAGTTGCGTCGTTGTACTCGGTGAAACTTCGGAATTTTCGACATTAAACAAAAAAAAGATTGTAAAAGTGGTCGGGGGGGGGGCCCGGCGCGCCCAGCAATTAGAGGGCGCCATCTTAGCCATCCGCAGCACCACGCGAAATGGATGCGAAGTTGTCAATTATTGGCTTTAATCTTTGCTAAATCCATGACAAAGCCGATTTCATGGCGTGGGTGCCACCCTCCCCCAACCTTTGACTCGCTACGGCTGGCAACAGTACAGTACTGGAACAAATTAAAATGTTTTTTTGCATGGATTTTGTTTGCGAATACCCAAGTGCGCTCATTCTAGATTTGAAGCTTTCGTGACTGCAAGGATTCGTACTCTTAGGTTTTTTCGGTCAAGTCACGTAGGAAAAAAAGAATAGACAAATTATAGAAATAATATTATTTCTATAACTTTTATAAAAAATAATATTAATATTATTTCTATAAATTATTATTAAAAATAATGTTTAAAATAAAATTAATAGACAATATTTTTCTTTATTACCTACGTGACTTTACCGAAAAAAACCTAAGAGTATAAGCACTCATGCCACATTACAGAAACATGTGGTTTTCCAACCAATTGTGATGGCCTCTGTTGTAAAGTGTGATTTTAGTTTGCGCTTCTCCCAGCCTTAATCAAGCCTCGCAGTTAATCAGTGTGATGACAGTGTGGTTCAAGTGTCACCCCCCCCCCCCCATCATCATTCACGGAGCAGGCAGGCTGGCAAGTTCGCTCGTTCAGAAACGTGTGACAGGTAAACAACTAAATCTGAATATCAATAGTCCGTGGGTAAACTAACCCAGACATTTGTCTCTTTCACCCCCCCCCTTGCCCTTCCGCGCAGCGTGAGTGCATCTCCATCCACGTGGGCCAGGCCGGTGTCCAGATGGGCAACGCCTGCTGGGAGCTTTACTGCCTAGAGCACGGCATCCAGCCCGATGGGCAGATGCCGAGTGACAAGACCATCGGCGGCGGCGACGACTCGTTCAATACCTTCTTCAGCGAGACGGGCGCAGGCAAACACGTGCCCCGCGCCGTCTTTGTGGACCTGGAGCCGACCGTAGTGGGTGGGTGTGGAAAGGGGGGCTGGGTTCTAGTCTCCTTGTGGAATAGGGCGGGGTTAGTCCGTGGGGAGGGCCCCCAAATGCTGCACTGCGCAAATGTTGTTTAAACATGGTTTTCCCCTACCTTGAATGTGTAATTAATATTGGCTTTGCATGTTACATTGTACGTGGTGCATTTAACCCTCGTGCGTGAATTAATTAAACATCTCTTTTTTTTTGGGGGGGGGGGTGGTTTATAATAAAAAAGGATGTATACTTAAATAAACTCTTATCTAAGAGAAGAGGTCTTCCCCTTTTTCTGGCAACAAAACAGGTGTTAAGATTTTAAAACACCAAAATGAAACCTTTTACAGGAATCGTCTACATGAACCACAATACTTGTGGTCAGAATGCAAACAAAAAAAATAACTGATAATATATGCATTGTGTTTGAAACTGATTGGTCCACACCAGAGAAAGCTTTTTTTTGAGCTTGGTCTCAAACGATGTTAGACCAGAGGCGTCCTTTGGTCTAACACCGTTTGATGATTAATTGACAAAACGCCTTCTGGTGTGGACCAATCGGTTTCGAAGACGATGCATATATTATCTGAGTTTTTTTTATTTGCATTCTTACCACAAGTATCGTGGTTAATGCAGACATGAGTACTTGTAAAAGGTTTCAGTTTTGTGTTTAAACATCTTAACACCTGTTTTGTTGCCAGAAAAAAGGGGAAAACCTATTCTCAGATTTTAGTACTGGCAAAGGAGGTCCCATCATGAAACACTTATCTATGTTAAAAACTTTATATTTCGCATCAGTTCACTGCGATGGACATGGCGCATGACAAGGTTAACGTTGAGCACACTTTCTCAGAAAAAAAATGGCCCTTGGTTGATCACGTGGGCAGCAATGAGCTCATCGTGACGCAAGTGTGGTTTTGACACACCCGTTTGACTCATCGTATCCGTGACTGAACATAACAAGTGAAGAGGTCTTGAGGGTGGGGCTAAACTGCTTTTGAGCAATATCTTTATGGAGTTTAGATCTTCCCTGGGGCCACTGCTGAGAATCGTAGTTTTATTGGGAAAGGTTAGGTGTATTGATGTTTTGGATTTTGTTTTACAGATGAGGTGCGCACTGGCACGTACCGGCAGCTGTTCCACCCAGAGCAGCTCATCACGGGCAAGGAGGATGCCGCCAACAACTATGCTCGCGGCCACTACACCATCGGCAAGGAGATCGTTGACCTGGTGCTGGACCGCATTCGCAAGCTGGTATGTATGGTTTTCCCAATTTTTTAACACTCCTTGTGATGTAGTTTGTCGATGTTTCATGTTGTAAGTCTGGCTTACAACTAACATGATGTTCCCCCTCCCTCGTTTTCAGGCGGACCAGTGCACAGGCCTGCAGGGCTTCCTCGTGTTCCACAGCTTTGGTGGCGGCACAGGCTCTGGTTTCACTTCACTCCTCATGGAGCGCCTGTCCGTTGACTACGGAAAGAAGTCCAAGCTGGAGTTCGCCATCTACCCAGCGCCTCAGGTCTCCACGGCCGTGGTGGAGCCCTACAACTCGGTGCTCACCACCCACACCACCCTGGAGCACTCTGACTGCGCCTTCATGGTCGACAACGAGGCCATCTACGACATCTGCCGCCGCAACCTGGACATCGAGCGCCCCACCTACACCAACCTCAACCGCCTCATCGGCCAGATCGTGTCGTCCATCACGGCCTCGCTGCGCTTTGACGGCGCCCTCAACGTCGACCTCACCGAGTTCCAGACCAACTTGGTGCCCTACCCGCGCATCCACTTCCCGCTGGTCACCTACGCCCCGGTCATCTCTGCCGAGAAAGCATACCATGAGCAGCTGTCGGTGTCTGAGATCACCAATGCCTGCTTCGAGCCGGCCAACCAGATGGTGAAGTGCGACCCTCGCCACGGCAAATACATGGCGTGCTGTTTGCTGTACCGAGGAGACGTGGTGCCCAAGGACGTCAATGCTGCTATTGCGACAATCAAGACGAAGCGCACTATCCAGTTTGTGGACTGGTGTCCTACTGGTTTTAAGGTATGGCCTCTAAACACACTTTTCAAGTACTTGAATGCCATTGTACTTAAACATATCTGTTGCAGTGATGTATTATTTTTAATTTTCCCCTTAATTTGCAGGTTGGCATCAACTATCAACCACCAACGGTTGTACCAGGAGGTGACCTGGCCAAGGTGCAGCGTGCCGTCTGCATGCTGAGCAACACCACCGCTATTGCGGAGGCGTGGGCACGTCTTGACCACAAGTTTGACCTCATGTACGCCAAGCGTGCCTTTGTGCACTGGTACGTCGGGGAGGGCATGGAGGAGGGCGAGTTCTCCGAGGCTCGTGAAGATATGGCTGCCCTGGAGAAAGATTATGAAGAGGTTGGCGTCGACTCAGTCGAGGGAGAAGGAGAGGAAGGAGAGGAGTACTGAGGGCGGGGTTGGAGGCTGCTTTTCTGTTGCTCTTACCAAAATGTCTGCTGATTGTTCTTTTTTTCATTACTTCTATGCAAATTTTGACCTCTTGTGCTTTCTATGTGCACTTCAAACGTTTGGTTCGTTGAAATAAAATGTTATTGAGCATTGTGTTGTTTCATTGCTGGTTATTTCGGGAGCATGCTTTTTTTACACGACACCTTTTTGGATGGATGCTATTCATTTTTCTGACAGCAGGTGGTGCAAGTGGTAAACCCGTTTGAAAACTTAAAATCTGAAAAGAGACATTGACGCAAATAGTCGATGTCTGAATGCTGTAATGTAAACATATACAGGGAGTAATGGGTGGTGGAGACCACCTCATGTTATGTATGGAATGGTGAGTTCTGGTTTCCTACCACAATTTGCGGATGCCCAAGTAGTGGACTAGAAGTTGGATAATTGGTGCCAGCTGACCTGCGTGGCTGCTTTTGCAACCTGGTGCCACACATTGAGTCTCCGTCTTGAGTGAGTGCTGCTTTTCAAGTTTAAATTATGAAAGACGAGGTTTACTACCCGGCTTCGCCCGGATCTTGGATTCACGATGCCCCGGCCACCTTTGTCTCCCCAGTGGCGATGTTCACACCACACCAGTTACTCGTTTGAGGCCGAGTCGACCTAGGGGAGGCCCGGGACCGGTTCAAATAAGTCACCGGTGGTGGCCGTGAGCGGGAATCGATCTCGGGTGGCTGGGTTTGTAGCGCAGCGCGCCAAGCACTGCGCATGCGCGGGTGGCATGACGTGACGTCACAGCTCACTTTCCGTTCGTGCAAAAATATGCATTATTGCGCCCCCCCCCCCCCCCAAAATAGCAAAGTATTTTTTTTTTTGCATGGTGCACAGTCTGGAAAGTACCCACATGGCAAATTTCAAGTTTGTTGCATGTCGGGAAGTACGCTAAACATTTTGAACAGACAATCACAAATTTCCCTTTTTTATATATATAGATTCAAATGGGTTTTTCAAGTGGCACCAAAGTCCAAGTTGACAGAAGATGGGCAAGCTTTTTGGGGTTGTATGACAGGTTTGTGAAATACAGTTGGCCAGTGTAACTGGAATGACTCGTAGCTATCTGGACAGCTGTCAGTGGTTTCAATTACAGTAACGGGAATCATTGTTGCTAACCCATAAGGCAGCCTGGAAACCACAGCATTTTTGGGAGGTTGGACTCGCTGTTATGAAATTTAACCATGCTTGCCCAAGGTCTTCCAAGTCCTAGAATGCAACAATTGCATATGTTTGTATTTGGAGAAAGGGCTATCTTTCTGGGATTTGGAATTAGGTGGGAATGTGACGATTCATGTCCTTAATATCAATTATTTTCATATCGTGCATAAACCCGTGATGCTGTAATTACGAAATGGAAATTTCATTTTTAAAGGATGGGTTTATTGGGGTTTTTCGTATTGATAATTGCAAACAAATTTGTATACATGCCGATAAAACTGGCAATTGAGCTAACAATTTATATAGATGACTATATCTTCATTTCATGGAATTTTAAGCTTTTAATACTCTGCAGAAATAGACCCACACTGCTTCAATATGCAATCAGCTGTTGAGCAGAGGCTCATTAGCAATCGGCTTCTATAAATATATTATATGCACAAGAAGCATGTGCTGTACATGAACCAGTTTGTCGCAACACCCAGTCCTTAAAACCCACGTGGATATACTGTACTGTATAACCATCATCATGAGGCCCACAATACTGAAACAGATCTGGCGTTTGCTTTAAAAATGCTGATAATATTAGTCTGGAAGCTAAAGGCTAATGGACTAAAGTATTTGCTTCTGTCCGGTTCTGCTTATGCATGCCCTTGTGGTATACCTTTACACATTTTACCAGAGCACTTTAAAATGAAAAGTAATCCGTGTTACCATTTTCATAATGAAGCCCTCCACGGGAAACCGGTTTTAATGTGACATTTGGTGATGTGTTGGCAGTGGTGCTCAAGCACGAAACAAATAACACTGCGTGAAATGAAAGAATATAACAGGCGACGTTTCGGCCAATGTCCCTTCGCTGCAAAATAAGCAATGTTGCACATCCGTCTCCACAAAAATACACTGTAATTTTTGTTTTATATCTAACAACCCATCAGCCGCACAGCCTTCTGTGGTTGCAGCAGAATTGGTTCAAAAAGAATAATAAAAACTCTGGACCGGTTTCATCAGCAGAGTAAGGCTTTCAAGAGTCAATCCTGATCAACTTATGATCTTACAGCCACATGGTTGGTCCTAGTTCGACGCAAAATTGTATAATTCTACAACAATCACCAGCGTCCTTGTGGAAAATATAAAAGATACGCAGCCATAGCACATTGTTTTCACTTGAATCTGCGCCCGCCCCTGCGTTACGCAATCACGCGGCTCGTGCGGCGTGTAACGGCTTAAGGATTCGTATCTTTCATATCTGATCGGATCGGTCGGTGTTGGTCATCAGTGGGGCCGTGAGGATTGGCGGTTTGCAAAATTTCGTAACAACAGCAGTGTGTAATAACGCACACCGATCCTTAAACTCATGACACATGCGTTTCAGTTTTCATTTCAGTTTAATTTATTTTGTATAGCCCTGTGAGCCATTCGGCTATTGGATCGGGTGCAATCGCAACAAACAAAAACATGAACAAGAAAACATCTTAAAGTGACTATGCGCAAACAGAAAAATTCAGGAAAAACAGCAAAAAATCTTCCAGAAAAAAGCACCATTACACCAACTCTCTGGGCAAAAATCCCAGTGGGATGCAAGTCAAACAACAAACAACCACAATACAACTTAGATTAAAGCCATCATTCTAACTCCGTACTGAAACTCGTGTGAGGATCGATGTTTATCTGTACAGTATTGTATAATCCGGATTATTTCACGTTCAGGGAAGACGCACCACAGACTTGTTCCCGGTGTCAATATTTATTTATACCGAAGGATGAGCTATAAAACTATTTTTCACAGATGTTCAGTCGAGACAGGTCAGACCGTTACAACAATAAAGTTAAACAAACCTTGTCACAACCCCCAACCCTTACCGGAATGTTTAACACATAGGCTCACAAGTGATGACATCACATCTATCCCTCTATTTAAGAACGAAACAGGAGGATTTCTCCACAAATCTGGCTGTCGCCTGATAATTCCGATTGTAATTACTGGTGAATCGTCGTACTCAAATTGTAAATGTTGTGCATTTTCTCTCCAACACACCGGTGTGTTGAACTAATAACGAATTGGCATGTTCTGTTTACGTGACAAACCATCTAATTGGGTGTGTCGGGTGGTGGCGGATTTAACGACACATTTATATTTGCGCGATCTAACCCAAAACAATTCTATATTATGGACCTTGCGGGAATGAATATACAGTGCTACGCACCACCAATTTTTGATGTCAAATACAGGGAAGGGTGCGTCTTACAATCCGGAGAATAAGGTACGCAGCACAGTATTAGCTTCATGTGATCTCTCGGACACTCGATCAAGCAGATATCATCATGGCCAAAGCCATTGATGCCACCACACCTCACAAACATTGTCTACACATCCGTCAGATCCCGCGGATGCTGCACAGCAGCCATAGATCTGCCCTAACAGTATATCCCGCCATCTGCTCTCAAGGTCTTCCTTCCTCTTGGTCGCCAGACTTATGGCGAACAAGGGGCGAACCTAATGCATTGGTCTCGGTAACCACGGTTGACTACGTATGGTGCGAAAGAAGTTCAACATACAGTATACATGCATCCTCCATCCTCAAAACATCCAGCGTAACCAGTTTTTCCGAATTGTCTACAGTACAGGGTGGCCCAGATATTCATTAAATTTCCTAAAACTTTATTTGTTATAAATTACGGTTAATTAAAAACATTAATGAATATGTAAAGGAAAACATGTTTAGAGGTCAATTACATTTTGACTTAAAACTTTCGTAACTGCAGGAATTCATATTCTATGGTTCAATTAATTGCCAATTAATTCACATGTTCTCCTTCGCATTGCTTTTCCCTTTCCTGCTTTCCACCAAATGCCTAGCATCTGCCACAGATATTGTGCTCGAATGCCAACAACTACTTTTTAAACTGCTGACAATCAGCTCTCTCCTACTGTGTGTTACAAAGTGTATTTTGTTTATTGCAACCTCGCTGAAACTCACATTACTTTCCACTTTGAGGGACCATTCCTATGCCTTTATTGAACCTGCTGACCATCCTCCACACGTCCTACTCAATGCAACCAGAGGCCGATATATTCACAATATATATTAAAAAAACATTATTAATCGTAATTTCGGGTATTGTCGAAATTCACCACATCATCAAGCCACTGGCACATCTCATGATACTGTGATATGTAATATTCCACTTAGCACCTGCACACGATATATATTCACTGATCCATCTCCTCTAAGGATGTACTCTCACTGTCACTATTCATGACCGCTGGCCATGATCCCTTCGAGCGAAGTATCCTCCCCAACAATCGAATTTAACCTTTGCACGTTCTCCGATCCATGCGGCTGTTCCTACAGACATCGTAAACGTCTTCCCGGATGCCCTCTATTCCTTGACTTGAGCACAATTCTAAACAAATATATTATTAAATAGCTGCAAAAAACATCAGATCGCAGGAGATGGGGCGTTGGTGGTGAATAGTTGGGCGTAACTTGCAGTACCAACTGCGTTCCGTGAGCCTGTTGGATTTGCCGTGTTGCAGTGCCGCATGATACCAAAAATGCAGACAGGGGGAGGGTTTTTCGTGCTGCTGCTGCTGCCACGGGGCGTGATAGTGGCTCGGCCACTGCAGCCAATGGGGGTGTACAAACCAACGATGATGCTGCTGCTGGTGATTGCTGTTGGTCCCCGTTGAATGAGAGCGACGTGCCCTGGTGGTGGTTTTCTGGAAGGTTGGGGGCTGGGCACCGCGTGCGTGTGTACGTGCGTGTGTTACAACGGGGCTCATGGGTGCACGCCAGCCAATGGGGATGGCATCTGAGCCACGATGGTTGCTGTTGAATTGAGGGTCGGGCCTGGCATTGGTTGGTGGTGGGGTGGCATGTGTGAAATGATGATGGCTGTAGTAATAGGTTTTTACCCTTTCAACTGGTACAAAACTGACACCTCTATACATCTTTATACATGATGATGGTTGCTGTTGAATTGAGGGTCGGGCCTGGCATTGGTTGGTGGTGGGGTGGCATGTGTGAGCTGATGATGGTTGCTGTTGAATTAAGGGTCGGGCCTTGGCATTGGGTGGTGGTGGGGTGGCATGCGTGAGATGATGATGGTTGCTGTTGGATTGAGGGACGGGCTTGGAATTGGTTGGTGGTGGGGTGGCATGTGTGAGATGATGATGGTTGCTGTTGAATTGAGGGTCGGGCCTGGCATTGGTTGGTGGTGGGGTGGCATGTGTTAGATGATGATGGTTGCTGTTGAATTGAGGGACGGGCTTGGAATTGGTTGGTGGTGGGGTGGCATGTGTGAGCGTGTTTGTAACAGAGTTGGGGGGAGGAGGGAGGCATGTGCCCGCAAAAATGCCGCATCCTGTTGAGTGAAAGGGGGCAGTGTCTTAGCTGGGAGGGGGGAGGAGGATGGATCTCGGGCGGGGGTATAAATAGAGGCGTTCATTCCAGAGTGCGACACAGCCTCACTGTTTGAGAGACCCGTAACGCGTCTCAGGGCAGTCGACGTTCAGCAGCAGCAGTAGTAGTTTGCATTCAGAGGCTCAAGGCTTCTTTCTGGAAGCTCATCCCCACCCAACAAGTCAACGAAAATGGTGAGTTGTTGTGTGACGCAGCCTATTTTATTTTTTTTACCGCCAACCCGCTGTCGTGTTAATGTATTACCTAGAGAAAACAAATTTCAGTTGAGTTTTTTTTTAAAGACAAATTTTTTAAAATGTTAATTTAACATCCTAACGTTTTTGGGTGTCGAGTTTTCGCGAAAGAAATTTGAACCGGATTCATTTTGATGAATATCGGTCGTAAATTACGTATTAAGGTCGTGTTTTTGTGCTCGACGATGTGTAAAATTGTAGCTACCCGCGACGATTCCGTCGTAAAGTTCATAGTTAATTCAAAACTACGAATAACAAACCGTCGTGGAATTGTAACAAAACGATTTTGCCTTTTGTAACCGCGGAAATGCCGATTTTTTTTTTCTGAGTTGCCATTTTTTTCTCTCCGCCCATACAACTGCCAATGCTGCCGCCTCCCCGATTTAATAAAGATTCTTAGTTAAAAAATTTGAAACTAACAATGATAGCATAGAGTGCGACGAAAGGAACCGGTAAATAAAGAATTACGTTTCGTCTTTTGTCCTTTTGGGAGGGAAAGCGGCGATGTCCGTCGGCGCCGTTGGCCGCGCCCATGTTTTTTCGAACGTAATTTTTGTTATTTAGCTGTCGATTTTTAGCCCATACATGGCTTTACGTTTTTAGTTCGAGATATTTATATATACTGCGTGTTCGTAAGATCCTCCCTTGAAAAAAAACGTATCTGCTTGAAATAAGTTTTAAATCGGCTCGTAAAAGGTATAACGGGTGGGGGGGAAAAAAAATTCGGCGCCAAAATGAAAAAAGACGACTTAACGTTTTGACAATGGAGTTTTATCATCTCATGCTTTACACACTTTATTTGTAACGATGAATAGTTGTGCTTTCAGGTTATTTTTCGTTGCCGTCAAAATGTAAACGTCGCAAAGCTTTCTGCGGCAAACATTTTGTTAACTGCGGCCGGCGTTCGCTTAAAAAAAAGAATCGATGCGGTAATCGATTTTTTTTCTTCCCCTTGAAGCCGGTTGTAATATACTGTAATCTTAAGTTATTTCGGTAAAGTCACGTAGGTAAAATAATAAAATAATGCTAACAATAAATGAAAATAAAATGTTTAACCACGGGGAAGCTTCAAATCTAGAATATAATATACTGGACCGCTTTGTACGACTTTCAAACATCCATTGATAAATATAATTTTGAAATTGGTGTCAAAAAGCCGTTCGCGTTGTGGTCGCGTGACATGGCGGCGTCGGTTTGTCCATACTTCCCCACTCTGGTTCACGAGTTGCGTGGCGGTAAAAAAAAAAGTGCGGGCGCTGCTCTGTGGAATGCACCGCGCAAGAATCGCTTCAGGGTGTTGGTGTTCGTGTATCGCTCCCCCACTGATGATGTTAGCCTCGTGAATTGAAATAATCGGGTGGGTGGGGGTCTTGGTAGCGCATTGCGACTGCTGCGCCATATCTCCAACGTTCATACAAAACCATCTAAAAGTCGATTTTCGTGTTCGATTCCTGTGGGCTTCGCTCGCGAATCGTCTTGAATCGACTTGGACCCCCGCCCCAACTGCAACGTTTGTAAAAAAAAATCGCAGGTCGATTCCGTTGGTAAGTGTGAATCGCCCCGAATCGATCCGCGCTCAATTCCAACGTCGCCACACTGCCGCCATGCGCACGCGGTGTGGGGGGGGGGCTCTGCGGCGTGCTCTCATTGGCCGGCACTCCCGTCACGTGATTGGCCCACGCCCTTGAAACGATCACGCGGCCGGGGGGAGTGAAACGTTTCCGGGTCCGTCCCCACGTGATCTGCACGTGTCGTGGGGTTCTTGGGCTTCGGGGGCATTTGAGGCCGTTGTGTGTGTGTGTGTGGCATTCCCACGTTCCTATGGCCGGGTCTAATAAAAACATCGCTAACCGCCCCTCCACTATCACTAATCTTAAGCATTCAAATGAATATTGTTTAAAAAAAAAGTGCTGGCTGTGGCACTGGTTAATTTCTTGAAAAACATTGCTGCAGTTTTTGAAATATGCGGCAAGATTTGTGGACAGTAATATGCCCCTGTTGTAGCTACCATATACAATTTTCGCTTGATGCATTACACATGCGAGTCGTAACCAGTAGGTGCAACTATCGCGCAGTGCTTGAAGAATAAAAAAAACTTGCCCAACGGTTCTCGATCTTTCCGTGAGTGCTTTCGTCCGTCGCAACTCGAAAACGCTTTCACCAATGTAGCCCTGTCGCAGTGCGCACGTCACTGCTCATAATTAATCGCCCCTTCCCCGCCACAGCGAGACTTACCAGCCAACACCACTAGGGACGCCACATTTGCAAGTGACGCAGTACTTAAACCAACAAAGATTACGTCAAATGAAATGGTGTGCAACAGTGTCGGTCTGGGTAAATTGGGGGATAATTTTAGAAAGATATATACAATGTATCCATGACATTTTTACGTAGACTATTTTAGACATCAATTTAAACATTTCCATCGGGAACTCATTTTTACGTTACATAATGTTTGCAGTTGTGATGTCATTAGTACGGTTCTTGACTTGAAATTACATTTTCATTTACAGGCTCTTATTTTAGTATTTAGCTGCAAATCGGTGACCCCACAGTGCGTGTAAAATGTAGCGGCCCTCTTCATGCCTAATAAACCTGCCTTTCCGATCTTTTAACGTGCAAAAGCAATTGAGCTTTGTCTGCGCGGGCAAAAATTAGCAGGTGGCTGGGGGAGTACCCATGAGAGGCTGGAGTGAGGCTAGGGCAGAGCTATCCGGAGGCCCCAAGGGACTGTGCTGCCTGCGTTAAGTAGGACTCGACGGATGGAGTGTCGAGACAGCAGCTGGAGACCCCTAGCTATTGGCAAGGCAAAGGCTTATTCGCCCCAAGTAACTAGAGCCGCCCCCCCCCCCGCCATGGTCATGAAAATATTGGAAGTCTGAAATATAGGAATGCGCTAAATACTAGCATCTTGAGCTTAGATTCTAATAAACCGTCAAGTTCATTCTAAGAGTAACTAATTATGTTTAAATTGATGGTTTCACACGTTTTTAACCAATATGTGCCTTCACTCATCTGAAAGATTATTGATGGTATGAAAAAAGAGGTTCATTATTAATTCAGAGCCTCACTAAAACAAAGGCCACTGAGAAATGCACCTGGTGAGCCAGCGCTTTAATTTCCGTCTTTCATCTTCTTATTCCTTACCCCCCCCCCACCTCTGCGCAGCGTGAGTGCATCTCCATCCACGTGGGCCAGGCCGGTGTCCAGATGGGCAACGCCTGCTGGGAGCTCTACTGCCTGGAGCACGGCATCCAGCCCGACGGGCAGATGCCGTGCCATGACAACATCGGCGGTAGCGCCAGCTCCTTCAGCACGTTCTTCAGTGAGACCAGCGCCAGCAAGTACGTGCCCCGCGCGATATTTGTCGACCTGGAGCCAACCGTGGTTGGTAAGGACTGCTTCTTCAGCACACTACGATTTTGCAGCAAGCACAACATTTGTGGGAAAGGAATTAAATGCACAATGCTGTTTAACAAACTATATTGACTTGGCAAAATAAAAATTTGTTCTTGTAATATTGTATTGTGATTTCCCGAAATAAGGGCACGCACATTTTTTTTTGTCTCGTACATTGATTACATTTCTGCAATGGTGGAAAATCTGACATAGATGTGACACTCAAGTATCTTTCATAGACTGCATTAACCCACATCTAATGCTGAATTTCAGTCTTGTGCTACTACACCACTATCTGTGCGATTTTAATAAATCCAGCATTTCTAACAGTGCTTAATTTGGCATTTAACAGATGAAATTCGCACCGGCACGTACCGGCAGCTGTACCACCCGGAGCAGATGATCACCGGCAAAGAGGATGCTGCGAACAACTACGCTCGTGGTCACTACACCATCGGCAAAGAGATTGTCGACCTGGTGCTGGACCGTATCCGCAAGTTGGTATGTCAACGCCCACAAAAATCTCCGCATTGTTATCCTACCTAAACATGTATACCTGTTTTCTCTGGTTTAATATCACTGTCAATCTCCAGGAAGAGAAGCGATGCAAGTCTTGTGTGTGGGGGGGGAAATAAAAGGGCATTTTGGAGGCAGGAGTGGTTCTATGTTGCTGTATCGTTCAGAGAGCTGATTTTTTAACTAAGCAGTTTGAAAAGAACTTCTTGGCATTTGAGCACAGGTGTCCCGAGACGGATGCTAGGAATCTCGTGGCAAGATGGGATAAGCAATGTGGAAACCTGGTGGAAGAGAACATGATAGGTAAGTATACAGTAGACAGGATTAGGCCAAAAGTTGCGCTGGGTGGGACGTGTGCAGGATGGAGGTGGGCCGGTTACCCATAAAGGCATTGGAGTGGTCTCCACGAGTCCGGCGATCAAGGGGAAGACCTAAGACCAGATGGTTGGATACTGTTAGGGCAGATGTTGGAGGTCGCGTGTCTGCTGTGCAGCATCCGCGGGAGCTGACAGAAGGTATAAAGTGTTGCCGAAGTGTTGTGCCGTAATTGACTTTTGTTTGGCCATGATTGCATGTTGACCTATTGTTCTTTATCTCCAGGCGGATCAGTGCACAGGCTTGCAGGGCTTCCTCATCTTCCACAGCTTCGGTGGAGGCACGGGCTCTGGCTTTGCCGCCCTCCTCATGGAGCGCCTGTCCGTTGACTACGGAAAGAAGTCGAAGCTGGAGTTCGCCATCTACCCAGCGCCCCAGGTCTCCACTGCCGTGGTGGAACCCTACAACTCGGTGCTCACCACCCACACCACCCTGGAGCACTCTGACTGCGCCTTCATGGTCGACAACGAGGCCATCTACGACATCTGCCGCCGCAACCTGGACATCGAGCGCCCCACCTACACCAACCTCAACCGCCTCATCGGCCAGATCGTGTCGTCCATCACGGCCTCGCTGCGCTTCGACGGTGCCCTCAACGTCGACCTCACCGAGTTCCAGACCAACTTGGTGCCCTACCCGCGCATCCACTTCCCGCTGGTCACGTATGCACCCATTATTTCGGCAGAAAAAGCATACCATGAGCAGCTGTCGGTGTCTGAGATCACCAATGCCTGCTTTGAGCCGGCAAACCAGATGGTGAAGTGCGACCCCCGCCACGGCAAATACATGGCGTGCTGCATGCTGTACCGAGGAGACGTGGTGCCCAAGGACGTCAATGCTGCCATCGCAGCCATCAAAATGAAGCGTTCCATTCAGTTTGTTGACTGGTGTCCCACTGGCTTCAAGGTATGTGAAACAGGCCTGTGGCATTTTGCAGAAATGCATCTTGTTAATCATGGAATTTTGTTTTGCATGTTGCAATCATATTGCTGGTAATGAGAATATAGTGACATTACAAATTCTAGCCTTTAAAATTACGTAAGCAACCATTATCTCGCATATAATTAATATACAAGTTGTTTTTGCAGATGTCACTTCAATGTCTGACTGGTCATTTACTAATGTAAAATGTAAATATTTGAAGCACTAAACTTGGAAGCAATTTAACTATTTGACCCAATCTTAATAAAGAAACCAATCTACTTCCAGACTAATTTTGTGAGCACAATCTAAAACTATTTTGGGTTTTCTCTTTAGAAATATGAAAAACATCCTGAGAAGTCTTGACATTTTCCTTTTGGTTATTGAGCATTACAGTTTGCAATTGACATTGTGTAACAAGTACATTTAATTGCATTTTAGTGTCTTAAATGGAGATGATCATGCAACATTTTGTATTGAGTCCCATCTCTTTTTTTTTTTTCCTCTGCAGGTTGGCATCAACTACCAGCCACCAACCGTTGTGCCGGGAGGTGACCTGGCCAAGGTGCAGCGCGCCGTCTGCATGCTGAGCAACACCACTGCAATTGGGGAGGCATGGGCTCGACTTGACCACAAGTTCGACCTCATGTACGCCAAGCGTGCCTTTGTGCACTGGTACGTGGGGGAGGGCATGGAGGAGGGAGAGTTCTCCGAGGCCCGTGAAGACATGGCAGCCCTGGAGAAAGATTACGAGGAAGTTGGGATCGACTCGCTGGAAGGAGAGATGGAGGATGAAGACGAGTATTAAGAAGACTTAACGAAAAGCCCAAAGTTGTTGCCAGATGCCTCTTGATTGCGCCATCTGTTTATTCGTTTACTTCGTGCAATTTATTTTCTGATGCTTTTGTGTCGCAATTGAAATTGTATGTTGCCTAGATTTGTTTCAAAATAAAACCCACTGCAATGATACAGAATGTTGTTTCCCTGGAGTAATTTTTAAATACTTGCTGGACATTTGAGTGAGTTGAAAAATTGTTGGGTGAAATGGTGGAGTGTGAGTTATTTTTTGGGTTCAACTCCTGGTTGGTGTTCAGATGGCCCTTCATTGTTCTACCTGGATCAAAGAATCCTTGCCATAGTGAAAATTCCACAACTAGTTTTTCTGCAAGTAATAACTTTTTTTTTTAAACACGCTTTTATGAATGTATTAGTAATGGAAGAACTCCACGACTCCAGGAAGTGGCCCCGAAGCTTGCCACAACGCAAGGGACCGTGGCCAATTACAGCCAACGTGGGTTTACCGTGGACAATTGGACCCAAGCTACAAACATTTCTTACGATGGAATGTAGTATTGTCATTAGTATGACATAAGTATACCAAGTTTTCAGTCTTTGCCACATTGGGAAGTGGGTTAAAATTGAGTTAAAATATTTGAGGATATGAGAACAACACTGAGTTAAATAAAAGTGTGTAAAAATGAGTGCCCGATGCACTTTAGTGGGAGAGCAACGGCCTCTTTTAGAGTGGCGACTTATGCCTTGTGTTGGGCAGTTGCCTTTTAATGACAATTCACCTACGTGGTTTAAATTTGCCTTGGTATCCCCTCCATTTGCCATGTTTAAGACATTTTATTCATGGTTCGGAGGCTGATTTTTAACATTGGCTTTCCGTTTTTAAAATTGGCCAACTTAATTTCTAACTTCATTTTCAAGTTCCACACGTTGCATGTATGGGGTAGTAGGGTGCAGTGGTTTCTACACTGGAAAATGTCCCGAGTTTGACTTCAAGTCCTGGTATTACACAGTAATTTCAACCAACCCTTGGCACACCCCCTTCAAAACATTGGTCATCGTGGTGAGGTATCGTCAAAGCAACTGTGGCATGGAGCCTTTCGGTTTATTCTGTAACCAGGTAAATTCAAAATACCAGGATGGTCTAATTTGCAACTGATCTAGTACAGATTAGGGATCTACAGTTTTTCCTCAACGGCAATTCAATACGGGTGTACGTGGTGGGAAAACTAACACGTGGTAACCCTATTGCGTTGTAGCTTTTGGTTGCCGTCTTCTGGAGCCTTGAGGTGCAAGGCTACATGAGATTCTGCTTTATACATGTTGAACTTTTGCACCGTGTGTAGCCAACCATGCTAACTGGAGGTACGATATGAAACTTAAAGAGTTCGCAATTCCCCTTTTATTGCAAGCCTATTTCACTGGGACAATCCAAAGTACGATTTAGAATTGCAGTACTGTACTCCAGCAATTTTCATACATAATCTACCTATTTAGTGGAATGGTGGTGAAGCAGTTGGTGAGTGCTGTGCCTATGAGGCAGGTAACCTGAGTTTATTTCCCGGTCACGACTGACATCGGGTGGCGAGTAACTTGCATTAACCAGTGTGGCCAAGCAACCCGAATGACCCAAAGTGTTGGGAGAACTGGATTTACAAAGTGATGTAAAGTAGTGGGTTGTCAAAAGGGGGGCTGTAAATTATTTCTGCATTTTTAAATTAACTGACATTCTTCAATGATTGCCGTTCATTAACTGCAACGTGTGCGTTGGAGTCTATATTTTTTTCCGCTTGGCAAAATGTTCGTCAATGTGATGAGAATTATCAAGACTGGACTTGCCTTGTCAGATTCCCAAGGCTGACATTTTTTCCATTTATCGGTTCAAGGTACCAGCTCCGAGGCAATGCTGTTCTCACAATGTGCTAGCTCATGCAACACTAACTCTCTCGAGTCACAACACTAGTTGATTGATGTTGATTTCGCCAAAAATGAATTCCCTACTCGTTAAGGCTTGCTCTTTACGCACAAAACAGTTCCCTAATTAATTATTTGGCACTCAGCAAAGTTACTTCGGTGGGTGAGTCATCTTTACAAATGGTGCATCTGCCTCATTGTTTTGTGTGCCAGCTGGGAATGACACAATATCGTAAGACTACAATATACTGTAATATAATAAACGATAATCATTCCCGTTGCACAATATAATTTTGGGATTGTTTGCTCATACTAATTTTTTTCCGTCAAATATTTATGGAACAGGAATAAACATGAAAGTAAAAATGAAAAACGCGGTTACACATTAAATTAGTGCTTTCTAAAATGTTTTCTGAAAGCATCTGCATTATAAGCATTGACGTTGGAAAAGTTGTAACACTTATAGCAGGCTTATACTGGTAGGAACCCACTGGTTCCACCAGCCCACGGGATTATTGTGTCCGTCCGTCCTTTGTGCAGGGAGGGGCTGGGTGGGGAGGGAGGGGCTGGTTGGGGAGGGGAGGATGGGGCTGGGAGGGGAGGTGGGGAGGGGCTGGGTGGGGAGGGTGGGGTTGGGTGGGAGGGGTGGGGCTGGGTGGGGAGGGGTTGGTCACCCCGTGGTGCCCTTATAAAACTCAACGTTTAACCTACTCACGCCGGCTTGTGCCCGCCCTCACAGTCGGGCATATTTGCGGAATAAACCACGCCGCCGTTGTTGACCCTGGCCATTGACCGAGCAACCCAACGTTCCTACCAGCTCCCTCCGCAGGAATGTGTTATTGATTTACCTACAGTTGAATAACTTTTAAGCAATCTTTAATTGTACTCGTAACTGTACATCAAAGCACAAAAAACATGACAAATACTCTTGTGAAATACCATTACAGTGCAAAGTTCAATGATCATATCGTAAAATGTCATTCGTATTGTATTGTATATGGGCCAGTGTAGAAATTTGTACAGTGCCAATTTATTTACATACATTATTTGTTAACTCATTCCAAATGGTTGTCACAATTATCTGTTAATGGGACCAGTCTCGTGACAAAAAGAACATCTTGGAAACAACCATAGATCCAAAAACCTCTGGAAATGAGCCAGGAAAAATGTTTTTTGCAAACTAAGATTTTTTTTTACAAAGCTCACTGGCTTGTGAGGATAAATGTAGCGCTTTTGTTTTGATGAAAGGCAAAGTCGTTTTTGTTTATAGGGCACATTCATTTTCTAGCAAAAAAAAACCTCAGCTTTGGCTTTGTCAACAATTAGGTTTGCAAATTGAGTCAACATTTCCCGTTGCTTTATTTACATGAATTACTTGAGTAAAGTGAGGTAGGCAGTACATTTCAATGTTTTGAAAATAATTACAGTATTGCACTGTAACTAAAGCTACTGTTTTGCATGTCAAAGAGACGAGTGCAATTGTAAGGTGCGAAAGAAGTTCAACATAGTGTGTTTACCTCAGTTCAAGAGACTTACTCGGCTATTCTTAATTGGGAAATGACACGTACAATTTAGACTTGATAGTTCTGCTGGTTTTAAGAATTTTCAGGTTTTTAAAATTTTATATCTTTGTAATAATTCAAATCTATAATGAGCATTCCATCCTAGGATACCAATGCGCAATGCATGGAAAGCAGGAAACGAAAGCAGAGGGATCGACCAAACTAAAGAGGGAAGGCCACTTTGAAGAGCAGACTTAAACATATCTACAGACTCATTCTTATGTTCGCTGCTATTTTTTTGTAAACAAAAACTCGCATAATGGATTATTGCCTGGAATGTGACAAGCTGATAGTAGGGGAAAAATTCACAGTCGGTCAACTTCAAGATGAGGGCCCTCCCCATGGGCCATGCCATGCAGGCGGTGAGTTATTTGACCACAATATTCCATTCTAGATGTGAAGCTTTCGTGACTGCAAGGATTCATACTCTTTGGTTCTTTCAGTAAAGTCACGTAGGTGTAGGGGTGTCAGGGGAAGGATTCCCACCAATAGGAGGGTTAGTGGGAGGGGTAATCGAGGAGATATAAGGGGAGAACGGGCGGGAAGAAGGGGCCTTTTGGAACGAGATTGGGATGGCTGGGGACAGGTGTGGATGGGAGAAAAGGATTAAAGGACGAACCCCCTGCAATCTTGTGGAGGCTCCCCTTTACATAGGAATAAAATATAAAATCTCTAAAACACATGCTGCTGGAAAACATTGGTTCAGAAGGCCGATAGGATGCTGGACTGAGATGTTAGTGTAGCTGAGTGGCAAGATTGTTATGGGTGAGTCTGCAATTTAAGCCAAAGGTGGGTCGGTTATTGGGGCCTTCATGCCATCAAAGAGATATGTTGTATAGTTTTTTTCGGTAAAGTCACGTAGGTAAAAATAAATAAGAAAAATAATAGAAACAAAATAGAAATAAAATAATAAATCACGACGTTTCGGAGGCAACACAAGTCTCCGTCATCAGTATTCCAGTCATCACAATATTCCAGTTTAATTTATTTGCTAAAGCCCTGTGAGCCATTCGGCTCTTGAATCGGGTGCAACCGCAACAAACAATAAACATGAACAAGAAAACATCTTAAAGTGACAATGCGCAAACAGAAAAATCCAGGAAAAATTTGCAAAGTCTTCCACGCTAGTCAGCGCAGGATGGTGAAGGCGGGGAGCCATAGACGTGCCAAGAGTATGGCACAACACCGCACTGGCTACACGCAATTGGCTTGTAAGGAAAGTCAGGAGTGGGGAGGATTCAAGGAGACTTGAAATGAAATTGTAGGATGATTGACACGATCAAAGCCAATTTGTACAATGGTGTATTTACTGATAGTGCACTTAATTTAGTCGTGATCATCAAATTATTTGGGTTTCTGTGGAATTAAAGTCCTTGTTACATTTTATAGTCAGCAATGTCAGGTCACGTCTTTTAAAATCAGTGTTTTTCACTTTAACATTTTAGTTTCATTTCTGAATTTTTTTAAATATTGTTCTTTTAGATTCCCACACGGGTGTTGTTTTTTTGCTTCGATCTAAATCTACAACACACATGTATATATAAAAAAAAATTCTGACTTAATTTCAGTCAAATCCGTTTACAAACAAAAATAATTGAAGTCTTTTTTTATTTAAAGCTTTCGTGACTGCAGGGATTAATATTCTTGGTTCTTTCGGTAAAGTCACGTAGAAGAGAAATAATAAAAATAATAGAAATATAAAACAAAAAAATATATAAAAATAATATAAAGATAAAACAAAAAATTTATATATTTATATGTTTTTGTTTGTTTTCCTTCTACGTGACTTTACCGAAAGAACCAAGAACATAATTGAAGTCGTTGAGTTTCCAACCGTCAAATTCAAATTCAAACGGACCAATCGCGAGCGAGCGGGGGCGCGGCCTCCACGCGATTGGTCGACGCGACTGAGCCCGCGGCTATATAAGCGGGGGCGCGAGGCAACGTCGCTCCAAGTGTGCGGTTGGCGAGACCCGTGGCGCGTCTCAACGTCAACGGCTGCGACATCGACCACCCCCTCTACCACCACCTACCATCACCTACCACCACCTACCATCACCTCTCGTAATAACCACCAAGACTCCCTCTGCCCCCCACGTCAACCTCAACATGGTAAGAAGCCAAGACCCCCCCCATCCATGCCTTCCCTGTGCAGTGGTTTGCAATGCATTCCACGGTCGCCGTATTTGTTTGTCTTTGAGAGAGGCGCGGGGAGAAATGATTCAAATTGTTCAAAGTTATCGCCAATGATGAGGACTTTGTTATAATGTGCGTGTCCCCACCCCCGTGGTCAGTTGTTATTGGCAAAGAGTTGCAGTTGGCCGTTGTTATAAAATAACTGGCAGGAATTTTGCACGAATAAAATTATTTTCACGTCAAATTGTTTTGTTAGTTGCCAATCCACTGCTGGATGAGGTCCTTAAGCTGTAGCAGTCTTGTGTTAGTTATTTACCGAGTACTTAACGTGTTAATTGTATTTCATGAGCATAGAAGGCATCTTAATGAATTTTTTTACAAGTTAGCATTAACGCCCTGTGTAACTTCACGAGTCTGAAAAGGTAACTGCAATGTAATTCAATTCGACGAATAAAAACATGTTTACGTATTCACGGTTTCTTAAATGCATTAATTAGACAAGCTAGCGGTATTCCTTCATCAACCTGCAGCTTGACCAGTGTGGTGAAGTATGGTCAAACCACAACCCTCCATGACCAACACGGTGAGATGGGTGGCATTCCTCCAGCAGTAGATTGATGACAGCCTCTTAAAGGAATATTTTTTTCATCAAAGGATGTTTCTTTAGTTTGTTAAACTGTTGCCAGCCTCGAGTTGTGAATTGTATTTCCATGAACGTCATTTATTTTTAACGATTTTCCAACTCCTTTTTATCATTTCAACTTGACTATGTAATCGATCGAAACTCCTTAACTGTTCGGACAGTAGGTTGATGATGTATATGTTGGTCGGTTTAAACGATAACTAACTCGGTTTATTGTCACTTCCTTGCACAAAGGGTGAATACTTCAAATACATTCCTCTTTTATCTTGTGGTCTTTCACAATCTCTTGCCCATCTGGATAAAGGTCATTGTGTGTACCAGAGATAACGATTCTTAAATTGGTCCTGAACTTGGTAAAGTTAAGGGCAGTGCATATTTAGCGAGCCCAGTGTGTGTATGAGAGATGCAAGCAGGGACGTGAATGCACCACCTTGGTCTATCTTGCACAAATACTTATGCGTTTTCAAATGAACAATAAAATGGTCAATGCAAAAATGAATGTACTTGTAATCCAAAACATCGCCTTGTGGTACAACAGCTGTGGTGGGGGCGTGGAAAAACATCCCTGGGCTGGAATAATGTCTGCAATTGTTTTAGTTGTGCACAATGGGTTGTGTTTTTGGCGGGATAATAGCATCCTCCAGTTGCCTTGGGGGGGGGGGGGTGGAGGAAAACGTGGGCCCCACTTAGAGCCAGGGGTTAGGGGTCAGGGGTCAGACGGTGACGTGGAAAAATGGGTGTTAAGAGTGACGGGATATTATAAAATGGTCATTCACAATCTCTGTAAATCCAACCGCTGGATCAAAGCCATCTTGTCGATCTTGAGGCTTTGTTTGACCACACTTCAACCGTGCTGGTCAGTGAGGGAGATTCCCAGGACCGGTGGCACTGTTGATGTTCACATTTGCTGGGAATTGGATTCAGGGTACATTTTCGCTGACCGCTTAACCACTGCTGCACTCACTCCCACTCACGCTGCAAAAGTGGGAAAACAACGCATTGACGTGGACAGATCTTTTTGTCAGCCCACGGCTGGATGACGGCCTCCTCGTGCCTTGCGATGGTTATTTGACCATAATTAGCCGTGGCGATGAGTGGTGGGTTGCTTCAAGGGGTGGGTGAGGAGTCTGCAGCAGGACTGGTTCGGAGGTCACGGCCACCGAGGTTCGCCCGTTGCCGGGAAAGTGTGCGGCATTTGTCGGGGGTTGTTGGTGGGGGAAAATGAAGCCGGTCAGCTTTGTAAGTGGGTCTCCTTCCTATATATACAGTACTGTGTGACATTGAGCAGAAGAGACTGTCGACTTAACATGGCTGATCTGGCCTTACTCTGACAACACTCGGGTGCCTTATCAGCTTTCCGCTAGATTACTCGCTCCCGTCCTTATTTGAGGCTGAGTTTCTCGAAAGCCATTGGAGCGAGGGTTTAACAGCAGTGGGTGCAGAATGATGGGAGATAATTTTGTTATTTTATACATCAATGTATTGCCCCCTGAACGCGCAGATTATGTTTTTGTTATCAGTGTTTTGCGAATACATTCATTACATTTAACAAATAGGAATGGCGACGTAAAAAAGTAGCGGTTACACTATGAGACCTCCTTTACCAGTGGCAAAATATAGTAATAGGTTTTTACCCTTTCAACTGGTACAAAAACTGACACCTTTATACAAGGGATCATGTTTGCAATAACCACAACACAAGCAGTCAAAATGCAAACAAAGCATTTTGACTGCTTGTGTTGTGGTTATTGCAAACATGACCCCTTGTATAAAGGTGTCAGTTTTTGTACCAGTTGAAAGGGTAAAAACCTATTATTATAAGTAGCGGTTAATTTGCTCATGGATGGACTAGTCCCCACGAAGAGAACATGGATTTTCATATTCTTAGGTTTTTTCGGTAAAGTCACGTAGGTAAAACATCAAAATTAATGAAAATAAAATCAAAACAAAAATCACGACGTTTCGGAGGCAACACAAGTCTCCGTCATCAGGTGGGACCGTCACAGCCGAATTAGCTGCATCTGGATTTTCAATTTATGAATTATGACATAGTTAAACTTACTTATCTTAATACATTGTAATAATGCCCCTTGAGACATTAGTTGAAGGCGCCATACAAATAAATGTCAATTATAATGTTATCATGTTCGCTGTAATGTTTAGATATTGCAACATTTTTGACATTGTATTGTACGGGCAGACCTCGCTTTGAGCGACCCCGTAGAACACCGATTCGTTATTGCGCTCTTTATCCTGGAGAAAGATTTTCAACAACAAAAAATAATTCAAAATAATCTGGCTGTCCACCTTATGATGCTAGTTGTAATTACTCGTGAAACGTCGTACTCATTGTAGATGTTGTGGATTTGCTCTCCAACACACCGGTGTGCTGTACTCGTAATGAATTGGCATGTTCTGTTTATGTGACAAACCTTACTAATTGGCTGTGGCGGGTTTAACGACACATTTATATTTACGCGATCTAACCCTAAAAAAACGTATATTATGGATAATAAAAAATACTTGTATCTACAAAAAAGTGCTTATGAATAAACAGACAGCAGCGCCGGCCGAGGAAACGTACCCGCCCCCATCATTCGTTCGGCCAACGAGAGCGATATATTATTGTCATGATTTCGTGGTCAAGATCACATTCCAATGTTATTACAGTGCGTTTAGCCAGGTGATAACTCAAGAGACCAGTAGAGTCTCAGGCTCCACCTAAAATAAATCTCACCATAGAAATATTGACCATGGGGAGGGGATCACTAAGACCCAGATTGAGTGTGCAGCAGCAGATCCAACCTCGTATCCCACCACTGCCTTGTAGGAGTACAGTAGATTGCACTCCGTGAGTACAGTATAATGACCCCTTTTAGTGCCGACTCGCTTAGCACTCGTTTGTCCTGGAATGCATCTTGAGAACAAAGCAAGGGCCTGCCTGTATAGCCTTTGTAAGCCAGGTCTCTTGGAAAAAACACTATCAATTGGCTTTTAGTTGGTTTTAAATGAGTGATTTATCTTATTATCATTTATGCTTGTGCGTTTTGTGTGATATTTTCAAGTTATGTGCCCTGTTGACAATAACATTTAATTGTATTTCTTTCATTTGGTGGGGAGTTGGTGTTGAGATTCTTAGCAATCCAGTTGATACTTGAATAGCCAGCGAATTATCCCAGTGCACGGTCGAGTACAATGTGGTCGACATAGCTGTTGTCGTCTTAACCCACCCCCATTATCTCCTATCTCCCCCGCACAGCGCGAGTGCATCTCCATCCACGTGGGCCAGGCCGGTGTCCAGATCGGCAACGCCTGCTGGGAGCTCTACTGCCTAGAGCACGGCATCCAGCCCGATGGGCAGATGCCGAGCGACAAGACCATCGGCGGCGGCGACGACTCGTTCAACACCTTCTTCAGCGAGACGGGCGCTGGCAAACACGTGCCCCGCGCGGTCTTTGTGGACCTGGAGCCGACCGTAGTGGGTGAGAAAACGTGGACTTGTCAAAATACAAATGTCGACGAAAGTAATTTCTGTGTCTTTTTTTTAAGCCGGTCGATTCTCAAAGTTCTTGGCATTGCATTCTGAGGGCATGGATTGACGATATTTTTTATGTTTTTCTTTCTGCTGCAGATGAGGTGCGCTCTGGCATTTACCGGCAGCTGTTCCACCCAGAGCAGCTCATCACTGGCAAGGAGGATGCCGCCAACAACTATGCTCGTGGCCACTACACCATCGGCAAGGAGATTGTCGACCTGGTGTTGGACCGCATTCGTAAGCTGGTACGTTATATATACTCCAAAATATACTTGTTTTGCTTTACGCTTAGACTAAAACGGGAAGTTTTATGGACAAGAAAAAACGATCTTGGGCACTGCTGTCTGTCTACCCCAGGTGCATGGTGGGAAAAGCAAGCAGTCTTGGGCACTCCTTAACCTAACCATATAAACTCCGAAGTCTATTTCATCGATTGAATATTAAAAACTAGTGACAATTGGAAAGGACCATTTTGGGTAAGTGCAACCCAAGCAAAGGTGAATGGTGGAATAAAAAATATGCTTGATAATTTGGGTAAAAATCTGCGACGAAAGTATTGTCAGAGGTTCAGTTTGGAGTTCATCTGACTGTTATGCATCCCAATTCCAGGCGGATCAGTGCACAGGCTTGCAGGGCTTCCTCATCTTCCACAGCTTTGGTGGTGGCACGGGCTCTGGCTTTACCGCCCTCCTCATGGAGCGCCTGTCCGTTGACTACGGCAAGAAGTCCAAGCTGGAGTTCGCCGTCTACCCAGCGCCCCAGGTCTCCACGGCCGTGGTGGAGCCCTACAACTCGGTGCTCACCACCCACACCACCCTGGAGCACTCTGACTGCGCCTTCATGGTCGACAACGAGGCCATCTACGACATCTGCCGCCGCAACCTGGACATCGAGCGCCCCACCTACACCAACCTCAACCGCCTCATGGGCCAGATCGTGTCGTCCATCACGGCCTCGCTGCGCTTTGACGGCGCCCTCAACGTCGACCTCACCGAGTTCCAGACCAACTTGGTGCCCTACCCGCGCATCCACTTCCCGCTGGTCACCTACGCCCCGGTCATCTCTGCCGAGAAAGCATACCATGAGCAGTTGTCGGTGTCTGAGATCACCAATTCTTGCTTTGAGCCGGCCAACCAGATGGTGAAGTGCGACCCTCGCCACGGCAAATACATGGCGTGCTGCATGCTGTACCGAGGAGACGTGGTGCCCAAGGATGTAAATGCTGCAATCGCGGCCATTAAAACCAAACGTTCGATCCAGTTTGTGGACTGGTGTCCCACTGGCTTCAAGGTATGATTGGGATGCTGCTGTATCCTATAATCAGCTGTTGCCGTTTAATTTTTCAATACTTAAAATCGATTTGTTCAATAATTCCTGTGCATGTTCTGAAAACTGTTTTTTCTTCTCTCTGCAGGTTGGCATCAACTACCAGCCACCGACGGCTGTGCCAGGAGGTGACCTGGCAAAGGTGCAGCGCGCCGTCTGCATGCTGAGCAACACCACCGCTATTGCAGAGGCGTGGGCACGTCTCGACCACAAGTTCGACCTCATGTACGCCAAGCGTGCCTTTGTGCACTGGTACGTCGGAGAGGGCATGGAGGAGGGAGAGTTCTCCGAGGCTCGGGAGGATCTGGCCGCCCTGGAGAAAGATTACGAGGAGGTTGGCGTCGACTCGGTCGAGGGAGAAGGGGAGGAAGGAGAGGAGTACTGAGGGCCTCTGATGATGGCCACAACACATTTACACCGTAGCTCAATGAGGCACCTGTTGTGAGTGAATATCCAAACGTTGCACTGTTTTATTTGGATTCTGTGAAATAAAGTTTTTCATCACTAGATTTTCATTTGTTTATGTATTTTGTTGCACTTAATGACACGTACAAAGCAGTAAGTTGGTTAGTTTTCATTTCTCGACGCATTTACACGGGTGATTGGAATGGGTCGTTTCAGTTTGTAAACATTTTAACCACGCGTTTGGCACGAATATTGGCATGCTATCAACTACGTAAAACCACTTTAAGCTGTTGTCAAAGTCTGCCGAGTGGTCTGGCTGTTGAGCTGTTATTCATCAGCTTGTTCCTTGTTTATGGTGGGCTGGGGCCCATTCTAGCACTTTGAGGGACGATATAAGTTGGCTGCTTAGCTGAACTGCCCTTCACCCCTGTAATCCCAGCTCTGCCAACCCCACCTCGGAGATCTTTGAATAAGCTGAACAGTCTAGAAGCGTCGTGGCAAAAGGTTTGGCAATACAGTGCCGAAGCAGACTTGTGTATGGGGTGATGTTTACACGTTGGTTCTGTGTCTGGATTTGGAACTTCAGCACAAATTGTGCATCTTTGACATTCTAGTGTGCATTGAATTGGACCAGACTGCCGGTTGTATCTATAAAATAATTTAATGAAGCGCTTGACTATTGAAGGAGTTGGTGAGCGATGAACGACTTGTCCTTTGACCTATGTCAACAAATTATGACTGAAAATATGTATACCATCATTGGGGGGCAACACTTTTAACTGTGGTTGGTTAAGTCATGAGGTTTACGGTCACTCGTAGCCTTCATTAGATAAACTCAGGTCTATAGTTATCGAGCGGTGGAAGACTTGAGACCACTCATGCAGTGCACATATGGTCACAACTATTGACTTTCCATACCAATATCGAGCAACATTTGTTTAAGGAATTAAACTGGATAGGTTTTGACCTTTGGGTCTCAATCCATTTGGCACGAATTTTATGATTTAAACGAACAATGGCAAAGAATTTTACAAAATCTGAAAGTTCACATGAATAAAGATGTTATAGAAATGAGAGGAATACATGAATCAGGAATGTGCAAATTAGAGGCATTGACCTAAAAAAAAAAGTGGTCTTGGGTAGGACATTGCCAAGAAAAACACATTCCTGCGGAGGGAGCTGGTAGGAACGTTGGGTTGCTCGGTCAATGGCCAGGGTCAACGGCGGCGTGGTGTATTCCGCAAATATGCCCGACTGTGAGGGTGGGCACAAGCTGGCGTGAGTAGGTTAAACGTTGAGTTTTATAAGGGCACCACGGGGTGACCAGCCCCTCCCCACCCAGCCCCACCCCCCACCCAGCCCCACCCTCCCCACCCAGCCCCTCCCCATTCTCCCTTCACCCAGCCCACCCCTCCCATTTTTGGATGCACGACGGACGGACGGACACAATAATCCCCTGTGGGCTGGTGTAACCAGGAGGTTCCTACCAGTAAAAATCGAAACTGCCTGTCAGAACGACAAAAGAGATGGAGCTATGAGATCATCAGCTCGTGTGCACGAGTGATGAATTGTGGCATCGCAAGACCATGAGCGACAGTGACGGTGTGGGGGGGGTGCTTTTGTCTAAGGGCGAATAGAAAACGGTGAATGGTGTGAATTGACACGATCCAAGAATTGAATCGTTCGGTGGCATGTGCTAGTGACGTCGCCTTTGTGCGAACCGGTGTTTAACGCGACGTTATTTTAGTCGGTCTAGTCGACGACGACCTGCAGCTTTAGTCACCTCTTTGCCTGGTTCCCTACTAACGAGATTCGGACAAAAACATACCAAAATGCTGACCACATTAACGCTGCTTTCCACGCCAACCAAAGCAGCCAATTCCAATACGGGCTGACTCACGCGCCAACCGTTGCTGTTGGGAGGGAGTCGCGCTACGTGACCGTGATGTTGTGGGGTGGCGTGTGGGGCAGGCAGTTTTGGCCCCGTAGTCAAGCGACACGTCATGGCTGTGGATCGAGGAATGAAGGGGCCACAGAGGGTTACAGGAAGCTGACTGGCGCGTGTCGAGAATGCGACCACCGGGGGGGGGAGCTTTGTGATACGAAACATTTAAAGCAAATAACTTGGTTAATCATCTCGGCGTTTATCTACACAGCACTCTTTGCGAAATGTCAACGCTTAAGGCGAATGCGATGGATTGTAAAACAATGCTGTATACGCAGGACAATCTCACTGTTGTGCAGTGACTCATGCAGGGAGCTATGGCTGCAGAGTTTGGTAGTACATGTTGGTAACGTCGTTTATTGTGAAAATTCGGTCACAGTTCCTATGATCACTGTTTCATTGCTTTTATGGCTTTATTTTGGTGATTTTTGAAAAGTTTTTCGGTTTGGCCATGTTTGTTTGTTGTAGTACAGAGTTAGACTGATGGCCTTATTCTAAGTTGTCTTGTGGTTGTTGTTGTTGTTTGACTTGCATCCCACTGGGATTTTTGCACACAGTGTTGGTGTACGGTGCTTTTCTGCAATATTTTGCTGTCTTTTCTTGGATTTTCTGTTTGCACATAGTCACTTTAAGATGTTTTCTTGTTCATGTTTTTGTTTTTTTGTTTGTTGCGGTTGCACCCGATTCAAGAGCCGAATGGCTCACAGGGCTATACCTAATAAATGTAACTTGAAACTTGAACTCGAGGAGGCGTCTCTCTACATCGCGTTGCTTGCCAAATTGTTTAACGAGAGGAAACTGGAGCAGTGTACTCAGAATGAATAGTCCCCGTATGGTGTGGGGAAGGCCCTCATCCAGCAGTGGATTAACACAAGGCTATCCATGTACAGTGTTGCACAAACTTTCCCAACTGATGACGGACGCTTGTGTTGCGCCCGAAACGTCGTCATTTATTTTATACCTACGTGACTTTACCGAAAGAACCAAAGAGTATTTAAAGTTCCACCCGGATTTACTAATCCATTGCTTTCATGCCATCTGGCACAGCAAAGTGATGTTTGCATTTTGCTTCGGGCAAGTTAAGCAATGCAAACAAGTATTTTACGGCCACGAATCAGGTGTTGTGTTCTCTACAAGGGATTCTTGTGTTGCTCAATTTCTACATTTGCACTCGTCAGTGTCCCAGTATTGTTGACCCAACTTGCCAATACAGTACAGGGTGATCCAGATGTCTTGTGACCCCCCCCCCTCCCCAATGAATTTACCCCTAACATATTCTTGGTTCTTTCGGTAAAGTCACGTAGGAGGGAAAGAACCAAGTATATGAATCCCTGCAGTCACGAAAGCTTTACATCGAAATTTACCCCTAACAATGTTTTTCCTTTGCATATTCATTTGTTTTAAATAAACTTTCCTTCGAAAAATATCTGCTTTAGAGAATCAAATGGGGTGGGGTCACAAGACATGGACCACCCTGTACTTTAACACATCAACCCAAAAACCTGTAGCAAATACGGCAAGCATATGTTGCATTGTACGTAACATCAGATTGTAACCTGTGAAGTACATTTAACTTGACACGAATAAAAAAGCAAGCACATGGGTGACTCCGACTCGCTTACAATGCTGTTGCGGGCACATTACTTGAAAGTCGGTGACAGCAAATGGTTTGAGTATAAACTTATCCTTTGGACGGAGATCTCTGTGACCTCGACTTGTCGCGCCTTTTAAACTGCGGCGTAAGCTGTAAAATTGATTCGATGCGTTAATGCGTCGGATGGTCTCAAGGTGCAGTGCGCCGTCTCAAAGTCCATGAGTCAACCCAATGTCCCATAACTTCGCCAGGTGATTTATCGAAGTTAATACGGGTAGGAACCTGGTTACACCAGCCCACAGGGGATTATTGTGTCCGTCCGTCCGTCGTGCAGGGAGGGGCTGGGTGGGGGGTGGGAGGGGAGGGGCTGGGTGGGAGGGGTGGGGCTAGGTGGGGAGGGGCTGGTCACCCCGTGGTGCCCTTATAAAATTCAACGTCTAACCTAGTCACGCCGGCTTGTGCCCGCCCTCACAGTCGGGCATATTTCCGGAATACACCACGCCGCCGTTGACCTTGGCCATTGACCGAGCAACCCAACGTTCCTACCAGCTCCCTCCGCAAGAATGTGTTTGTAAGAAATCCCAGGTCTCGACTAGCTAGGGAGGGGATCATACACATTTTTGAAATGGCTAATGCTCGAATGTGGGATTTAGCCATGGATATCGGTACAGTGAGTACTCTTATCCCAAGACGAGGCTAAATATTGGGTGACAGCGAACACACCCAGGGGTATGTCCATCGTGGACATGAAGCGATATAATCAATAACTTTCATGTGGCAGGGAGTTTTTTTTTTTACATGCCATTTAAAATGCCACTACACAAGATGACATGTCCAGTACTCCATGACACGCTGTGCGGCTCTTCAGGGTTATTTGACCTTACTTCATACTGATCGTAGCGGGTTGGTGATTGTTGGGAAGTACAGATGCAGGGTCACATTGGTAGCAATGAATTGTCATGAATTGCCCTCTGCTGACCATAATGCTGCCCCAAAACAGCTTAAAATAACATCTCTTGCTATGCAGAAGATGCCACACAGTTGATACATTTCACAGCATAAGTTACCGGCCGATGTCGTGAATCATGGGTCGACCCCATGCAAATTTAGTGCATGCAGCTGCTGGCTTCAAAATTAGATGCAAAGACACTCAATGAGGTGGTACAGTGACAAATGACAGGCACCGCCAGCAGCTGTTTGACGTGACTTCCGCGATTACACAAGGTTCACGTTGCATTTTGAAAATGACATCGTTGCTTGAATAATTAGAATACCAAACCAACATGACATTCAATTCCACCCCGCATACAGTACAGCCCTTTGTCTATACAGGACTCGAGACCCTGCTGGATGAAATCCAAACCAACGCCTTTCATTCGTCCGAGGGTTTGACCATATCTAGATTTGAAGTTTTCGTGACTGTAGGGATCCATACACACTCTTTGGTTCTTTCGGTAAAGTCACGTAGGTATCAAACAAATCAAATCAAGACGTTTCGATTGCAACACAAGCAATCATCATCAAGTGGGAAAACCACAACAAGACATTTTTTTTTCTGAAGTGGGGACAATATTTCACCATATTCCGGGTTGGATGAAGTGGAGGCGGGAGCGTCCAGGAAATGGCTGGTTCGTGATATCGCTCGTCACTGACGTTAGTCCGTGGTTGGGAATCGAACTCAGGTCGTCGGCTTCGTAGAGCAGTGCTCCACCCCTCCACGCATTCTAAAGAACGGGCAGCAACACTCGGCGCGTGGAATTCTACGGCCTATGTTCTCCATGCACTGCTGAACATGAGGGATCCTGGCCGCGCAGGTCATCGTATGACACCGATCTGGCCAGTGCGAGTTGGTGGAGGTGGGAAGTGAAGACGCGGCAGAAGAGAATGGCTACTGCCCAGCACGTAGCCCCGAGAGCCCGACAACAACCTGTGTGTGTGTCACCTATAACAACCTGTGTGTGTGTGTGCATGGATGTCGTCTAACACATTCCTGCGGAGGGAGCTGGTAGGCACGTTGGATTGCTCGGTCAATGGCCAGGGTCAACGGCGGCGTGGTGTATTCCGCAAATATGCCCGACTGTGAGGGTGGGCACAAGCCGGCGTGAGTAGGTTAAACGTTGAGTTTTATAAGGGCACCACGGGGTGACCAGCCCCTCCCCACCCAGCCCCACCCCTCCCACCCCCCACCCAGCCCCTCCCCACCCTCCCCACCCAGCCCCTCCCCTCTCCACCCAGCCCCACCCCTCCCCACCCAGCCCCACCCAGCCCCACTCTCCCCACCCTCCCCACCCTCCCCACCCAGCCCCACTCTCCCCACCCTCCCTCCCCACCCAGCCCCTCCCCACCCTCCCCACCCAGCCCCTCCCCTCTCCACCCAGCCCCACCCCTCCCATTTTTGGATGCACGACGGACGGACGGACGGACGGACACAATAATCCCCTGTGGGCTGATGGAACCAGGTGATTCCTACCAGTATAACAACTTGTGTGTGTGTCACCTATAACAACCTGTGTGTGTGTATGGAGGTCACCTATAACAACCTGTGTGTGTGTGTGTCACCTATAACAAGCACCGTACAGGCGCAACACTGCTTAGCTTCCGATATCCGACAAGGCACCCACAACATCACGTGGGCCAAGTTTTTAGTTCGTTTTCCTTCACCCGCACCTCCGATTAGCACGGTTTCACTCCGTACGGTGTGACATAAGCTCAGCACACATACGTACACGTACAAGAATCGTCCTGTGCCGGGCTATGCTGGTTGAGATGTCATGCAGGAGGATTGGTGCCCCCTCCTGCATGTGCAATATGAAGCCACGTTGACAGGTTGAGTGGGTGGGGTGCTGGAGACAGCACGGGGCATTTGAGACGGGACGCATTCTTGGGAGTCTGGGATTTTATTGCAATGGGACAAACTCGCACAGCTGTTTACACTCGAAATTCTAGAGGCACGGCTTCTCTACTCCTGTGTACAGGGTGTTGCAAAAAGATGGAGCCATTTATAAAATGGTTAGTAAAAGTTGATAACTCATTAATCCGTTTGTAACTTTTTGTGTAATTGTAACGTGTTGCCATCGTGAAATATCGCGCTTTGAAATCTGGTCCATCTTTTTGAAACACGCTGTATAATCATATCAGGAGTGTAATAAACTTTGCCCATAAATGCCTCACTTGACTGAGTCCAGGCCAACTTTGAGCACTTTGGAATGTTTGATCAGTTTCTTTTTAAAGTATTGTACCGTTCGGTGTTTTGTGTGTATGTGTGGGGGGGGGGGATATATGGGAGCGTGCAAATACTCCCATAAACCCATTTGCTGCCCTGCCGTTACAAGTGCCATCGTGTTGCCCTGCGGAATGTGTGAGCATAACCCTTCGTCAGTCCACTGCTGGATGAAAGCTTCGCGAACCTCTGCGCCGTTCAAGTAATAGGAGCCGGAGATTGTTTTGACCGTAGCAGCTCCACAACTCACCATCAACACCCCGGGCACTGAGCAACAGTGGTGAAGTATGGTCAAACAAACGGCCGTGATCAACACGGCGTGGCGGGGGGTCTTTAACCAGCAGTGTATTGCCAATAAAGAGATGTAAACAAGGATGACGATGATGATGCATTGGTTACGTTCCGAATTGTGCAACAATGCTGTTGAACTGTTGTCATGAGTGCAGGGTTGTCCGTCCGTAGGGGGGTGGGGGGGGGGGTGTTGGTGTGTGTGTGTTGAACTTCTTTCACACCGCATGCATCCAACCGTGCTCATCGGAGGTGCGGGGGAAGGACAACAAACTAAACACAAAAAGGAGTTCTAAAGAAATGAGTTTTCAATTCAGAGGATGTAAAAGAGCATAGCTACAATGATGTCGGAAGGAAGGGCGTTCCAGACGACCGCAGAACAGCGCGCGTTGCAGTGACCGCCTTTGTTCGACGGAACAGCCAAAAGCTCGCCGCTGATGCTTGCGAGGATGGCCGGAGTTCGCGTGACGATGGTTGATGCTTTCTGACGAGATCAGCAAGTTATTGTGCTTCATTTGCGGCGAGCACTTTGTGTGTGTGTCTGTGTGATGAGTTGTGACCTTATAAGGAATTCGTTCGGCAACCCCATGCCAACGTAGGTCGGTGAGCACTGCTCCCATGCCTTCAAACTAAACTGGAAGTACTAACAGGGTTTGTCCCCTTTTTTTCTGGCAACAAAACTGACACCTTTTGCAAGGAATCATGCTTACATTAACCACAATACTTGCAGTCAAATGCACACAAAAAACAATACTCTGATAATTTTGCGCCTTTTGGCGTCATCTGGTCGAACACCATATGCAACTAGGCTCCAAAGAAAGCTGTCTCTGGTGTGGACCAATCAGTTTCAAAGACAATGCATAAATTATCAGAGTATTGTTTTTGTTTGCATTTGACTGCAAGTATTGTGGTTAATGTAAGCATGATTCCTTGCAAAAGGTGTCAGTTTTGTTGCCATAAAAAGGGGAAAAACCCTATTAGTATATTTTGGTACTGGCAAAGGTGGTCCCATGATGTAAACTGGAAGTATTACATCTGAGACTGTGACGACGAAGCGCCCCCCCCTCCCCCCAAAGCGCGGGGCCCGGGGCGGTTGCTCCGATTCGCCCTGACCCTCGGGACGTCATCTGGCCATGACCCAACAAGACCTTGCCACAATCTGTTTTATTTGAAGAAGAATTTCAAGCGGTGATGATTATTCCTTTGTGCCAGATGATGCTGGGATTAAGGGAGAGACAAATCCGGATTACTGGAGACTTTGTGGACGTACTGTACTGTACATTCTAAACTCGTAGCACTTTAAGTGATTTTGACACTTCAATTGAATTAGCAGCTCCGTCTTTTATGCTTAATTCATTACAAACCCGTCAGGTTAAATCAGCTTTGACGAGGCTGAGAGCAGAGTATGCCTAGCACATTATTATAAAGAAGTGTGATTGCCCGAAACGTCAGCTGTTATATCTCTTTCTCCTTTTAAGATCAAATGTTTTATTGACGAATTTGTTAAGGTTTTAATAATAATTATTATTATTTGTACTTGTGTACCACTGCCAACGAAAGCAGCATCACCACATCACTTCAGCAGTGCTGAGTTGTATTTAGTAACTAAGTAGACTGCCAGTGATCCCCAACCTTTCTGTGGCTACTCTAACCCATGGTTGAATTTCGTTTCAACCGAGCACCTGAGCCAACCATCGTTCTGAGAAATACATCTATGAATAATGAACATCAATAACACTGGTCAACAAAAAAAAACATTTTTTTTCTGGCCTGGACGTTTGCAGCTGTTTTAGACTAATTTCAGAGTGCTGATTCCAAATCTGATCTCAGATTTGCTCTATCACATATCATTTTTATGCTATCGGCATACCCCATTTTAATTGATTTTACCCGAAATTAACTCTGTCACTTATGATTGCAAGTTGTTGCGAGTCAGTGACTGCTTTAGTGTTATAATATGGTGCTGTATTTTTAGGATAGTGTGTTTATAATATAATTTTATCTAGATATCTACATTTATTTAATATTTTTCTTCTGCAGTTTTAATTGAAAATGCAATATTTGATATCTCAAAAACCTGATGTGATAGACAAACACTGATGCCAGATTTGGAATCAGCACCCCAAAATTACCTTAAAACCGTTGGAATACCTTATGCCAGAAAAAGTGTGTTGACCAGTGTAATTGAACCAATTGTCCATTTTGGGAGGTATCGTAACTTATGAAAAATAAGAATAGCTTTGACCCTTTCTGGCAATAAAACAGTTTGTTAAGATGTTCAAACGCCAAATCAAGTACTGCATTAATCAGCCACACGTCCAGCAGTGGATAGGGAACCATGGTTGACAATGCCCCTGAGCACGGTGGGTTTGGTCCACAGTCGACTGCATTGTTCATTGCGTTGCTATCCGCGGGCTTGTTTGGGGATGCGGTTGAATGTTTCGAGAACGATTTAGTCGATCGGTCAGTCAAAGCGATTCTTAGGCTCACGATGGAGTCCGCTGCGTTCGCCACAATTTGATGAAAATAAATTGATTATTGAATGAAACCGATATTGAATGGCGACGAGTAATCGAATCTATCGTTCCTTTAATTATTTATAGAATAGCGACATCTAGCGGCTGGACTGTGGGTCAGTACGAATTATAGCAATAAGGTAAACTCTTAAACTTTATAACTGAAACTTTGAAAAAGTTTTTTCCAAACTTATATTTTATTTTACCAGGTAAGGCCCACTGGACTATTCAGCTCTTTTTCAGAAGCAACCTATTCAGCTCTTTTTCAGAAGCAACCTGGCCACATATGATAAATAGCTCAACGAAGTGGCTTATCGCGTGGACATTTATAGCAGCCAAAAACTCTAAACGCGTGATGTTCATTCTAAATGTGGAGGGGGGAAAACCAGAGGACCCGGAGAAAAATCCACGGGGAGAGAGAGAGAGAGACACTACCTCCTGTGTACCAAGCGAGGTGGTTAACGTTTCGCCACTGTAGCCGGGGAAACCCAGGATTGGTTCAGGTGTTTGGTTTATACCACGTCAATAGAACAACCCGCACTTTGGAAAACACACGTCACGACGAATGTTCGAGGTCTGACACAAGGGCTCAAGGTTTCGAAATGCCCCCTTCGCATTGTGCTATCATTGCATCACAAATTAGGCTAGAATTGGTTTTATACGACATCATCCTGCACCGTTACGTGGGAGTTTTATAACTTCACAATTCTTAAATGTAGAGATAATTAATCCTCCATCCGAGGATTACAGAAGCCTCGAGGCGAGCACCAAAACCCATCTTAATTTTCAATGACATCAAAATGAAGGAATCTTCTTGGTTCTTTCGGTAAAGTCACGTAGAAGGGAAGTAATAAAATAATAAAAATAAAAAAATATGATTTTATGATGTTTTATTTTTAATAAAATATTATTTTATTATGTTTTATTTTTATTATTTTATTACTTCCCTTCTACGTGACTTTACCGAAAGAACCAAGAAGATGAATCCCTGCAGTCACGAAAGCTTTAAATCGAAATTTAAAATGAAGGAAATAAATGTGGTCGTTTGTGGTAATAAAATAAAAGCAACTATTTAACCAAATTTCGTGAGAATTGGTAGTCGGACTCATATCCCGACAGACAACTGACCTGCCAACTTTCAAAGAGATACAAGTGATAACCCGATTTACGTCTCCCCCTTTCTGCGTCGTTTCGCAAATACGTCGTCACTTTATTAATCCCAATACATGTTTTGCGTCACCTCAACCCATAGTTAGGTCACTGACAGCATCGTTCGTCCTTTCTCGTTATCTATCGCCTATCAGCCTTCGCCTCCACCCACCTTATGGCTGTAAATGGCTTCGATTTACGTCGTGTCGATATTCGTCGTCGCACCTTTCAGGAACGCATCCCCGACGTCAACCCGGGTATTACTATACGACACATCTCATTGATTGCATGAAGGCCCCAATAACCGACCCACCTTTGGCTTCAATTGCAGACTCACCCATAACAAGCTTGCCGCTCAGCTACACTAACATCTCAGTCCAGCATCCTATCGGCCAACTGAACCAATGTTTTAGAGCAGCATTTGCTTAAGAAGGAAATGTATGGACCGGTTTTGACTTCACGGAGTCTCATCAGCCCGGGTATGGGCCTATCTAGATTTGAAGTTTTCGTGACTGTAGGGATCCATCCTCTTTGGTTCTTTCGGTAAAGTCATGTACGTAAAAAATATAAAATCTCTTAACACAAGTGTGGAAACCCTGCAGTCACGAAAACTTCAAATCTAGATAGAACCGCCTCTACGGGGAGGGTTTCCGCACTTCTGTTAGAGATTTGATATTTTATACCTACGGCACTTTACCGAAAGAACCAAAGAGTGGGGTATGTGGGCCAGTTAAACTCTTGTTTGGTTTGCTGCTGTGATACACAAGAGCACAGCACTCATTTACCCTTGACACCAGAGGGCGATGTTGTACCGCATTTGGCTTTGATTAATTCCGTTTTAGAAACTAAGCTATTTTTTTTATTTTACCAGGTAAAGCCCACTGAGCTCTCTAGCTCTTTTTCAGAGGCGATCTGACCACAAACGATAGCTCAACGAAGTGGCTTATCATGTGGAAATTTATATCACTCCAATACTCTAAACACATGTTTCTGGAGGACCCGGAAAAAAATTCCACGCGACCACGAGGAGAACATGAAACCTCCAAATATACAGGCGTCAGGATTGTGATCGAAACCACGACCTTCTGTGTACCAGGCGAGGTAGTTAACATCTCGCCACCGTGGCACCCTTTGATGGTCTCGGCCCGTGCACCAATTTATTCACAAACGTAATATTTGTTTGTTATTTTGGCTAATTATATTATTAGTGCTGCCCGTCCCCTTATATGTGGATCAGAGGTCACTGGAACAGTTCTCTGAAGCAGTTCTTTGATATCCGCTTCCGCGGTCTGTTCTAGTACACGAGGAATTCCATTGCTGTGCGAGACTTCCAAACAGTGACACGTCCCGAACATTACGCTGATTACACAATCCGAATGAAGTGGTGAGAAAAGAACAGCAACAGAAAAATAATACCCCCACAGAAGGTTAAACGTTGATTAACTAAGCGACACAGTTTGCGAGGCATTGCGTCATTTCACGTAGGTAAAAAATAAAAAGAACGCCGTGATTTAATTGATTTATTTTCATTTGTTATTGTTTACTTTATTATTTTATTTTTATTATTTTCCCCTACGTGACTTTACCGAAAAAGACCTAAGAGTATGAATCCTTGCAGTCACGAAAGCTTCAAATCTAGAATTGCGTAATTTGTTCCATCGAAAAATCACACCTTGTACTCTATGGGTCGCGCATGACATCACTGCGCGAGTATCGTCATTTTACGACGGACAATTTATAGAGCAGGTTTTACAGTTTCTCTAAATAGGTGGTGGCTATGCACGTGGCCTGGAGGAATCCAGCACTGTAGAGGCAGTTAGGTTGGTGGATCACACATAGATGATGTGAAAACTCCCTTCCGGTTGGCTTCGAGGAAGTGCCAATCCCCCCCTTGCTCGCCAGGAGAAGGCAGTGCGGCAAGTGGACTAATCGCCATCTGTTTCCATCTGTATAGGGTTAGAGTGTTCTCTCATCGCGTGCGTGGCTTTTCTCCGGGCGCTCCGGTTTCCTCCCACTTGTATACAAAAAAAAAATCATTAATTGCCTGGAAACATCTTAAAATAAACACCTCATGCAGAAGCCGCTAATTTTTCTCCGCCACTGAGAGTAACGTTCGTCGCGCAACATCGAGTCCCAAATTGTCAATTCTCCGAACTGGAATTTCGCCAAATTAAGTTCAGAACAAAATGTCATGTTCCAGGTTTTTTTTGTACGTGTTGTTGTTGTTTTTGTTCAGTCATTCGTGCCTGTGTTGAGACAATAAACTCATTGCACTTGAGAGTCCGGTTTCATCAAGTTCAAGTTCATTTATTAGGCATAGCCCTGTGAGCCATTCGGCTCTTGAATCGGGCGAGCGACTACAACCTGGATTCGAATCCACATTCTCAGCAGTGGTAGCTCAACGCTCAACTGACCTCTGACCTCTGAGCCACTCGGCCACTTCTACAAGCATAGTTGCCAACTGAAAGATTAGAGGAGTGTATGGTTATTGGTTTTTTACCCTTTTATCTGGCAACAAAACTGACATCTTTTTTACAAGGAGTCATGTTTGCATAGACCACAATACCTGCGGTCGGAATGCAAACAAAAAACACAACTCTGATAATGTATGCATTGTCCTTGAAATTGATTGGTCCACACCCGAGACAGCTTTCTGAGAGCCTAGTCTCACATGGTGTTGGACCAGATGACGCCAAAAGGCGCACAACTCAAAGACAATGCACCATCAGAGTATGAAAGCTCGGGGTAAGCATTTACACCATTTACATGTTTATAGTATTTACATGATCAAAGTTGTGTTTATTGTTTGCATTCCGACCGCGGGTATTGTTGTCAATGCAAACATGACTCCTTGTAAAAAAAAGGTGTCAGTTTTGTTGCCAGATCAAAGGGTAAAAAAACAATTATCATATTTTGTTACTGGCAAAGGAGGTTCCAATGGAGTGTATGGTTGTAGGGTCCCCAGCATATGGGTGCCATGGTAGGGAGATGTTAACTACTTCGCCTGGTATACAGGATAGTCGTGGGCTCGATCCCGACCCTGACGCCTGCTGTATATATTTGGAGTTTGCAAGTCTCTGTCCCCGTGGTTGTGCGGATATTTTTTCTCCGACTCCTTCGGGTTTACCCTTCACATTTAGAAACATGCGTTTAGAATATTTAGCTCATATACATTTCCACATGATTATCAACTTTATTGAGCGATCAGTTGTGGCCATGTCGCTTTCAGAGAAAAAGAGATAGATAGCTTAGTGGGTCTTATCTGGTAAAATCTAAAATTGTTCAGTTTCAGTTCGTGGTTTAATTTTCTCACAGCCTCCCCAACGAATGCATGCATGTCCCAAGCCTTCCCAACGAATGCATGAATGTTCCAGAGGCATGTCATCGTTACCTGTGTCACAACCATGGCATCGCTTCTGATGCCATCGCGGTTGCCACGTTTTCCAAAACAGCCTCTTGAATGTGACTCATGCACTAAATAAACAAGCGCCTGGGATATTTGCATAGACGGATGGATAAGGTGGCGTTTATTCATGACCAGGTAACAGCCCATCGAGACCGGCATACAGAGTCAGTAGTGGATGCGTTGCTGTGGTGCATCAGGGGCGAAAGCAAACACAACAGTACAGACGAAACTCCATTCTGTGTCTCTGCAAAGAATTAAAATACGATACACACATTTAGTACACACCGAGCATTATCGAGTAGCGTACATATATAAAAGCAATACAACTCTATGAGACCTCCTTTACCAGTGGCAAAATTTAGTAATGGGTTTTTACCCTTTTAACTGGTACAAAAACTGACACCTTTATACAAGGGGTCATGTTTGCAATAACCACAACACAAGCAGTCAAAATGCAAACAAAAAGCTGTCTCGGGTGTGGACCAATCAACTTCAAGGACAGTGCATATCATTATCATGATCAGAGTTGTTTCTTTTTGTTTGCATTTTGACTGCTTGTGTTGTGGTTATTGCAAACATGATCCCTTGTATAAAGGTGTCAGTTTTTGTACCAGTTAAAAGGGTAAAAACCTATTAGCATTAAAACTGTGGATCGGTTTCAACCTTCTGGGTTTCAGCAAGAGAGTCAGTCTTATACTTTTAGTTTTTTCGGTAAAGTCACGTAGGTAAAAAAATTAAATTAAAATTAATAAAATTTAAATAATAAAAATCACGACGTTTCGGAGGCAACACAAGTCTCCGTCATCAGGTGGGACCGTCACAGCCAGATTTGCTGTATCAAGTGAGGCAGGGATTCCAAGATGCAAGTTCTTAAATACAAGTGACTTTACCGAAAAAACTAAGAGTATGAATCCTTGCAGTCACGAAAGCTTCAAATCTAGAGTCAGTCTTGTTTCAACACATTCTGCTGGATCACCAGGACGTTGTTGGCGCCAGCACTGCACATCAATTATGGGAGACCGTTCATGAACTCATTGTGCGTCTGACCCCCAGCATCACTACTTTTATTCGATTGCTTTCTCCTCGTACATTCGGCTCTTCTCCGTGCACCGCTGAAGGTTCCTCTCGCGCACTTCAGCAGAGAATGTTCCAGAGAATGCGGTCGATCAAAGCTGCACCTGAATCGCGCGCTTTCAGATGCGCTTTCAGAGGCCGTCTGGAACCTTCTTCCGATATGCTTTGCACTCCGATCGTGTTTTTGTTCTTGTTTGTTGTTGTTGTAACATTCTGACCTGTGGTCATCTGTGACAAAGAGCTTTGGAGCTAATCGGATTCCTCCAGTAAAAGTAAATATTCTGATATTAGAAAGCCACTAGACCTATGCACATTTAATTATAGATTGAAAACGAATTTCTTCAGAATCGCTGTTTGTGTTTAGTTTGTTGTCTTTCCCGCGCACCTCCAACCAGCACGATTGGCCTATGTACGGTGCGATAAAAGTTCATGCAATAATTGCGAGACTCACTTAGCCTCTCTGGGTAAATGAATAAACTTTTTTTTTAAATTAAAACCGATATCTGTGTTCCAATGCTTCGCTTGCAGCGACATGATTGTGCCGCAATTAGCTGTGATCCGGGAAATCAACATGTTTGCCTTTGCGCGCCAGGCTGAGTGCACGCCATGCCCGAGACCGTCGTAAATATATTTACGAGCACAGAGCAAAGGTTGTTGGAACGTTAATAACGCACGTGGCTCCATATGGGTCACTCAACCAGCTATGTACGTGCCTGGCTATCGTCCCAAGCCATTTCCTTCGTAAACAGCCAGAGTGCCACGTGTGTGTGTGTGGTCAGTGAGCGGTGGACACACACGCACCTATTTTCGTCAAGACGCGCCCCCAACACACCCACTGCTTTTACAACTATTTATCAATGGAGGTGCTTTGCCAGTCAAATGATTTATACTTTACTGACTTTGATCGACAGAAGGGTTTTAAAACCTGAGAACAGTATTGAACTTGCGTGCGTGTGTGGTGTATGTGTATAGATGAGGAGCGGTGGCGCAATGGTTAGCGCACTGAGCTACAAATTCGGCCACTCGAGTTGGATTCACGATCAACAACAGCGGCGAATAATGGAACCGGTCCTGGGCCTCCTCCCCTTGGTCGACTCGGCCTTAAACGATGAGCACCTGATGCGGCGTGTACATTTCAGCACTGGGGAGACAAAGGGGGGCGTGCGTGGTGTTGGCCGTGCCGGCATTCCACATGTGCTCGCTAACACGACTTGCCCCAGCGGTCCGTTAAAGGTTATACAGGGGATCTTTGTCTTTGTGTAGGTGAGTGTCCCGTGTGACGTAGCGAGCGCTGATGCAATGTTAGTCAATTGCACATATTCTTGGTTCTTTCGGTAAAGTCACGTAGAAGGGAAATAATAAAATAAAAATAAAACGTAATAAAATAAAATTCTCACGACGTTTCGGTCACAACACAAGCAGCCGTCCTCAGGTGAAGAACAGAGCTGTCGGAAAAACAGCGTCTCAATGAACACTGCTACTAAACTTGGCAGCGTATTTTCAGCTGGGTCTGAGGAACAGAGCACCTTGACAAAGGAATTTTAGCATATTGACGCTAGAAAACCGCAACTAGCCTATTACCATACAATAAATCGATGTGAAGAAAACTAAATATAAACTACATTAATATAATCAATGTACTTAATATACTCTCCAATAAGCTGAGCTATTAACATTAAGTAACTGGGTATACACTACACTATATAATGGCTACCGTATAGTGAACCGATAAAAAAAAACTAAAATATAAACTACATCAATATAATCAATATGCTCAATATACTTTACCGAAAGAACCAAGAATATGAATCCCTGCAGTCACGAAAGCTTTAAATCGAAAATCGATTGCACTTAAATTTTGATTTAAAGCTTCCGTGACTGCAGGGATTCATATTCTTGGTTCTTTCGGTAAAGTCACGTAGAAGGGAAATAACAAAAGAATTAAAATATTTAAAAAAATTGTTTTATAAACAATATATTTTTTTATTGTTTTATATTTTCATTATTTTGTTATTTCCCTTCTACGTGACTTTACCGAAAGATCCAAGAAATGCAATTGCACTTGTTTAACTTGCAGGCGAGAACTCAAGAGAGCAGCAGGCTGAGTCTCACAAGTCAACACGATGGCAAAAGCCAAAACAATGTCTTGTGTAACAATTAAGCAGACAGAAATGTGTCACTGTCACACGAGAATCGAAAGTGTTGCACAAACATAAATCATTGTTGAAGTGTGCGCGTGTGTGCGCGTGCACGTGTGTACGTACGCGTGCGTCCCGTGTGACGTAAGTGGCACTCATTCAAATTAAAAGTTAGGTCTGTGTGTGTTTGTGTGTGTACGTGTGCCTGTGATACAGAGCAGTGGCCTGGCCAACTGGGTTCGATTCCCGGCCATGGCTAACATCAGCGGCGAGTGATATCCGAACCGGTCTTGGGCCTCCTCTAGGCCGACTCAGCCTTAAATGTGTATCTGGTGCGGTGTGTAAACATCAACACTGGGGAAGAAAAAGGCGGCCGGGCGTGGTGCTGGCCACCCACCCCATCGTGGACACAAATCCCATCGTCCTTCACAGGTTCTCGATTACAGCAGTTGCCCCGACGGTCTACGTAAGGCTCCACGGGGGTTGGGGACTTTTACTTTGGTGTGCGTCCGATGTGACGTCTAGGGAGGGAACGTCGATTGAATCTGACCCGGCATCAGCTGTGTGTGTTTGTGACGTCAGAGGGTTCTTAATTTAACCTCAGCCGCCGCTCTGCGTCACTTAGGGCGGCGTGTTTACCAATCACGAGGCAGCAGCGAGTTATGTTTGCACGGAGAAGATTGGTAAACACGATGAGGCCTGCACTGGAGTTTGGCAAAACTGTCCCGTGTGTGTGCACGGTGACCCGATTTCGAGTGACAAGATGAATGGGTAAGGAGACAATACTGTTTCATTCCTACGCCGGTGACACGGACTTTTGAGAGTGATTCTTTCCACCCCAACCCCGGTTGTATTGGTTCCACACAAGCCAGTTCCTATGACCACTGTTTCATTGTTTTTTATGGCTTTATTTTGGTGATTTTCGAAAAGTTTTTTGGTTTGGCCATGTTTGTTTGTTGTAGTACAGAGTTAGACTGATGGCCTTAATCTAAGTTGACTTGTGGTTGTTGTTGTTTGACTTGCATCCCACTGGGATATTTGCACAGGGTTGGTGTACGGTGATTTTTCTGCAATATTTTGCTGTCTTTTCTTGGATTTTCTGTTTTCACATAGTTACTTTAAGATGTTTTCTTATTCATGTTTTTGTTTTTTGTTTGTTGCGGTTGCACCCGATTCAAGAGCCGAATGGCTCACAGGGCTATACCTAATAAATGAACTTTGAACTTTGAACAAGCAAACGCGAGACCGGCTTCGTCACTCAATGTCTCATCAGCAGACGGCGCTGGTGAACCCCCCGATGTTCCTTGACAAGGGCCCTGTCTGTGAAGGATGGATCCCTTCTCCCTATTTATAGTGGAACCCCCCGTGAGTCATTATACAACGTGTACCCATATCCAATTCGCATGGGTAAACTTACAGCGAGTCGATTGGCAGGTTGCCTGTAGTGGACTCAAGTGTGGGTATTGCCAGCTCCTCCAAGTTGTCTGGCTAGTGTGGAAGAGTAGGCCAATATACCCACGAGAAGGTCTCTCGTAGTGGAGGCTCTTCTACAAGCAGTGTCGTGAGCAAGCGGCTGCACGACTTCATTGTATCTACCCAAATCGCGTGCAGTCTACAGACGCATTGACGAACTGAACCTTATGGCGGGAGCCCGGGGTCCCGAATAAACGGAAGTCAAAATCGTAATTAGTAAATTTATTTTTGGTGACTCTGTCCCACCGCGCACATGAACGCCGCGACCCGCCAGAAATCAATCATCTCGTCCTTCGCCAAGCACCCGTCGTTGTCAAAATTGCCGTTGTCATAAACACAACTTTTAAAATGTGATTAGCGCATCGTGTAGAGCTCGTCGAGAGGAATAGATTGCCTTCATAGACAGATATAACATGACGTCGCAACGCAGTTTATGCGAGAGCCGGGGGCTTATGGGACCTCGGGGTCCCGACATGAGGTTCATTGCTATGGAACAATGTTTTATTTTACCAGGTAAAGTCCACTGAGCTATTTATCTCTTGTTTAGAAGCGACCTGGTCACAAATAATAGCTCGACGAAGAGGCTTATCACGTGGAAATGTATAGTATCCAAATACTCTAAACGCGTGTTGATTCTAAATATGGAGGGAGAAACCGGAGAAAAATCCATTCGACCACGAGAACATGCAAACTCCAAATATAGAGCAGGCGTCAGGGTCGGGATCGAACCCACGAATTACTGCATATCAGGCATCCATTGCATCTGTGCATCGGGGCATCTCGGGTGGAATATTTTTTTGGTGATTCTTATGTATTGCTCAACAGCTAAACTATTAAAAATCGCTCATATTAAATAGTTATCACATAAACCATATTCGTTGCAGATATAAATAAATTGACACCACTGCATGATGTCATTCCAGGCGGTAACTGCGTTATGAACCCAGCCACATGAATTTGATTCACTGCCACGGCTAACATCACTGGCGAGTGACATCTGAAGCGGCGCTGGATCCTACCCCAACCCTTTCAAGTTCAAGTTCATGTATTAGGTATAGCCCTGTGAGCCATTCGGCTCTTGGATCGGGTGCAACAGCAACAAACAAACAACAAAAACATGAACAAAAAAACATCTTAAAGTGAATATGTGACTGAGTGCAAACCGAAAATCTAATTAAAGACAGAAAAATATTGCAGAAAAAACACCGTAAACCCTTTACCAACCCGCACTGTCCAGCGTGGTGAAATATGGCCAAACAACTCCCATGACTGATACAGCACGCATGGGGAGGCCTTCATCCAGCAGTGGATTGACAAAGGGTTTGGTGGCAGAGCAAGGTTGGCATGGGCCCTGTTAGAATGATTGACATGGGGTCTACTTCCCAATCAATCCACGCACCCCCCCTCCCGCCCCGTTTTGCAGTCCGGGATCTGAGCCCCCCCCCCCCCTCTGGCCCATGGGCTCCAGCGCAGTTGCACCGCCTGCACACGCGACAGTTACACTCAGGGCCGGATTGATGCAGGGGCTTTAGAGGCTGCAGGCTGCGGCCTCGGATTTTGGGGGGTACCCACTCCAAACAAAAACAATTGTAGAGCGTTATACTGGTTAAAATATAATACAGGAGCGCTGTGAAGCATCCTAATGGTAAGTACTTAATTAAAGCCAAAGTATCACTTTGTGTATTACGACCAGTTATGCACCGAAATTAAAATAGATTCGTCAGCGTGGACGTTAATTTGGCCTTACAATTCAAATCATGACATTTAAAGACCACAAATGAAATAACCACGGTGCACAACAATGGAGTGTTTTGTCCTCGGGCACGAGTGGTGGTGAAACAGCAAAGGGGAAGAAGGAATTGAACATCCAAAGAGGGCCCCCCCCTCCACAAAACTTACATAACAGTCCCCGGGCCTCCACCAAATCTAATCTGGGCACGCCTACGTCCACCGAAAAGGTCGTGTATTTTAAGGCGTGAATTTACCTGGCCCCCGTGTCTCCTGGCCACCCTGAGCGGTGGCTCAAAATCCAAATTCCAGCTTGATATGAAGGCCACGCGAGACCCAACACCCCGCGTGTGTTACAGTGCTCGTGTGAGTCTAGCAGCGGGGAGCGGTGGTGTAGTGGTTAGCGCGCTGCGCTACGAACCTGGCGACCCGGGTTCGATTCCCGCTCACGGCCAACACCGGTGACGATTATCTGAACCGGTCCTAGGTCGACTCAGCCTGAAACGAGTACCTGGTGCGGTGTGTAAACATCGCCACTGGGGAGACAAAGGCGGTCGGGCGTGGTGCTTGCCACCGAACTCCTCGTGTACCGTTTCGGCCTTCATAGGTGCTCGCTAACAGCACTTGCCCCTACAGTCTGTTAAGGCTATAGGGGGATCTTTGTGTGAGTCTGGCACGAGGCGTCAGGGTAATGGGACTCGGCCACTTAACGCTGCCAACCGCCTTGCTGCCTGTAAAAAGGGACCCTTCCTCGCTCACATCCGCGGGTAATCTTGGCGGTCCTTTGGATGCGCTGTCGTCGTGTACGAGGAGGCGGCCTCGAGAAGGTCTGCAGCAGGAGGAGAGTTTTTTGGAAAGCTGAAATTGTCAATGAAGAGTCACACACGCCACTGTAGCCAAATATAGTTTTGAATCGGTGTGTAAGACGTAGGAGATCGTGGGCTCGATCTCGACCCTGACGCCTGTGTAATTGCATGAGTCTATACATTTCTCTATTCCCGTGGTCATGTGGATTTTTCTCCGGTTCCTCCGGTTTTCCCCTCCACATTTAGACATGCATTGAGAGTATTTGGCTGCTATATATGTCCACGTGATAAGCCACTCTGTTGAGCTTTCTGAAAAAAGAGATATAGCTTAGTGGGCCTTAACTGGTAAAATAAAAAATGGTTTAGTTTTAGGTCGTAGTTTAATTCTCCCATAGCCTCCCCCACGAATGCATGCATGTTCCATTGTCATGTCATCGTTACCCATGTCCCATCCATGGCATCATCGCTTCGGATGCCATAGCTGTTACCAAGTTTCCAAAACAGCTTCTTGAAGGTGACTCATGCACTAAATAAACAAGCGCCTGGGGCATTTGCATAGCTCATTAGGCCTTGCCTGGTAAAATAAAATAAACTTCTGCATGTATGTTGATCTTCTATACGTATGTGGAACTTCTGTATGTATGTCGAACGTATGTTGTGAACCTCTTTTGCACCATACGTAACGAACCGTGCTAATTGGAGGTGCGGGGGAAGGACAACAAACTAAACAAAGTTCTCAAGAAATTATTTTCAATATTCATTATTTAAAAGTGCATAGCTCAATTAGCTTCTTAAAATCGGAAGGAAGAGCGTTCCAGACGGCCGCAGAAGCACATTTGAAAGCGTGCGATGTGGTAAATAGTGTGCCTGTTAAGCATCAGTGATATTATGCTCTCCTCCTCTAACCCAGCTTAAATATACGCTACCAAGCTTGGTGGTGTTCATTCCGACGCTGTCTTTCCGACAGCCCTGTTATTCACCTGAGGACGGCTGCTTGCGTTGTGGCCGAAACGTCGTGAGAATTGTATTTTATGATCTTTTATTTTTTTTATTTCCCTTCTACGTGACTTTTCCGAAAGAACCAAGAAGATGAATCCCTGCAGTCACGAAAGCTTTAAATCGAAAATTATGAAAATAATTCAGCTTACTGTGACGACCCTGTTGTTATGCTCGACCAGAGCATTGAAACATCGATTATTGGCCACTTTCCCAATCACCCGATAATGTAAACAGCTTTGTGGGCCACTGCATAATATTTGCGGTTTATTATCATCAACATGTCATCACTCTTTCCCGTGCATAGTTTTGAAAACATATTTACGATAGAACGCATCGTTCTTATGTGCTGTATAGTTAAACGTGCTCACACATTCTCAATATTGACTCTATACACACGCGTTTTAGGATACTTGTCTTGTGTTTCAAGGTCTCTTATATTAAAATGACTCTCAATAGTGCAGAGAAACTGGTTAAATATTCGGTTAACTGACCGAAGATCAAATTGCCCTGAATGTATCCATTCCCATTATATCCCAGAAGTTAAGCCAAATTGAGCTCGGTTCGTAATTAGATTTCACATCTGCGTGAATGAGGGACTGAATGTCTAAAATGTGACGTGGTCAAGAGATGGCAGTACGTTCACGGATTCCTGAATCTATCTGTGCGGTGCTTTGAGTGTTACCCGATTGTGAGTGTGTGAGAGTTTTCACAGGGTACTCCAGTTTCTCTCTAATGCGAAACCAAAGACTCGTTAATGAATTGGCCAAACATCCCATTGTGCGGTCCTCCTGACGAACAGTAGTGGGCCTCTGTGACACTTTGCTCGATAAATACGTGACAGTACATTATTGTTAAAATAGTAAAAAAAAAAAAGCCCATCGTTGATCCACTGCTGGATGAAGGTTTCTCCGAAAAGTGTCAGTCATGGGGGGGGGGGGGTTGTTTTTATGTATGTTGAACTTCTTTCGCACCGTACGTAGCCAAATGTGCTATTCGGAGGTGCGGGGGGGTAAGGACGACAAATTTTGGCCATACTTCACCACAAAGGTGAGTTGGTGCAGTGGCTGACCGGGACCGGTTTTGATGTCACACGCCACTGATGCTAAGCCACGACCAGGGATCGAACTCAGGTTTAGTACGGGTTCAAGACCGTGCTTCTAAATGATTGTGAATATATGGTCATTATTGCGCAAACCCAGTTTTACTTGTAAGAGAGAATGGCCATTTGACGTATTGCTTTGTCAATATGAATATTGTAGGTGTTTATTAAACCATACTATACATACATCTCGTAGAGCGTTCACAAAAGTACTTACACTTCACATTCATGTCAAATACTACACAGATTGTTATTATTCGCCTACTATAATATGTATTCATAGATGTATTGAGGACTGTACTGTCGATTGACCATATATGCCAATTGTACGCTCCCCTACATCCTGTTTACTTGACTCGGCTCTGCCTTGGAAACAACACACCCAGTCATTTATATCAAATCGCCTGCTTTTAAAAGACAACGGACTGTATGTAACCTTTGTAAATAAAGGCTATGATTAATTCATTAATTAAATACATTTTTCTAAAAAAATATATAAAGAATCTTTACAAGATACGATTAGGCTTGTTATGTAAAGGATGTGATTAATTCATTAATTCATTTGTGGAATATTGTTTGCTTAAATCAATGACCCGTCTGTACAACGTGCTCTCTCTCGTACGGCTAAATGAAGGATATTATGAATCAAATAATAATAATTCGTTCTTTAAATGTTTTAGAAAAATAATTACCTATCTGTTACAACGAGCTTTCTCTCGTATGACTAAATAAAGTACTGCATATAATATATTAATTCATTCGTTTATTTTCAATTCCAAAACGTTTCCTGGTCTGTACAACGGCGTCTTTTCAGCATCGTTAAATCGAGCACGTGAGTCATTCCTGCACGAATTCATTCATTCATTCGCTCACGGAACGAACCGTAACCCCTCCCACCCACGCACACGCACGCGGCCTCGGCAGCCAATGGCGTTCCATCGCGGGCCAACGCCTCCGCGCGCACAACAACAAACGCGACCTCCCATTGGTCGGCGCGGCTCCAACGCACCAGCGTTCTCGACCAATGGGAGGGGAGGTGTGCGGGGGTGGGGCGGGACTTCCCGGAGGGGTCCCCGGGGGTAGCGGCAGCGCCCGCTCATTACGAGACGCGAGGCTCCGTGCGAGGTCGCTCCACGCCGCCGTCGCCACCACCGCCACTACTACCGCCGTCACCGCTCAGCCGGGCTGTCAAAGGCAACCACGACGCTGGTCTTCCGCCTCTCCGCCTCTCCTCCTCCGCTCCGAACTCAACTCGGCCGTTGATTTTTTTGTGTGTGTCTGTGGTTTGCGTTGTAATTCACGCGGCCGGTAGCGATGCGGCACCTCGGCAAGCTGTGGCGGAGCGCCACGGGGCTGCTGCTTCTTCAACCGCCGGCGAGCGGAGGAGTCCAAGCGACGGCCTCTGTCCGGGTGAGCGGCGCCGCGTGCCCGACTCGCTGTGCCGGTGCCCCCCCCCCCTGCCGGCCTCCCCCCCCCTTGCCGCCCTCCCCCCCCCCTTGCCGCCCCCCCCCCCTTGCTGCCCCCCCCCCCCCTTGCTGCCCCCCCCCCTTGCTGCCCCCCCCCCCTTGCTGCCCCCCCCCCTTGCTGCCCCCCCCTTGCTGCCCTCCCCCTTGCCGCCCCTCCTTGCCCCCCCCCCTTGCCGCCCCCCCTTGCCCCCCCCCTTGCCCCCCCCCCCTTGCCGGCGCCCCCCCCCTTGCCGGCGCCCCCCCCCTTGCCGGGGCCCCCCCCCCCTTGCCGGCCCCCCCCCCCCTTGCCGGCCCCCCCCCCCCCCTTGCCGGCCCCCCCCCCCCTTGCCGCCCCCCCCCCCTTGCCCCCCCCCTTTGCCGCCCCCCCCCTTGTCGGCCTCCCCCCCCCTTGCCGCCCCCCCCTTGCCCCCCCCCCCTTTGCCGCCCCCCCCCCTTTTGCCCCCCCCCCTTTGCCGCCCCCCCCCCCCCGCTGCCCCCCCCCCCCCCCCCCCGCTGCCCCCCCCCTTGCCGGCCTCGTTGCGCCCGGCACCCCCAGGCGTACCGCGGGTTTCCGGTCTCTTGCCTGTCGCGCCTGCTCGGCCCTGCCCGCGTTAGCGCGCCTCTCTCTCTCCGGTGACCTCTCTTGTCTCCGTCGGCTAACTCGGCTGTCTCTCTTCCCCACTTGTGTGCCGTCTGCCGTGACCTCCTGCCGTCGGCGAGCCTTCGAACACTGCACGTGGTGGCCTCCAGGTGCACCTAGCCTGGCACAGACGCCATGTCCACGTCGCCGTCACTTAGTAGCAAATGGCGGCAATTGTTTTATGCCTTTTACCTGTCGACCAATAGTTGTTACTTCCCTATCCACCAACTCATGAACGTATCTATGACCCCCCCCCCACTTACATACCCACATCTACTTCCCAACCCACATACTCAAATACCAACCCACATATCCCGCTAACTACCTGTTCACCTGTCCGCATACCAGCCAGTCAACCTGCTTGCTTACCTGCCTAAATATATAGCCACTCATTGATCCACCTACCCACCCACACGCCCACCTACCCACCCACGCGCCCACCTACCCACCCACGCGCCCACCTACCCACCTACCCACCCACGCACCCACCTACCCACACACACACACCTACCCACACCCACTCACCTGCATACTCAATTCACCCACCTACCTCCACGTCTCTAACTACAGTACCTACTCATGTTCCTATCTGTTGGTATAACAATATATCCGCCCACACAATAATTTCCCTACTACTCACATCCCCTACTACCCATATACCTGCTCACTTACCTACCCATATTACGGGCGTCCCTACCTACTAATTTACCCACTAGTTGCTTTGGAATACCCACGTACGTGCATATCTACCTACCAATCTGCCTACCTATTTGCATACCCACCTGTCTACCTATACAGACACCTACTAACCACACATCCCACATACCTACCAGCCTACCTTCCTACCCACATACCCACCAAATCGGTAAAGACGTTATCTGGTGATTCCCTACTGCTTTGGCGGTGGTGCACAAGCACCAGTGACGTATACAATCGGCGACGTTTCGGGCAACAGCCCTGCTTCACAGGACAACCCAATCATGCTCATCGCCATCGTCATCATATGCCCATGATCTTATCCACTGCTGGATGAAGTCCTCGCCAATACTGAACCACGCGTGGGCTGGGGGGTGGGGTGGTGTTCCAGCTCCATGGTGCGGCCTCTGATTGTTCCTGTGTTGTGATGTGACAGGGGTCACGTGTGACAACGTTGGGACTTGACGTGGGACGGCTTGGGCCGTGGTGCGAGCGAGTTGTGTGGTTTGCAGAACTTTCGGAGCCGATTCCGACGTTTCATTTCACAGCCGTGGGGTGCCATCGATCTGCCGCAGCCTTAGTCGGTGGGGGCTGGTGGCCGGTGGGACGGGAGTTCGGGGTGCCAGTCGGCTTGGCAGCTGCGTCCGAGCCAGTGGTATAAATGCGGTCCGGATTGAAGGGTGCTTTTAAAATGTAATAATTGTGTTAACAAATCAAATTAATCTTCTTGGTTCTTTCGGTAAAGTCATCAGACGCTGTCGCCTCGACAGACCTGGTTTTCACCTGAGGACGGCTGCTTGCGTTGTGGCCGAAACGTCGTGAGAATTGTTTTATTATGTTTTATTTTTATTATTTTATTACTTCCCTTCTACGTGACTTTACCGAAAGAACCAAGAAGATGAATCCCTGCAGTCACGAAAGCTTAAATCGAAAATTAAATCAAATTAACTCAAAACTCGTTTGTCACTCCACTGACGGGTTGGGAGGGGTTTCCTCCCTACCCACGATTGTTGCGGGTCTTGAGGGTTATTTAACGGTTTGTTTTTAACCATACTTCACCACCCTGGTCACTGTCGGCCCACGATGGTGTTTATTGATTTCGTCCACAATGAAGCATTGTCTGGTGTCGTAATTTGGAAAAAACTGAAGAATTAAAAAGTGATTTCCTGCTTATCTCCTCGTTTTACAGCCCTGATCCATTGGTGGAAATTCCACATTCCTATGGCAGGCGTGAGTTTATCCTTAGGACAACCACTGTTGACTCCCCCCCCCCCCCCCAACGTGGTACTGATTGTATCTACCCTGGAGGGATGATGGGCTGAGTCAACCCCAAACCAGGAATGGTAGTCGCCCATTCAAACACTGTTCAGGGTCAAGCTTTCTTAACCTCTGAGATATGACTGGATGGATTGCATTCTGGGTTATTTGGTCATGGGCAGATTCCGTACACATCGCAGTGTATCGTGTGTTCATTTGCACGTGTGCTCTTAAGGTATTCGCGCGTAGAATGTATCTCCCAAATCAGTCCCGAGAAAAGGAATTGGCCAAACATTCCAATGCGGTGAGGATTTCCAGAGCCGATAGGTTAATCGTACTGCAAACTGTTAAAAACAGTATGCAGTTCGATTAACATATCACACTGCATATTTAACCCGTTTATTCACAGCAATGTAATTATAACCCGAATGTGACATTAACTAATTTACTGTTAAGTCGCTTAAATATATATAATTATTGTTAATGGCATGTGACAGTGTATTTGCTGACAGCTTTAGCATTTCGAATTTGGCCAACACTGAGCAGGTGGGGATACAGATAAGGGCGGATTGATATGATCCCTTGTACAATGAGTAGTCTTACATAAGGCTGCGTTACATAACACCGTCAAACGTGTAAGCGGCGTATGAAGTTGTTTAGTATATCCACGTGCGACGAGCCTGTTCATGAAACTTGTTATGCTGTGTTATTACATCTTCACGGGTGACACAATCCACAATTGTCGCAAGCAAAGAGGATGCACGAAGGGCACGATTGTTAACATTGCACTGAAATCTTCACTACATGGATTTTTATGCTCACGATCGAGTACAAGGTGGATACAAGGGACACGTGATCTAAGCATGTTTCAGATAGAGGCACACGGGTCCTTGCTACCAAAGGGATGGGGCCTGTTGTCGTCCACTTGTTACTGTGTGCAAGTTAAGTCGTGCGAGAGAATCGCTACATTATTTTGGTTATGGATGGTTGTGTGCAATGAGCTCACATGAATGCTGCAATGGACTGACAACGTGCTGTTATTGATGAATGATATAATGACCATTTAAGAGAAAAATAATGAATTTTGATTTAAAGCTTTCGTGACTGCAGGATTCATATTCTTGGTTCTTTCGGTAAAGTCACGTAGAAGGGAAATAATAAAATAAGAAAAGTATAAAACAAAATTCTCACGACGTTTCAAGAAAAGCATTTCTTGCTGTGGATTTCACACCTGATGATGATTGCTTGTGTTGCAGTCTAAACGTCGTGAGAATTTTGTTGTTTAATATTTTATTTTATTATTTCCCTTCTACGTGACTTTACCGAAAGAACCAAGAATATCGAAAAATAATGATTTACGGTGGAATATATGGCCACACGACCGACACTGTACAGGGAGACGTTCATCCAGCAGTGGCTTAAAAATAGGCTTTGATTTATATTTAATTAACTTACAAAAATGTACCAAATGTAAATGGACTCAATTGGTATAATAATTGATCGAAGCAGTGCACAGAGACACAGACGCTTCGGGACTGATGCGAACCCAGTGGCCAAATGTGGTTGGCATGGGCCCTGGTCAGAATCAGAACCTTTATCCTGGATAAATCCGATGAGCTATGAAGCTCTTTTAAATATATGTCCAGTAGGGGCAGGTCATAATGTTGCAATAATAAACAATACCAAAAAAACCGATCTGAGTACAAAGTATAGGAAAGGAAAACAAATCACACAAAAATAAATATTAAAATAGATCAAGTATATAAGTTCCAATTGTAGCAAGCAAAGATTGTGCAAGGAATGAAACGGGGGCCACCTTGCCTGTCCACTATCCCTTCCTCTTCACTGCTCACTCCTAGTCCCCGGTGCAGTAACACCGCCTGCACACTCGATGACTACGCCACTTGCGGTTGAATAATATAATGACCCGGACTGAACTGGACATTGCAGATGCCCTCAATTGAGCAGCACTGCGTCTCCGAAGCGCAGCGTTATGTAAAGGACAGGCTGACCCGAATCGTGCGCGGTAAGCTTACACAAGACGGAGCGCTACTAAGCGCTCCGTGTACCCGGCACGCTTGTGTTGTACGCTGGCAACGGGTAGCTATGGAGAAGCGGTGGCGCGGATGTTCCCACACTGCGCCGTGTTCCTGGCGACCCGAGTTCGACTCCTGGCCTCGTCTAGCGTCAATGGCGAGTGATATCCGAACCGGACCTGCAGCAGAATTGTGGCGGTGATGTCACACGCGATCCACCACTACATACGCGTGGTGTGATTGTATTGTACTGCGTGCTCGTAATGAGTAGCCGTGGAGGGAAGATGAGGTTCCCGCATTGCGCGATGAACCCGGCGACCTGAGTTCGATTCCCGGCAATGGTGAACATGAGTGGCGAGTGATATCTGAACCGGTCCTGCCTCCACCCTCCTCCGCCCACGTGACCAACCTGCACTTATACATGTGGGGAGGTGTGGTTCAAACAACCTACATGATGACACGGTGTATGCATCCGTTCATCCAGCAGTGGCCGTAATGTATATTCACAACGGCTTGCTCGTTTTCCACTTCTATAAGCTTGGATTGTGACATTTACCTGGTTCGCTGACGAAGGGAATCGTATTTTTGTTAAGGGGCCATCCATTTAGTACGTACGCATGGAGGGGGGAGGGGGGGTTAACCCAAATGCGTACGCTTGCGTATGGGGGGTCTACTGACAATGTACGCATAGGAAACTGGGGGGGGGGGGTGAAGCCTCGATACTAATTTGTCTACGTTGGCCTTCAGATGAGTTAGATAGTCCGGCGGTGGACCATCTGTTTGCTTAAACACGTGAATATTATTAATCCTTGATCGTTTCTGCGTGGATTAAATATCGGCCGTTCTGTAGGATTTGGGGGGGGGGGGTGCGTCAAGCGAATGTACGCAGGTGGGGGGGGGGGGTAAAAAGTACGCGTGCGTACAGGGAGCGGGGGGAGCGGTCAGGTTTTGAGAGATTTTTGCGTACCTACTAAATGTATGGCCCCTAAGTGCTAGCATGAAACCTGAAGCGGTTTAGAGCGTCAGGCTTGACGACCCTGCTGTACGAGTGCAAACCATTCAACTTCCACTTTCTAAGTTGGAACCCGATAAAAAAAAAGTCCCATTCATTTATCGCCGATCGTTCGGGCAAAATGTAGCGGACGCCCTTAACTAGCAGTGGATTGACAAAAAAAAGGCTGGAGATGTACATGCGAGCGAGCGTAGACTGGAATTTTTGTGTCCAGGTGTAGTCTGTGTAACCCTTTAGAGTGGTGGTTCTCAAAGTGCGGTCCCAGGATCACCAGGGGGCCCCCGTCGCTTCCCTTTCCGCTCCTTCCCCCGCCGTGCTTCACACCTCCCATCCGCCACCTTTCCCTAAGCTCCTGCAATGAAAACCCTTCGCTCGATCCAAGGGATGTGTCGCACTCTTCACATTAGTTTTTTTACATTTTTTATATTGCTGCCGATTGCTGGCTGCTGACATTTTGGACCTATGGTCAGCAGCTGTGCTGTTTAAAATAAAAATACATTTTTTTAAAACCATTTCGGAAGCAGCTTCCCACATCATTATCATCATCGTAATCGACACAACCGCAATAGTTACATAAAATGGGAACTTAATTTCTTGGGTTTTCTCCACTGTTGACCATCTTTCACACCGTGCGTAGCCAACCATGCGCGTGGTAGGTACTTACAACTGGAATGCAGCCAACAGAAACCTCGGGTTGGGGCGTTGACGCATTATTCATGCCTGTCCAGTGTCCCAAGGCATCGCTTGCCTTCGACGCGCTGACGCCAAGGCAAGGCGGTTTTGTGTCGTGACTTTAGGGCAGGGCTATTTACATGGGTGTGGGTCACGCACGAGTAATTGACCGCGGTAATAATTACTGGTGAGATTATTCCATTCATTATCGTCATCATCAGCGGCTATTATTTTCCTAAATGGGTCAACAATAAATGAAGTTTTTTTTTTGCCTATCTAACACATTTTTTTTTATCCCATCTGTGTTTATGTATTTTGCTGATGACTCCTTCCTATGGGTTGGGGGTTAGGGCCCCCCCCCCCCTCCATCATATTTCCCCAGATAATTTACAGTTGGCTGTATTTTAATCTCTCTCGATGTGTATCCGTGTTGTTTGGCGCGAAGTCCAACGTTTCGCCCCCACGTGTTGGCACCTCGTTCAGGAACGTGCAGCGATTTGTCGAACAATCTCCGCACCTCCGATTAGCACGGTTGGCTACGTACGGCGCGAAAGAAGTTCAACATACAGTACACACACACACACACCTCTCTCCTCTATGCTCCCTTCAGCAGCTCCGTCGCTGAATGATCGCGGCTCCCCCCCCGCCCCCCTCTCTCTCTCCGGCCTGCAGTGCAAGACGCAGTCTGCCTCATTCGGGCTGCTCTTCGACATCGACGGCGTCCTCGTGCGAGGCCGCACGCCGATCCCCGCGGCTCGCGACGCCTTCCGCAAGCTGCTGGACGCGAGCGGTGCGCTGCGCGTACCCGTCGTGTTCGTCACCAACGCCGGCAACTGCCTGCGGCAGGCGAAGGCGGCGCAGCTCTCGGATGTGCTGGGAGTGCCGGTGCGTTGCGTTGCGTGCGCTGCGGGTCGGTTACCGCGGTGGCGAGTCGTTAACCCCTTTCCTGTTTCCGATATCGGAAGAAAAACTAAAATAAGTTTATCGGAAGCTCCCGCAAGGCCCACGCGGCGGGGCGTGTGGCACAGTTTGTAGAGTGCGGTCGTGTCGCTACGGTTCCCTGTGGTTGAGTGCGATCTCTTTAAAAACAACGGCGCTACTACGCCTCTCTAAATATGATTAAGGCTAACCGCTTGCGCGTTTCGAGATTCAGCAGTGACCGGGGGCCACGCTGCAACTTGCGGTCGTCTCGGAACGGCAAAGGGTTAACCACCTCACCTGGTATCCAGGAATTCGTGGGTTCGATACCGACCCTGATGACTGTATATTTGGAGTTGGCATGCTCTCTCTCTCCCCGTGGTCGTGTGGATTTTTGCTCCGGGTCCTCCGGTTTTACCCTCCACGTTTAGAATCACAATCAGAATTTTTACTTAGACTGCAGGAGGAATCCTATGAGCTATAAAGCTCTTTTTCACACATGCCCAGTATGGGTGGGTGAGCAAGTTACAATGATGCGTTGAGAGTATTTTGCTGCTGTAAGTTTACATGTGATAAGCCACTACGTCGGGCGATCATTTATGTTAGCCAGGTCTATGCAGCTCAGTGGACCATGCCAGGTAAAATATAAATTGTTTAGTTTAGGTCGGTGGGTCATTCAGCTGGTCCGTCGACCGGTCCGTCCATATGTCCGTCTGTCTTGCCCAGTGTTGTAAATGTGACGAGGCTGTTGGGTGCGAGAGAGGTGCCGGTAAGTCCATCGCTCGGTGGCTGTGTGGGTCGGTCAGTGTTGACCCCCCCCCCCCGCCCCCGCCATTGTTAATGTGACGATGCATCGATTCCTCGATTTAATATTGGTTGAGATTTGTGGTCAATCTTAATAACAACAACCGCACTTTTTAGGTGACGTCACAATCGCGATTACGATATGAGTTGCACAGTCACCGTGGATCGTAGTCTCTGACGGTGTGGTACGCGCGCGTTTGTGTCGCGTGCGCAGATCTCCCAGGAGCAGGTGATGCTGTCGCACAGCCCCTTGCGAATGTTTGAGCAGTACCACCACAAGCACGTACTCGTGTCCGGCCAGGGGCCCGTGGAAGACATCGCCAAGAAGTATCCTCCCTCTGGTTCGATGTGCTGTTCTCCATCTCCAACCCACACTCCCCCCCGCCCTCACCCTCCCCCCCCCACCCCTCTTTGTAGGGGAATATAATGTCCTACGATTGTGCGTCTTGCCAGGTCTCTTGATTCTGAGTTGCAACATGAGTTCTAGATTTGAAGCTTTCGTGACTGCAAGGATTCATACTCTTAGGTTTTTTCGGTAAAGTCACGTAGGTAAAAAATAAAATAAAAATTAATAAAAGTAATAATAGAAATAAAATAATTAAATGTTATTTTATTTTATTTCTATTGTTACTTTTATTAATTTTATTTTTATTTTTTACCTCCGTGACTTTACCGAAAAAACCTAAGAGTTTGCAACATGAGTATTCGCTGCTGATTTTTTGCACAGCAGTGCCGTCAAAACTGGGCCGATCTTTCAAATCGTTAGTCCGAAGTCCCGCGGCAATTTAACGATGACAGCAGCGAGAAAATTCAGTGCAAAAATAACACGATTCGGATTTATACACGGAGTCTCGATGTTTCAAGAACGCCGTACAGGAAAAGTAGGCATATTTGTTTGGTAGAGAGAAAGGGGAAGTGAGTCATAGGCAGACGAAGAAATTAAGGAAGGCCTTGAGTCTGGACTTGAACAGAGACGCGGAGTCGACAGAACAGATGGCTGGGCGGTGGGGAAGAGAGTTCCAAACTTTTGGGGGCAGCAGAGGAGAAGGAGCGACCTCCCTCTGAGCGACGGGTTGACTGGGGGCTCGTTTACTGCGCCACCAGTACATGTACACAAAAGTGTTGGATGTGTGCCTTGGAGTATCAGGCAGAGTTCAGTACAGAACGCGTGTGCATTAGGAACGTATCGATGCAGCCTCCGCGCAATTTTAGTAGATTTCCACAATTTGGGGGTCAGGGTGCCATTAACGGCGAGGGAAAATGAGCAGGTAAATTTCGGCTGATGATTGCTCCAAAACCGTGGTTGGAAAACAAGAAACAGTGGGGCAATTTTGTATGAACAAAAAACAAAGAAAAGGGAACCAGTTTGAAAAGTAGCTGCGCAATTACCCTGCGTCCTTTTGCTTAAATATTTATTTTTAAATGAAGAAACACAATACACGTGATGAAAATCAACAGAGAAGTGTCAAAAGGCGAAAGGGTTTATCAATATATATCGATCACCTGCTGTGACATATGGATCGGAAACAATGACAGAGAAAATGTAACAAAAGCTGGAGAGTGCTCGGAGAAGCGGGGAGAGGTTCGTGCTTGCAAGGTTCATGCTTGCAATATTTCCTCCATAAATGGAAAAATCAGGGACTCCACCAAACTGCAAATGCGGTGGGGTGCAACCCATCAGGCGTGTGTGAGTGACTGTCCAACACTACATGCATACTCTGGTTCTTTTAAAATTCTTTATATTAAGTTCACTTGCTTGCTTGCTTGCGCGCTTACGCCTGTGCAAATCTTTCGGTCGTTTTTTAACCCACTTCCCGTGATCCAATCGAGCTGACATTTTGCACACAGACTCGTTGTGCGTGACAATTTATTTTCGTGAAATTTTTTTTTCCAAAATGTTACACTTTTTAGGAAAAAAATAATTATATTGAATTACCAATTGCTTAATGGTGGCAGGCAATCATCTGACCCATAGGTGGCAGCTATCTCAAGCCAGAGGACGAGAGGACTCTAGCCGCCACGCATATAAAGGATTTATAGTGAAAAACGTTGTTTTTACGGGTTAATTTTTCTTCTTTTGTATGGCTAATCTGAATGCAGAGCAACATCTTACAATCGGTAGCTCTCTCGCTCTATTTATTCCTGCCTCAGCAGTCCGCCTGCTGTATTCTTTTCACCTGAAGACGATTGCTCGTGTTGCGATTGAAACGTCGTGATTTTATTTTCTTTTCTTATTTTTCTATCTACGTGACTTTACCGAAAAACCAAAAGAGTGTGAATTCCTGCAGTCACGAAAGCTTTAAGTCAAGATTGAACTTACAATTTCACATTCGGGTGGTGAAGCCAGCTCAGTGGGCCTGGTAACATCCAAATTGTTTACAGTTTAGTTTCGTAGCATCGAGGGAGACGTTGGATCACTGGAGAGGGCGACGGGTTGTTGGGAGGTCTTCGTCCAGCAGTGGATAGATCGTGGCCGATGCCGATCATAAACGGTGGCGGTGATGACATTTCAAAGATGCTGTACCCGCGTGGCCAAGTCGGCTGTCGGGGGCACATGCGTCGTGCATTAAGATGGGGAGCGGTGGGGGTTGACCGGCTCGCTGCCGTTGTGTTAAACCGGTCTGAGCCGGCCGACGCTTGCCGAGCCGCCCCCACGTGGGGGACCCAGCGCTGTGACCTTTAGTGGAGTGCCGTGGCTCCGGAACGACGATCCTCCCTCTAACCGCTGTTGGTAGAGACTCGTCACTGGTTGTTAATTTCGTCGTCGTCGTCATCCCAATCCACGGGCAGATAGCCCATAAGTGTCTCCTGCAAATTGCGTCATTTGTTTCCACTTTCCTCTCTGTCTTGTGCCAATATGCTCAGGTAGTGCCACGTCTCTCGGGCACTGATCTCTTAAGTCGTCAAGCCATTCTCTGTTGTTGATTTAGTTAAATGAAATGGGCGACAAAATGATTGTCAACTAAGCGTTTTTTTGGGGGGGGCTTTTAATTTTGAAGTGGTGTGCGAATGCTGCGCTACGAAACTGGCGGCCAGAATTCTCTTGTGTCCCCGCTGAGAGACGTATATCCAGAGTTGGGTAGATCACAGCTGATGGTTATGACCGCACCTCCGATTACCAACGGGTGAATGCGTACGCTGCGAAAGAAGTTCAACATAGGTGACGACAGCCAAACAGATCTGGTGCAACTGTGCGAGTGCCGAGCGAGCATCCGCATTGCTCCTGTAATTCTACATTCTTTCTGCTCGGCCTCCCTCTTGACAAGACACTCGTGTAATAGCCCTACACATACACACGTGGTGTACTGTGGCATACACCGGTGGTACAGTAAAATCGGAGTAGGATGGGGGGGGGGGTGGCGGCGTGGGTCAATTTGGCGGAGCCCCCCTATGGCACGCTACCTCTGACCCCACACAGAGGTTATGTCAGTTTTGAGTGAGAGGTCAGCCAGAGCGCAAGTGCGGACGCGGCGTAGGTCGCGATCCAGACGTGCGGGCCTGGACGGTCGGACGAACGAGCGAGGACGCGCGACGAGCTGTGCGCCTTCTTGGTTCTTTCGGTAAAGTCACATAGAAGGGAAATAATAAAATAATAAAAATAAAACATAATAAAATAATTCTCACGACGTTTCGGCCACAACGCAAGCAGCCGTCCTCATGTTCATTCAGACGCTGTCTTTCCGACAGACCTGTTCTTCACCTGAGGACGGCTGCTTGCGTTGTGGCCGAAACGTCGTGAGAATTATTTAATTATGTTGTATTTTATTATTTTATTATTTCCCTTCTACGTGACTTTACCGAAAGAAGCAAGAAGATGAATCCCTGCAGTCACGAAAGCTTTCAATCGAGAGCTGTGTGCCGTCGACGTGCCCGATCGCATCCTGACGACGCCGTGGGATTCGGCCTCGGAGAATGTCGGTGTCGCATTTCTCACTGCAGGTGTAGCAGCAGGCTGCGCGAGTACAAAAGGTCCTGCCACCCCCACCCGCCCCCTCCCCGCAGTCGCCGCACGTCGGCAGTTTAAAACGCTGCGGTCGCGCTCTGCCCTGCTGCGGCACGGCTTGTTCTATCTCGTCTTGCCCTGCCTCCGGTCAAACGCAGACAAATCGACGTGGAACGGTTATGTTTTGTTTGGGACGGCGAGTGCTGATGCCTCGCCTTTGGATTGTGATTTAAATTGTCACCGTTTGGGCAACGTTGCATGTTTCCTCGCCCGCCCCCGCCCCGATAAGACGCCGTTGCCCGCCTTAGCGCGTATACGAGGCAGGGTTATTCATGGACGTTTCTGGCATTGCTCGGTGAAATTGAATAGCACGTAAAGTTTTTTTTACTCCCGATTTAGCGGCGACCTTTTTCATTCCACGGTGACTCGTGCGTTTGAATTGTGCGCTCTCTTAAACAACGTCTGCATCGTCTGCGTTATAGAACGCTGCCGCTGCGGATTTGCCGCCTTCCGATACGGGTGAAAGCGCTGCCTTGCGCACGCAGCGCGATCGCCGTTCGCATCGGCGCAGGGTTACCGTGCGGTCCCTCCGATGTGTTTTCGTGTCCTACCGCGTGCCGTTCGGAACGATGTTCAAACATCTCACTCCGTGTGTGCGCGGTGGGAGGGGGGGGGGGGCAGCTTCTTGAGGAACTGAAATTCCACGTCGCAAGAAGTTCCCCAGCACGTGAAATGGAACTGAATTAGCATCCAGAATCAGAATATAAGTTTTGTACTGGAGGAATGCGATGAGCTATGAAAGCTCTTTTTCACTGATGTCCAGTAGTTCACAACACACGGGGGGGGGGGGGGAGGTAGCTAAACGTCGGACACCACGCTGAAAAAAAATCTGTGGCACAACTTTAAAACGCGCTGCTGGAGATGTTTTGTGGCACATCTGTGGTAAAATTGTTACAGGTGTGGAGGTTTTTTTTTTTCTTGCAAAAGAACAAACGAGTTTGGGGGGGATACAATTTCCATGCACAAGAGGACGGAGTACAAAAACCTGTGCACGCGTCCTGGGTCTCCCTTTGCACACGGAGGGGGGCAAGGCACGTCGGAGGGTTTTGACGTCTGGCTATATATAATTGGGAATAAAAATATGCGAGCGCGGACAGATGGTGGTGATGGTGACAAAACATAAACAGCTTTGCAGCTGCTACAATTACGATTCCAGTCGAGTGTGGATTTGTCACGCGTCTGATAACAGTTATAATAATATTGGACTTCTTTCCAGTATGAGATACCAATAATTAAAAGTATCAATGGCAAATACAAAACATGCACTTGCAAAACAGCAAAATGTAAAATGCTGTGGAGCAACTTGAATGTTTTTGTATGTAGGCAGGTGGCGCATGGTGGCGTAAAGTGTGTTTAATCCCATCTGTTCCAAGTCGTCAGGCCTGTGTGGAAGAGTAGGCCAAGATAACCTCTGTAGAGGGGCTCTCTAACGCGCCCTCCAGTTGGATGCCCTTCCGCCAGCAGCGGCGTGAACTGAAAACATTTGCAAGTGAAAAATATTAAAACAAATTGATAATGGGAGCAAGATCAAGACTTGAGTGAGGTCGAAGGCAGTGGATCAACAGTTTTTACATTCACATTGTCCCAGCGATTAATCAAGTTCACCCCGTTAAACCGAGTGGGAGGCAAGAGTGATTGACTGTAAGCGCCATGGTGGCAAGATGTTAACTACATCGCCTGGTGTACAGGGTATCGTGGGTTTGATCCCAACCTTCACACCTGTATAATTGAAGTTTGTCTCTCCAGGTCCACCGTTTTTTTTCCTCCACAATTAGAATCGACGTGCGTTTGGAGTGTTTGGCCGCTCTCAATTTCCACGCGATAAGCCACTTCGTTGAGCGATAATTTTCTGGCTGGGTCGCTAAAAAAAGTTGAGTTTGAATGAATCGTTTCAGAGAATGCCATTCCGTTCCAGGTTCACTGAGCATCGCGGATGAACTCGCACCCGCCCGAGTCTCGCGTGAACTCTTCGGCGCACGATGCAGGGACTTGAAGGCGCCTCGTAATCCAGGTTTTGGATCGGGGATTAGTCAGTACAAGCAAGCCAGATGAACTCGCCGTTTGTGTGGTTAATGCTTCGGGGACAAACCGAATCGTTGCAAGTCCCTCACGAGTGCCAGTTTGGCTGTTAAAGGGCACAATGCGGAATTTGTGCGGTAAGCCTCACCCAGTCTCGAAGGTTCTTTTCAGGAGGGCCTTGCGTTGGGGATGTTTGACAAATTATGTTAATGAGTGTTGGGCGCCATGTGGGACTTGAGGAGGCCTTCATCCAGCAGTGGATTAATTGTGGCCGATATTATTATGAGGAAATGATAACCAAATGTCTGGACAGGTAGATTCAACCCATTGCTGTGACTGCCATCTCCTGGCCAATTCACATTATCTCAAGAAAATGCAGAGTTGATAATTGTTTTTTTACCCTTCTATCTGGCAACAAAACTGACACCTTTTTTACAAGGAGTCATGTTTGCATAGACCACAATACCTGCAGTCATAATGCAAACAAAAAACATAACTCTGATAATATATGCACTGTCCTTGAAGTTGATTGGTCCACACCCGAGACAGCTTTCCTTAGAGCCTAGTCTCACATGGGTTGGACCAGATGACGCCAAAAGGCTTGCCAGATAGAAGGGTAAAAAAACAATTATCATATTTTTTACTGGAAAATGAGGTTCCAATGGTGAAAATGCAGAGTTGATACAATAATGGAAAATATGAACACAGAAACCCGAATCGGATGTTGGTCATAAATCCAAAGTTGAAAACATGAGAAAATTCCCATCTTCACTCGTGGCTTTTGTTGGTAAATATGAAATGTTTTATGGTCACAGTTATACACGAGTAATACATTCCACTAATGTTAATACAGTGCAAGATGTCAAATTGAAAGAAAAAAAACATTAAACGAGATAATTTCAAGGTGTCATCATCAGCCATGGTCAATCCACTGCTGATTGAGTAAATCGACTGCAAATAAATAATCGCGATGTTTGTTTCACGAAGAAAATGATCTGCTTGCATGTAAAAGGTTCACGATACAAGTAGGGAGGCTGGGAATGTGAAAACTCCTGATAACAAATTGGGACACACGCAGCAGCAGCAGCCAGCTGTCATCTGTCCACTGCCCGAATGAATGCTTCCCCAAAGTTATAGCCATCTCGCAGGGTCTTGCGATGGATGCAACTGTCCACCTGGGATCGGAGCTTTGGAAAACCCACCGGTACCGTGGTGACGTCACCGCCACTTAGTGGCGAATGGCGGGTGTTGTTGTCATAAGGAGAGTGGTAATGGTGAGTTTTACTGATTTTTGTGAAATCAATAACGACAAGGCCACAGATAACGGTGATGATGTCGTATGGAGGAGCAGCAATTTGCAGTACAGCATGACGTTAGCTCTCCGATGTGTTGTTCGACAGCGATGTCCGATGCTTCCAAAGCGTCGCGGAAATTCCGTACCCGTTCTTGGAGTAGCCCCCGGCATGTGGAGCGAAACATTGGCACAACGCGCGGAACAACACGCCGCAGTACGACCCGAACAACACACGGGAGAGCCGTATAGCGCGACCGTGATATTAATTATAAAGGTTTTGGTGTTGGATCGCGTAAATATAAACGTGTCGTTAACTCATCACCACCCGGCACAGACAGTTAGTAAGGTTTGTCCCGTGAACAAAGCGTGGCATTTGGTTACTACTCCAGCACATCGGCGTGCTGGCGAGTAAACGCGGGACGTTTACAATCGAGTACGACGTTTCGCTCGTGATTACAACCAGCTTCGCCAGGCGGTTTTCCAGAATTGTGTAGAAGTCTTCCAGATTCCGCTCTTAAATAGAACAAAGTGATAGTATCACTGTGAGCCTATCAGGTGCAAAGATCAGAGGAGGGCGGGGGGGGTTATTGCAATCATATACCATCGTAATACTCGGTGCCATCGCGGTGGTTGATCGTTCGCTATCCGGTCCAGAGCCTCCTTGGATCCGGAGTGGGTTTCAGGGATGTACCTTGAGGGGGAACGAGGGCGGCGTTTGAGTTGTTGACCAGACGTCGCCCCGATGCCGACACGTGCGTTCCCGTAACTCTGTAACCCATCCTTGCCTCGTGGGTGCCCCCCCCACCCCCCCCACCCCCCCCACCCCCCCATCCCCCCACCCCCACCCCCCCCACCTCCACCGTGAAGCCGCCGCGTGTTCTCCCCGCTCGCACACGCGGTTTGTTCCTTAACCGGAGCCACCCTTCGCCCCCCCCCCCCACCACCTCCTCCCCCCTCTCAGCCTGGGCTTCACGCAGATCGTCACCATCGACATGCTGCGCGAAGCCTTCCCCCTTCTTGACATGGTGGACCAGAGCCGTAGGCCCAAGGAGCTGGTGAGTCGGCTGCCGTTTCGCTGTCGATGAACAAGCTTTATTTTTTTTTATAGAAATTATTTTATTATTTTATAAAAAAAAAATTTAAGTGTTTATTTTGCTTCTATTTTACCAGGTAAGGCCTACTGACCTATGTAGCTTTTTTTTCAGAAGCGACCTGGCTATCACAAATGATAGCACAAACAAGTGGATTATGTGGAAATGAATAGCAGCCAATATACCCTAAATGCGTGACGTTCATTCTAAATGTGGAGGGAAAAACCGGAGGACCCGGAGAAAAATCCACGCGACTACGGGGAGAACATGCAAACTGCACGTATACAGCCATCGGGATTTGAGATTGAACCCATAACCTCCTGTAAACCAGGCGAGGTAGTTAACATCTCCCCACTGGGGCATATATAGTGCGGCGTGCCAACCATGCCCCATCCCTGGCATGAGCCAATTGTTTTCCTAACCGGTAAATGAGAGGCCGTTGCTGCGTCAACGATTTCACGTGTGTACGAACGTTCCCAGAGTCTATTTCGAAACGACGAACGGATAAATTGTTAGACGACCAGTGGGCCAGTGATGCGCGCCCCTGGCAGGCGCGTTTTTTTGCACCGCGGCATTGATGTCCGCGCGTGCTGCGGAAGGTTGATTTGACCTCGCCGAGATGGGAAAACTGTGTCGAACCGCCACCCAGCCAGTAATGTGCTTCACGTGGTCACCATAAATTGAAGCACAAGTCGCCAGGATTACGTCACGGACACGCGTACGCGCGCGGCACCCGTGATGCGTTTTACTTGGCCGCTTGTGAGGATAATTACGCAGCGGAGCAGATAGTGGCACGTGTGTATGTTGAACTTCACATAAGTGATAGTGCGTTATCACATATCAGTCACTTTGTATTGTCACTTATAAAGAAACTGGAACCGCTAAACTTTAGCTGTGGCTGGGTATAAAGCACAGGTCGGCATGTTCATCGCGCAGTGCTCTAACTGCACCGATGCTATCAAGTGCAATTATTTTGAACTTCTGTATGTACGTTGAACTTCTTTCGCACTGTACGTAACCAACCGTGCTAATCGGAGGTGCGGGAGAAGGGCAACAAACAGCACAAAAAGCAATTTTGAAGAACTGAGTTTAAAAAAAAATTCTCAGCCGCTTGCCGACCCACTGCTGGATGAAGACGGCAAACATTTTTGTTTGACCGTGCTTCACCACTCTGGCCATGCTTGGGGTTTAGATTTTCGGAGGAAAGTGGAGTAAAGGGCGGTCCCTGCTATTACGACGTAATGTGTTACTGGAAACCCCGTTGTAAATCGACCCCTATTTTAGCATAGACAACAGACACGGTAGAAACATCATTTGCCGATGTGTTTTTTTTATCTGTTATCAGCCATATTTAACAGGGTTTAAAAGGTTGAAATCCAAAAACAAACTTGAGTATGGCAAAAGCTCCACGCCAAGTCACGTTAGAAAACCATGGATTCATCTTCTTGGTTCTTTCGGTAAAGTCACGTAGAAGGGAAATAATAAAATAATAAAAATAAAACACAATACAATTCTCACGACGTTTCGGCCACAACGCAAGCAGCCGTCCTCAGGTGAAGAACAGAGCTGTTGGAAAGACAGCGTCCCAATGTTCTTTAGGATGCTGTTCATTAGGACGCTGTCTTTCCGACAGCTCTTTTCTTCACCTGAGGACGGCTGCTTGCGTTGTGGCCGAAACGTCGTGAGAATTTTATTTTATTATGTTTTATTTTTATAATTTTATTATTTCCCTTCTACGTGACTTTACCGAAAGAACCAAGAATACAGACCGACTCTGTTCAAATGCATTTGGAGTCGTGTTGGAAGATGCGTTGTGTCGTTTCTGCGGCGTAATTTGATCCACGGTGGCGTTATATTAACACCGTGAATGTGGATCGTTGTAAATTGGGCGCGTCCGACACTGGAGATGCCTGTAATGGGATCTGCTGGCGACATTGTTTGGTAGTTTCGGAATATTTTACTTACAGTGTATTTTCTGTTCTTGTCTTTTCAGCCAACAACAACGCCTGATTTCCCAAAGATTGATGGTAATTTCAAGGCAGACACACAATAATAATACTTAGACATTTGTTTGGACCTGCACTTATAAAAAAACGTGAATATTTCCCTCACGAAATAATTTTTAACACAAAACATGACCGTATTCCATCGGTTCATATGTCAATATGCTATGACTTGTAATTTCTACTTGTTTGTTTTGTCTTTGAGATATGCCCACATTTCCAATGAAATATGGATTTTGCATAGCATCTAAATGTGCAATTTATTACCACGCTTGGCAGGATTCCACTTCTAAATGTTTTTTTAACCGACCTCGGTGCTGTTTCTCAACCGATGTGTTTGATACGAGATGCGTTCTCCCAGCCTCGTGCTGGATGTAATGTGCTGATGCACGACCTTGCCATTTGGAACTTGACCTCTTCAGTTGTTTTTGGATTGTTCTGTTCATGATTTTTGCTGTAACCAGGTCCCCCTTAGGAAATGAGCGTTTATTTCCCAAAGGTTTTTTTGTTTTGACTTGCGCCAAATATAAACAGACAATGATGAATTCATGGGACCGCGTTTCATGATGCTGTACAGAAACAGTGGGCTAAGCTCGTCTATATAGAGGCAGTGAGTCATAGGAGGGAAGGTTTTGAGCCTCTACTTTAATAGGGGCAGGGAGTCAACAGCGCGGATGACTGGGGGAAGAGAGTTCCAGACAACGAGGGCAGCAAAGGAGAATGAGCGACATCCCCACTGGGCAATGGTTGATTGGGGACTGCTCGCCAGTAGCTCTCCACTGGCTTCCTCTCGCAGCCCAGTGGATTTGAGAGTTTCACAGATCCCTGCCTAATCCACCAACCCTCAGCATGCCCCCGTGTGTATCTGTTCATGTGCGCGTCTGTGCGGGCGTGCGTGCGATGTTGTGTTCAGTGGTAGTGTGGAGTGGTTCGCGCGCTGCGCTACGAACCCCGCGACCTGGGCTTGATTCTGACCACGGCTAGCCTCGGTTGGCGATTGATAGATTGTTTATCGGCACCAGTCCTGCACCTCCCCTAGGTCGACGCAGCCTTAAATGAGTACCTGGTTCGGTGTATAAACATGAGCACTGTTTAGTTTGGGGGGGGGGGGTAACCAAAGCAGCCGTATGTGGGCGTTGTCAGCCACACAACCACTGCTCCGTGCGGCATCCCGGCCTTCGTAAGTTGCTCGCTGAGGCCCCTTGCCCCACGCTGTTGTGTGTCGGTGGCCACATTGAGTGGGCGGCGGCAGCGGGAACTTTGTTTAATTTTATTTTTTTTTCTGACAAGAGCCCCGGTACAAAGCGCGAGCGATAAACAAAAGGGGGACGCAGGAATTCCGCGGAGGGACCTTTAAATTTCCCTTGAATCTTTTTTGCTTTTTGCCATGACAGCGATCATCCTGTTTGGGGAGCCAATCCGGTGGGAGACGAACCTCCAGCTGGTGATGGACGTGCTGCTGACAGATGGGCGTCCCGGCACGGGGGCCCGCGCCGTGCCCCACCCCCACCTCCCGCTGCTCGCGTGCAACATGGACCTCATGTGGATGGCCGAGGCCAAGATGCCACGGTGACGATCCCAGATAATCGTTGGGGGGGGTGCTGGGCGCTGGGTGGGCATCCCCCCCCCCACGCACCCGCGCCCACTCCCGCCTTGCGGGCATAGCTGCCAAGGGGTTAGGGGATTACACAACGAGGGAGGAGCAATTCACTCTCCCGGCGAGATGGATTTAAACTGTCGATTCGATTCCAAGAATGGATTCGTATTGATCCACCGTGCCGATGTGTTAACTACCTCGCCTGGTATGCAGGAGTTTATGGGTTCGATCCCAAGCCTGATGCCTGCTGTGTATTTTGAGTGTGCATGTCTCTCTCCCCGTGGTCGCGTGGATTTTTTTCCGGGTCCTCCGGTTTTTACCTCCACATTTAGAATCAACGTGTGTTTAGAGTATTTCGCTGCTATGAATTCCCACACGATGAGCCACTTCGATTATTTGTGGCCAGGTCGCTTCTGAAAAAGAGCTCTATAGCTCAGTGGGCCTTAACTGATAAATTAGTAAATAGTATAACAATTTATAGTGTTTACATTGTGGTGAATGGTAGCACCTTCGTGCGGCTGCAGGGGGTGAAGTGAACACAGTTCGTTCAACTTTGCAATGATGTAACAATACAATAATGCAATATAGAAAAACAACAACAACAACAAAAATTCGCCGCCCTCTGTCAATCCACTTGTCAGACGAAGGCCTGGCCGTTCCTTGTCAGTCATTGCGAGTGTTTGGTCACGTTTCACGACGCTGGTCAGTCAGCGTTGGTCAAGGGGTGAGTGTGGGGTCGAGGAGCGGTAGTGTAGTCGTTAGCGCGCCGCGCTACGAACCCGGCGACCCGAGGTCGATTCCCACTCATGGCCGGTCCTGGGCCTTCCCTAGGTCGACTCGGCCTCAAACGAGTACCTGGTGCAGTTTGTAAAATATCTTCACTGGGGAGACAAAGGCGTAGTGATGCCCACCCACCCCTTCGTGTGCTGTGCTGGCCTTAATAGGTGCTCACCAACAGCATTTGCCCCGACAGTCTGTTAAAGCAATACAGGGTGTGTCGTCTTGGGTGGGTGGGCGGAGAGAGCACGTGATCGTAGCGCAGTGCGCTTACCACTCCGTCACCGCTCCCGACGCTACGATCGGAGCGGTTCGCTCGCCGCGTCGTCGCCCCCTGAACGCCGTCGTCCCCCCTGCTTTGCGCGCCGTGGTGCCGCAGGTTCGGCCACGGCACGTTCATGGTGTGCCTGGAGAGCATCTACAAGAAGGTGACGGGCAGGGAGCTCAAGTACGAGGCCCTGATCGGCAAGCCGAGCGAGGTGACGTACCAGTACGCCGAGTACCTGGTGCGCACGCAGGCGCGCGAGATGGGATGGCAGCACCCGGTGGAGACCCTCTACGCCATCGGGTGAGCGGTAACCGCGGGGGCGTCTCTCTCTCGTCAGCGGGATCCTCGCGCCCCGCCCTCCCCCCGACACGCCACATTCCGTTTTAAATGATAAAAAATAGATATTTTACAAGGCCCTTACCTGCCGAGGCCCTCACCCGCCCAGGCTCTCACCTGCACAGACCCTCGCAAGAGCAAGCGGCCCCTTCCTCCCTCTTGTTGCCCCCTCCCACCCCCTCCCACCCCCTCCCACCCCCTCCCACCCCCTCTCACCCCCTGCTTCCCGTAACGTTTATTTATATTCGGAGTCTGCATATCTCTCTCCCCGCTTAACACGTAGGCTTTCGCGACCAATTTTATCCATAATATAGGTTTTTTGGTGTTCGATTTTTGGGTGAGATTGTGCTGTACTAGTAACGAATTGGAATGTTCTGCTTACGCGACAAACCTCACTAATGGGCTGTGTCGGGTGTTGGCGGGCTTAACGACACATTTTTTTTTTCTCCGGGTCCTCCGGTTTTTTTCCCCTCCACATTTATAATCAACGTGCGTTTAGACTATTTGGCTGCAACTATACATTTCCACGTGATAAGCCACTATTGTTTGTGGCCAGGTCGCTTATGGGAAAGATCCATTTCGCTCAGTGGGCCTTACCTGGTGGTTGTAAGCAAAAAAAAAAAGTCGTAATCCATGAGCTGATTTCATCGCTTCTTCTCCTCCCAGGTGACTGCCCACTCCACAATTATAATAAAACCAATGTAACATCCCTGGTCATCCCCGCACCCCTCGCCGCTCCCACCATTCCCCCCTCGTCCGTCGGCAGCGATAACCCCATGGCGGACATCTACGGGGCCAACCTCTACAGCCGCCACCTGCAGCGGAGCCTGCGGGAGGAGCGCGGCGACCGGCAGGCAGTGTCGGCGCGAGTGCAGGCCCGGGCCGCCGGAGGGCTGGCCGTGGCGCGGCCGGCACGTCCCGGCGGCGGCGGCCGGGACGTCGACGACGACGGCACGGCGAGGACGACGAGAGGGCACGCGATGCACGGAGCCGGGGAGCTCGCCGGAGCCACAGCCCTGGCGTGCCGCTCCATCCTCGTGTGCACGGGCGTATACAGCCCCCACGCGCAGGTGTGTGAGTTGGTGTGTGTGTGTGTGAGTTGGTGTGTGTGTGTGTGAGTTGGTGTGTGTGTGTGTGCGTGAGTTGGTGTGTGTGTGTGTGCGTGAGTTGGTGTGTGTGTGCGTGTGAGTTGGTGTGTGTGTGTGTGTGAGTTGGTGTGTGTGTGTGTGTGTGCGTGAGTTGGTGTGTGTGCGTGAGTTGGTGTGTGTGTGTGTGTGTGTGTGCGCGAGTTGGTGTGTGCGTGTGTGTGTGTGTGCGTGTGTGTGTGTGTGTGTGTGTGTGTGCGTGAGTTGGTGTGTGTGTGTGTGTGTAGTTGGTGTGTGCGTGTGTGTGAGTTGGTGTGTGCATCTGTGTGTGTGTGCGTGTGTGTGTGTGGGTGTGTGTGTGCGTGAGTTGGTGTGTGTGTGTGTGCGTGAGTTGGTGTGTGTGTGTGTGAGTTGGTGTGTGTGTATGTGTGTGCGCGAGTTGGTGTGTGTGTGTGTGTGGGTGTGTGTGTGCGTGAGTTGGTGTGTGTGTGCGTGAGTTGGTGTGTGTGTGTGCGTGAGTTGTGTGTGTGTGTGTGAGTTGGTGTGTGTGTGTGTGTGAGTTGGTGTGTGTGTGCGTGAGTTGGTGTGTGCGTGTGTGTGTGTGTGCGTGAGTTGGTGTGTGTGTGTGCGTGAGTTGTGTGTGTGTGTGTGAGTTGGTGTGTGTGTGTGCGTGAGTTGGTGTGTGTGTGTGAGTTGGTGTGTGTGTGTGTGTGAGTTGGGTGTGTGTGTGTGTGAGTTGGTGTGTGTGTGTGCGTGCGACCCGCGCTCGATTGCCGCTCACGGCCGCCAGTGACGATTATCTGAACCGGTTCTGGGCCTCGCCTAGGTCGACTCAACCTTGAAATGAGTACCCGGTGTGTGGTGCCGCGGTGGCGAGTCGTTAACTACCGTGGGTTCGATCTTGACCCTGACACCTGTATATTTGAATTTTTTTCGTGTTCTTCCTTCCACGTTTAGAATCAGCACGCGTTTAGAGCATTCGGCCGCCATAAATTTCCACGCGATAAGCCACTCCGTCGAGCTATCATTTGTGAGAGCTCAGGCCGCTTCTGAAAACTAAGCTACGCAGCTCGGTGGGACTTTACCTGCTAAAATAAAAATTGTTTCGTTTCATAGTTTAGAACGCCGGCACTTGGGAGACGAAGGTGGCCAGCCGTGGAGCTGGCTGCACGTGTCCCACCCGTCCCCTGAAGGGTTTTCTCACCGTGCGCCCCCCCCCCCCCCTCCAGGTGCCGGAGGACCCGGCGGAGGCGGTGAAGGAGACGGTGTTCCATGGCCACCGCGACTTCCGCTTTGACCCGGAGCTCGTGGAGCCCACCTACACCGTGGAGGACGTCGACGCCGCCGTCGACCTCGTGTTCCGCGAGGAGAATTTCACCCTCGCTTGATCAAGCCATGCTGCACCCTGCCCCCCCCCCCTGCCCCCCCCCCAATGTGCTGCCCCCAATGCTGCCCCCACGCTGCCCCCACGCTGCCCCCTCACACGAACCTCAAGCTGCCCACACGCTGCCCTAACCATGTTCTCAACATTGCCCACACGCTGACCTCATGCTGCCCCCCATGCTGACCGCACGCCGCTCGCACGCTGCCCTCGCGCTACTCCACACTGCCGTGGGCGACTTGGATGATCCGACGGCAGCATCCGGTTCCATCTCCACCCAGTCGGCCCCCTACTGGCATATACCGACGCTCGGGCGCAGGCCGGGGCTGCGTTCACCCTCACGCCGCACAAAGACAGCTGCCACTGGAGATGTCCCCCCTGGGGCCCCCCCTGGGGCCCCCCTGGGCGAGACGGCGGTCTCTGCAGCGGGGGCGTTGGAACGGTCGAGATGACGTCACGCGCCGAGGCCTTTAGCCCGAGCGTCGCCAAAGAAACGCAAACCCTCGTCCGAGGTTGACGGAGGGAGGGAGCGAGCGAGCGATTCCGGCGCGGCAGGCGCTTGCTCGTTCTTGTCGCAACGACGGCCGCTGTGATCCTCGCCGAACACCGGAGAGCCCCTCCCCCACAGGGTCGCCTGGGTCGTAGCGGCACGCTGCGCCCGTATCGCGTCGTCTCCCCGCGTAAGCGACGAAACGTTGCGAGTCCCGGGGTTTCGTTGGAAGAAGAAGCTTGAAACAAACGTGGACCCCCCCCCCCTCCCCGTGTGGTGATGATGTCCCGAAGGCTCAGACAAGCGAGGAGGGCCGAAGAGGTTCCGTCTCCCTGATGTTGTTCATCGTTCTTCCGCGCTTGTAGCGTTCAGCGTCGCCGCAGCTGAGAGCGGCGACGTAGCACGGTTGGCATGGGCCCCCCCCCCCCGCAAGAAATGAAATGTTGGGGGGGGGGGTTCCTTTGCCCAAATTTCCCCAACCGCGCCCCCCTCTAGCGTAACCCCCCCCCCCTCCTCCTCCAGCCCGTGAACCCCAGAGTGCGGTTGCACCGCATGCACACTCGTCGCTCGCTAGCGCTACTGGGCGCTACTGGGCGCTAGCTGGCCCTACCTAGCGCTAGGTAGCCCTACCTAGCCCTACCTAGCGCTAGCTAGGGCTAGGTAGGGCTCCCGGGCAGGCGGGAAGGGAGGAGGGGGTACGTGAGAGCTGTTCCCATGTGGAGCCCAGCGTGTCGCGGAGTCACGGTTTCGTCGTCTCTCGTGTTACGATGTTAATTTATGCGCATGCGTCACGCGTGCACGTGTACATACATACGTGTCTATCTGTCTGCTGCGAGGTGAGCTGTATATTTCCGCATGCGCATCAATCGTACCCCACCCACCCCACCACCACCCCAAGTCGTCAGCAGAGAATGTCGCATGTCGCGCAAAACGCACGATCTTCGCGTTGTCTTGCGGTTCGGGTCCCGTGCCTCGCGCTTCTCTCCGCCCGTCTGTTCGTTTGGGGACACCGCACGACGACGGTGCTGCCAAAGCGCCGTGCTTCGTCGCACCACCAACGTGAGGTCCGGCAGCTGAGCGGTCGCGCACCTTCTTGGCTCTGCTACGTCAACGTCCGTTGACAAACTCTGCATGTTGAGTTTGCTGCATGTGCGTGCGTGTGTGTGCGTGCGTGTGTGTGTGTGCGCGTGTGTGTGTGCGCGTGTGTGTGTGCGCGCGTGGGCATGTGGGTGACGTAGCGGTCAGCGCGCCGCGCTAGACACCCACCGGCTCGAGTTCGACTCCCGCTCACGGCCACCAACACCAGTGACGATTATCTGTACCTGTCCTGGACCTCCTTTGGGTCGACTCGGCCTCAAATGGGTACCTGGTGCGGTGTGTAAACATCGCCACTGGGGAGACAAAGGCGGCCGGGCGTAGTCGTGGCGAACTCCCACCCCATCGCACGGTGTCGGCCTTCGTGGGTGCTCGCTCACAGCACTTGCCCCAACGGGGGTGGGGGGGGTTAATCTTTGTCTGTGCGTAAGTCGAAGTGAGTCGATTATTTTCTCGTGAGATGGGGAGTCAAGGGCGCGCCTCGTACGCTTTTTTTTTGTTTGTTTTACGTTCCTCGTGCTGTATGTGAAAGTTCGCCGCGCACATTCGTCGTCTGGTGACGGTGCAACAGCAACAACAACAACTATAATGAACCACTGTGACTTGAGGATGTGTATCTCTCTCGCTCTTTCTCTCCCGTGCGCGCCGCCGTGGATGTAGCGTCCTCTGCGTTCCTCCTTATTTATAGTCGCGCGTGATCTGTGTTCGGACTTTACTCGGCTCGGGTGTTTTATATCGTTTTAACCGCACGAAGCAATACGGGAAACTCGCACTCCCTTGCCGGATGTACTCGCATCAAGCCTGACGAATTAAAATCCTCGCATCCGAACCGACGCGCGCAGTGTTCGCTCCGTCTGTTTCTGCCAGGAGGAGTGTCGGTCGAGTTTTTACAACTTGACTCCTTATCAATACCCGCGATGTCCATGACCCCCTCGCCTCCTTTCTCACCCCACCCTTCAAGAGCACCTCCCAACAACGGAAGCTGCTTTGCATTACACTGGTCAACACACTTTTTCTGGCATAAGGTATTTCAACGGGTTTAATGTAATTTTGGGGTGCTGATTCCAAATCTGGCATCAGTTTTTGTCTCACATCAGGTTGTTGAGATATCAAATATTGCATTTTCAATAAAAACGGCAGAAGAAAAATAATAAATAAATGTGGATATCTGCATAAAATGATATTATAAACACACTATCCTAAAAATACAGCACCATATTTTAACACTAAAGCAGTCACTGACTCGCAACAACTTGCAATCATAAGTGACAGAGTTAATTTCGGGTGAAATCAATGAAAATGGGGTATGCCGATAGCATAAAATGAGATGTGATAGAGCAAATCTGAGATCAGATTTGGAATCAGCACCTTGAAATTAGTCTAAAACAGCTGCAAAAGTCCATGCCAGAATTTTTTTTTGTTTGTTGACCAGTGTTATTTAATGATCGTCATCCTCATCATCATCAGCCAGATATCCACTGCTGGATGAAAAGGTGGTTACTTTTCGACGTCAGTCACACGCACGATGGGAGCAGAAGACCGCTCATCTCACTGCTGCCTTTGAACTGATTTTCATAATTTTGCAAATCGGTATGATTAGAATCATATTAAACCCATATAATGCCCTGGGTATTTTAAGTTTCTTTTATGAGCAGTTATCCTGGAGGAATCCGGTGAGCTGACGAAGCTTTTTTTCACATGTCCACATGGCCAAAGGCTCCAAGCAGCCTGCAACAAACAGCAAATATATGCACATGTATGTTACGTTGAACTTCTTTCGCACCGTACGTAGCCAACCGTGCTCATGGGAGGTGCGGGTAAAGGACGAGAAAAGTGCTGTAATGGTTACAGTTAACACGTTTCTTGAATTTAGAAATGTAGTTTAACATGTAGGCTTTCACGACCAATATCCATAATCAAGGTGTTTGGGGTTAGATCGCGTAAATATAAATGTGTCGTTAAACCCGCCACCACCCGACACAGCCAATTAGTAAGGGTTGTCACGTAAATAAAACACGCCAGTTAGTTACTAGTTCAGCACACCGGTGTGTTGGAGAGTAAGATCGCAACGTGTAATCACCAGCGAAACGTCGTGCTGAAATGACATTTCTATTTACGCCATATATCCCAAACAACCTTTATCATTTTTCGATTCAAAGCTTTCGTGACTGCAGGGATTCATCTTCTTGGTTCTTTCGGTAAAGTCACGTAGAATGGAAATAATAAAATAATAAAAATAACACAATTAAATAATTCTCACGACGTTTCGGCCACAACGCAAGCAGCCGTCCTGAAGATGAACCTTTATCATGGTTGTTATTATAACAGCTGGGGGGGGGGGGGGGATGGGGTGGTGACGATGGGAGGGAATTCCAAAGCGCAGCAGTGCGGGGGAACAAGCAAACACACCACGAGCGAGAGAGAGAGAGAGAAGTGGGGAGGCCTGCACTCAGCACCAAACAATCACCGCATCCACAGCGCAACCACCACCGCAACCACGACACCACAACAACAACCACGACAACTGCAACCAAATCACCACGACGACACCGCCAACGCGGTTGCCCCGCGGCAACCAGCCAGGCCCCCAAGTCATAACATTGTCACGGCTGGAGGGGAATCAATTGTGTTGACCAATCATCGTCAGCATCGATCGACCTATTCACTCAGCACTTGCTGTACGGCAGTGTTCTTCACTCATTTTCAGAGGGGTGGGAGCACTTTGGCCGATACATTTGAAAACGTTGTTGGGGTTTGACAGCAGCACGACGATGATGTGGGGGGAGATGCCAGGGGCCCGCGGGCCTTGCGATGAAGAACGCCGATTGTACGTTGAACTTCTTTCGCACCGTACGTAGTCAACGGTGGCAATCGGAGGTGCGGGCGGTCAGGGTAACAAAACTAAACATGAAAAAAAAACCCGACAGTCTTTGATATCTTGACTCGAAGCTTTCGTGACTGCAGCAATTCATTTTATTTGGGTCTTTCGGTAAAGTCACGTAGATCGGTTGCAATTGACCTCAGACGCGTGTGCATCCAACGCGAAGCACTAGCAAGTGCAAATAAACATATACAAACATACATTGTGTCCTCTCTGCAGGGGTCGGTGAGCGGAGTTTGATGTTGGATGGAGGGGGTTGTGCAGAAGCGACTCTCTTCCAACATCACTCGTTGAGTCGTGATGACCCCAGAGGCCCTCCCCTCTCTGCTCTCTTGAATTCTCACCTCGCTAAACAAACTAAAAGCGGGTTCCTTTCTCTGTGTTAGAGGCCACATTAAGGATGCCCTCTGTATGTATGTTGAACTTATTTCGCACCGTACGTAGCCCACCGTACAGACGGACTCACTAGAGTTTGTGTACTTGCCCAGAAGCCATAGAACGTTAGGCCAATGTTGGTTTGGGTCAGGGCTATGGTCTGGGTGGCTAGTGTGGTTAGGGTCTGGCTAGTGTGGTTAGGGCCAGGGTCTGGGTGGCTAGTGTGGTTAGGGTCTGGCTCGTGTGGTTAGGGCTATGGTATGGGTGGCTAGTGTGGTTAGGGTCTGGCTAGTGTGGTTAGGGCCAGGGTCTGGGTGGCTAGTGTGGTTAGGGTCTGGCTCGTGTGGTTAGGGCCAGGGTCTGGGTGGCTAGTGTGGTTAGGGTCTGGCTCGTGTGGTTAGGGCTATGGTCTGGGTGGCTAGTGTGGTTAGGGTCTGGCTCGTGTGGTTAGGGCTATGGTCTGGGTGGCTATTGTGGTTAGGGTCTGGCTCGTGTGGTTAGGGCTATGGTCTAGGTGGCTATTGTGGTTAGGGTCTGGCTCGTGTGGTTAGGGCTATGGTCTTGGTGGCTAGTGTGGTTAGGGTCTGACTCGTGTGGTTAGGGCTATGGTCTTGGTGGCTAGTGTGGTTAGGGTCTGGCTCGTGTGGTTAGGGCTATGGTCTTGGTGGCTAGTGTGGTTAGGGCGAGAGGGGAGAGATACTCGATGGGGTAGCTTGTTCTACCCGCTCACAGTATTCCGCACCTCCGCTTTACTAGAAGTATTTATTTATGTATTTTCAGTGTGCGTGGCTTTCTCCCCTGGCATTGATACAGAGCATTTATCTCCACCTTAAGGGGGATTTGTGATATCTCCCAAGGCCCTCTCTTAATCGCGTGACCTCTTTGGCTGAGCCACAAGGTGGGCCACAAGGTGTCGCTACAGGCTCAGCAGCACTCAGCAGACGAAGAACCCCCCCCCCCCCCTTGCAGTCTTGTCGGCTGCTCGGACAAGTGTTGTGAGCGAGCTCCTATTGATGGCCGCAGAGTACGGCTAAACAGTGACTGTGGCCAGACACCACGCCTGGCCACTGGTGATGTTCACACACGCACCACCAGCTACTCATTTATTGTCGAATCGACGCAGTGGAGGAACATGGCACGTTCAGATATTACTCGCCACTGATGTTAGCCGTGAGCAGGAATCGAACTAAGGTGTCAAAGGGCACAGTGCAGTGACCGGACTCTGTTTCATTCAACGCAAAGAAGACGAATATCACCACGCGTAAGCCTTTCACAGGCTGGCAAAGATCCCGAGCACCTCTGAAGACTTTCACTGTGCACGAGGGGGGGGGGGGGGCGGTGTGGCCAGAACACACAAAGACAAAGATAACCCGTATAGCCTCAGCAGACCGTTGGGGGCAAGTGCTGTCAGCGAGCACAACACGCGTGCAGGCACGCACGCACGCAAACACAGACTGGACATCAAACACCGATGATGTCTCTCAGCTCGTGACGACCGCTGTGAACTTTAATTTGACATTTCTGAGCAACGTTGCATCATTCGCAGCGCTCGTAGAAGGCGAATAACACCAGGCAGCAATGATGCGTGTCGGGTCGAGCGGTGGCACATTGGTTAGTGCACTGCGCTATGAACCCGTCGACCTGAATTCGTCCGATTCCCATCAGTGGCGAGTGATAATTGAAACCGGTTGTTAACCACCCTCATCTATTCGCCCATTCGCGTTCACCGGCATGGTGAAGTATAGTCAAGCAACGTCCCCGTGTGGCCGATACGGTGTGGGGAGGCCTTTATCCAGCAGTGGATTGATTCGATGTTGAGAAATGCTTGTGTTGCCCTACGGATATCGGACGAACAATACTGTACTACGCAAACATTCATATTCTTGGGGTCTTTCGGTAAATTCACGTAGATAGGTTCAAATAAAAAAATTGTAGTAATAACAAAAAACTACAGACAATAGTTTTTTTTGTTATTTTCTTTGAACCTATCTACGTGACTTTACCGAAAGACCCAAAGAATATGAATTCCTGCAGTCACGAAAGCTTTAAGTCAAGATTTACGCAAACATTCGTTTCACGATCTCAGCAGTAACGTGTTTGTTCATGGCGCAGTGTGTTCCGCTAATCGTGGTGACAATGGCCTTGAAGTTTATGAGGATTATGTGGTCATGGTCCTGATTATAATCTGCGGGAGCGGTGGGGCAGTGGTTAGCGTCATGTGCTACGAGCCCGGCGACCCGAGTTCAATTTCCGCTCACGAAGAATTACAGTGGCGAATATTTCATCGCTGTCACCCCCCCATACGGTTTACCCCGTATTCTTGTACAGGGAAATTGAGTTTCCAGGTCCATACGGCGTACACCCGTTGAGATGTACAAGGGGCACGAGGTGACCCAACAAGGTCTGACTTGGTCTGTAATAAGGTAGGGCACTGACAAGGGGTTGAAAGGTCTGATATTTTAACGTGTTCTGCATAGACCTCTCCTCGGTCTGAATCGACCTCTCATAGGTCTGAATCTACCTAGGAGAGGACCTACGAGAGGTCGATTCAGCCTTAAATGAGTGTCTGGCGCGGTGTGCAAACATCAGCCACTGGGGAGACAAAGGCCACTGGACGTGGTGTTGGCTACCTTGAGTGCCGTGCCGACCTTAATAGGTGTTCGCTTAATAGCCTATAAGTGGGATCGTTGTCTCTATAATTACTATCACGGTGACGGTGGTAATGGTGGTGGTCTTAATGATGATGGTATTGGTGATGATTATGATGGTGGTGGTGCAATGATAATAATGCTGGTAATGATGATTATATGATTATACTAATGACGTTCAATATTACTATGGTGGATGATGATTATCATTATGGTGGTGCTAACAATAACTGTGGTGGTGTTTGATGATGGTGATGATGATTATATAATTATGCTAATGAAGTTAAGCATTACTATGGTAGATGATGAATTATCATTATGATTGTCGTGGTAACACTAAGTGTGGTGGTTGATGATGATGGTGGCGATGATAACTCGTGACGCAGCACTGCCATCTCCTGGTCACTTGGCAACTCCGCGAGGGTTTGGAAGATGACGACCGCTGGAGTTCCTCCCCAACTTCACATCTCTGAGTTGTTGCGTTGGCGCAATTGTTTCTTCGCTCGTTTCCAGAGGGGGTGAGGTGGTGGGGGGGGGGTCACCCTCGCCAATCGCGAGGGCCACCACATCGCCTGCTGCTGCAGGATGATTGCGACTCGCTCGCCTCCTCTTCTTCGCTGTGCTTGACGACATGCGCAAGTGTCATTGTTTTTTGACGCAGGATTTGCACGCACAGTGTTTCATGCGTAACGTACGTTGATTGCGCTGTGAATAACCGAACCGGTAATGGGAATCCATCGTCAATTATATGCAGACATTAACCCGCCCCAAACTCTGGCCTTCGCACCATGAATGGCTCACAAGTGACGGCATCACATTTATACTCTTAGGTTTTTTCGGTAAAGTCACGTAGGTAAAAATTAAATGAAAACAACTAAATTAAATCACGACGTTTCGGAGGCAACACAAGCTTCTGTCTTCAGGTGGAACTGTTACAGCCAAAATTACTGTAGTACTACTGCACTTACTACAGTAATTTTGTTTTCATTTTATTTTATTCTTACCTACGTGACTTTACCGAAAAAAATCAAATAGTATGGTTCCTTGCAGTCACGAAAACTTCAAATCTAGCATCACATTTATCCGCCGTCTATTTAAGACCGAGTCAGGAGGATTTCTCCGAAACTCTGGCTGTCGCCTGATGATGCCGGTTGTAATTACCGGCGCTACGTCGGACTGGAATTCTAAATGTTGTGGGTTTACTCTCCAACACACCGGTCTGCTGTGCCAGTAACGAATTGGGCACGTTCTGTTTACGTGACAAACCTTACTAATTGGCTGTGTCGGGTGGTGGTGTCGGGTTTAACGACGCATTTGTGTTTACGCGATCTAACCCAAAGACCTCTTGTTACGGATCTTTTCTGTTTGTTTGTATCCTGTCACCTACTGATGTTAGTTTTGCTACTTTTACGTTCGGGAGCTAAATGTATGCCAACGTCTAGCACTGCCTCGCCCTACGAGATGACGTCACAGGGGGAGCCCGCAGGGATTCATCTTCTTGGTTCTTTCGGTAAAGTCACGTAGAAGGGAAATAATAAAATAATAAAAATAAAACATAATAAAATAATTCTCACGACGTTTCGGCCACAACGCAAGCAGCCGTCCTCAGGTGAAGAACAGGTCTGTCGGAAAGACAGGAAAGACATTCCGACAGACCTGTTCTTCACCTGAGGACGGCTGCTTGCGTTGTGGCCGAAACGTCGTGAGAATTGTATTTGATAATGTTTTATTTGCATTATTTAATTATTTCCCTTTGTGAGAATTGTATTTTATTATGTTGTATTTTTATTCTTTTATAATTTCCCTTCTACGTTTGGCTGTGCGTTTGAGAATTACAGTCCGTGCAATATGACAAGAAGAATTAATAACAATTAGTGATGTTTTTTTTAATCTTGCTGTTGTGAAAAGTCGCGGGTTAGGCGTGAGAGGTGACATCGATGGGTTGTCCCACGTGATCGCTCGCACACGCTGGGTTTGCCAGGTGGGAATGTTTTAAATGAAATGTAAAAAAAAGGACCCCATCGCGTAATTACTCTCACTGCCGAGTAAATAAACGGCGTGCGAATGTGGATGGTTTTTCCTGCTGCCTGTCCCCTCGTGTTTTGCTTGGCGCGCACTAAAATCCTTAGAACATTTAAAACATTCTCTCGTTGCTTTTCAAACTTGCGAAAAATTACCCACGTTGCCCCCCACCCATCTATCCTCCCTCCCTTCCTCCCCTCCATCCCCTCCTCCACATCGCCCCCTCCACTTTCCCTGCTCCACATCCCCCCCTCCACATCGCCCCCCCCTTTTCATCGCCCCCCTCCACACCCCCCTCCACACCCCACCCCCTCCACATCGCCCACCCGCTACATCGCCCACCCTTCACTTCCCTCCTCCACACCCCTCCCCCCTCAACATCGCCCCCTCCACACCCCCCCTTCACATCGTCCCCCCTCCACACCCCACCCCCGCCACATCGCCCACCCTCCACATCGCCCCCCCTTCACTTCCCTCCTCTACCCCCCCCCCCTCAACATCGCCCCCCCCCCCTGCTTATCGCCCTCCTCCCCTCCGCATCGCCACCCACGCCCCTGCCACCATCACTCCAAGTGGCGTGTGGCCACGTGACTTGTCACCGCAACGCAGCACCCCGCGGCGCGCGCGCGAGCACGCGCGCCCACGTGCTCCCAATCGGTGGCAACCCGGGCACAGGGCAGGTGGCATGGGACGTGAATCAACGAGTCGCAACAATAGGCAGGCTTTCATCTTCTTGGTCCTTTCGGTAAAGTCACGTAGAAGGGAAGTAATAAAATAATAAAAATAAAACATAATAAAATAATTCTCACGACGTTTCGGCCACAACGCAAGCAGCCGTCCTCAGGTGAAGACCAGGTCTGTCGGGGAGACAGCGTCTGAATGTTCAGACGCTGTCTCCTTGACAGACCTGGTCTTCACCTGAGGACGGCTGCTTGCGAAACGTCGTGAGAATTATTTTATTATGTTTTATTTTTATTGTTTTATTACTTCCCTTCTACGTGACTTTACCGAAAGAACCAAGAAGATGAATCCCTGCAGTCACGAAAGCTTTAAATCGAAAAATAGGCAGGCTGGCTGTCGCTAAATTCGCGTGATTTGAAGCGTTCGTGACTGCAGGAATTACTCTTTGGTTCTTTCGGTGAAGTCACGTAGAAAAAAATTATGAATTCGCGTGCTCGTCGCAAATCGATTTACTGCGAGGATAGATTTAATTATCGCACTCCAGGCCCTCGTTTCACGTTACTATTGTGATGTTTTTGTTTTACGACGGTCTCACCTTGAAACCGGTTCTTACCTGAAACCGATTCTTCTGATCAAAACCGGTTCTTTCCGTGCGCTTGAAAATGCAGGGAATTCAATTCATTATTCAACGGTCACCAAAATCACCCGCAATGCTTTCCCGATCTCGTCAGATCTCGGAAGCTGAGCAGGTTTGGAGGCTGGGTCACTGTAACTCAGGTGATCGACCGCTCCGCATTGACAAACACAATCGGTGTCGAGATTCAATTTTCAGTGCAACCTCCACCACGTGGAGAGCGGTGGTGCGCGCGCTGCGCTACGAAATCAGACGAACCGAGTTCGATTGCCCTCCAACACCGGTGACGGCTATCTGAACCGGTCCTGGGCCTCCCCTAGGTCGACTCGGCCTCAAACGAGTACCTGGGTACGATGTGTAAGCATTGTCGCTCAGGGGGAACAAAGGTGTTGGCCACCCAGGTAGGTGCTCGCGAACAGCACTTGCCCCAAACAGTCTGATAAGGCTACACGAGGATCTTTGTCTTTATCCTCATATTGACCACGTGGGGACGCGAGTGAGCTACGGACGATTTCAATCCCAACTCGAGTCGGCGCCTGTTGCTCAAACCGGCTCAGAGATGCCACCTCGAATCTGAGCAGATGAAGCGCACGCATAATGGTGACAATGATAACGCTGCAATAAAATATAATCGAGGTACGTTTGGGACAACGGCCCTTCTACACTGCAGAGAGACGACCAGGTAAGAATAAGCGCGAACATTCATCCACCTACTCATTCATTAAGTCAGCGTGCGTGTGTCTCTGTACGTAAATGTTACGAATAGGTGGCACAATGGTGAGCGCACTTCGCTACGAGCCCGGCGACACGAGTTCGATTTCCTTCCGTGGCTACTATCAGTAAGGGGCCGTCCATAAATGACGTCACGCGATTTTGGACGATTTTTGCCCTCCCCCAAAATAAAACATGCTTCAAATCGCTTTAAACTATTGTCATTGGAGTGCGTATTTAATGTACCGCTGCACTCTGATGTTGTAGGGAAAAAACATGTATTAAAAAGTCTATTTAATTAAGTAGAACGTGTTGTCTATATATATTTAAATTTGCGCCTTTTGATGTGACGTCACATTTTTCAAACAACCCCCCTCGTCACACATCGTCACAAATGTCTGACCCCCCCCTCCTAGGTGCGTGACGTCATTTATGGACGGCCCCTGTCACCTGAACCACCCCACCCGCCAAGTCGGCTCGGCCTTAATGATTGAGTGACTGATGCGTCGTGTACACATCAGATTCCCGGCCAGGAGCGACATCAGTGGCGAGTGATATCAGAACCGGTCTCGGGACTCCACTAGGTCGACTCGGCCTTAAATGAGTACCCTGCCTGTAAATATGTGCCGTGACAGTCTTAATAGGTATTACAGTGCTGTACGGATAGTCGCTAACGACACTTTCCCCAACCAGTCTGTGGCTCAGTAGAGAATCTGTTCGCCTTTTAGCGTTCTCTGATCTGACACTGGCAGTGGAGACGAGGCCACGAAGACGACTGCCGTCTCTGGTGTCGGCAATATCCGTTGCAAAGCCAATGCCAGTATAGAGTCAGAGCACGTGCGTTTGCACGTTGCACCACGTGTGCGTGTGGTCAGTGCCCTTCCGCTAGCAGTGGCGGGAGGCGGACATTTCAGGGCTGCACTTTAACCAAGAGCGTGAGAGAGCAACACAGCGAAAGAGAGAGAGGGGAGCAAAGTTGGGGAGGGAGCGAGACGGGCTCTGAATCATCATTGAATGGACTATGTGAGATACAGCGCAGGGCAGGTAGTGTCGGGTGTGAGTGTTGGGTAATGTCACTTTATTCAAGACGGTCTGCCCAGCGTGGATGAGTAGGCCAAATACTCTAGTGCTCCCTCGAGCGGAGGCCCTTCCGCCAGTCGTGGCCGAAGCGATGTCAGGACTTGCAAGAGCGAGAGAGGGGAGCAAGGTTGGGCGGAAGGAGGGTGGAGCGAGACGGCCTTCTGGATCGTTGAATGGACTCGAGTGAAATGCCCCTTTCTGGGTTTTCAGTCCAATCTCAGAATGTAATTTGTTATTCAACGCGTTGGCGCCGTGGCGTTTGAAATGCGGCCGTTACAAACCAGATGTGGTGGGGTGGTGAGCGTCGTGGTAACGCGCGCGGCGTGAGCCACGGAGGAGGAGCCGAGTGGCGGTCGGTGCCCGGCCACGGCTAACATCAGTAGCGAATTATACCTGAACCGGTACTGGACACCAGCAGCACCACCAGCACCACCAGCACCACCAGCACCACCACCCCAACTGATTTTCACCAACGCCACACTGACCACCACCACCACAACCAGCAGCAGCAGCAGCAGGGGCCCTCTGTCCACCCGGTAGTATAAATGGGTACAACCACAGATGTGCAGAGGTAGTTAACATCTCGCCGCGCTAGCGAGATGTTAACTACCTCTCTTGGTATGCAGGCGGTCGTGGGTGCGATCCCAATCCTGACGCCTGCTGTAGATTTGGAGTTTGCGTGTCTCTCTCTCTCTCTCCCTCTGGTCGCGTGGTTTTTCTCCGTGGTCCTCTGGTTATTTCCCCCCCCCCCTCCACGTTTAGAATAGACATCACGCGTTTAGAGTATTTGGCTGCTATACATTTCCACGCGATAAGCGAACTCATTGAGCTATAATTTGCTGTGGCGAGGTCGCTTCTGAAAAAGCACTACATAGCTCAAGTGGGCCTAACCTGGTAAAAGAATTAAACTTCATAGTTTATGCTTTTTAGTGGTGGGGTAAAGTGTGGGTAGTCCCACCTTTTCTTCCAAGACGTTTGGCCTGCGTGTAAGAATAGAACAACTTCTCTCTCTCTTTATTTCTCTCTACATGAGGCCTCGAGATGCACCCTCCCCCCCATCTTAGTGGAGGCCCCTTCCAACAGCAGTGGCGTTAGCAAGGCAATTGCAGGGGCTGCACTTTGACGTTCGTAACAGTCGAACGAGAGACCCCCCCCCTCCCCTCTGCAGCTCTCGTTTATATCCGTGAAGAAGTGGACGAGGTGGAGCTGGATGGGGGGGGGGCAACCTTCGCTGACCCTATCTGTAACCGAACCAATAACCAACCTCGTGGGAACAATTCGCTTGCGTGGTGCAGCGGGGTTCTCAACCGGGGGGTTACGCGGACCCCTAGGGGTAACGTGGCAATGTCCCGGGGAGGAGGGTAGGTACGTGAGTTGATTTGTAAATATCTCTGAAATTATATCGGACACGACAGTTATTTTGCTGAATGACCACGTATCACTCCGCCGCCGTAAAACAACTACGGTTAAACATTAGTAATAGGTTTTTACCCTTTCAACTGGTACAAAAAACTGACACCTTTATACAAGGCATCATGTTTGAAATAACCACAACACAAGCAGTCAAAATGCAAACAAAAAGAAACAACTCTGATAATGATATGCACTGTCCTTGAAGTTGATTGGTCCACACCCGAGACAGCTTTCTTAGAGCCTAGTCTCCATTGGTGTTGGACCAGATGACGCCAAAAGGCGTACAACTCAAAAACAGCGCACTATCAGAGTATTGAGAGCTCGGGGTAAGCATTTACACTATGGTTAAACATTTTTTAATCCGTGCGGTCATTCGGAACGATATTAAAGAGCCCCCCCCCCAACTAAACTCGTTGATGGTAAGCGATGTCGGTTTTCCAAGAGTGAGCGGCGAGCGCGAACACGTGGAGGCGTCGTCCCCCTTGAAATTCGTTTTTTATTCGCTGGCAAGTTGCTGAGCTAAGTTAGGATACCTCGGAGAATGGACAATCGGGTTCAACTATCTTCGTACTTTGATTTCCTCAGTGCCACTTGGGGGTGGAGGAAGGGAGGGGTACGCTCGGTTAAATAACAAAAAAATTCAACAAGTAGCCACACAACAGCTCGATAACCGCTGTCACTACCGAAGACTCCCTTCGCCCAGCACAAACACGACTATTAAATGAAACCAAACATTGTCCCCCATCGTGGCTACGGTGCCCCTCCCCACCCCAAACTTGTGGCGGCTGTCGACCGCCGGAGGATGAGGGAGCTCCTCTCGAGCGAGCGCGGACACTGCCACCACCGCCTGCCCTTAGGCGGCGGGGGGGGGCAGGGGGGGGGCTCGTGTGATCCATGGGCGGTGTGAGCGACCCCGACAGGGCGCGCATTCCGACCCCTAAATCGGTTGCTTCCTCCCCTTCCGTGCGTTTCATGTGAGGAGAGAGTCCTGGAGCTACGGGGGGGGGGGGGGGGCACGGGGAAGGGGGCTGCCCACATCTGGGGACCTCCCCACCCCGTCGGCCCCCCCCCACACACACCACCCGCCCCGCCACCCCCTCTTGGCTAATTGTTTGGTGATGCCGCCGATGCTGCTGCGTTGAAGTGGTACTCAAGCACAAATAAAATAAACGCGTTGTCGTCGATAACACCGCGCGCGCGTGTGTGTGTGTGTGGCCTTAAAAGGGAACGATAGGCAACGTTTCGAGCAACGCCCTTCTTAATTGGCGTATGGTGGGGGAGGGGGGGAGGTGTTTATGTAGGGAGCGGTGGTGCAGTGGTTAGCGCGTTGGTAATGATGCCATTATTGTGAGTGACATTATTGTCGCGGATGGGATATTTTTGGTTGAGCGCGCCACGTAAACCGCGAACTAGCCAGCTATGGGGATCGCCGTGTAGTTGGAATGCCATTGTTGTCTTTTGTGGCTTTAACCCTCCGCCACCCGACACAGTTAATCAATTAAGCTGTCACGTGGGGCAAATATGCAAAAAAAATCAGTACAACGGGAATGTTGAAAGGTAAATTAAATGTTCATGGTTTATCAAAATAAAAAAAACTACAAATATCATTACACACTATATCACGATAACATGATGTGCAAATAACCAACATCACTGCCACCACAACGACCATTACACTACCACAATTATCACTTCGCCACCGCGGTAACTAAAACCAGTACCATAACTGCCACCATTATCATACTACCAGAACCACCACTACACCACTACTATTACCATCACCACCACTATTACCACCACCACTACCATCAACAACAACCACCATTCCGCCACTAAGTGGCAGTGACGTCACCACGCGCCTGTGCCAGGCCAGGTGCACTTTGAGGCCACGTCGAAGGTTCGCTGACAGGAGGTCACGGGACAGACCCAGGTGGTGCCACGGGGTTGACTTACTGAGATTACTGGCAGATGCATCACTACTACTGCCACCACCACCGCCATCACCACCACCACCACAACTACCATAACGTCACCACGGTCACCACCCCCCCCCCGCCACTCGTATCAGAGTCGTTGTAATTACGGTTGCTAATACCGCGCCTAATGAGCGAGGTTAAGGGGGTTAAGCCCGACTCTTGACAACTTTATAGGCGCGGCATGCGAGATCCAGTTTCGACTGCTGCAGCCGCTGCTGCTGCTGCGTTCTCCTGCCACGGGGCAGCAGGGGAGAAGGGAGAGAGAGAGGGAGACGGCAGGGAGGGAGACGGGAGTGAGATAGGGGGGATACGGGAGTGAGAGAGAGAGAGACAGGAGTGAGAGGGAGGGAGACGGGAGTTGAGAGAGACTCGCGGTCAGGGCTGAATTCCTCGTGCTATGTATTTCGTATGGGACAGCGTCTGCCTTGTCTGCCCCCTGTATTTCTCTCTGCGTCTGATGTGTCTCTCTAGGTCCCCTCTGCCCCGTGTCTGCACAGCCTCCCCCACATCTTCTTGGTGTAGGGGCCGCCTTGCCCACCCCACGTCACCCCTCCTACCCCCCCCACCCCCCAATTCCACACGGCGCAATTAGAGCCCAGGCGAGCGGGGTCGCGTTACAACGGAGCGGACCTAGAGGCGGGGGGCGGGCAGGGGCGAGCGGAAATGGTCGGAGCACGATGAAAACAAATATCCAGCAGTGACAAAGGGCTGTCAATTAGAAGGACACTGTGACGCAGACTGCCTGCTGGGTGGCAGGAGACTCACTTATCGGACTGGCTTAGCACGTTGTGGGATCTGTCATTATAGGCACGTGCAGGGCTTAAGATTCACATTTTATGGAGTCTCCCAGCGGGACAGTATTTTCAGGAACGCAGCCCCGGACAGCTCCAGCTGAAATGAATCTCTCTGTCTCGGCACGCCAGTGACGAATTTTCTGAATGTGTCCTACGGCTCCTCTCGATCGATTCGGCCTCAAATTTTGGAAACATTAGCATCGGGGAGACAAAGGCCGCCGAGCGTGGTGGCGGCCACCCGTCCCTCATGTTCCGTGCCGGCCTTAATAGGTGCTACTCGCTAAATATTGTAAAGGCTACGTGGGGGGGAGGGGGGTAATCTTTGGGTTTGTTCCACCACCCCTATCCTCTTTACCGTCAACAGCCCGCCGCACTGACCTGCGTGGTGAAGTATGGTCAAACAACCCACATGGTCTACACGGCGTTGCAGAGGAGGGGAGGCCTTAATCCAGCAGTGGATTAACACAAGGGTCAGGAACGATGCTGGCACTGCCCCTTGAATGCCTCGTTATTTTTGTCCCTCTCCGATTAGCACGGTTGGCTACGTACGGTGCAAAAGAAGTTCAAAAATAGATAGATACGTAGCCCCGCAACAGCCGATGAACTTAAACTGTCTTCATTTTACCAGGGAAGGCCCACTGAGCTATCAAAAATTATAGGTCAACAAAGTGGCTTGTCGTCGTGTGGAAATTCACAACAGCCAAATTATCTAAAAGCGTGACGTTGATTCTAAATGTGGAGGGAAAACCCAGAGGACCCGGAGAAAAATCCACGCGGTCACTACGAGGAGAGAGAGAGAGAGACGCAAACTCCAAATATGCAGCAGGCGTCAAGGTCAGGATCGAAGCCACTGTAGACCAGGCGAGGTAGTAAACATCTCGCCACCGTGGCACCTATAACAACCAGTCGTGGCACTGTGGTCGCCTATTCTATCCAAGCGCGATCCAGGCTTAACTCCTGCTGAGTTTCCGAGCTCAGGCGAGATGGAGCGCATTCCGGGCGATTGGCTCATAGGCTGAAGCTTCATTAGGCTTGTTATTATTATTATTACGCCAATAATTACAATAATAAGCGATGCTATTCCATGCGGCATCGACAGTGGCGATTGGGATGGAATTCGTCGCTCAGGGACGCTGCGTAAACAGAGGAAACGGCTCTGAGCGATCTCAACTCCGCGTGTAATTGCAGACTCGCTCTCTCGCTCTCCCTCGCCACCACTCTCGCCCTCTCTGCTTCTCTCTTTATCCATCTCTGTAGTTCTCTCTCTATTGGTGTACAGAACGAGGAAAAAGATGCTGGAAGGTGACACTGACGGCTGCTCTGTGCTTCCAGTGTTCAGGGGCCTGCTTAAGGCGCGGTTCTGGCTGGAACACGCGTACCACACACATGTCGGTGATGTGCACGTCTTCTTCAAACGCTGGGGAGCCGGAAAGGCCCCTCTCTGTACCAGCGTGGACGGCACCCTCGTGTTCACCTTCTGAAGCGCTCGCTCGTCACCGTGTCGTGCGCGATGACCACCACCACCACGTGACTTTTCTTTCGTGTTGTGCGCGGTGCTTTTAGCGCCACAGCGCGTGGATTTGTAGCGTTTATTTTCATTTGTTTGCTGGTGACTGTGTATTTCATATCGAAATCGCCTCCAGTGCTTTTGCTGCTGGCGGCAATAAAAGTTGTTTAAAATTCAAGTGTGTCTCGCCATTCACATCTATTGAAACACAATTATAAATTAATTAACTCTCCAAGCCCCGTCTGTCCCCCCCTCTCTCTTTCGCCACTTCTCTTGTAGTGTATGTTGCTTGAACTTCTTTCGCACCGTACGTAGCTAGCCGTGCGAATCCGAGATGCGGGTGAAGGACAACAAACTAAACACAAACAGCAGCTCTAAATAAATTAGTTTTCAATCTAGATTAAAAAAAATTATAATAATATCACTCTTACTTCGCTCGCTCGCGATCTTCATCATTCTATCTCTCATTTCTCGAATCTTTCTCTCCCTCTCGTTCGCTCTCTTTTTAAATCCTTTATATTAAGTTCGCTTGCTTGCTTGCGCGCTTACGACCGTGCAAATCTTTCGGTCGTTTTTTAACCCACTTCCCGTGATCCAATCGAGCTGACATTTTGCACACAGACTCGTTGTGCGTGACAATTTATTTTCCTGAAAAAAATTTCCAAAATTTTCCATTTTTTGGGATTTTGTTTTCATATTTAATTTAAAATACCAATGTGATAAAAATGAAACTCTTACTCAAGAAAAACAGAAATGAATAATAAAATAAAAAGGATTTATAGTGAAAAACTTTGTTTTTACGGGTTAATTTTTTTTTTATGATCAGTGGAAACAAGAAGATGCTCGATGTATTCGGCACTTTGCTTCGTTCATCATTTCGTATTTTTTTTTTACTTAGCTTTATGTAAAACTCCCACCTCTCGCTCACTCTCTCGGTCACTCTCTCGCTCATTCTCTCGCTCTCTCGCGTTCTGCACGCAGCCCTTCTCGCAGTCCGACGGCCTCCGACGGGTAGCTCGTTCGCTCTCCCTCTCTGACTCTCTCCTTTATCTCTCTCTCCCACTCTCTCTCTCTCGCAGGCGCTCTCGCTTGCACGCTGTGCGGCCCGCTGCGTGATGAAGCAGGCGGAGGAGAAGGAATGGAAGAGGGGGAAACTGCGTTCAATTGCTCTCAAGCGTTGCCTTTGAGGCGCCTGTAATTGGACAAAATTGCGCGGAAACACACGCGGTGTGGGCTCGCATCTCTCCCTGCTCCTCCTCCTCCTCGGAGCAGGCCCGATGGGCGCTCGCCCCCTTGCGTTTGACACGACCGAGGGGGGTCGCCAGCAACCTTTCAAGGAAGATGAAGAGCCTTGTTTGTTGTTTTTTGTCAATGAGTAAAATCGTTTCGAGAGCCGCATCGCGCGTGGAGCAGCAGCAGCAGCTACCTGTGCACAAACACAGCAGCAGGTTTCTAGGTAAGATGACTAAACGCGCATCCTGACTTAAATACATATAATAGGCGATGGAATAAACTGCATTTTTCCCCATTTAGTTCTTCTTCGACAATACAGTTCGACTGTTGTACATTTTGTTGTCAACAAGACATGCCATAGTCACCCATTCCCTACCATATTGAATAAATGATCTTTACGCTAAAATTTTTAAGATTTAAGTTTTTTTTTTAAACGGCTGCCCGCAACGGGGCAGCCAAAGAGCCGCATGGGGGAAGCCAAAGAGTCACATGGGGGAAGCCATAGAGCCGCTGCATTGCGGCTCTGGAGCCACAGGCTGCCGACCCTATGGACATGACCGAAACAAAGAATCAGATCCCCCAGCATGGCCCCGAACAGACTGTTAGGTGCAAGTTCTGTTAGCGAGCACCCATGAAGGCCTGCACGGCAACACCACGAGGCTGGGTAGGAGGGCGGGAGGGGGGGGGGGCGGTGGCCAGCACCACGCCTGACCACCTTTGTCTCCCCAGTGCCGGTGTTTAAACACCGCACCAGGCAGTCACCTACAGGTTGAGCCTACCTACAACTCCCCTATCTATGCGACCGCGAGCAGACGCAGACCCGCGCGCACACACAGCACACACACACAGAGCACACACACACACAGCACACACACACACAGAGCACGAGCGGGGAGAAAACCCAGCACAGGTTCGGAGGCTCGGAGAATCACTCGCAAACCGATCTTCGTCCCGAGATCGGAAATCGACCTCGGGACAAATCTCGCCACGTTCACGACTGCGCTAACCGCTGCGCCACCGCTCCCACCGCAGCAGCAGAAGTCCCATGTAGGTCTGCCAGGGAGTGCGTTTGGCTGTGCTTGTGAAGGGCTGTCGCTTTGGGCCAACGATAGAATGCGTCAAGATGCCCCCCCCCACTCCACACACACACCGACTCTCCTGCCTACCCGTCTCGTGGATGATGAGAACGCCTTCTCACGATCTCCACAGGGATCCATCAGAAGAGAGCCCCCCTCGAGCCTTGCTAAGCCGTCGCTGTGTGTGTGCTGTGTGCTGTATGCTGTGTGTTCTGTGTGTGTGTGTTCTGTATGCTGTGTGCTGTATGCTGTGTGTGTGTTCTGTGTGCTGTGTGTGTTGTCTGTGTGTGCTGTGTGCTGTATGCTGTGTGTGTGCTGTGTGTGCTGTGTGTGTGTGCTGTATGCTGTGTGTGCGTGCTGTGTGTGTTGTGTATGTGTGTGTGTGCTCTGTGTGCTGGGTGTGTGTGTGCTGTATGCTGTGTGTGTGTGCTGTGTGTGTGTTCTGTATGTGTGTGTGTTCTGTATGCTGTGTGTGTGTGCTGTATGCTGTGTGTGTGTGTTCTGTATGCTGTGTGTGTGTTCTGTATGCTGTGTGTGTGTGCTGTATGCTGTGTGTGTGTGTTCTGCATGATGTGTGTGTTCTGTATGCTGTGTTCTGTATGCTGTGTTCTATAAATGTTGGAAACAAAAAGAGGCACGCGCGGATTAGAGATCGCACGCAGGTTAAGGACATCAATTCGACGTTTCGAGAAAAGTGAGTGGGTCCTGGGCAGGACGCATCACGGGTAGAAAAGAGGATTTTGACCGATGTTCGATAACAATTGATCGAGAATAATTGCGGAGTGGGCAGTCACCTGGGAGGAGATGGCGCGATTAATTCAACTCGTGGAGTAGTTGTATTCATTTACTGTACCAGTTGAAGAGCTATGCGGCTCTTTTTGCAGAAGCGACCTGGCCACGAATGATGGCTCGACGAAGTGGCCTGATCATCATCATGGTGCGGACATTTATAGCAGCCAAATACTCGAAACGCGTGATGTCGATTTCTAAATGTGAAGGGGGGAGAAAAGAAACCGGAGGACCCGGAGAAAAATATCCACGCGACCACAGGAAGAGAGAGAGAGACGCAAACTCAAAATATACAGCAGCAGGCGTCAGGGTTGGGACCGAACCCACGACCTCCTGTAGACCAAGCGAGGGAGTTAACGTCTCGCCACAGCGGCACCCCATGACAGCTGCTTGGGGGGGTGGCGTCATCCATTCATCCAGCAGTGGATTGAGCATGGGGGGATGATGATAATGATCGTGGCAGTGTCCCCTTCGTACGCGCTTTGTGAATCGTGAACTCATTCTTGTGACGCTGCTCTGTGTTGCGCCGCTCCCCGCGGTGTTTTCGGTTGGCGCCGCGTGCTGTCCGGCACCGATGTCCGACGTTTCGCTCCACGTGCCGGGAGCTGCTGCTCCTCCTTCCTCATCATCCCCCACCCTCCCTCCTCCTTCAGTTGTCCAGTTCCAACGAAGAACCTTTCCAGCACGTGTCACGAAACGTCGGACAACCACGCAGAACAACACGGCGGTACAACCGGTAACGGTCGCACCTACGCTTCGTGACCCGTGAAGCTATTTTAACATTCGTTCTGGTCACCTATGCAATGTGGCCTGTGACCACCTGAATGTGAAAGTGAAGTTGTTGCTCGGCATCGACATCAGCAGCCGTACGAAAGAAAAATAAAAGACCTATCTCCAGCACTATCCAGGCTCGGAAAAGAAACCCTGCTTAGCTTATCTTCCGAAGTCTGGCGAGATCGGGCGGCGTATTCGGGGATAAATTTGGATCCGTATGGAATCCATTCGGTTGCACACCCGCACACAAAGACAAAGATCTCCCGTATAGCCTTAACAGACTGTTGGGGCAAGTGCTGTTAGCGAGTAGCAAGCCTATGTGTGTGTACACAAGTGCACACACAGACACGTACACACACACACACGCGCGCGCGCGCGCGCCCACAACTCCACTCTCAATTATGCTCTCCGACAAATTGCTCCAAGGTGCACGCACAGCGGCACATCGTTCTTTATTAGCCGCTCATACCTCGCCGCGCCATGCGTCTCTCCTGCACCCCTTGGTGGTGGTGGTGGGGTGGTAACGGGAGGAGGGAGGGCGGGGGTGGGGATAGGAAGAGAGGGTGGCCGGGATGAAACATGGGGTTGGCACACCAACTCATGCACCACCCCGGATCGCTGCTTTCATCTTCATCTTCCCGTACTGAGCAGCGTGGTGAAGTATGGACGAATGACCACCCGCACCCCCCGCCGCCGCCTCGCCCCACCCACCCACCCTTACGACAACCCGCAAATCGTAGGGAGGCCCTCGTTTGCCGCTGGATGGGCAAGCGTTTATTTATTTTTCAAATCTTTTAAATGAGAGTTGGACCGTTCTGACTGAGCGCAGTTTCTCCGTACCCGCTCTGTGGAATTCCATCCCCCCGCCTCCCCCCCTCCACCTCCCTCCCCCCTTCCCCCCGCTCGACTAATGACACACCATCCTACTAAACTAAACTTTAAATCTTGACTTGTAGCTTTCGTGACTGCAGGAATTCATATTCTTTGGGTCTTTCGGTAAAGTCACGTAGATAGATTTCGATTTAAAGCTTTCGTGACTGCAGGGATTCATCTTCTTGGTTCTTTCGGTAAAGTCACGTAGAATGGAAATAATACAATGATAAAAATAAAACATAATAAAATAATTCTCACGACGTTTTGGCCACAACGCAAGCAGCCGTCCTCAGGTGGAAAACAGGTCTGTCAAGAAGACAGAGTAGATAGGTTCAAAAATAATAATGAAAAATAAACAAAAACCTACGACGTTTCGATCGCAATACAAGCGACCGTCATCCACCTGTTTTTTTGTTTATTTTTTTATTTATTTTTACCTATCTACGTGACTTTACCGAAAGACCCAAAGAAAAACAAAACTTTTTTTTATTTTTATTTTACCAGGTAAGGCTCACTGAGCTGTGTAGCTACTTTTTTCAGAAGCGACCTGGCCACAAAGAATAGCTCAACGAAGTGGCTTGTCGATGTGGAAAACATTATAGCGGTCAAATACTCTAAACGCGTGTTGTTTCTAAATGTGGAGGGGCGGGGGGGAAACCGGAGGACCCGGAGAAAAATCCATGCAACCACAGGGATAAAATGCAAACTCCAAATATACAGGGCGTCGGGATCGAACCCACGAACCTCCTGTATGCCAGGCGAGGTAGTTAACATTTCCTAGCCACCGTGGCGCCCAATCCACGTTCAGCTGCCGGGAGAGACGGCGCGCTCTGATCTGAAGGCTTCCGTCCGTGTCGCCGGGCGCGCGACAAACCAAGAGCCTGGCTCTAAGCCTCCACGTCGCTATCGACCTTCGATTAGCATGGTTGGCGACGTACGGTGCGAAAGAAGTTCAACAAACATTGACCTGCCCGGTCATTCCGTGGGAAATGTGTGCGTTATACATTGTGACCTATATAACAGAAATATATTTGTATACATTATATTATAAATTAGTCAGCTCCTCTATGAAAGCCAGCCTGGCTGCGTCGCAGGAAAAAATGGTCGAGTGACAGAGAATAAATTAAATGCTGATTGAGTCCAAAAGTATTTGAGAACTTAAATAAATGTTTGGCCACCGATTACAACTCCTATTATTATTCCTGCTACTACCACCACCACCACCACCAAGTACGCGCATAATAACATTGTTGCGCGGGTCCCATTATGATTATGGGTTTGGCCTCGGAGGGGATTTGTTCGCCGCGTTTGCAAAGGGGGCCCCGAGTATCGATTGCACCGCAGCGCTCGTTTGCGTCTCGCATTGCGCGAAGAGTCGTGCGTGACTCCTTTCTCCGCTAAATTATAATTGCGCCCTCGGCTCATGGCGCAGCCATGTGCGGGCCAGGTGCCCCCTCCCCTACCTCCCTCCCCCTGCCCCTTACCCCCGCCCCCCCCATAATATCCTGGCGTCCGAAAGAAAGAAAAAGCAAAGTTGGGGGAAGAGACCAAAACTTCTGGATTATTGAATAGCTCGAGTGAAATGCATGCCCTGCCATCTGGGTTATTAGGAAGCCACTGGATGCTGTGCACTTTTAAACCTCGATTGAAAACTAATTTCTTTCAGAACGGATTTTTGTATTTCGTTCCATTTGCACTGCCCCCCGCACCTCCGATGACCACGGTTGGCTACGTACGGTGCGAAATAAGTTCAACACATGCATACGGCCCAATATCCGTATATAAATTTCGATTTAAAGCTTTCGTGACTGCAGGGATTCAGCTTCTTGGTTTTTTCGGTAAAGTCACGTAGAAGGAAAATAATAAAAATAAAATATAATAAAAGAAAATTCTCACGACGTTTCGGCCACAACACAAGCAGCCGTCCTCAGGTGAAGAAACAGAGCAGTGTTCATTGGGACGCTGTCTTTCCGACAGCTCTGTTTCTTCACCTGCTTGTGTTGGGCCGAAACGTCGTGAGAATTTTATTTTATTACGTTTTATTTTTATTATTTTATTATTTCCCTACCGAAAAAAACAAGAAAATGAATGCGCATATAAGTTGTTATTCAAAGCGTCCACGCTGCCGCAGCGGTGTTAATGGTGATTAGCAGCAGCAGCAGCAGCACACTTGGGCTTGCAATCCACAGTGTCGCCGATTCGATTCCACCTACCCGGTGCAGCTGTTGGAACAATGTGGCAAGGCCCTTAAATGATCACCTGGCCTCTATGCAACCGGTGGCATTTATTATTATAACAATCCACTCCTCTATGTGAGGTACAGCGCAGGGCAGGTTGTGTCGGGTGTGGCGCTGTTAAGCGCTGGGTAATCTCACTTTATTCAAGACGGTCTGCCCAGCGTGGATGAGTAGGCCAAATACTCTAGTGCTCCCTCGAGCGGAGGCCCTTCCGCCAGTCGTGGCCGAAGCGATGTCAGGACTTGCAAGAGCGAGAGAGGGGAGCAAGGTTGGGCGGGAGGAGGGTGGAGCGAGACGGCCTTCTGGATCGTTGAATGGACTCGAGTGAAATGCCCCTTTCTGGGTTTTCAGTCCAATCTCCGAATGTAATGTGTTATTCAACGCGTTGGCGCCGTGGCGTTTGAAATGCGGCCGTTACAAACCAGATGTGGTGGGGTGGTGAGCGTCGTGGTAACGCGCGCGGCGTGAGCCACGGAGGAGGAGCCGAGTGGCGGTCGGTGCCCGGCCACGGCTAACATCAGTAGCGAATTATACCTGAACCCCCCCCCCTCCACCCTGTAGATCCGTGTTCTTCATCGCAAGGCCCGTGGGCCATTGACGGACCTACTGGTGGCCTTTAGTGCAGCCCCTGATGTGCGACCGCTGAATATACACAAATGGTGAAAACACTTCCCCCCACCCCCCCAATCATCATCATCATCATCGTACTGCTGTCAAACCCCAATGAGTTAAATTGTGTGGCGGCCCTCCTCACACTGGTAATGTCTTATCGGCGAAAGTGTCCTCCCAACCCCGCCCCCCCCCCCCTTCTGAACATGAGTGAAGAACACTGCCTGACACCAACACGCGCTCATTCAGCGTGGTGAAGTATGGTCAAACAATCCTCACGACCCAAAGGTCGTCTGGAGGTTTTCATCGAGCAGTGGATTGACAAAGGAGCTGTACTTCGCTGTCTCCTCGACAGACCTGGTCTTCGCCTGAGGACGGCTGCTTGCGTTGTGGCCGAAACGTCGTGAGAATTTTTTTATTATGTTTTATTTTTATTATTTTACTATTTCCCTTCTACGTGACTTTACCGAAAGAACCAAGAAGATGGATTCACCGTTTATTATGATGATTATTGTATCAGTAGGATTGCTTACACGCGGGGGCACAAAGCGTGAGGACACGTGTGCTCCTCCAGCAACGCGGCTCGTGTAAGTGAAGTGAAGAGCAACAGGATGTTAATTGTTTATCATCATCATCGTCATCAGGCCTTCATTTCTCACGAGTAGTTATGTTAAGGGAATGCTTCTAGGCCGGCTGGGAGTAATCGCCACATCGGCGTCAGGAACTCGATGGGATTTTGCTTGGTAGCATGGGCATGGAATCTTGACTTAAAGCTTTCGTGACTGCAGGAATTCATATTCTACGGGTCTTTCGCTAAAGCCACGTAGATAGAAAAATAGTAAAAATATATCACGACGTTTCAATCGCAACACAAGCAATCGTCATCAGGTGAAAACATATAGCGGGAGAGCTGCTGAGGCAGGATGTTAACACATTCCTGCGGAGGGAGCTGGTAGGAACGTTGGGTTGTTCGGTCAATGGCCAGGGTCAACGGCGGCGTGGTGTATTCCGCAAATATGCCCGACTGTGAGGACGGGCACAAGCCGGCGTGAGTAGGTTGAACGTTGAGTTTTATAAGGGCACCACGGAGTGACCAGCCCCTCCCCACCCAGCCCCACCCCTCCCACCCCCCACCCAGCCCCACCCTCCCCAGCCAGCCCCTCCCCACCCTCCCCTTCCCACCCAGCCCCTCCCCACCCTCCCCACCCAGCCCCTCCCCACCCTCCCCTCTCCACCCAGCCCCACCCCTCCCATTTTTGGATGCACGACGGACGGACAGAATAATCCCCTGTGGGCTGGTGTAACCAGGAGGTTCCTACCAGTATAAAGGTTTGAGATGGGTGTAGTCCAAGGGTCATAAGCGATGTGGGCGGGGCTAGAGATGAAATTTGCGTGTAAATGTAAGATCGGAGAGCTGAGCTCCTTCACGACGACTAAGCTGTAGAGATGGCCATTGTATTGTGAGAGATTAGCATGTCAATGTAGGAAACACGAAAACCACCGTCACATCGAGGAAAACGAGCAACGGTGGCTGTGTTAGTGAGACATTTAGCCTGTTAATGTGAAGACATTTAACATGGTAATGTAACTCAGAGAGTCGAAAATAACTTCTAACATCGGCAGATAGGATGGAAACATCAAAGCCAGTTATGACTTAAACTGGTTAATAACGTCCTTCCAACGATTGCTCAGTTTGTATCCATCTTCTCGGTTGAAATTTTGTCAGTGTTTATATATCTGGATGGCTTCATGAATGAATTTTTGCTGATAGCCAGTGGGTTTGCAGAGTACCTTCGTCTTGGAAAAATAAATTTCGTGTGTGCCCACAGCGTTAAAACAATGATCAGCCACGGCCGAGGTATTGGTCCTACCGTGTTTCAGATCTGCCTTATGTTCACGAACACGGTCCGAGACATGTCGCTTAGTTTCCCTAATATAACTACTACCGCTGCCACAGCTTAGTTTGTAGACGCCGGGGTATTGCATGTCAGGGATCACATCCTTCACAAATGGGATCAGATCACGAATTTTACGTACTGTGTTGAATGGAACTATGGCAAGGTGATGGTTATGATTGGGTCCTCAAATGGTTCTTTGCCAACGGTTGGGGTGACAGCTTTACGGATTGTGTAGTCTGAATATCCATTCTTCTTGAGGGCTTGGTGTACGTGCCCCAGTTCACTGGCTAGGTGGTGATGGTCGGAAACCCAACGATCTCAATGGTGTAGAGTTTTGATGAGGCAATTCTTCTGGGATGGATGGTGGTGGGATTCATGGTTCAGTGTTGTATTTGTATGTGTTTTGGGTGATTTGCTTAACTTTCTTGTACTTTGCACTGCGATCGTGTTTGTGTACTGTTTGTTGTTGTAACGTTCCTACCCCGTGCCCATACCGGACATCTGTGATAGAGCTTTATAGCTCATCGGATTCATCCAGTATAATAAATATGATGTATTGTGAGCTTCTGCGAGAATACAAGGAGAGTAAGTCCACAGCAATTCGTAATGTTGTGGATTTAGTCTCCAACACACCGGTGGGCTGACTGTGTCGGGTGGTGGAGGGTTACAACACATACTTACGCGATCTAACCATAAAAAACATTGATTATGAAGGTACGCATATACATCATCATTAGCACCTCCGATTAGCACGGTTGGCTACGTACGGCGCGAAAGACGTTCAGCATGCATACACACATCATCCTACTTATTGTTCCCAATATTCCTAGAGTTCTAGGAGGGAAGTAGAGGAATTGAGGACAAAATATGGACAGCGAGATGGGATGTCACTCGATGGCAACATAATTTTGCGATCTGCGTTACGCACTATTTTTAATGGGCTGATCGTAAGGGTTCTGGAGAAAGCTGGTGTTGAAAGAAAACTGTAAGAGGTGATAAAGTCAAGAAAGCTTGAACTACTTTGGTCATGTCATGAGAATTTTTTTTAAAGTTGTTTGGAAAAGCAGATGATGCAAGGCACAATACTAGGTCCACGTGCGCGAGTAAGACCCAAGGATGACAATGGATGGGATGACATCAAAGCATGGACGAGACTCACGCTGGGACAGACAATGAGGATAGCAGAGGACAGACGTCAGTGGAGAAGGCTTGCCCATGGTGCGGCCAACCCTCGCATGGAGGACGGCTGAAGACAAGACAAGATCGTAAGCCGTGGGCGAATGCCTCTTGAAGCCGCGTGCATCTCTCCTGATGATCCAGACATTAACCCATAAAACTCAAAGTCAGCGCACACACGGGAAGAGAGAGAGAGGAGAGCGCTTCGTATGTGCAGAGAAGCAGACAGATGGCACGCGAGGTTGGAACGTAATGGACAACAGGTGTGGTTCTACTAAGATTTTTACAGCCACTGTTTCTTTGTTAGTTTTAAAACATCGGGTTCATATTGGTGCACATGATGATGGTGGTGATGATGGTAATGCCCCGCAAAAAAACCATCGGATGTTGAACGCCGAAGTAAATGCATCCAAAATAAATCGTCATCATCATCATCATGATCGGCAGCATTAACGCCATCCATGATCAATCCACTGCTGGATGAAGGCCTCCCTGAACCGCTGGGATTATATTGCCATAATTCACGCTGATGAAGGGGTCTAGTATAGTACACCTTTGTTTGTTTAATCCACTGCCATAGAATCCATCATTGCCTAAATGGTGCTGTGTCTTGCTCTTGGCCGCTTAGCGTCTTGATTAAAACATATATTTGTATCTTCTTGGTTCTTTCGGTAAAGTCTACGTGACTTTACCGAAAGAACCAAGAAGATGAATCCCTGCAGTCACGAAAGCTTTAAATCGAAATATATTTGTATTTTTAAAGCATTTGTCCAACATGCCGAAGCAGTGGTCTATGCACACGCACACACACACACCACAATCCGCTGGCTTCTAGCGAGGCCAGTGTAAATATATCGCGAGAGAGGGTCTCGGGGCATTGCCTCACGGCTCCGATCGAAATAGCAGCGCGTCTTTGATGGCTTTAATTAATGTATTTTCATTCCCCCTGAAAACCTCCACTCCCATCCTTCGAGCCCGCTCCCTCCTCCTCCCCCCGCCGCTCCACGTAAAGATACAGATTCCCCGTATAGCCTTAACAGACTCGGGGCCAAGTGCTGTCAGTAAGCAACTATGAAGGAAAACGTGGGACGGACGCGAGGTTCTGGTATGGGCAACGGAGCGCGCGGCCGCCTCGATCTGGCGATGTTTGCACACCGCAACAGGTAATCATTTAAGGCCCAGTCGACCTAGGGGTCGCTGGTGTTGGCTGTGAGCGGGAATCGAACTCGGGTCGCCGGGTTCGTCACGCGGCGCGTTAACCGCTGCGCCACCGCTCCCCACTAGACAAAGAGGAAGGTCCCCTATGTAGCCTTAACAGACTGTTGGGGCAAGTGCTTTTAGCTAGTAAGCACCTAGTGAAGGCCGGAACGGTACACGAGGGGGTGGGTGGCCAGCACCACGCCCGACCGCCTTTGTCTCCCTAGCGGCGATGTTTACACACCGCACCAGGTACTCATTTGAGGCTGAGTCGACCTAGGGGAGGCCCAGGACCGGTTCAGAAAATCGTCACTGGTGTTTGCCGTGAGCGGGAATCGAACCTGGGTCAGCCAGGTTCGTAGTGCAGCGCGCTAATCGCTACACCACCGCTCCCCACTGGATACCCACACCAAAGACAAAGATCCCCCGTGTAGCCTGTAACAGACTGTTGGGGCAAGTGCTGTTAGCGAGTAGCACCTCATGAAGGCCGGCAGGGCACGCGAGGAGGTGGGTGGCCAGCACCACGCCCGACCGCCTTTGTGTTGTTGCACACCGCACCAGGTACCCACATTCCAATAACCCGCCATTCGCCACTAAGTGACGGTGACGGGACCCACACACACACACATATACCCCCACACACACATATACCCACACACACACATATACCCACACACACACACATATACCCACACACACACTCACATATACCCACACACACACATACACACACACACATATACCCACACACACACATATACCACACACACACACATATACCCACACAAACACACATATACCCACACACACACATATACCCACACACACACACGGACTGCACGTGCAGCCCAAACGTTGAAGCCTCCTTCAAAGATAACACGAGTTTAAAAAAGAACAAAAAAAAATCCCCCCGCCGTATGGATGATGAAGCCATCAAGCGTGGACCTTAAGAAAACACGAGCACGTGTTATTGCAGAAAGGCGATAGCGTTCCTTGCCAGCGACATCCAATTAAAACCCGCGGTATTAATTACGCAAAACCCCCTACCGCCCACCCTTTGTGCGTGAGACGAGAAGGTGGCAGCTCTATAGACGAGTGGCTGAGCGAAGTAGCGGCCGACTGCTGCTTCTGCTGCTGCTGATGTAAAAAAAACGTTGCACAAATAGAGCGGTGGGTGGGTGGGATTGGAGCTCTTCCAATGTGTCCTAGGACGCGGCGATGTGCAGGATTTCATGGATCGAATGGCGCCTCCAGTGGTTAAACAGGGTGGCCCATCACAGTCTGTTCTATACTCGCCTTTTGCCAAGGACGGGTGTATTGCAGACCGCGACGTGATATATTCACTGCATTAATGCGTGTGCAATTTGTAATGGCGCGGTGACATAGACTTCTTTCAGTAGTAGGTTTTTACCCTTTAAACTGGTACAAAAACTGACACCTTTATACAAGGCATCATGTTTGCAATAACCACAACACAAGCAGTCAAAATGCAAACAAAAAGAAACAACTCTGATAATGATAATGCTATGCACTGTCCTTGAAGTTGATTGGTCCACACCCGAGACAGCTTTTCTTCGAGCCTAGTCTCCATTGGTGTTGGACCAGATGACGCCAAAAGAGTTGTTTCTTTTTGTTTGCATTTTGACTGCTTGTGTTGTGGTTATTGCAAAAATGATGCCTTATTTAAAGGTGTCAGTTTTTGTACCAGTTTAAAGGGTAAAACCCTACTACTATATTTTGCCACTGGTAAAAGAGGTCTCATAGTGTAAAGACTTCTTTCATTTTAAGGTTATAATCCCTTGTTCATCACGACGTCCTTTTTACTCCGATGTCTCAACAGCGTGACGGAGATCACGTGACGTGAGGGTTCTGCCTTTGTCGTGAGGGCTGTAAGTTGACGCCGAGGAGGGGGGAGGAGGCGCCTCGCCCCCTCCCATGTGGAGTGACGTCACCCGCTAATTAATATTAATAGGGGGGGGTGTCCATTTGGAGGACGTCACCTCTTCATAAATATTAATGTGGGGGGCTGTTCGATGTAGAGTGACGTCACCCGATCATGATCATTAATGAGGGGGGAAGGGTCCATGTGGAGGACGTCATCCGTTCATGAGTATTAATGAGGGGGGCTGGCCGACGTGGAGTGACGTCACGCGTGGGACACAGACATTCTTGGCTCATTATAGTAGTACATAGGGGCCGTCCATAAATGACGTCACGCACCTAGGGGGGGGGGGTCAGACATTTGTGACGATGTGTGACGAGGGGGGGGGGGGTTGACAAATGTGACGTCACATAAAAATGCGCAACTTTTAATAAATATAGACAACACGTTCTACATAATTAAATAGACTTTTAATAAATGTTTTCTCCTACAACATCAGAGTGCAGCGCCACATTACAATGATAATAGTTTAAAGCGATTTGAAGCATTTTGGGGGGGGGGGGGGCAGAGCTTTGTGACGTCATATTTGAGGGGGGGTCTGACTTTTTGTGACGCCGTGTGACGAAGGGGGGGGGGGTGGGTAAAAAATCGTCCAAAATCGCGTGACGTCATTTATGGACTGCCCCATATTTAAAATATATACAAACGTCATTTATAAAATATCATTTTTAAGGCGGCGTTATTGGCGCGTGTGAGCGTTTTCGAGTTTGTTTCTTAACAACGTGGTACGGACTGTGTGGCGTGATTTAGGTTGGAAGGTCAATGGGGTTACGTGGTGGGAAATAAGTTTACAGGGGTGCGTGCGTGCTGTGGTAACCCACGACCTCCTGTATACCAGGCAAGGGAGTTAACATCTCGCCACCGTGGCAGCTATTCGATTTGCGCACACAACACCAGTGACGATTATCTGAACCGGTCCTGGGCCGCTCCTAGGTCGACTCAGCCTCAAAATGAGTACCTGGTGCGGTGTGCAAACATCGTCACTAGGGAGACAAAGGCGGCCGGGCGTGGTGCTGACCACCCACCCCCTCGTGTGCCGTTCTGGTCTTCATAGGTGGAGCGGTGGCGATGTGCTTAGCGCATTTTCGCAAGTGGCCACTTTGGCCAACCATTTGCTGACCAGCGTGGTGAAGTATGGATGTCTCCAGTGACCGAAGGACGGGTGGGAAGGTCTTCAGCCAGCTCTATTTAAGGTACTGTACGTATGTGTGTAGAGAACGTGTGTGTTGAACTTCTTTCGCGCCGTACGTAGCCAACCGTGTTAATCGGAGGTGCGGATTGAGGCACCTCCGTTGAGGGCTGAGATGCATAAACTCCTGTCCCTGAGCAAGTGGTGGGAAATTCTCCATTACTATGGCGGGGGCGAGGTTATGCACAGTGGAAATTAGTGAGCTTATCGTAAAGTTGAGTGGTAGTCAATGGTGTGTGTATGGTATGCATATAAGTTCTGATTAGTGACTTTATTTTGGGTGATATAGTGTGCTTGTGTGTGGTATGTGTGTGTTGGTATGTGCGTGTATGTGAAGTATTGGAAAATGACGGCAGGAAACTCCTTGACGGGAACACACTTCTTTTATTAAATCTTGACTTGTAACAATACAACGCGTGGCTTCTCTTCTTCACAATGCGCTTCTCTTGACTCTGGATTCTGTGCTGCCGGCTCTCTGTGCCTCGTGTAGACTCCGCGCCTCGGCTACACTCCTCTCTCGCCTCGTGTAGACTCTGCGCCTCTGCTACACTCTCCACTCGCCTCGTGTAGACTTTGCATCTCTCTCTCTGGCTACACCGTATGCATACTCGGCTCGTGTAGACCTTCCTCTCTCTCTGGCTACACCGTATGCATACTCGGCTCGTGTAGACCGTTCTCTCTCGCTGGCTACACACTATACATTACTCAGCTCGTGTAGACCGTTCTCTCTCGCTGGCTACACACTATACATTACTCAGCTCGTGTAGACCGTTCTCTCTCGCTGGCTACACACTATACATTACTCAGCTCGTGTAGACCGTTCTCTCTCGCTGGCTACACACTATACATTACTCAGCTCGTGTAGACCGTTCTCTCTCGCTGGCTACACACTATACATTACTCAGCTCGTGTAGACCGTTCTCTCTCGCTGGCTACACACTATACATTACTCAGCTCGTGTAGACCGTTCTCTCTCGCTGGCTACACACTTATACCTTACTCTCCTCTACTCTCCATTACTCTCCTCTCCGGGCTCTATCTCTGCACCTTCGTCTTCATTCTTAGATGGTTCCACTTCTGCCCCTGCTCCTCTGTGCATCACCTTATATACCCCTTCTTCCCGGGAGACGGAGCGGATGCGGACCTCAACGTCGGCACCGCTCCTCAGTTACCCAATCCCCACGCGCTATCCCTACGATCCGGTTCCGCTCAGCGCGTGTTTCCACTCCCCGACCAATCACACCGCGCTGCTACCCGATCACTCCCTCTGGGCGCGTCACCGGCACACAGCCAATCAGCAGCACTACCCCCACCCGCGCACTGACGCCTGCTCCTCCCCGTCAGCGCGCGTCACCACACACACACCCGTACATACGCGCTGGCACACGACATATACACCCAGCGCGTATCACCACTACATCACCCCCTCCCACATAGCTCGCAGCCGGCCCGGCTGCTAACAACAACCAACCGCGACGATAAAACGACAACCAACAAAAAAAAACCCCGTAACCCCCCGAGTGTGCCCCGTAACATAACACAACAACAACAACAAGAATAACTATGTACAGATTGACAATGAACCCGAAAAGTCAACAATAACAAGATACGAGCAAATTCGAAACGAACGCGCCCCACGTCCCTGCGACTACACGCAGTGACGAGGCGCTCCAACTGCCCCGACTCCTCACGAGGCAGGTCATGCAAAGTAGCACGACCTGGCGCGAGTCCGTCTGGCTGGTCCATCGTATGGGGCGGGACACTGACGACCGTCCGGCGGTTCCGGCTGCTCCAGACGGCGCGGAACGGGCCTGAAAGGGCCGGCCCCGCCGCGGAGATCCGGCCGCCGGTGATCGGCAGCTGTCAGTTCCGAGACACCTGGGAGCAGATCAGGCGAAAATACGTGTGGATCAGGCAGAGACATTTCCCCCTCTGGGTCGCCGGTCACGTCACACGCCCGGCCATCACGACACAAGGGGAGGCCATATGGAGGCGAGAACGGTTTCAGTCGGGAGGGGTGAACGTACCACCGGCGCTTTCCCCACTTTATCTGAACGCACTGGGGCCGTGCAACGCGCACGACCTCCACGGGTCCCCTCCACGGTCTCAACAATTTAGGCGACGTAGCCAAGGGTGCCTGAGGGCAATGCAGCCAGGCCCTGTCACCTGGTTTCCATTCGTGCATGGACACCTTCCGTGCCCGCAACCGTTCATTAGCAATTTGGCGAGCCCGCGAATTAAGCCGCGCGGCCTCCCTCGCCTCTGTCAGCTTGTGAATATTAAACTTAATATGTTCTGCCAAATTAGAATTAGTTCGTGGAGCGGACAGGCCAAGTTGCGTTTCTATTGGCGGGTCAGCTTCCCGACCGTACATCAAATAGAATGGGGAAAACCCCGTAGCTGCATGGGGGGCCATTCTATACGCGGCAAGGACTCCCGGGACCTGCAGGTCCCAATCTACATGTGCCTCGCACACCTGCTGGCACAGCATGGAAGTCAAGGTTTTGTGGAGTCTCTCCACCATCCCGTCAGTCTGCGGGTGGTACGGGGAGGTACGCACCTTCTTGGTACCCAACAGATCGCACACCTCTTGCAACAATTTACTCGAAAAATTTTTACCTTGGTCGGTCAGCAGGCGTTCGGGAGCCCCCTTGTCCAGGACATAGCCCTGGACGAAGGCATCCGTCACAGCCGCTGCCGACTGGTTAGCGAGAGGCCACGCCATAGGCCATCGGGTAAAGTATTCGACCCCCACTAACAAATATTTATTCCCTCTCGGCGTGACTGGGAAGGGCCCCAAAATATCGAGTGCAACGAGCTCGTTGGTACGCGAGACCTGAATAGATTGCAGCGGTGGATTAGCTGCCACGGCCGGTGGTTTACGCCTGGCGCACTCAACGCACCCCTTCAGAATATGCACCACATCACTTCCCATTCCCGGCCAGTAATAGTCACGCTGAAGCAGGACAAGCGTCTTGTTAACTCCCAAGTGCAAGAGGCGTTCGTGTGCCGCCAAGACAACCCTACCCCTCACAGCGGAAGGCACCACGAGTGCGTTCCGCCGGGACAAACTGTCCCATTTCAATAACACGCCCCGCTCAAGTACATAGGAGCCGGTACGCTCCTGGTCCCCCTCGGGACCCCCAACCTTGCGGCGCAATGCTAGCAGCGAGCTGTCCGCCATCTGGAGGCGGCCCCATTCGCTGAGCGACAGCGAGAGCAGCGAGTCCCGACCCTGAGAGGCAGTGGAATCATCCCCGATCGGTGCGCCCGCTGTCGCAGCCAGTGCCCCCATCTCCCCCGCAAGCGTCGGTTTACAGCGCGCCGATCCCGACAAACACGCGCATTCCTCACAAGGCAACAACCGCGACAAGCAATCGGCATTCGTGTGTCGCAACCCCTTACGGTACGTAGTCGTAAACTGATAGTCCTGGAGGACTTCCAACCAACGCGACAACTGGCCCGAGGGCTGGGCGACCCTCAATGAATACTGTAGCGCCGCGTGGTCCGTTCGGACTGTAAAGTGACGACCATAAAGATATGGCCTAAACTGCTGCACAAAAAAAACAATGGCAAGCAGCTCGCGACGGGTGACACAGTAGCGCTGCTCCGCCGGAGACAACACCCTACTACCGTAGGCGACAACTCTTTCGACACCCCCAACGACTTGGGATAGCACCCCCCCAATGCCCGTGTTGCTAGCATCCGTGTCCAGCAAAAAGGGACTGGCAAAATCGGGATAACACAAGGGTGGGGCACCCACCAAGGCGTCCCGGAGGGAGCGAAACGCGGCCTCCTCCTCCGGTCCCCATTTGAACTTCACTCCCTTCGCCGTTAGAGCGTGCAAGGGTTTTGCAATAGTGGCGAAGTGCTCAACGAACCGCCGATAATAAGAAGCAAACCCGATGAAACTACGCACGTCGGAAACGGACGTAGGTGTCGGCCACGAACCGACACAATCCGTCTTCGCGGGATCGGTGGAGATCCCCGAAGAATCGACAATGTGACCCAAGTATCTAACGGACCTACGAAGGAGGTGACATTTGGCCGGTTTAAATTTCAACTTAGCCGATCGCATTCGCAAGAACACCCCTCTCAATCGCCGGAGGTGTTCCTCAAACGTTTTACTGAAAACAATGACATCGTCCATATAAATCAAGCATGTATCCCACTGCAAGCCCGACAAAACCAGCTCCATAAGTCGCTGAAACGTCGCTGGAGAGGAGTGAAGTCCCATGGGTAACCGGTTAAACTGGAACAGCCCCCCTGGAGTCCGAAATGCTGTCTTAGGTTTCGACTCTTCGTCGAGCGGCAACTGCCAAAACCCCGATAACAAATCAAGAGTCGAAAAATATCGCGCACCAGACAATGCATCGAGGGACTCATCCATCCTGGGGAGCGGATACGCGTCAGCCACAGAGATCTTATTCAGGCGACGGAAATCAACGCAGAATCGCAGGGACCCGTCCTGCTTCTTAACCAGCACAATAGGCGCTCCCCACGGGCTAGAGGAGGGCGAAATAATATCGGCTTCTAGCATATCGTTAACAGCCGACTGAACATGTTCCTTCTCCACGGGACTCAGTCGGAAGGGATTTAGCCTGACCGGCGCCGCATCGCCCGTTTCAATGTGATGGTGCAACAAATCCGTGCACCCAATGTCATACTTATGTTTACTGAATACATCAGAGAATTCAATGAGCAACTCGCGCAGCGCACCCAACTGCGCCGCCGACAAATCGTCCGAGGCGGCACATAACGAATGGACCCACTCAAGGTCTTCCCTTGGCTCAACGTTCCGCGCGGGGCTCGAGCCCACCTGCGCAACCAACCCATCATCCCCAGGGACCTGCGCCGCGTGAGCCAGCACGGTGCCCTGCGGAATGACAGCTGGTCGCGACCCCGCGTTCAAAACCATCACAAACGGATCCCTGTCAGCCCGCACCAAAGTGTGAGCCACCGATAAATCAAGACCCCCGACAGCCTTGTTAGAAGGACCCAAAAGCATACTCTGTCCCGAAGCCTCCCTCACCCATGGTTTCCGCAACCGGAGGGGAATCAACATCTGTGAACCCGGGGGCACTTGCACTGTCTGCGTCGCCACCGCTTGTATCGTAGCGCACGCCGTCCGAATGTCAGTAGGGCCCGTCAAAAATGAAATCCGGCGACCCGATGGCAGTTCAATGCATCGTTGATCGATAAGAATTTTAATGGGCATTTTAGCCAAAAAGTCAGTGCCCAAAAGACACGGAACTGCCAAAGAAGACGAAACGAAAACGGATCCCGACAATTTGATATCTCCAATGCAAATGGACGCCCTAACCTGACCGATAATGCCCAACGATCCCCCATTAGCGGCGTAAAATGGCACATCCACTGGAAGCAGCGGACGACATTGGACCGGAAGAATATTATAAATGAGGTCCGATATAATAGTTGCCGATGCCCCCGTGTCCACTAACACCCTAATCTCAACCCCATCAATAGATCCCGTAACAACGGACGAACCCGCCGAAGCAGCCACAATTCTATGCCCCAATTCCGCCCATTCAATGTCTCCCTGGTCCCGGCCGAACCCCCCTCGCCGAACCGAATCCCCGAACCTTAACCGGCCCTCCTCCGCCGCAACGCGGCGTCCCATGTGTGCCGAATAAACAGGCCGAGCGTGTGAGGTGCCGCGACTTGCCGGGGATTGTAGAGATGACTTGGGCTCTCGGTCGTCGTCCAGCCGAGCTCCCATGGCGCGCTGCCGCGGAGCGCGGCACCCGGACGCCACGTGGCCCCGGAGGCCGCAGTTATAGCACGTGACGAGGGTCGGAGTAGATCTTGGTTGCTCCGACTTTCGGCCCGATCGCAGAGGCGACCGGGCCCCCGGCCTCCAGTCCCCTGGTCGTCCCGTGGCGAACGCCTCCTCTCGTGGGCTGACGACTTGGGGTTCGGCGACCACCAAACCCGGGGCTGCGACGACAGCAGCGTTGCAACCAACGCCTTGCTTCCGTTGTAGGGCCTCGTGCGCTTGAATACTCGTGGCGACTCTCAAAGAAGAAATATCAATCTCGTCAGCTGTGTTGATAGGGACCCCCAGGTCCTGCGCCAACTTGAGCAGCTGCTCCAAAACCATCGCGTCTTGGCCCTCCTCGTCCATCCGAGGGAACGCAGCATCAGCAAGAGCCAGCAACGCCGTGCGATAGGCCAGCGCGGTCTCCGTGGCCGCTTTCCGTCTTGCGTAGAACTGATGGCGGCACGTAGAGGGAGGCCCGTAGACCCTGGCCAACAAACCCAGCGCATCCTTCAGCGTGGAGCGGTCCGACTTCCGTGCAGCCCTGAAGGCCGCGAGCGCATCGTCGTCCAGCATGGCGGGCAATGCCCGCAGCGCCGTAGCATCGGACCACGCTGACATCTCTTGATGCGCCAAAAACCTTCGCTGAAATTGGCCCCAGTCTCCGCCTTCCGCCTTGAAGGCTGACAACGTGGGCAGGCGCTGCTGAAAAATGAAGTCATCCGCCTCGTGGTTCCTCTCCGCCTGTCCGTCGGTGACTAAGATGGCGGCTCCAGCAGCAGACGTAAGATGGCGGACCCCCTCGCGCGCTGATGACGTCGATGCGCGCGCTTGGGAACCCACCACCACGTGGCGCTCGCCGTTCCCGCCAAAAGTAGGCCCAGGCGCAATGGCGGGAATCCCCCATTCGTTTTGGCAGGAATCTGCGGGGCGACCTTGTAAAATGTCCCCCACCGTCCCCGCTCCTCCCGACGAGCTGATCTCCGCCAAGATGGACGCGGCGGCGAGCAGCAGCTCCGCCAGTCGGGAGTGCGCCTCACGAAGCCCGGCGTCTGTCCCCGGTCGCTCGGCCGGCGCCGTCGACGGACCCTGCAGCGTGGGCAAGTCCTCTTCCTCACCCCCCGCCACCAGCGGCCCCGAGTCGTCCAGGTCTTCCTCGCGGTCAATCCCGTGGGTCCTACGGGTCTTCCTCGTCTCCATACTTGGAAGCCCGTTTCACTTCTGACGCCAGATGAAGTATTGGAAAATGACGGCAGGAAACTCCTTGACGGGAACACACTTCTTTTATTAAATCTTGACTTGTAACAATACAACGCGTGGCTTCTCTTCTTCACAATGCGCTTCTCTTGACTCTGGATTCTGTGCTGCCGGCTCTCTGTGCCTCGTGTAGACTCCGCGCCTCGGCTACACTCCTCTCTCGCCTCGTGTAGACTCTGCGCCTCTGCTACACTCTCCACTCGCCTCGTGTAGACTTTGCATCTCTCTCTCTGGCTACACCGTATGCATACTCGGCTCGTGTAGACCTTCCTCTCTCTCTGGCTACACCGTATGCATACTCGGCTCGTGTAGACCGTTCTCTCTCGCTGGCTACACACTATACATTACTCAGCTCGTGTAGACCGTTCTCTCTCGCTGGCTACACACTATACATTACTCAGCTCGTGTAGACCGTTCTCTCTCGCTGGCTACACACTATACATTACTCAGCTCGTGTAGACCGTTCTCTCTCGCTGGCTACACACTATACATTACTCAGCTCGTGTAGACCGTTCTCTCTCGCTGGCTACACACTATACATTACTCAGCTCGTGTAGACCGTTCTCTCTCGCTGGCTACACACTATACATTACTCAGCTCGTGTAGACCGTTCTCTCTCGCTGGCTACACACTTATACCTTACTCTCCTCTACTCTCCATTACTCTCCTCTCCGGGCTCTATCTCTGCACCTTCGTCTTCATTCTTAGATGGTTCCACTTCTGCCCCTGCTCCTCTGTGCATCACCTTATATACCCCTTCTTCCCGGGAGACGGAGCGGATGCGGACCTCAACGTCGGCACCGCTCCTCAGTTACCCAATCCCCACGCGCTATCCCTACGATCCGGTTCCGCTCAGCGCGTGTTTCCACTCCCCGACCAATCACACCGCGCTGCTACCCGATCACTCCCTCTGGGCGCGTCACCGGCACACAGCCAATCAGCAGCACTACCCCCACCCGCGCACTGACGCCTGCTCCTCCCCGTCAGCGCGCGTCACCACACACACACCCGTACATACGCGCTGGCACACGACATATACACCCAGCGCGTATCACCACTACATATGTATTGAGTGTATACCGAGGTTAGGTGTTGGTAGGCAATATTGCCTTTGGTAGGCGCATGGGGTGTCAGTTGAGTGGTGTATGCGTGTGTGCTAAGCGTGTATATTTACGTGCTATGAAAAAGGCTCATTGCCCGAAACGTCGCCGAATATGTATTTTTAGACTGTTGTGGACGAGTGAGGTTTTTTGTTACATCCATATGTGTGATCGGTATTCTGTGGCTTGTAAGCGTGTCTGGTACGTGAATGGTGAGCTGTTTGTGTGTGGTATGTGGTGGTGTGTACACGTGGTGCTGGGCACCCACCCCCTCGCGTACCGTGCCGGCCTCCATAGGTGCTACTCGCTAACAGCACTTGCCCCAACAGTTTGTTAAGGCTATACGGGAGATATTTGTCTTTGTTGTTGATGGTGGCGGCATTAGTAGTAATGGTAGTGATGCTAGTGTCTATATAGGGGGATCTTTGTTGTTGATGGTGGTATTAGTACTGATGGTGATGGCTTTATACGGTGGATCTTTGTTATTGTTGTTGATGGTGGCGGCGTTAGTAGTGATGGTAGTGGTGGTGTCTATATAGGGAGATCTTTGTTGTTGATGGTGGCAGTAGTACTGATGGCGATGGCTTTATACGGGGGATCTTTGTTTTTGTTGTTGATGGTGGTGGTGGCAGTAGCAGTTACGGTGATGGTAGTGGTGGTGGTGGTGGCGGCTATATACGGCGGACCTTTGTCCGTTACGGTAGGCACATGCATGCGGCAATTAGTGCGTTAATAGTGAGCTCGGGTGGTGCAAAGTAGTACTGTGGTGCGGTGCGGCGCGTGGTTTGCTGAGTGAGTGAGGCGAGTGGCCCTGGAGAGAAAGAGAGGAGAGGAGAGAGGAGAGGG